>NC_064621.1:375509378-376131878 GCF_023898315.1 Schistocerca nitens
AGACGTTATAATCTCACGCACATTCGCATTTAAGATTGATGATCTTAGTTAGAGCTACTGATCAACACGTGGTTCCACTTTACTCACAAAGTAGTGACAAAGCAACTACTGGAAGATATTCTGAACTTCACACTCAAGCCCGCATCTCGTGGTCGTGCGGTAGCGTTCTCGCTTCCCACGCCCGGGTTCCCGGGTTCGATTCCCGGCGGGGTCAGGGATTTTCTCTGCCTCGTGATGGCTGGGTGTTGTGTGCTGTCCTTAGGTTAGTTAGGTTTAAGTAGTTTTCAGTTCTAGGGGACTTATGACCACAGCAGTTGAGGCCCATAGTGCTCAGAGCCATTTGAACCATTTTGAACCTTCACACTCGAAATACACTGCGTTGCAATTTAAGATAACATTAGATATTTTAGAGCTAAACCTGAAATAAAGGAGATTAAATTTTCAGTTAGGCTGAACTTAAGAAATCCATTGTCGTACGGACTAAGCAGAGACGCGCTTAGCCGGAGATCTTACCACTTCAGACGCTCGCCATGGAGAGACTACCGTGGGTCCCTCCTGAGGGGTGCCTCACAAATACAAACGGAAGTGACCAGAGAGGCATCTTCCTATACCAACATGACAAGCGACGGACAGGACCATACCAAGAATAGAAACCTCTCTGCATTTAGAAAGCGTAGCTACCTGTTCCGACGTTGGTCCTATTGTTCTCTAGCAGACAGGCTTGTCTGCTACCATCCAGCATGCAACTAGAAATACATTTGCTCATTCATCCTCTCACACAGAAGGGAAGGGGGATGACAGTACCTTATCATATACAGTATATAAAAGAAAGCGGATGTAGGTTCCGTATGAGACTGTGTGACATGAATTACATATAAACCGTGTTTTAAAGTGTAGTAGTGTGACAGATCGTTCTTGTTTATGTGTAAAAGTAACACGTTCCACTGCTCAGTCTCCTCCCAGATAGTCAGAAACACCACAGTAAATTTAGAAGAGGAATTTATGCCGTAAAAGACAACATATTTAAGAAATTAACATGAAAATAATCCAACAGAGACCTTTCAAGATAGTTCCTAATGATGTAATTAATCATAAAGATCGGCCCTAATTACGCAACCACATGCGTAGCGGTACACAAGGACTGCCTGAAATCTCAATACAAATCAAAAACTGACAATACCATACAACTGGTGTTATCCTGCTGGGAAAAAATTCCGGAATACCACTTAAACTCTACCCATCACCTACAAACTGCTGGGAAAGAAGGCAGGTGTAAGACACTATATTTATCCTTTTTGGTGGGAAATATGTTGAAGTGAAGAGACGGTGGTATTGGACAGAGACGAGTTTAAAAAGTATATTACCAGTATCCATACAGGCGATAGCAGTGTCATCGTTGTTTGACATTAGAGTTTGCTACAGATGCCTGCTCAAAACCACCTTGCAGCCCACGTAACAAAGCCAGTACACGCTCCCACAACTGATGGAAGAAACCCATCACAGTTCTAATTCTCGTAATGCAACACATGTACTGGAGAAAATCGTCACCCCGAAAGACGGCAGAGGGGGCGGTATTTGAACGTGTGTTCTCCTTGAGAGGCGCTCACAATCTGCTCCTCCCCTTCCCTTCCCCCTCCATCCATCGACCTACTGGGAGGACACAGGCTTTTTCAAACCTCCAGCTGGTCCTGCGTGCTTCACGCTCTAGCACCCTCCATCTTCACCGTGGTCGCTAACCGCCTTTAGGTGACGCTCCTTCACCAACACAATAACATGTATAGTCAACTAAACAATAGGAGATCAAAGGACAGCTATGCCCAGTGCAACTTGTTCGTTTAAAATATACTGACACATCCGTCACACTCCGCCCCTGGGAAGAGCACAGCTGTGTCCGGTGACCACCCACAGTAGACATGACTCCCTCAACCCCGGCAGCCCGCTGTTCTGCGATGGAGAATAATTGTATTTATCATCAGCGCAATTATTTCCTGCAATCTGTTAAATGTATTTCTCGGAAAGATCGAACTCCTCTGGAACAACAACGAAATTCGGGAGAACGCACCAGATCGCTTTTTCAAATGGATAGCTGGTCTACCGAGCTTTGCTGCTTTACTGCGGCCCACTGCCACACCACTGTGCCCACTGGTCTCACCAGGCCATTTGCTAACGTCCTCGGTCACTCGAGGTACGAGGTCAGCCTTGAGGCTACTGCCATTCGCCAACACAAAAGGGAAATTTAGCAGCTAAATCCTGCCCCTTGTCGAAGTGCGGCTGTGTCCGGTGACCACCCACAGTAGACTCACCCCCCCCCCCCCCACGCCTGCCTTTCTGCAATGGAGAACAATTGTATTTGCCATCAAAGCACCTCCTGTAGTCAAGCATCTATTAAAAAAAAAAAACAGGAAAACACAATTTTGACGCCGGCCGGAGTGGCCAGCGGTTCTAGGCGCTACAGTACGGAACCGCGTGACCGCTACGGTCCTGCCTCGGGCATGGGTGTGTGTTATGTCCTTAGGTTAGTTAGGTTTAAGTAGTTCTAAGTTCTAGGGCACTGATGACCTCAGAAGTTAAGTCCCACATTGCTCAGAGCCATTTGAACCATTTGTATAATTTTGACGATAATAAATGTCCTTTTTGCACCAAAATGGGCAATGTTCTTTTCCTTTTAGATTTATGAGAAAAGTCGATATAGTTTTATGTTCAGCTGCCGGATGTAACTCGCACTAGGGAAGTGCACTACTATCGCCGCCTAAGATGATCAGCACTCTGTGTAAAACCAGGAAAACAATCTACGAATATTTTGCTGCAAAAACTACAGATCACCGCAGAATGTCCTCATTACTTCCAAAATGTCATCAGAGTAAAGAAGAAGCGAAAATTTCAACTAAAAAAATAGCATCTGTATTAAGCGATGTCTTTCAGCTTGATGGACAAATTACACGACCTGAGAGCATCTCTCGCGATCAGTGTCTTTAAATAAACTGTCATGCACTTGTGTATTACATATATTTCAGGCACGTGAATGACATTAGAGAATACAATCTTTCACGCCATTGGATCACATTTCGGAAAACCACAATCATTTTACGTTCAACAACAAGAGGGTATAATTCAAGAGATCGAGCTGTTTGGACACTGTGGCAGGTCCCCTTTTACAAATACGATGCTATATCATAGTAGCTTTTATGAAACTAATCTGTGAGCCTGTCTCGCCCTTTTAGGTCAGAGGTTGAAATTTCTTTAAAACGTATCGCCGCAACGAAAAAGAAAAGAACCGCCTGTCAAGAATCATTCTGTGGTGCCTTCGCCATCTCCTCCACTTACCAGTTGGCACGTCATTGTTTCCAAATTCGTAGGTTGATTAATTAAATTGATCGTGAGAGTCACTTTGGATGGCTAGCAAGTATTTTTTTCAGTAGTCACCAGGTAGGTCAAATGGGAATCCATTGAGGGAAGATGATGTTGTTTTCAAGGAATACTATTGAGAAACGACATTTTAAACTGACCGCACAGGGACTCTGCAGCCCACAATACACATTTCGCATAGAGACAGCGCTATTAAAAACAAGATCATAATGACTATGTTACCGTTACCCTGAGTCTACAGGGACACAATGGTCACTGATAACGCTACTATTTCTGGTAGAAATGCTGTCCGGAATTTGGAATCAGTTCTAGTGATTCAATCACATACTTGCTTTGATCCTGTAGAGACATCTTTTAAAAATTACGATACTGCTGAAATACACTGCTGGCCACCGTAAATGCAACACCAAGAAAGACAAGAGGTAGCACAACAAGATTTATTTTGTAGATAACATGTTGACCAGGTATCAAATGATTACGTTTACAGACGTCTGTGACATGTCGTTCCTGCCAGAATCAGTAGCCAGAGTAGCCACCATTGTTGGAGATCACCGCTGCCACACGTCTCGGCATTGAGTCAAAGAGACGTTGGATGTGTTCCTGGGGTACAGCAGCCCAAGCAGCTTCCAAACGTTGCCAAAGATCATCTGGTGTGGCAGCTGGGGATGTAATCTGGGTCACTCGTTGAGCAACCATGGACCACATGTTTTCTATCGGCGAAAGATCCGGAGAGCGAGCCGGCCAGGGAAGCAATTCAATCTAGTTATTGACGAAGAACCTTTGGACAATGCGTGCCACGTGTGGTCGCGCATTATCCTGTTGAAATATGGCTGTGGCCGAGCCCTGAAGGTAAGGAAGGACAACTGGCTCCAGCACCTCGGATATGTAGCGCCGGCTAATTAAAGTACCGGTAATGCGTACTAGAGGCGTGCGAGAGTAATATCCAATACCGCCCCATACCATAATACCCGGTGCAAGACCAGTGTGGCGGTGCATAATGCAGCTGTCCAGCATCCTCTCTCCACGGTGTCTCCACACTCGAATCCGACCATCGTGGTGCTGCAGACAGAAGCGTGCCTCGTCAGTAAAGACAACGTCATTCCATTCTGCCGTCCACATCCGTCTGTCATCACACCATTGGCGACGGAGACGTCTGTGGTTCTGCGTCAGTGGTAGACGAAGCAATGGACGTCTTGCGGACAGACCACTCTGCTATAAACGGCGTCGAATGGTACGCGCAGACACTGGATGATGCGTTACAGACGCAATGTGCTGTGCTATGGTTCGGGATGTCACTGAGCGATCCGTCACTGCCATGCGCACAATTTGCCTATCAGCACGTGCAGTGGTGCACCGAGGTGAATGCGATCGACCACGTCGGTCCGTCGTACCCTCCTGCATCCAACGGTCACATATCCGCATTACAGTTGTTGGGTTTCGTCCAACACGACTAGCGATTTCTCTGTATGATAATCCACAATCTCGGTAAGCCACTATCCTTCCTCTGTCGAACTCGGATACTTGATCAAATGATGTTCGCTGTTGTCTACGGGGCATAACTGATCGTCTTGTGAAACAACCACAAGGTAAACACACGTGCCGAACGTACACTCGTCGAAATCGCCAAGCCTTAAATGGCGCTATGAGGTGGCGCCACAGGCGCGCGTGGTGTGCGTCTGCGCTGAAATTCTAATCAGTTGCATATCTCATCGCTGCAAACCCATGGTGTAAATTTCACTTGATTCGGATGCTTCCTTCAGGGTGTTGCATTTACGGTGGCCAGCAGTGTATATTCGTGCCACTCTCATATGTCGAAACAAGCCATCTTCTTCAAACCTATCTGCTGAGGATCCCATACAGCAAAAATTCCAGCGCTATATTTTAGACAGTCCCTCTGCATCTTGTAACTGCTCCTCAATCTCAGCCCAACCATCGCTGCAGCTCCGCACATGTGGTCGTCACAATATATTCGCTCATGAACGAAAGTCGGAGTGTGCTATATCTGGGACCCCCTACATCCCATGGAGAAACAGGACTAGCTGAGTTAAGGCGCCAGGACCGTGTCTTAGTCCTCTGTGGAAATGGGACAATGTTGTCGTAGCTCTACCAACCATGTACAGTGTGTAAGGCCAACGTCAAACTAAGCTTTCCCCTGCAATAAGAGGTAGTAGAAAAGACAGTTGTTGCAAAAATTAGGAAGACACCACATCATACTGGTCGTGGAAGTAGTATGAGGATTTTGCTACTGCATTGTGATACTTCTCCAAATTACATACAGGTACTGGAGTCTGAAGGAGATCTGCATCTCTCAGGGTGCATTCACGTCTATCACCCAAAACTTCTCCTCCACCTTGATATTTTGTACCATCAACAGAGAAAACCCACGGACTTAAAAACTCCAGTAACGTCATCTGTTAGAGAACTCGATGAGATATTACCATGTCCCTGTCTTCTGTTATGTCTGAAACAAATAAAGTCTGCTTTCGGTTGTAGCACGTCCAATCAGTGTACACTGCCATACACTTCGTTCTTGCAACCATGACTTAGAGGTCTGTGTAAGTTGCTACTAAACTGACATTAACACGTTTTGATAGTTAGATTTTCACGCAAAGCTGAACATCGGATGGCGGAAACTATACAACTACCACAACACAAAGGCTGGTAGAAATAAAACTCAAAGATGATGTTTCTCATTGACAAAAATGTGAGACATATCGCAACATATGCAAAGTGGAAGGGTTTGTGGTATTGTAGGGCACTTCCAACAGCTATTCGAAGGTGATGACCTCCATAGTTAATCTCGTCTTCCCCAGCGAAAGGGTAGCGAATGTGTAGATGTTCCACTTCGAAAAGCATTGTTCCATTACTGTGCAGTCATGTAACACGTGCAAATAAAGATGACACTCGTTGCGGTGGCTGATGGGAGAGACCATAAAGGCATTTCCCATTTACAGTCGCTCCCATCAGCCACCTCGCCGAGTGTAAACTCTGTTTGCGCGAACAATATATGATTACGGTTCGGGTGTTGACCCTCGCCGGAAGGTGCTGTCGACAACATGTGCGAGGAAGGACAAATAAAAAGTGGTGCTGTTATCTTACTGGTGAAGAATATGTCACGGTCTATGCGTGTGTTGCAGATGGGTATCATAAACCTCATCCAAGAACCCCGCTGGTGAATGCACTTTCGGACCTTATCCTGGATGCATTGCATTGTAATTCCCTGAGTGGGCTTACTGGAGCCATCTGCAATACATCCATATACATAGACAAACAGAAATTGTGACATGTAGAATATTTGGTTGTGAGTTACTGCTCGCATTCGAATATAGTGCTACACTGTCCGACTAATGTGTCGTTCTATACCACACGTAACAATAACCCCCCTCCATCCGATGGACATCTAGCATACAAAATGGTCGAATTGGGATGAATATGTTCCATCATCATGGATCTTTAAGAGTAAATAAGTAGGCGTAATAGGTACAGCAGGATGCCATGGACTGTTGATATTACTGGCGTATTTCAACAATATTGTTATGAAATATCGGCAATATAACATGCATCAAAGATGTTATGCTCTTTAGCAGCATGTTTAAATGTGCTTGCATCCCCTACAGAATCCCTTTGCAAAGAGTTTTTTGCACAGTCGAAAATAGCGTACAATCGGTTGAAATCGAGACTTCGCGATTGATAATATGCATGCACAGTCTCTGTTTGTGTATAGTGCTGTCAGCGGTTGACGATTTCGATTCGAATGCATAATTTCGTAACTCTTTGTCTATAAATAACGCTGCTTGTGGTGCGCACTCTCTAGGTACTGGGTGGGGGAAACTGTGATTATCCTTAGTGCTATGTGCATTACACACATATCACCAAACGATTAACTTATTACTAGGATTAAAAAATGCCTGAAACCTACAGTTTGCAGATGTCCTGACGTTGTTGTGGAGGCGTATCAGAGTTGGGCGATGAAAACAAAAGTAGCAAAGCTCATTTGGTTGGCAATAAAAGCATATACTTACAGGGTAAAAGAATATCAGAGGATCGCAGAAAACACGTCTGTACACATGTCAGCTCCCTGTTGCAGATCCCTACACGATAGAGTGGAAGTCAGACCAATGTGTAGAACTGTGTCAGACTTGGAGTTTTCATGAAGTGCGTCACTACACGTGTCTGCAGACGTGTTCTCTGATGGGCCATAGCAGTAAACGTATTTGTTAGCAGATAACGAGTCTCCAATATGCACCATTCACTGAGTCTCATCTAGGTATGAGGAGACTGTTACTATACTTTTCATGACCTTTCTGTCCAAAATATCTGTATGTAGATCATGAATCTCTACTACAGTGAAACCCAAGGGTTCTTAGACAGTACAGATCAAGTAACGCGACGTCATTCAGTAAAACGAGCGATGAGAAAGTGACCATTATCTCTCTTTTTCACCTTGATAGACATTGCCAGTCTCAATGCTGGAACAATTTTCATGATACAAAACCTAAACTGGAATAAGAAGAAGCATAATATAAGAAGGCTGTATCTGCTAGATATAGGTCAACAGCTCGTTAGGCCAGATGTGGAAGAGAGAGCAAAGAATATCATGGGTTTACAAAAGCCTATCATCTCTGCATTGGAAAGTGTTTTAGGAAAAACGCTGCCCAACATTACTGCAACTGTTCGATCTGTTGAATGTTATTCAGGAGGAAGACGTCACATCTGTTTGAAGAGTAAAAACTCTATAAAAAAAAGACAAGATGACGGAAGTCAATATAGTTTGTTGCAGGTATTCCAATCATTCTAGAAAACCAATCATATGCAAAGGACGTGAAATTCAAAGTGAAAGTGAGAAGGCTCAAAATCAAATGGCTATGAGCACGATGGGACTTAACAGCTGAGGTCATCAGTCCCCTAGAACTTAGAACTACTTAAACCTAACTAACCGAAGGACATCACACACATCCATACCCGAGGCAGGATTCGAACCTGCGACCGCAGCGGTCGCGCTGTTCCAGACTGTAGCGCCTAGAACTGCTCGGTCACTCCGCCCGGCGAAAGTGAGTAGGAAGGAAAAATTCAATTGTAATTTATGACTTTGAATATCTGTTTTCTTATTTGTGGTATGCTATTGTGCGTTCTTTTATGATTTCTTAATTAAGTCTGATTATAGGAAAGTGTTAGTTTCATGATAAAAATTTAATAATATTTCTCATGTTCATTACTTTATTTATTGTTTTTGTATGTGTTATATGTTCCTGATAGCTGTGGAAAGTCTGTTGCAACCTAGTAAAGAAATTCCTAGTTCATTAAATAATCAAAACAAAACAAACAAACATGTTACAAAGTGAAAAGAATGTGAGGGCAGTTTTTCCGCCACCCCCTTAGACATCCATGTGACATATCCGATCTTAGTGGTTCAAAAATGCCTCTGAGGACTATGGGACTTAACTTCTGAGGTCATCAGTCCCCTAGAACTTAGAACTACTTAAACATAACTAACCTAAGGACATCACACATATCCATGCCCGAGGCAGGATTCGAACCTGCTACCGTAACGGTCGCGCTGTTCCAGACTGTAGCGCCTAGAACCGCTCGGCCACCCCGGCTGACCGATCTTAGTGGATAGGCTTAATTAGCCTATGAATTTGGAAGTAATGACGTGCCGCCTGGTAAGCTGAGACGATGGCAAAGGCACCACGGAATGATTCTTGACAGGCGTTTCTTTTTTTTTCCGTTGTGGCGACATCTTTTAAAGAAATTTCAATCCCCGACCTACAGAGGGTAAGACAGGCTCTCACAATTTGTTTCGTAGCCGCTAGTATGATACAGCATCACAATGGTAAAAGTGGACCTACTACGACCTCTTGAATTATAGCTTGTTGTTGTCGAACATAAAATGGTTGCTTTTCCGAAATGTGAGCGAATGGCATGAAAGCTTGTATTCTCTAATTTTATGTCATGTCTCTGAAATGTTTTAATACACATGTCCGTGACAGTTTATAAATAGACACTGAAGACGAGAGACGCTCTCAGGTCATGTAATTTGTCCGCAAAGCTGAAAGACACCGCTTAATATAGATGCTTTTCTTTGGAGTTTAAATTAGCACTTTTACTTTACTCTGATGCCACTTTCGAAATAACGAGGACATTCTGCGGTGATCGATAGTTTTCGCAGCAAAATAATCGAAGCTTTTTTCCTGATTTTACGCAGGGTGAACATATGTCTGCTGATCAACTGTAATCGGCGATAATACACGTCGCTGGATTTCTCAAAATAATGAGATGTGAATTGTATCCTGTAGTTGAACATAAAACTATACCGATTTGGCTCGTAAAACTAAAAGAAAATGAACTGCGCTCATTTTCGTGGAAAAAATACATTTATTATCACCACAAATGTGTTTTCCTTTTTTGAAGGATGCTTCGTTATAGGAGATGCGTTAATGGCAAATACAATTGTACTCCTTCAAAGTCAGTACCGCCATTAGACTGATGTTTATTTACAGTGTTACAGTTACACTTTCACAACCATGATTTCGCCTTCAAAGTGCCATTATCAAGTGTTTTTAAGTGTTATAAATTGCCTAAGTTGACATACTATCGTATTACTCGTAAAATACACTATTGGACACATTGTCTAAGACTTGATATTTCTGCCAGAGCCTACTGCTTTGTTTCATTACTGAATATACCACCTTGCCTTCCGTCACTGCCACAAAAGGCGAATAGAAACAATACTATAAAAACCTTTAAAATGAACAAAACAAAGCCAGTACCAATTGCAACCGATCTCACAACGCCCTGCATTTTCGGGAACAGCCTGAGACAACACACCACAGGCGCAAATAACAGGCTCAAACAACACACGTTGCTCTCGTAGCCAGTCTTTTCGGTAATCCACAACGGCAGCACTACACAACTTCTTGACGGTAGGCTGCTGTATCGGCTTTTTCTTCTTACATCTTGAAGTAAACGTTTTTGAGTCGTCCTTCATTGCTTTAAGGTACCGTTAGCCCCCATGCTGACAACGGCGTTGCTACAGTGGACGAACGACTACTGCATAGACACCACTCTTGACTTATCTCTCTTCTTTTGTTTTTGAATCATATGTCTTCTGACTGGTTTCATGCAGCCTGCCAAGAATTTCTCTCCTGTACCAACCTGTTCATCTCAGGGTACCACTTGGTACCTACGTCCTCAATCATTTGCCGTATGTACTCCACACTCTGCCTTCCACTACAGTTTCTGCCCTCTACATCTCCCTCCAGTACTACGGAAGTCATTCCCTAATGTCTTACAGATAACCTGTCATCCAATCCCTTCTCCTTGTCAGGGTTTTTCACATAGTCCTTTTCTCTCAGATTCTGCGCAGAGCCTCCTTTATACTTACCGTATCAGTCCACCTAATTTTGAACATTCGTCTGTGGCACCACATCTCAAATGCTTCGATTCTCTTCTGTTCCGGTTTTCCCACAGTTCATGTTTCACTACCATACAATGCTATTCTCCAGAAGTCATTCTCAGAAATTTCTTCCTCAAATCAAGGCCTAGTAGTCTTCTGTTGTCAGGAATGCCCTTTTTGCAGTGCTAGTCTGCTTTTGATGTCCTCGTTGCTCCGTCCGTCATTGGTTACTTTGCTGCCTAGACAGTAGATCTTCTTAACTTTATCTATTTCGTGACCATCAATCATGATGTTAAGTTTCTCGCTGCCATTTCTACTACATCTCATTATTTTTGTCTTTCTTCGATATACTCTCAATCCATATTCTGTACCGAAACTCATTTGACTGTTCGTTCTATGCAGCACATCAAGGAATTCTTCTTCACTCGCCTTCTGGATAGCCATGTCATCAGCGAATCGTATTATTAATATCGTTTCACCTCGAATATTAATTCCACTCTTGAATCTTTATTTTAATTCCATAATTGCTTCGTCGATGTACACATTGAACAGAAGGGACGACAGACTGCATCCTCGCCTTACACCGTTTATTGCCCGTGCACTTCGTTCTTGGTTGCCCACTCTTATTATTCCTTCTTGAGTCTTGTTCATTTTGTATGTTATCCGTCTTTACCTACAGTTGACCTCTATTTTCCGCGGAATTTCAAACATTTTGCACCATTATATATTGTCGAACACTTTTTTTATCCAGATGGGCAAATCCTATGAACGTATTTTGATTTTTAATTAGTCTTGCTTCCATTATCAACTGCAACGTCAGAATTCCTTGTCTGGTGTCTATTGTTTTCCTAAAACAAAAATGAGCATCATGTAACACATCCTCAATTTTTTTTTTTAAATTCTTGTAAGCAACTCGAATGCATAGCTGTTAATTTGATTGTGCGGTAATATTCGCATTTGTCAGCTTTGCAGTCTTCGGAATTGTGTGGATGATATTTTTCCGAAAGTCAGATAATATGTCGTCAGACTCATACATTCTACACACCAACTTGAATAGTGGTTTTGTTGCCAATTCCGCCAACGATTTTAGAAATTCTAATATTATCTATCCCTTCTGCCTTATTTGGTCTTAAGGTGTCCAAAGCTCTTCTACATGCCAATGCTAATACTGGATCCCCTCTCTCTTCTAAATCAACTTCCGTTTCTTTTTCTATCACATGAGAGAACTCTTCCCCCTCATAGAGGCCCTCAGTGTACTCTTTCCACCAATCCGCTCTTTCCTCTGCACTTAACAGTGGATTCACGTTGCGCGCTTAATGTTACCACCCTTGCCTTTAATGTCACCAAATGTTATTTTGACTTTCCTGTATGCTGAATCTGTGCTTCCGACAATCACTTCCTTCTCGGTTTCTTCACAATTTTCACGTAGCCATTTCGTCTTAGCTTCCCTGGATTTCCTATTTATTTCATTCCTGAATTTCCTTGAACATTTTTGTACTTTCTTCTTTCATCGATCAACTGCAGTACTTCTTCTTTACCCATGATTTCTTCGCAGTTACCTTGTTTGTACCAATATTTTTCTTTTCAGCTTCTGTGATTGCCCTTTTTAGAGATGTCAATTCTTCTTCAAGTGCGCTGCCGACTGATCTGTTCCTTATTGGTGTATCTACAGCATTAGAGCACTTCAAGTATATCTCGTCATGTTTCAGTACTTCCCTATCCACTTCTTTGCGTATGGATTGTTTCTTCAGCCAACTCTTCATGACTATTACATTGTGTTCTGAGTCTACATATCGTCCTGGGTACGCCTTACAATCCGTTAGTACTTCTCCTCTCTCATTCCTTGTCCCAAGTCCACATTCCCCTGTAATCTTTTCTTCTACTCGTTCCCCTACAACCGCATTCGAATCCCCCATGGCTATTAGATTTTCGTCTTCCTTTACATACTGCTGCATACTTAACATACTAGCGACATCGGCATATACACCTGAACTGTCGTTGTCGGTGTGGGTTTGCTGTCGATTCTGATAAGAAGAACTACACTCCTGGAAATTGAAATAAGAACACCGTGAATTCATTGTCCCAGGAAGGGGAAACTTTATTGACACATTCCTGGGGTCAGATACATTTCATGATCACACTGACAGAACCACAGGCACATAGACACAGGCAACAGAGCATGCACAATGTCGGCACTAGTACAGTGTATATCCACCTTTCGCAGCAATGCAGGCTGCTATTCTCCCATGGAGACGATCGTAGAGATGCTGGATGTAGTCCTGTGGAACGGCTTGCCATGCCATTTCCACCTGGCGCCTCAGTTGGACCAGCGTTCGTGCTGGACGTGCAGACCGCGTGAGACGACGCTTCATCCAGTCCCAAACATGCTCAATGGGGGACAGATCCGGAGATCTTGCTGGCCAGGGTAGTTGACTTACACCTTCTAGAGCACGTTGGGTGGCACGGGATACATGCGGACGTGCATTGTCCTGTTGGAACAGCAAGTTCCCTTGCCGGTCTAGGAATGGTAGAACGATGGGTTCGATGACGGTTTGGATGTACCGTGCACTATTCCGTGTCCCCTCGACGATCACCAGTGGTGTACGGCCAGTGTAGGAGATCGCTCCCCACACCATGATGCCGGGTGTTGGCCCTGTGTGCCTCGGTCGTATGCAGTCCTGATTGTGGCGCTCACCTGCACGGCGCCAAACACGCATACGACCATCATTGGCACCAAGGCAGAAGTGACTCTCATCGCTGAAGACGACACGTCTCCATTCGTTCCTCCATTCACGCCTGTCGCGACACCACTGGAGGCGGGCTGCACGATGTTGGGGCGTGAGCGGAAGACGGCCTAACGGTGTGCGGGACCGTAGCCCAGCTTCATGGAGACGGTTGCGAATGGTCCTCGCCGATACCCCAGGAGCAACAGTGTCCCTAATTTGCTGGGAAGTGGCGGTGCGGTCCCCTACGGCACTGCGTAGGATCCTACGGTCTTGGCGTGCATCCGTGCGTCGCTGCGGTCCGGTCCCAGGTCGACGGGCACGTGCACCTTCCGCCGACCACTGGCGACAACATCGATGTACTGTGGAGACCTCACGCCCCACGTGTTGAGCAATTCGGCGGTACGTCCACCCGGCCTCCCGCATGCCCACTATACGCCCTCGCTCAAAGTCCGTCAACTGCACATACGGTTCACGTCCACGCTGTCGCGGCATGCTACCAGTGTTAAAGACTGCGATGGAGCTCCGTATGCCACGGCAAACTGGCTGACACTGACGGCGGCGGTGCACAAATGCTGCGCAGCTAGCGCCATTCGACGGCCAACACCGCGGTTCCTGGTGTGTCCGCTGTGCCGTGCGTGTGATCATTGCTTGTACAGCCCTCTCGCAGTGTCCGGAGCAAGTATGGTGGGTCTGACACACCGGTGTCAATGTGTTCTTTTTTCCATTTCCAGGAGTGTATATTACTGAACTGTTCACAATGACACACTCTCTACCCTGCCCTCCAATTCATAACTAATCCTACTACTGTTATACCATTTTTTGCTGCTGTTGATTTTACCCTATACTCATCTGACTATAAATCCATCTGCATTTCACTTCACTGACACCCAATACGTCGAGACGAGACTCTGCATATCCGTTTTCAGATTTTCTAGCTTCCGTACCGTATTCAAGCTTCTGACATTCTACGCCCCGACTCATATAACATTACACTTCGTTATTCAATCTTTTTCTCGTGGTCACCTCCCCTTTGTCAGTCCCCTCCTGGTACCGGCGGAGGTTCGAGTCCTCCCTCGGGCATGGGTGTGTGTGTTTGTCCTTAGGATAATTTAGGTTAAGTAGTGTGTAAGCTTAGGGACTGATGACCTTAGCAGTTAAGTCCCATAATATTTCACGAATATAAATTCCCCTTCCCGATGATCCGAATGGGAAACTATTCCGGAATCTTTCGCCAACGGTGAGATCAACATGCAATTGTTTCTATTACAGGCCACATGTTCTGTGGATGCACGTTATGTGTTTTTAATGCAGTGGTTTCCTTTGCCTTCTGCATCCTCATGCCGTTGATCACTGCTGTTTCTCCCGCCTTGAGGAGCAGTTTCCCACCACAAGGACAAGAGAGAGTCCTGAAACTCTGTCCGTTCCTCCGTCCTCTTTAACAAGACCGTTGGCAGAATGAGTGTGACTTCTTATGCCGTTCTTGGGCCGTCGGTGCTGATATAATGAAAATTTAACCAATGGCGGGTTTCGAATCCGGGAATGCAAACGTTTAACTACTGATAAAAGCCGCTACCCCTATTCCACGGGCAACTCTTGGCTGCAAATTATGTAAGTCCAGCCAATGTCATAACCAGAAACAGCGAGCAAACCCGTAAGGACTCTACTTCAACTAAGTACTTACAAGTGAACGTCCCCATCGCACCCCTCTCAGATTTAGTTATAAGTTGGCACAGTGGATAGACCTTGAAAAACTGAACACAGATCAATCGAGAAAACAGGAAGAAGTTGTGTGGAACTATGAAAAAAATAAGCAAAATATACAAACTGAGTAGTCCATGGGCAAGATAGGCAAAAACTCAAGAATAATGTGAGCTAAGGAGCACCGTGGTCCCGTGGTTAGCGTGAGCAGCTGCCGGTCGAGAGGTCCTTGGTTCAAGTCTTCCTTCAAGTGAAATGTTTAATTTTGTATTTTCGGACAATTATTATCTGACAGAGCGCAGGGAAAACTGTGCGACTATGAAACTGTTGTATTCATTTGTTGCAGTTGATGTTACAAACTCTTATGTTGTAATCACTTTTTTGGGAGTGATATCACATTCACAAGAAAACCTAAATCGGGCAAGGTAGGTGAAACTTTTTACCCATTCGCCAAGTGTACAAGTTAGGTGGGTGAACAACATATTCCTGTCATGTGACGCACATGCCGTCACCAGTGTCGTATAGATTATATCACACGTGTTTACCTGTGGAGGAATCGGTTGACCTATGATCTTGCGATCAAATGTTTTCGGTTCCCATTGGAGACGCAAGTCCTTTCGTCTACTAATCGCACGGTTTTGCGGTGCTGTCTCAAAACACAGACACTAAACATATTACAGTGAACAGAGACATCAATGAACGAACGGACAGATCATAACTTTGCCAAAATAAAGGAAGGAAACTTATCACTCGAGGGAAGACTTGAACGAAGGACCTCTCAATCCGCAGCTGCTCACGCTGACCACGGGACCATTGCGCTCCTGAGCTCAGACTATCCTTGATGTTACTCATCTTGCACATGGACTACTCAGTTTTTATATTTTGCTTATTTGTTTCATAGTTCCACACGACTTCTGCCTGTTTTCTCGATTGATCTGTGTTCAGTTTTTCAAGGCCTATCCACTGTGCCAACTTATAACTAAATCTCAGGGGGTGTGATGGGGAGGTTCCCTTGTTAGTAACGTTAGACCTTGGAGCTTATCCCCAAGCTATAGGCGAGCAATCAAAATCCACAATCCTGCCCAACAACAACCCTGCCTCGTTGCAGTAGTGCCCCTACCCAGCGCTGTGCTTGGAGACAAGGGCGGTCAGGAATTGAGAGCGGGCCCAAGCGTGTACCACAACCACACCCCGCGGCCACCGCGGACCGTGCTAGCGCCGCAATATCGCAACGCGCTCACATAGGACGTCAAACATTCGTGGAATACAGAGGACACAAGGTGACGCGATGGCGCAGATTCCAAATTTCCGGGGGAGGTGACAAACAGTCACAACCTCACATGAGAGTAAAGGAGCGAAGATTGAATACTAATGTCGCGACGACGTCGAAATCATTACAGTATCAAGACTTCGGTTTGCAGTGGGATGAGCTAGGAACCCAGCAATGTTCTTTTCAAAAAACCTCCCCGTCATCTGCCTTAACAGTTTTAAAGGAAACCGTGGAAAACCTAATTCAGAATACGTAGTAATGTGTCGAACCTCACTTGTCTGAAATAAGAACACAACCAAGTAGTCCCAACGCCATCTTGCTCGGCAGCATTGTGAGAATGAAATGTTACGAACTGTTACAGATTTAGTGCAGTGTAGTAATTGCACAGTTAGTAAATGTAGAGTCCTGATTATAGGCGTGCTGAAGCTGTGACTCGAATCTGGGTAACTAATCTGCCTCGTTACAGTTTTGAAAATATGACGCTATGATGTCTAATTTGTTAGCTACCTCCATACAATGCTATCGTTTGTAACTTGTTGGCTACCTCCATAGCCGGCCGCTGTGGCCGAACGGTTCTAGGCGCTTCAGTCCGGGACCACGCTGCTGCTACGGTCGCAGGTTAGAATCCTGCCTCGAGAATGGATGTGGGTGATGTCCTTAGGTTAGTCAGGTTTAAGTAGTTCTAAGTTCTAGGGGACTGATGAACTCAGATGATAAGTCCCATAGTGCTTAAAGCCATTTGAACCATTTTTCTACCTCCATATGGGAAAGAAAGGAAAGCACTGCCATTCTTGGTACAGACGGATGAATGGTGGCCGACAATGGGCGTGTGATCATCAGCCAATGACGTCATCAAGATTCGGTATGAAGGGATTTAGGATCAGCATACCGCTCTATTTACTGTCGTCCGGTTAGCAGACCTCGTCCCACTACTGCCCATCCCAGTAGCTCCTTAGGTGGCTTCACTAGGCTGAGCTGAAACCCGTTCCATTCCTCCCACAAAGATAAAAAAAAAAAAACACGTTGCAATATCAGCAATCGAACACGGGCAGTGAGCGCTGTACTGGCCACTCAGCCAGCGGAGTGGAACTATCACACACGGAGTGCCTCTTTTTCCAGAATGGGAGCGGAGAGAAATAGAAATGAGAATGACGTCAGAAACTGTTCTTTGCCCAAATAGCTTCAGGCAAAGACCGGATTATGTCCTGTCCAACATCCCTCCAAGTGATTTAAGACTCCGCTCCGATTTCGGAGAAGAATTTGCATTAAGTCCTAAATTTTTTGCTATTACTTATTTTACGGACGACGTAAGAATGGTTTAATGTATTCACTTCCTCATCTCAAAACCTTTATGCTTCTGCGTGTAAATAACAAGAATATTTATGGTGAGCAGATTTTTCTTTGGGAGATATCCCTGATTGCAAGTCGACAAATCAGCACAACCGTTTTAGGTGATATCAAAGGAAACTCAAAAAAGTTAATCTGCGGGAATTTTTCTCGAAAAGAGCTAGACACCGCAGCTTCTGAGCTGGAAAAGAAATGGGGCCGATGTAGTCGAAATCTTTTCCTCGTTCCCGGAGAAAGAATACATTATTCAGCCGCATTGCGACAGCAGACAAGATGGAAATTAGATCTCCGACGCGGGGCAATGTTTCTTCCGCTCCCAGCGTGATAAGAAGAAGACGGCAACGGAGAAGCATCGGCTGCGGTCCACCGCCGGCGTCTCCGACTGGGTCGGGAGGGGGTGCGGAGGGCAGTAGAGACACCCTGATGGTATTGTGGCACCACTGGCAGGGGAAACCCATGAAAGATCTGCCAATGAGTCAGTGCAGCCAACATACAAGGCAACACCAACAAATTTCAAAATCGTTATTTTCTGTTCCCTCAGTGGTCAATATCCTACCTTCGTCCAACAACCTCCTTCTAGAAAAAATTTCTTCTGCGCGTACCAACTACACCCAGCTTTCCTGACACTCTTAGACATGCTTTGCTTGTCTTGAGCTCCTTACACGTCTCCCTCAAGATAAAAGCTAGAGCTCCGTCTGAAGGCTCTGTCGCACATTGCGCCACAATCCGGAGAAAGTGGGCACAAATTAAAAGAAAAGCAGAGAGTTATAAAGTTTCTTTAGTACATTCACTAGAAAAATGTTAGGACCACTGAATCCCTGCCTAAGAAGCGGCCAGCCGATTGAAACATTTTTAATCAGCGAAATCAAAAAGGTTTTTCTAAAAGAGTCTATTTCAGAAGCTTGTACTTAGGTACCAACAATTATGTCGTTACTTAATCATTAATTAACTAATGTTATTTTTTTATTAACTCCTTACAGGACAAAGGCAAAAAAAATTGTACAACGAAGGCTAAAAATAAAAGAAAAGTCTTAGACTCCACGACATTCCGCAATCTTTTTCATTTCGTCCTTAAGTATGTAGTACGAGGGTTGGAACTTTAATAGTGGCAACTGTTTATTTACAGCTTGTACTAAATAGATACGTGTTTCAAAGTTTTACTTACCTTCAAAGTAGCACCAGCATGGTGTGGAGCCCGTTGCCAGCGATGTGGAAGTCGTAGGATACTTTTAGTATTGCCAGTTGTGTTGACAATTAGAGCGGCGCGGTCTATTTCCCGACGAATTTGTAGCAGTTCTGAAGTGAATGCCGTGAAATGTTTCCTTCAGTTTAAAAATCGAGTTGAATATATGAGGGCTTAAGTCAGGGGAGTGCAGTAGGTGGTATAGTACTCAGCAGCCCCATCAGTCAAACAAATCAGTAATACTTAACACGGTTAGTGCTTGATCATTGTGTCATCACTTCTGTCTCTAGGGTGGTCGTACGTTGTGTTCCAAAAATTACCAGCACAGTCAGAAGTGACTTTCTGTAGAACCTGACCACATTTTGCAGGACAATGCTCAAGCATTGCATGCTCGACCGTGAATTAAAGGTTTTCTCACCTCCCGCCCAACTGTCATAGTACTTGCAGTGGACCATGATGCACTTTGGAATTCCTGCTTGACGGTCTGGAAAGATGTCTGCATATTACACATTACGACCCTCTTCAACTTCGGCGGTCTCTGTCAGTCATCAGACGAGGTCAGTCTATACGCTTTTGTGCTGTACGTGTCCCTTCACGTTTCCACTTCAGTATCACATAGAAAACAGTGGACCTAGGGATGTTTAGGAATGTGGAAATTGCGCTCACAGAGGTATGATACAAGTGACACCCTATCATCTGACCACGTTCGAAGTTCGTGAGTGCCGCGGAGCACCCCATACTGTTCTCTCACGATGTGTAATGACTACTGAGGTCGCTGATATGAAGTTGAGAGGCACCCACATGCCTTGCTCATACTGTGACATCAAGCAGTCAGGCCTGCAAGATGAATGGTCTGCCAAGCGAGTGGATTCATTCTTATTTATCGAGTAACATGAGCTCTAGTACTCACAATTACGTTACAAATTATTCTCCTGTTTGAATATTACACAATGGAAACGGATAACACACATCTGACTATTAGTAATTTTAACAAATCTGACTGTTCATTACTCACTGGCAATACCTCGTTTTCTTTCTTATTTAACGGCTTTGATCAACACGTGGCCATCGCACTGAATATGAATGGCGCCCACATTATAAATTCTGGATATCAGGACAAAATACTATTCGAAGGAAAAGGCCACCAATCTTTTTCTTTTCACTATCTTTTTCTGTTCCGATAAATTCTATAACCTAACCACACCAATACATTTTCTACAACAACTGCACATGAGAAACTCCGCCCAGTGGCCATGGCTTTACATTGGTGATTCTCTATCTTATGGTCTCGTAATTATCTAACACTACAGTGCACTTTCTGGATAGGATGGTGGATCTTTTGCTATATCTCACACTTCTACTCTCACAACCATCATCACGAAACTTTCCTCCAGACCGAGCGGTACAAAAAGGAACATGCATAACCCACTGCCTCTGAACCTATCTTGTTACTCTCCCATGCAAACCACACATACTTAAATTACATGAAATACATCACACTGGCAACATGGAATACAACACAAGGAATAGTCACAACATTATAATCACATCACTTTCAGCTTTCCCATTTCAATTAGAATTCATCCCTGTTTCACACGACACTGCCCCACTTCGTAGCTTTTCTTTCCTACTACGAACTCTGGACGATATATGCACGTCTTCCTGTGCAATGCAAGCCAAGTGGCGTTGCTGGATAGACGGCTGACTCGCCTTGCTTCTCTCTCAGAGTATTATAGTTTGAATCAAGCATCACACGGAAACATAACACGCAAAGTAATATTAAGAACATATTCATCACACACGCGAGTCCTCAACTGATACCATGGACGAGTACTTCTCTTTATACTTTGTCTCACACACAGATTGAGACTTCCACAGTACTCACCACGTGGAAGTACTCGTCTCTAATTTCAAGTCCTGCACACGCCATTTCTTAAATATTTCCAACTTACAGTACACATGCCAGTAATTCAGCTTAACTTTAGCACTCGGAAGTATTTCAACTTATTGCTACACGTGGTTTCATTGTGACCGTTGGTCACTTCCGAAGATTACTACGATCCCCTTAATATTACCTGCCTGACACTTAATTCTCCACACAAAAGTTCCTGAAATAGAGAAATTATTATTCCAAACTACTCTTAAGTATTCCACATGCATACCATTCTATCCACTCTTTTGTCTTTACGGAGCTCACCTAAGACAGGTCTTACCAACACAAGATCCAGCGCCAGAATGCCGAAACATGGCAGATCTCGCACCTCCGCCAAGGTGGGGGAGCACCATGCTACCGTATTTGTCAGCCACATTTCAGGCGCTCAAAGCACAGGTAAATTTCATCTCTTTGGTTCCACCAAAGGTGACCAAAGGACCGTCTCAAACATGATTATATATTGCACATTCACTATCTGCAATTAGCAGACGACCATACATTCATTTATTTCACAGATCTCACCAAATTGGATGTAGGGATTTATTTTGTGGGAGTGCACATGTAATCAATTAAATAAATAAATTGTCATTCTTTCCTACACTGGTATCCGGCTTCGCTGAATTAATTTAAATTGAGTTATTATTAGAAAAAAATATGTTGTTCTGACACGAATAACGAAGAATGTTGTACCTATTTTCAATGTCGGGCAGTACTGTACCCTTTCAAAGTACCTGACAGTGGGTGCCAGCCCAATGAAAAAAGTACGTTTTTGGGGGCGTCCGGATACTTTGCTCACATAGTATATGATATCTTTCATGCCTATGTAGTTTTTATCTACACTGTCTTAAGGTGTGAAATGACGGATCAACCAAAAATTCTCCTGACGTCTTGTGACCCATTTCTGCTGCTTTTGCTTCAGTTTACTGGCTTTAGTGTATTTCTCGCAATATTTGAAAGAATTGTGGCTGTAATTGTTATTACCAGGCTTGTGATTACATTTGAAAATGCGTCGACACTAGTTATGTAACCTTTTAAAAATTTCATTGTTTTAGTGATTGTGGCTTGACGATGGTTTGTGGTGTCAAATAAACATTTTAATATTTCAAATCACATGGCTCCAAGCACTGTGGGTCTTATCATCGGAGGCTATCAGTCCCCTAGACTTAGAACTACTTAAACCTAACTAAACTAAGGATATCGCACACATCCACGCCCGAGGCAGGTTTCAAACCTGCGACCGTAGTAGCAGCGCGGTTCCGGACTGAAGCGCCTAGAACCTTTGGGTGATAACGGCCGGCTTTAATATTTCATTCAGTCACACTCCTTGAGGACAGTTATGTCGAAATACAAAACGATAATACGTCGGGGAGTTAACGAATGCTTCTTAGGCATCCCACTTTGCAAGCTTGCAGTGAAGGAGTGAATACACAAAGTGCTAATGGAAGCCCTTAGTGGTATCGGTACACCATCGACAGCATGCGGTACCTAGTGTGTCCCTAAACGCTGCGAAAAAAACGGGAATCTTCCGGGCTCCTACCTCAGGTTACATTGGTGGTAGAAAGATAGGGTCAAGTGTTTTAGATGGAGGGACCCTTTCTATTGCCAACAGAAGGATCGTTTTAGCGTCAGTGTCCTACGGTACATGGTTAAAGAATGAATATTACGCACTTCCTCCTGCTCAAGCAAATGGAACAACTCGTTTGGTTCACTTTGTATTTGATGTGATCTACGGTGGGGGCTTATGGATGCACCATCAGTGCTAACACTTTTGAAAGTGGAAACAGAACAGGCAGTTGGAAAATACTTACGTTAACATATACTGGAGCTGTAAAATGTAAGGAAACACAGAGATATGCATGACTGAACACAAATCGAGACGTTAGGAAAGCCTAGACGGGTTGCATTGGTATTTGACCACAAGCGGTATCTGTGTAATTGTCTGAACAAGTTGCAAGGGTCAGTAGTGTTCAGAACAACGTTCTGTGTAGATGTGAGTGCATGAAGTTGCGAATAACTGAATTCTAAACTGGAGAAATAGTTGGTTCTGGGGTGGTTGTTGCTTCCGTGACCAAGTGTTGGTGTTTCAAGATACACTGTATCGAAGAATTACGCCACACACAGTGAAAGCGAAAAAACATCATTCACTTAGCCAAGACGCAGACGAATGCGTATGGTGAGTGATCGTGACCGACTGTCACCGAAGCGGTTTGAAAAATAAGAGCAATACGGCTGCAAAAGCCACTGCAGAATTGAACGTCACGCTCGCGGACGCGAACCGTCTCAACAGCAAAACAACACTAAGTCAGCTCCATAAGCAGAGAATTGCAGGGCAAGTTGGAACTCCAAAAGCACTCATCAGTGACACAAATGCCCTTAACGGGAAAACGTGGTGCCGAAGCCATGAAAACTAGACTATGGAGCAATCGAAAAAAGTCGTTTGGTTGGATAAATCTTACTTTGCACTGCTTACAATTCCTGGCAAAATTCACATCCCAAGAGTGAAACACGGCATGGGTTCGTTGACGATCCGGGGAGCCATAATGTGGTATTCCGTGGGCCCCACGGTTACTCTGCAAGGTCGAATTACTGCTAAGCTTTAAGTGACCATTTTGGCGCATCAAATCCATCCAGTAGTAGAATATTTGGTCCCCAAAGGTAATTCTGTGTTTCAACATGACGGGATCCTTATTCACACAGAATACGGATCCATCGAAACAAGTGGTATGGTTGGATAAGTCTTATTTTACGCTGCTTACAATTCCTGGCAGAATTCACATCCCAAGAGTGAAACATGGCAGGGGTCCGGTGACGATCCAGAGAGCCATATCGTGGTATTCCGTGGGCCCCATGGATTACTCGGCAAGGTCGTATTACTGTGAAGCATTAAACGATCATTTTGGTTGATCAGTTCCATCACATAGTAGAATATTTGTTCCCAAATGGTAATGCTGTGTTTCAACACGACGGGGTCCTTATTCACACAGCTCGCATCGTCCAGGATCGGTTTCGTGAGCACGACGATAAATTCTCGTATCTCCCCCGGGCACCACAGCCAAGAGATCTCAGTATATTGAGTCTCTGTGGTCTACTTTGGAGAGATGGATGCGTCATTGCTATCCACCACAATCATCGTTACGTGAATTTGCCACAATTTGGCACGAAGAATGGTGTAATAATACGTGTTCCTGTATTTTTCCATTCCGAAACGACTGGGAGTTGTCTTCAGCGCCAACGGGTCCCTACACCATGTTAGATATCGTAATGAGCTTTCCGTGTTTCCGTATTTTTTTTCAACCCTTGTACGTGCAGCGCTATTTCAGAAAGTATTATTTCGTGAGGAGTCTAGCGAAACAACATTAAGACGAAAATATAAGTTTTTGTTTGACTCAGAGATAGTCGATAATTTCTTACAAGAGTCGTAAGAAATTCTGTTTCTCTCACGACAGTGGATACTTACGAATCCTTCGTTGTAACAGTTGCTGAGTATTGTTTTTGATGTAAGATATTAACGAAGTTCGATGACTGAAGAGAGATGGTTCAAATGGCTCTGGGCACTATGGGACATAACATCTGAGTTCATCAGTCCCCAAGACTTAGAACTACTTAAACCTAAAACCTAAGGACATCACACACAACCCTGACCGAGGCAGGCTTCGAACCTGCGACCTTAGCAGCAGCGCGGATCCGGACTGATAACTGAAGAGAGAGAAAATATTCAAAGATGTCCGCATGATTAGTACTCTCTGTCCCTCTTTGCACTCTACACATCACGCATCCTCCTTCTTCATTGCAAGCCGCTGTTGCGGAGCCTTTCATCGCTTGAAGTTCGTGGTTTCGGACGTTCATCATCCTCCTTCCATTTCTATATGGTGCAGCGTCTGAGACGCCTACACGCGCTTGTTGAGTTCTATTAGCGGCTGGTCCAATATGGAGTCTTCCTTAAATAATGAATCGACATTAGCATTGCCTGGGATGCCTACATGGCTCAACGTCCGTAGGAATACCACGGAGGTGATGTAAATGATCGTGAATGACAGAGGCCAATGCATACGTCGGAGTGTAATTTTCAGTGGCCCTCATATTTTTGAAGGCATAACTCCATCGGAAAGCGTTTCTGTCAAAATTAGGTGTTTCATGTGCAAAAGCTCTATGTTTTGCTACTAATTCAGCCTGTAGATTCATATACTGTGGGAAGGGATTTTCTCCATGAAAAATTCTGTCGGTTAATTCGTAGTCGACTTTTTCACCAACGAGTTTTTAGAAGTGGTAGTATGGACTAGAACAAGAAAAATGTCCAGTAAATGTGGGCTCTAAAAGGCTTACCTAAAGAACTATGTGCACTTGTTCGTTTTCGCTGCAGTGAAACACATCTCTTCAACTGCTGCATTTTTGTTGTTCCGAACAACCTACAGAATTTTGTAAGCAAACGAGTAAGCAAATGAGAATTATGAAACAACTGAGATTCTAATACAAACTTCTTGCTGTTACATGCGACCCGCACCTTTGAGCCATCGCTGAAGGAGGTATTCAGCATGGTTGTCTTTCATAGTAAGGCACGCTGCTGTCCGAAGTCTTAGGGAATAAAGCACTCTCTTCACAACACAATCTGGCTTAACTAGAGCTAATTTATGCGCTGTACTTATCCGGAACTGTTACTACGATTTTACAGCAACAACGCTATCAAATGTTTACTACATGCTCTACCCATGGAACAGCAAAGAGATCTGTTTCACAGTAGCGAAGATGAACAAGTACTCACTTGTCTTGAGTTATCAATTTTAGAGCCCAAAACTGGGATATTTTGTTCTTTTCGTCCATGTTACTATCTCCCAGAATATGGAATAGTGTTTTTATAAATCGCTCTATAGCGGGATGAGGTTTGCGTAGTAGTTGAGAACCAAACAGAATGTACTGCATAAATATTAGGGTAGCCACGATATTTAAAAACCGTGTTCCGTTATGTTACAGTAACGTTTTTGTGTTTGCCGAAGTCTCTTGCCGTCGTCCGTTGTCATTCGGCATTGGTGTAACTGTGGGAGTGTGACAGTTCGAAGGTACAGAGAAACTAGAATCATCAAATATGCGATAAGCGGTATGCATTTTGAGCCTTATTAAATTATTTCATTTTTTTAAAAATAAATCATAATTAAATGAATTTGATTATAAATGTTGACACTCACCACTTCAGGGAATTTGGCTACACAACACATTGCCAGTTAAGTGGGCCATTGTTTCACGCTGAATTCTGTTCGTTTTGAGCACTGCCACTCGGCGAGAGAACTTCGTTTGTGCTAATGAATGTAGCGTCACCCAGGTCTATTGAAGAGCACTCCTCTGTTCAGAGGCAGCGCTTAAAAATAATTATGTACTTGTACAGAAGAGGAATATTTTTCTGGTTCCAGTTGGTCTAGACTCGTGATCTGCATTTACATTCGTACATTTAGGATGAGAGAGCCACTACTGCGTTTATTCTGAACGAAAACAGAACTCCACAGTATTCAAGTTAAAACTCAGACATTTATAAAATGCCATAGACCTCAGTGCTATACGAGGTGTGTGGGAAAAGTAATGAGACTGATTTTTTGTCCACCAAAGTTTTTATTTTTTCAAACAATAATATTGTCTCCTTCAAAGTAGTATCCCTAGGCAGTTATACACCGGTGGAGTCGTTGTTCGCTGTCTTGGTAGAGAGCTGAAAGGCTTCACCTTGTAGGGCCTTCAACATGTCGGTCACATTCTTCTGAATATTCTCCAAAGTCACAAAATGACGTACTCTTAAGACATTTTTCCATTTCGAGAAAAGAAAAAATGTCATAGAGACTCATCAAATGAACAGGAAGACTTTGGAAGAGCAGGAATTCCTTCTGAAGTCAAAACTTCCGTGATGGAAGTCTCCGTGTGGCATGGGGCGTTGTCATGAAGCAGTATCCACTTGTCTGAAATAACTAGTAGTACTCGGTTCATCATTTTCCCGAACTTTTTCATACAAGTATATATAAAACAATTGGTTGACAATTGGTAGCGGAGGAACAATCTCACGAGCATGCACACATTCGACATTTTCACCGGTCTTTGAATCTGAAGGTCTCCCTGAGCGAGAATTATCTTCAACGTGTTCTCGGACTTCCATCAATGATTTGTGCCAGGGAAAAACTTGTACTCTATATTAGGAATGTTCCCAGTAGGCCTGTTTCAATTTTTCAAGGGTCACACTCATAGATTCCCACAGTTTAATACAAAACGTGTCCGCCCCGGTAGGTGAGTGGTGAGCGTGACGGGCTGCCCTCCTACGTGCCCGAGGTCGATTCCCGGCTGGGCGGTGTTGTGTTGTCTTGTCTTCATCATCATTTCATCCCCATCCGGCGCGCAGGTCGCCCAATGTGGCGTCGAATGTAATAAGACCTGTACCAAGGCGGCCGGAACTGCCCCGCAAGGGGCATCCCGGCCAATGAAGCCAAACGCTCATTTCCATTTCCAACACAAAACTTGATTGAATGACATTGCACTAGATTCCGCTGTTCTATTTTCGTAACACACTACAAAAAACACGCCTTCACTGATGGCACTCTGAAAAGTCACTTGATGGCTGCACGGAACTGAAACTCGAACTGAGCATCTGGGAGGGATGAAAACTTCGGACTAGACAAGTAAACAATACAGTGTTGCCAGATGGCTCGTGGTATTGGCAGTCTCGTTACTTTTCTTGTGCCACTCGTACCTTCTTTGTCAGAGGCATATTTTAGAAAATAATAACTGTGGTGTCACTGCCAGAGACCACACTTGCTAGGTGGTAGCTTAAATCGGCCGCGGTCCATTAGTACATGTCGGACCCGCGTGTCGCCACTATGTGATCGCAGACCGAGCGCCACCACACGGCAGGTCTCGAGAGACGTACGAGAACTCGCCCCAGTTGTACGACGACGTTGCTAGCGCCTATACGGACAAATCCTTTGCTCTCATTTGTCGAGAGACAGTAGAATAGCCTTCAGCTAAGTTCATGTCTACGACCTAGCAAGGCGCCATTAGCCTTAGATAGCTTGTATCAAAAGAGTCTCACTTGTATCGCCACAATCTCCAGATGTCTCATCAAGAACGATGTATACAAAGGATGGATTAAAAGATAAGTACCAAAGGAGCTGCATACTTTCCTTATTAGAATTCACTACTTATCCTGTTCCAGAATTCACGCCTGTCTGCGTTAGACAGCGTGCATTTCGGCCTCCTCTATCAACAAGGTGTTGGCACATTCACCAACACATCATTGGCGACGAGGGAAAAGTGTTCTTTCTGATTGCTTACATTTACTTGTGTCATGGCTTCGCCAGATGTCCTGTCCGAATTTTATCGCTTGCAGAATCAGCAGACGCAGGCGTTATTGGATGCCCTGGGACAGCTCGTCCAGGGTCAACGTGTGCTGCAAACCGATGCGGCCGCCGCCGCTTCATCGCTACCGCAGCCACAACACGCCATTGCGCCGTCCTTCCGTAATTTTTATTCCACCCACGGGACCTGGCAAGAATGGTCTCGACAGTTCGGCTTCCATCTAGCCGCCTACAGAATTCAAGGTAATGAGCGGCAGCTGTTTTTGCTTTCTTGTGTTGGTGTGTCCACCTACCGTGTGATAGTGAAATTGTTTCCCCGCCGCGACATAGCAACTCTGTCCTACGAAGAAATTTTGTCTGCTTTAGATGCCTATTTCAAAGAAACAGTTAATGTCGTTGCAAAACGGTATACGTTCTTTCGTACCAAACGTACGGCCGGTCAGACTAATAGGGAGTGGGTTGCAACATTGCAAGGACTTACTAGGGATTGTGATTTTGCATGTGAATGTGGACTTCCGTATTCAGATACTATGGTGCGTGATGCAATAGCACAGAACGTTTCTGATGTTCGCATACGGGAACAGATTTTGAAACTAGTTAATCCCTCCCTTCAACAAGTGATAGACATATTGCATAGGCAAGACACACTTGACTTTGCAAAGGAATCATTTGAAACTTTGCCAGCAGTGTGTCGCATTGACCGGCTCGCTGGGCACGCAGCACGGGACGCTAAACGGCCCTCGCGCACGTCTGCGCAGCTGCAGACTAGCTCGCAAACACGTGTGCCGCGTCCGCATGCCAATGCTGTTCTCAAATCATGCCCGCGGTGTGCAACTAGACATTCGCGTGAACATTGCCCGTCACGCCAAGCTATTTGCTTTTACTGACATAAGAAAGGACATGTTCAAAGAGTTTGCCAGAAAAAGCTAAGATCAGACAATCACAACAATTCCAGGCCCTTTGCTTCGCGCCGGAATCGAACCCAGAATACTCGGGCTCGTGAACCTTCGCCCATGGACATTCATGTCGTTAATTCCACCCCGTCCAGTGCCGCTTTATCTGACAGTGACTGTGTTCGTCCCACAAAAAGTGTGCGTCGACGTCGCCGGAACTCCCGTAAAGTCGCAAGTGCTTCTGTACCTGTATCAGTTCAAATTGCACGTGAAAGTCGCTCTTGTCGTCAGCAGGACAATAAACTTTTTGTAGACTTAGACTTTGGAGGCAAAGTGATACCATTCCAGCTCGATACCGGAGCTGCAGTTTCATTGCTCAATAAAGACATGTACAAACAACTGGGCAAACCTCCGTTGCGTGCCGCAAATGTTCAGCTCAATAGTTATTTAGGACAGCGGATACCTGTGTTAGGACAGTGCAGCCTTCTTGCCACATACAAGGGACAAACAAAACTTGTGTCGTTTTACGTTCTTCGTTCTTCTGCTGCAGTGAACTTGTTTGGGTTAGATTTATTTCAGTTGTTTAACTTGTCTATCGTAAATCGGGTCCTATCAGTGAATCAGACTGTGCCTTCCGCCAGTGTTTCTCGTCTTTGTGAAGAATTTGCGGACATTTTTGCACCGGGCCTTGGTTGCGCTAAGAACTATGAAGCACATTTGGAACTGAAAGTAAACGCGCAATCGAAATTTTTCAGAGCGCGCAATGTTCCCCACGCATTGCGTGATGAGGTCGCAAGAACATTACATGATTTAGAATCTCAAGGTGTAATTGAACGTGTGCAGGCTTCTCTCTGGGCCTCACCCTTAGTAATTTTGCCAAAACCTTCCGGAAAATTGAGACTTTGCGTAGACTTCAAGGCAACTCTGAATCCACAACTTGTGACTGCAACTTTTCCTTTGCCCCGCCCGGAAGATCTTTTCGATAAACTGTGCCCGGGTAAATACTTTTCGAAATTGGACCTAGCAGATGCGTACTTGCAACTACCAGTGGACGAAGAATCCCAGCGCGTCTTGGTGGTTAACACGCATCTTGGATTGTACCGATTCAAAAGACTGCCATTCGGGTGTGCATCCGCCCCTGCATTGTTTCAGCAATATTTACAAACTGTTTGTGCGTCGGTCCCTACTGCTGCGAACTATCTGGACGATATTGTGATCTCCGGAAAGACAGAAGCCGAACATTTAGCCAACCTACGAACGTTATTTCAGGTCTTGCGACAAAATGGTCTTCGCTTGAGGAAGGACAAATGTGTGTTTTTTGCTCATGACTTCCCGTATCTGGGACATGTAATTAATGCCCAAGGCATACACCCGAGTCCAGAGCACCTCCGTGCCATACAGGAGTTACCTTCGCCGCTGACCTTGAAGCAGCTACAGAGTGTGTTGGGAGAAATTAATTACTATGCCAGGTTTGTGCCGCGCGCTTCTTCCATTTCAGCTCCGCTTCATCGCTTACGCCGTAAAGGTGTTCCATTCGTCTGGACGACGGAATGCGAACGCGCCTTTCGACAGTTGAAATCGGCGCTGCTTTCTAATACTTGCCTTACACCATTCGATCCCCAGAAACCTCTTTTGTTGATGGTAGATGCATCGGATTTCGGGATCGGTGCTGTGCTTGCGCACAAAGATGGATCGCATGATCGTCCTATTGCCTTTGCGTCAAAATTGCTCTCATCTGCGCAAAGAAATTATTCACAGATAGAGAAAGAAGCTTTAGCTCTCGTGTTTGGTGTTACTAAGTTCCATGATTTCTTGTATGGTCGTCACTTTACCATCATCACAGACCACAAACCTTTGACATCGCTTTTTCATCCAAACAAGCCTGTACCTCCACGTGCAGCGCAGAAATTCATTCGGTGGTCTATTTTCCTCTCGCAGTACTGCTACGATATCGTGTATCGGTCCACTGCTAAGCACGGAAACGCTGATGCGTTGTCCCGTTTGCCTGTTGCTGAGGATAAAGCATTCGATTCTTCCGAACTTGCTTGCATGTTCATTGATTCGGAAACCGATGACGTGGTCGAATCGTTTCCGATCGATTTTCGTCGTGTAGCTACAGCCACAGCTGCTGACCCTGTCCTTGCTACCGTTTTGCGTTTTGTTGCTACACAATGGCCCTTTTCAAAGTCACGGATCGAGGATCCGATGGTTCGCCGATTTTTTGCTCACAAGGAGAGACTTTTTGTCCGACGTGGTGTTTTGTTGTTGCGTTCGGATAATGATCAATCCAGAGTCGTGGTCCCACGTTCGTTACAGTCCTCTGTCTTACGGCTTCTTCACCAAGGACATTGGGGTATAGTGTGCACGAAACAACTTGCTCGTCAGCACTGTACTTGGTTCGGAATCGATGCTGCGATTACGAATATGTGCTCTTCTTGTGTGGCGTGTGCCGAACAACAATCCGCCCCGCCGCGGAATTTCTTTGCATGGCCGACAGCCACTTCCCCTTGGCAACGCTTGCACATCGATTTTGCTGGTCCATTCTGGAATGGTCGATGGTTGGTTGTGGTCGATGCTTTCAGTAATTTTCCTTTTGTTGTCCGGATGTCTTCCACGACGTCATCTGCCACCATCCAAGCGTTGTCCGCTATTTTTTGCATTGAAGGTCTTCCACAGACTATAGTTTCCGACAATGGCCCACAATTCATGTCCGCAGAATTTCAGTCATTCTGCAAGGCCAATGGTATTCAACATCTGACATCCGCGCCGTTTATGCCTCAGTCAAACGGTGCCGCTGAACGGTTGGTCCGGACTTTCAAGTCACAGATGTTGAAGTTGAAAGAGTCGCATTCTAGGGAGGACGCATTGTTGCTCTTTTTGTCTTCGTATCGCTCTCAGCCCCGCGATGGTCGCTCGCCGGCTGAGTTGCTCCATGGTCGTCCTCATCGAACCTTGATGTCTTTGCTGCATCCGCCGCATCAGGTTCCAGTGCAGCGGCAGATTACTGCTTTTGCTCCTGGCGACTTTGTTTTCTATCACAACTATCGCGGTTCACGGCGTTGGCTCGCAGGGCGCATTCTTCGCTGCCTCGGCCGCGCGATGTATTTGGTTTTGGGGGCCTCTGGGGAGGTGCGTCGGCATCTCAATCAGCTGCGCCTCTGTCGTCGCCTGGGTTCTGCCGCTCCCCGTCTGCTTTCAGCGACGGTGCCGTCCGGTCAGCGCCCTGGGGACCCATCTACTGGCTCGCCTCATCCCCAGGTGTTACCGACGCTGCCTTCCATTTTGCCTCATGGCGACGCGCCGCCGCCGCCGCCTGTACTCCCGCCGGCGCCGCCCGCAGTTGACGCTTCGCTGCAGCCGCCTGGCGCCTCCCTGGGTCACGCGCCGCCGCTCGCTTCCCGTGACCGGCTGTCCTCCACCATGGAACTCTTGCCCGCTCCGGACCAGATGTCGTCGTCGCCCGTCGGATACCCCGACGCAATGGAGGTCGACCCTTCGGCCCCTTATGTCTCATTACGGGCGCATACGCCGCATGTTGACGTGCACCCTGGACTAGGTTTTCAGGCGTTACCTAGCTCCCCTCGGACCGAATGGCCGGGTGCGGGTGGCACAGCCTCGCCTGTTGTTAGGCTCCCCACCTCATCACATACGTCAACGTGGGGTCCTCCCCACGGCGGGCGGAAGCCTTATAACACGACCGTTCGCCGATTTGCGGGGGAGGAATGTGGTGTTACTGCCAGACACCACACTTGCTAGGTGGTAGCTTAAATCGGCCGCGGTCCATTAGTACATGTCGGACCCGCGTGTCGCCACTATGTGATCGCAGACTGAGCGCCACCACACGGCAGGTCTCGAGAGACGTACGAGAACTCGCCCCAGTTGTACGACGACGTTGCTAGCGCCTATACGGACAAATCCTTTGCTCTCATTTGCCGAGAGACAGTAGAACAACCTTCAGCTAAGTTCATGTCTACGACCTAGCAAGGCGCCTTTAGCCTTAGATAGCTTGTATCAAAAGAGTCTCACTCGTGTCGCCACAATCTCCAGATGTCTCATCAAGAACGATGTATACAAAGGATGGATTAAAAGATAAGTACCAAAGGAGCTGCATACTTTTCTTATTAGAATTCACTACTTATCCTGTTCCAGAATTCACGCCCGTCTGCGTTAGATAGCGTGCATTTCGGCCTCCTCTATCAACAAGCCGTTGGCACATTCACCAACACATCAATAACCCAATTTCCTTAACTGATACTTAATGTGCCTTCGTTTTAGAAAATGATTTCTCTAATGTCCTATATCATGGAATATATTGATTAATTGCTTTCCGTCACTCAAATCGATTACCCTGTTCTCAGAAAGCAGTAAGCAAGCCCACCAACAGTAACTGCTGAGCTATTTAATGAGGTGACGAAAGACACGGGATAGCGATATTTTCATACGCAGATGGCGACAGTATTGCGTGCAAAAGGCATAAATCGGCAGAGAACTGGCGGAGCAGTCATTTGTAGTCATTTTTATCATGTGAAAAAGTTTTCGACGTGATTAATGTTGCATGACAGGAATTAAAAGACTTTAAAAGCGGAATGGTAATTGGAACTACACGATTGGAACGTTCCATTTTGGAAATCGTTATGGAATTCAATATTCCGAAATACACCGTGTCAAGAGTTTACCGAAAACACCAAATTTTAAGCATTACCTCTTGCTGTGGTAATGCAGTGACCGACGGCCTTTACTTAACCACCGAGAGCAGCGTTGTTCGCGCAGAGTCGTCCGTGCCAACACACAAGCAACACTGCATGAAATAACCGCAGGAATCAATGTGGAACGTATGACGAATGTATCCGCTACGACAGTGCGACGAAATTTGGCGTCAACAGGCTATGGCAGCAGACGACCGACACGAGTGCCTCTGCAAAGCTCACGACATCGACTGCAGCGCCTCTCCTTGGCTCGTGACCATACCGGTTCGACCCTAGGTGACTGATAAGCCGTGACCTGGTCAGATGAGTCCTGATTTCAGTTGGTTAGAGCTGATGGTAGGGTTCGAGCGTGGATCAGAGCCCATGAGGTCATGGACCCATCTTGTCAACAAGGCAACTTGCAAGCTGATGGTGGCTCTCCATAATAATGGGTGCCGTGTTTACATTTAATGGACTGGGTCCTCTCGTCCAATGGGTTGAACATTGACTGGTAACGGTTACTTGGAGACTATTTGCAGCCATTTATGGGCTTCATGTTCCCAAACAACGAAGGAATTTTTACGGGTTACAGTGAGCCATGTTACCAGGCCACAATTGTTCGCGATCGTTTTGAAGAGCTCTGTGGATTATTAGAGCTAACCATTTGGCTTCCCAGGCCGCCCGACATGAATCCCATCGAACATATATGCTACATAATCGAGAGGTCAGTTCGTGCACTAACTCTTACAGTAGAAACACTGTCGTAAAGATGGACAGCTATAGAGGGAGCACGGCTAAATATTTCTGCAGGGGACTTCAAACGACCTTGTGAATTCATGCCACATTGAACTGCTGCACTACGTGAGCAAACGGAGGTCCGATACAATGTTAGGAGGTATCTCATGACTAGTCACCTCAGTGCAGAGTCGTTTAATGGTATGCTTCTTCAAAATTTCATCTGGAGTTTCGGATGAGAATTGCTCAGAAAACTACAACAAATCCAGAAAATAGACTTTTATGCATGAATGGAACATCTCTCCAAATTTCTGCTTTATATTATAGGTGCTCAGTATGGGCACCATTTGTGACACGGCGAACATAACACGTGTGGAGTCGATAGTTCCGATGACACAGCGTAGGTGCACGTTCGTAGGTTGGCACTACGAGAGCGGACGATCTACGCCGACCACAGCGCCGTCAAGCCGACACTATGGAACTCAACGAGCGCCGCTCTGCTTTCTGCCTGGTTGATCAAGAGCAGACGACCAAGCAGCTTAAAAATGGTTCAAATGGCTCTGAGCACTATGGGACTTAACATCTGAGGTCATCAGTCCCCTAGAACTTGGAAGTACTTAAACCTAACTAGCCTGACATCACACACATCCATGCCCGAGGCAGGATTCGAACCTGCGACCGTAGCGGTCGCACGGTTCCATACTGAAGTGCCTAGAACCGCTCGGCCACAGCAGCCGGCCCAAGCAACTTAGCTTCCACTCCATCGCGCGCTAGCCATAACAGACTTTGCCTTTGTTACTTTAATGATAGTTTGTCCAACTACTAGTAACTATTAGCTTTGATACATGGTCAACGGCTTCGCACCTACATGCTCATCTTTACCAAAAGTCACGAATATGTCGTTGACTAATATTCTCCATTAAATGTGCTTTTACTTTACATGCAGTACCGAAGTGCTTTGACTCTCCTGCTCCTACTTGCTTAATTCATTCGCCCTGTTTTGCACATCACATGAGCAGACCCACGCGCCAACGTCCAGGCGGGATGCAAAAACACGTATGTGCAGTTGACTGAAGTTGCTGTTGCTACCGGCGGGAGGGCACAACGACAATAACCCACTTTCGAAATCTGGTAAAAAGCTTGCCTATCTAAGGGTGCGAAAAATTCCGTGTGACAGTACGGAGCAAAACTTTTAGAAAGTACGTCAGAGAGACTGGATGCATTTGAGAATCTGATCGTTTGGCGGAATACGCATTTTGAGAGAATCCTGTAGAAGCTGGTAATATATTCTGCGGATGTCTTCAGATTTTGTATGTAAGATTTCTACCTAAAATTATTCGTAAGTCCCTATTGGGTTCATTTTAAGCTTTTTTTTATTGTGGATGATTGCGGAGCCTTTCACGTAAGCTGTTGATTAAATATTTTGGTTATTACTGCTTACATTATAGGAGTGTGTACCTCACTTATTCAGTTTTGATGTTGATTCAATATGCTGGAGGGCTTACTGCGCAAAACTAGGTGACACGGTAGGTGACTATGTTTCACTGACCACATGGGTGTTGTCTGAGCCTGTAGCATTTGTGGTATCACGTATCGATACCATCCAATGGGCTTCAGGCTGTTGGCAACGGAATTGTAAGGTTCCGTCGGACGCCGACAGTAGTCGTGCACCGTCTGGTGCCCCAATCGTGCAGGTTTTTGACTTACACATCCAGCGGCTTTGGACTACGAGCGCCTCTCATGTCACATGGCCCACTCGCACTTGGAAGTTCTTCGCTATGAGACGCTACGCAGACGCCGCATAATCGCGGCTTCGACACCATCGATTGTCCTTCAGTACAGAGAGCCTCTTTCTTGTTGACATTGAGATCTGCACTCTATTTCGCAGTTTTTGTAATGGATCTTTGTACGTCTGGAGAAATATAAGTGAAGTAATGTTCTGTTTACTTTGTTAACTTGTTTGCTAGTCATTTGTACTCCTCTGCAGCTTTCCCTGCGCGCACCACTCTATGGTTCAAATGGCTCTGAGCACTATGGGACTCAACTGCTGTGGTCATAAGTCCCCTAGAACTTAGAACCACTTAAACCTAACTAACCTAAGGACAGCACACAACACCCAGCCATCACGAGGCAGAGAAAATCCCTGACCCCGCCGGGAATCGAACCCGGGAACCCGGGCGTGGGAAGCGAGAACCCTACCGCACGACCACGATATGAGGGCGCACCACTCTATGGCCTGCCTCTCCTCACAATTGGTATGAAGTTGTAGGCAGTAGCTTTTCTGTCATAAATTGATTATTCTGGATGCAAGAAGTGATGTAGTTCTCCACAATGCGTATATCTTTTCTGTAAATATATTGTAGGAATAGTTAGTAAACTGGGGCTGTTTTATATAGGACTGTACCATGGTCTGTATTTTTCAATGCTGATCCGGTGAAGTTATTGTCAGTCTGATTACCTCTTCACTTTCCTTTTTCATGTATTACAATAGTCAGTCATCTCTCTGACTGACGTAGTATAATTAAGAGTCTTCTAAGGTCCTTGTGCTTCAGTTATCACTACTCGTCTGGAGCGCATCCCTTAGGTATTGCTGTTTTGTCATGTCTCTTTGTTAACCCTATGTTCTCAATTTTTTCAAAAATGTAAGATATAGCATTGGACGTTGGATTCCAATTCAGTCTACGTCAGCACAGCTTTTTAGTCATTCTGTTGCTTCCCATTCCTTAGCACCACATCCCAGCAGTACTACACAAATACTGAAAGTGGTGGTTCATTAACAGAATTCAAATGATTATTTCCACCGCCAGCTACGTTGCGTTCAGACTTAAAAGAACTATGTAGTCGCCACAGTGCCTGTTCCCTCAAACATGGATCGTTCTTTCTTAACAGTACAAGCACTGCAATATCGTCAGGTTATTTATATGCTTTGTGTTTTTAAGTCTGAAGCTACACTCCTGGAAATGGAAAAAAGAACACATTGACACCGGTGTGTCAGACCCACCATACTTGCTCCGGACACTGCGGGAGGTCTGTACAAGCAATGATCACACGCACGGCACAGCGGACACACCAGGACCCGCGGTGTTGGCCGTCGAATGGCGCTAGCTGCGCAGCATTTGTGCACCGCCGCCGTCAGTGTCAGCCAGTTTGCCGTGGCATACGGAGCTCCATCGCAGTCTTTAACACTGGTAGCATGCCGCGACAGCGTGGACGTGAACCGTATGTGCAGTTGACGGACTTTGAGCGAGGGCGTATAGTGGGCATGCGGGAGGCCGGGTGGACGTACCGCCGAATTGCTCAACACGTGGGGCGTGAGGTCTCCACAGTACATCGATGTTGTCGCCAGTGGTCGGCGGAAGGTGCACGTGCCCGTCGACCTAGGACCGGACCGCAGCGACGCACGGATGCACGCCAAGACCGTAGGATCCTACGCAGTGCCGTAGGGGACCGCACCGCCACTTCCCAGCAAATTAGGGACACTGTTGCTCCTGGGGTATCGGCGAGGACCATTCGCAACCGTCTCCATGAAGCTGGGCTACGGTCCCGCACTCCGTTAGGCCGTCTTCCGCTCACGCCCCAACATCGTGCAGCCCTCCTCCAGTGGTGTCGCGACAGGCGTGAATGGAGGGACGAATGGAGACGTGTCGTCTTCAGCGATGAGAGTCGCTTCTGCCTTGGTGCCAATGATGGTCGTATGCGTATTTGGCGCCGTGCAGGTGAGCGCCACAATCAGGACTGCATACGACCGAGGCACAAAGGGCCAACACCCGGCATCATGGTGTGGGGAGCGATCTCCTACACTGGCCGTACACCACTGGTGATCGTCGAGGGGACACTGAATAGTGCACGGTACATCCAAACCGTCATCGAACCCATCGTTCTACCATTCCTAGACCGGCAAGGGAACTTGCTGTTCCAACAGGACAATGCACGTCCGCATGTATCCCGTGCCACCCAACGTGCACTAGAAGGTGTAAGTCAACTACCCTGGCCAGCAAGATCTCCGGATCTGTCCCCCATTGAGCATGTTTGGGACTGGATGAAGCGTCGTCTCACGCGGTCTGCACGTCCAGCACGAACGCTGGTCCAACTGAGGCGCCAGGTGCAAATGGCATGGCAAGCCGTTCCACAGGACTACATCCAGCATCTCTACGATCGTCTCCATGGGAGAATAGCAGCCTGCATTGCTGCGAAAGGTGGATATACACTGTACTAGTGCCGACATTGTGCATGCTCTGTTGCCTGTGTCTATGTGCCTGTGGTTCTGTCAGTGTGATCATGTGATGTATCTGACCCCAGGAATGTGTCAATAAAGTTTCCCCTTCCTGGGACAATGAATTCACGGTGTTCTTATTTCAATTTCCAGGAGTGTATATTAAAGCACTACTTACCTCTAATACTTCCCTGCTTCCTGCTCCTGACACATCAGCCACATGGTGTGAGATGTTTATCTTTATATTTGCTCATTTCTGATTATGTGTGAGGAAAGAACTAGCCTGGGGAGCTATGGAGAAAGCTTTCAGTTCGCCTTGGTGGAAAGCGAGTGGACGCGTAGCGGCTCCTTCCCGACCACAGGAGGTCTATCACAAAGGCTCTGGTGGAAGGAGGCCGGACACATGGGCGCGGCTTTTCACAGAAGCGTATGTAGTAAGCCCCTGGCTGTCCATTTCAGCTACAAATGCGGTTTTCTCTGTCACCAGAGAATTGGCATGTGTGATGACTTCGCCTACCGGTACACGGAACGCAGAAGAGAACGATATGGCGCCGCAAGCTCACGTCGCAAAACTCGTTGACTTCCCTCCAAAATCAGGTTATCCTTTCATGTGAATCTTGTCAGACACCGTTCTTTGGTGTGAAAAAATCGACCAATGACTGCAACCTGGCTGGAATCACAACCTATCTATTTCATACCTAAAAGGATTCCGAGAGCCAAGAATGGTACACTATATTATCAAAAGTAGCCGGACACCCCCAAAAGCATACGCTTTTCATATTAACTGCACAGTGCGGCCACCTACTACCAGATACTCCATATGAGTGGCCTCAGTAGTCATTAGACATCGTCAGAAAGCAGAATGGGGCTCGGAAGTCACGGACTTAGAACGTGGTCAGGTGATTGAGTATCATTTGTGTCATATGTCTGTAAGCGAGATTTCCAAACTCCTAAACATTCCAAGGTCCACTGTTTCTGATGTGATAGTGAAGTGGAAACGTGAAGGGACACGTATAGCACCAAAGCGTACTGGTCGATCTCGTCTGTTAACTGACAGAGACCGCCGACTGCTGGAGGGTTGTAAAGTGTAATAGGCAGACATCTATCCAGACCATCTCACACGAATTCCATACTGCATCAGGATCCACTGCAAGTACTATGACAGTTAGGCGGGAGGTGAGAAAACTTGGATTTCACTGTCGAGCGGCTGCTCATAAACCACACATCACGCTGGTAAATGCGTAACGACGCCTCGCTTGGTGTTTCCTTTTTTTTTTGGTCATCAGTCTACTGACTGGTTTGATGCGGGCCGCCACGAATTCCTTTCCTGTGCTAACCTCTTCATCTCAGAGTAGCACTTGCAACCTACGTCCTCAATTATTTGCTTGACGTATTCCAATCTGTGTCTTCCTCTACAGTTTTTGCCCTCTACAGCTCCCTCTAGTACCATGGAAGTCATTCCCTCATGTCTTAGCAGATGTCCTATCATCCTGTCCCTTCTCCTTATCAGTGTTTTCAACATATTCCTTTCCTCTCCGATTCTGCGTAGAACCTCCTCATTCCTTACCTTATCAGTTCAACTAATTTTCAACATTCGTCTTTAGCACCACATCTCAAATGCTTCGATTCTCTTCTGTTCCGGTTTTCCCACAGTCCATGTTTCACTACCATACAATGCAGTACTCCAGACGTATATCCTCAGATATTAGTAGACTTCTCTTGGCCAGAAATGCCTTTTTTGCCATAGCGAGTCTGCTTTTGATGTCCTCCTTGCTCCGTCCGTCATTCGTTATTTTACTGCCTAGGTGGCAGAATTCCTTAACTTCATTGACTTCGTGACCATCAATCTTGATGTTAAGTTTCTCGCTGTTCTCATTTCTACTACTTCTTATTACCTTCGTCTTTCTCCGATTTACTCTCAAACCATACTGTGTACTCATTAGACTGTTCATTCCGTTCAGCAGATCATTTAATTCTTCTTCACTTTCACTCAGGATAGCAATGTCATCAGTGAATCGTATCATTGATATCCTTTCACCTTGTATTTTAATTCCACTCCTGAAACTTTCTTTTATTTCCATCATTGCTTCCTCGATGTACAGATTGAAGAGTAGGGGCGAAAGGCTACAGCCTCGTCTTACACCCTTCTTAATACGAGCACTTCGTTCTTGATCGTCCACTCTTATTGTTCCCTCTTGGTTGTTGTACATATCCCTATAGCTTACCCCTACTTTTTTCAGAATCTCGAACAGCTTGCACCATCTTATATTGTCGAACGCTTTTTCAAGGTCGACAAATCCTATGAAAGTGTCTTGATTTTTCTTTAGCCTTGCTTCCATTATTAGCCGTAACGTCAGAATTGCCTCTCTCGTCCCTTTACTTTTCCTAAAGCCAAACTGATCGTCACCTATCGCATTCTCAATTTTCTTTTCCATTCTTCTGTATATTATTCTTGTAAGCAGCTTCGAAGCATGAGCTGTTAAGCTGATTGTGCGATAATTCTCGCACTTGTCAGCTCTTGCCGTCTTCGGAATTGTGTGGCTGATGCTTTTCTGAAAGTCAGATGGTATATCGCCAGACTCATATATTCTACACACCAACGTGAATAGTCCTTTTTTTGCCACCTCCCCCAATGATTTTAGAAATTCTGATGGAATGTTATCTATCCCTTCTGCCTTATTTGACCGTAAGTCCTCCAAAGCTCTTTTAAATTCCGATTCTTCTTCTTCTATCACATCAGACAAAACCCTCATAGAGACTTTCAATGTATTCTTTCCACCTATCTGCTCTCTCCTCTGCATTTAACAGTGGAATTCCCGTTGCACTCTTAATGTTACCACCGTTGCTTTTAATGTCACCAAAGGTTGTTTTGACATTCCTGTATGCTGAGTCTGTCCTTCCGACAATCATATCTTTTTCGATGTCTTCACATTTTTCCTGCAGCCATTTCGTCTTAGCTTCCCTGCACTTCCTATTTATTTCATTCCTCAGCGACTTGTATTTCTGTATTTCTGATTTTCCCGGAACGTGTTTTTACTTCCTCCTTTCATCAATCAACTCAAGTATTTCTTCTGTTACCCATGGTTTCTTCGCAGCTACCTTCTTTGTACCTATGTTTTCCTTCCCAACTTCTGTGATGGCCCTTTTTAGAGATGTCCATTCCTCTTCAACTGTACTGCCTACTGCGCTATTCCTTATTGCTGTATCTATAGCGTTAGAGAACTTCAAACGTATCTCGTCATTCCTTAGTACTTCCGTATCCCACTTCTTTTTGTATTGATTCTTCCTGACTAATGTCTTGAACTTCAGCCTACTCTTCATCACTACTATATTGTGATCTGAGTCTATATCTGCTCCTGGGTACGCCTTACAATCCAGTATCTGATTTCGGAATCTCTGTCTGACCGTGATGTAATTTAATTGAAATCTTCCCGTATCTCCCGGCCTTTTCCAAGTATACCTCCTCCTCTTGTGTTTCTTGAACAGGGTATTCGCTATTACTAGCTGAAACTTGTTACAGAACTCAATTAGTGTTTCTCCTCTTTCATTCCTTGTCCCAAGCCCATATTCTCCTGTAGCCTTTTCTTCTACTGCTTCCCCTACAACTGCATTCCAGTCGCCCATGACTATTAGATTTTCGTCCCCCTTTACATACTGCATTAGCCTTTCAATATCCTCATACATTTTCCCTATCTGTTCATCTTCAGCTTGCGACGTCGGCATGTATACCTGCACTGTCGTTGTCGATTCTGATTAAAACAACCCGGACACTGAACTGTTCACAGTAACACAGCCTCTGCCCTACCTTCCTATTCATAACGAATCCTACACCTGTTATACCATTTTCTGCTGCTGTTGATATTACCCGATACTCATCTGACCAGAAATCCTTGTCTTCCTTCCACTTCACTTCACTGACCCCTACTATATCTAGATTGAGTCTTTGCATTTCTCTTTTCAGATTTTCTAGTTTCCCTACCACGTACAAGCTTCTGACATTCCACGCCCCGTCTCGCAGAACGTTATCCTTTTGTTGATTATTCAATCTTTTTCTCATGGTAACCTCCCCCTTGGCAGTCCCCTCCCAGAGATCCGAATGGGGGACTATTCCGGAATCTTTTGCCAATGGAGAGATCATCATGACACTTCTTCAATTACAGGCCACATGTCCTGTGGATACATGTTACGTGTCTTTAATGCAGTGGTTTACATTTCCTTCTGCATCCTCATGTCGTTGATCATTGCTGATTCTTCCGCCTTTAGGGGCAATTTCCCACCCCTAGGACAAGAGAGTGCCCTGTACTTCTATCCGCTCCTCCGCCCTCTTTGACAAGGCCGTTGGCAGAATGAGGCTGACTTCTTATGCCGGAAGTCTTGAGAAAAAGATTTATTAATCAACGAAAGGATAACGTTCAACGAGTCAGGGCGTGGAATGTCAGAAGCTAGAACGTGGTAGGGAAACTAGAAAATCTGAAAAGAGAAATGCAAAGACTCAATCTAGATATAGTAGGGGTCAGTGAAGTGAAGTGGAAGGAAGACAAGGATTTCTGGTCAGATGAGTATCGGGTAATATCAACAGCAGCAGAAAATGGTATAACAGGTGTAGGATTCGTTATGAATAGGAAGGTAGGGCAGAGGCTGTGTTACTGTGAACAGTTCAGTGTCCGGGTTGTTTTAATCAGAATCGACAACGACAGTGCAGGTATACATGCCGACGTCGCAAGCTGAAGATGAACAGATAGGGAAAATGTATGAGGATATTGAAAGGCTAATGCAGTATGTAAAGGGGGACGAAAATCTAATAGTCATGGGCGACTGGAATGCAGTTGTAGGGGAAGCAGTAGAAGAAAAGGCTACAGGAGAATATGGGCTTGGGACAAGGAATGAAAGAGGAGAAACACTAATTGAGTTCTGTAACAAGTTTCAGCTAGTAATAGCGAATACCCTGTTCAAGAAACACAAGAGGAGGAGGTATACTTGGAAAAGGCCGGGAGATACGGGAAGATTTCAATTAAATTACATCACGGTCAGACAGAGATTCCGAAATCAGATACTGGATTGTAAGGCGTACCCAGGAGCAGATATAGACTCAGATCACAATATAGTAGTGATGAAGAGTAGGCTGAAGTTCAAGACATTAGTCAGGAAGAATCAATACGCAAAGAAGTGAAATACGGAAGTACTAAGGAATGACGAGATACGTTTGAAGTTCTCTAACGCTATAGATACAGCAATAAGGAATAGCGCAGTAGGCAGTACAGTTGAAGAGGTATGGACATCTCTAAAAAGGGCCATCACAGAAGTTGGGAAGGAAAACATAGGTACAAAGAAGGTAGCTGCGAAGAAACCATGGGTAACAGAAGAAATACTTGAGTTGATTGATGAAAGGAGGAAGTAAAAACACGTTCCGGGAAAATCAGAAATACAGAAATACAAGTCGCTGAGGAATGAAATAAATAGGAAGTGCAGGGAAGCTAAGACGAAATGGCTGCAGGAAAAATGTGAAGACATCGAAAAAGATATGATTGTCGGAAGGACAGACTCAGCATACAGGAATGTCAAAACAACCTTTGGTGACATTAAAAGCAACGGTGGTAACATTAAGAGTGCAACGGGAATTCCACTGTTAAATGCAGAGGAGAGAGCAGATAGGTGGAAAGAATACATTGAAAGTCTCTATGAGGGTTTTGTCTGATGTGATAGAAGAAGAAGAATCGGAATTTAAAAGAGCTTTGGAGGACTTACGGTCAAATAAGGCAGAAGGGATAGATAACATTCCATCAGAATTTCTAAAATCATTGGGGGAGGTGGCAAAAAAAGGACTATTCACGTTGGTGTGTAGAATATATGAGTCTGGCGATATACCATCTGACTTTCAGAAAAGCATCAGCCACACAATTCCGAAGACGGCAAGAGCTGACAAGTGCGAGAATTATCGCACAATCAGCTTAACAGCTCATGCTTCGAAGCTGCTTACAAGAATAATATACAGAAGAATGGAAAAGAAAATTGAGAATGCGATAGGTGACGATCAGTTTGGCTTTAGGAAAAGTAAAGGGACGAGAGAGGCAATTCTGACGTTACGGCTAATAATGGAAGCAAGGCTAAAGAAAAATCAAGACACTTTCATAGGATTTGTCGACCTTGAAAAAGCGTTCGACAATATAAGATGGTGCAAGCTGTTCGAGATTCTGAAAAAAGTAGGGGTAAGCTATAGGGATATGTACAACAACCAAGAGGGAACAATAAGAGTGGACGATCAAGAACGAAGTGCTCGTATTAAGAAGGGTGTAAGACGAGGCTGTAGCCTTTCGCCCCTACTCTTCAATCTGTACATCGAGGAAGCAATGATGGAAATAAAAGAAAGTTTCAGGAGTGGAATTAAAATACAAGGTGAAAGGATATCAATGATACGATTCACTGATGACATTGCTATCCTGAGTGAAAGTGAAGAAGAATTAAATGATCTGCTGAACGGAATGAACAGTCTAATGAGTACACAGTATGGTTTGAGAGTAAATCGGAGAAAGACGAAGGTAATAAGAAGTAGTAGAAATGAGAACAGCGAGAAACTTAACATCAAGATTGATGGTCACGAAGTCAATGAAGTTAAGGAATTCTGCCACCTAGGCAGTAAAATAACGAATGACGGACGGAGCAAGGAGGACATCAAAAGCAGACTCGCTATGGCAAAAAAGGCATTTCTGGCCAAGAGAAGTCTACTAATATCTGAGGATATACGTCTGGAGTACTGCATTGTATGGTAGTGAAACATGGACTGTGGGAAAACCGGAACAGAAGAGAATCGAAGCATTTGAGATGTGGTGCTAAAGACGAATGTTGAAAATTAGTTGAACTGATAAGGTAAGGAATGAGGAGGTTCTACGCAGAATCGGAGAGGAAAGGAATATGTTGAAAACACTGATAAGGAGAAGGGACAGGATGATAGGACATCTGCTAAGACATGAGGGAATGACTTCCATGGTACTAGAGGGAGCTGTAGAGGGCAAAAACTGTAGAGGAAGACACAGATTGGAATACGTCAAGCAAATAATTGAGGACGTAGGTTGCAAGTGCTACTCTGAGATGAAGAGGTTAGCACAGGAAAGGAATTCGTGGCGGCCCGCATCAAACCAGTCAGTAGACTGATGACCAAAAAAAAAAAAATAATAATACGGATTGCTCACAGCCAGAAGGCTCAGAGTGATGAAAACGTGTGAAGCAAGCAGGCAATCATGCCACACTCGTGCGTTCTACAGCCAAATGAGGTAGTCTGAAAGTGGTCGTGGCCTTCCAAGCCGTGGGATGGTAATTTTGGAGGCTTGTCACACAAATTGGTGGACATGTGAAACATCAGCACCCCCGTAAACGTGGTTTTGGACATCCAAGCAGCACAGAAGCCTACCAGGATCGTCGCATTGTAAGGCCAACAGTCTCAGATCGTACAGCTATTGTGTAGGTTGTATATGTGTTTGTACAGTATGTTGGCAGCGCTCTGTAGCGTTCTGCATTAATAACTCTGATAGTGCTGTGTGCACTCTGTAAGAGACTCTGTGGCTGGTCGGCCTCGCTTTAGAGGTGAAAAGTCAGCAGTGATAACAGTTGGAGGTGAACAGCCAGCAGTGATGGAAGTTGCGAGTGAACAGTCAGCAGTGATGGAGGTTACAGGTTAATAATTAGCAGTGTTAGAGGTTTGCAGTATTAGCGCGAGTGGACGGTCTGAATGTGTATCCGTCTTGGAGATTTATTACATATGATTATATAATTTTTTTGAACTGCTTGTCACTTGGTTAAGGTAAAATCAGGTAAAAACGTTGTTTGCTCTCCAACAAAATATTTCCTTTGCTAACCACATGCCTATTAGTAGCTAGAGCCTTAAGCAGTTAGAATCTCTTATTTAGCTGGCAGTATTGGCGCTTGTATCGCTGTAGTTCGTGTCATGAAGATTTTCTGTGAGGTAAGTGACTTATGATATGTATGGGTTATTGTTGGATTTCTTCTAATTCAGGGCCATTCATATGAGTTGATTTTAAAGCAGTCAGATGGCGTTCCGTTAAATATTGTGGGTAATTAATGAATAGGAAAAGTTTGAGTTCTGCGGTCACTAGCACTAGGACCACGGGCACACACGTCTACGAGAACGATGTTGACCTGTTGAGCGATGTCTCATAGAGTGCATTCATCCAAGAGACACTGGTCCATTCACAGGCCTCATGGTCTGGGTTCGATAAGCTACAGCTCTAGTCAACCTTTGAGGTTTCTCGAGGGGACACTTAGCAGCGCTCGGCACCTGCAGGATGTTGTTAGACCCGTTTTTTCTTGCGGTTTTTGCAACACGAAGGTGATACGTTGTTCCGACAGGATAATGCTCGCCCACAAACTGCCCATGAAACTCTACGTGCTATGCAATACGTTTAGCGACTTCCCTGGCCAGCACTATCTTTGGACTTGTCTCCAATCGAGCACAGACGGCTGTGATGGGACGAAAACTGACTCGGGCGTCTCTTCGACCAACTACTCTTACAGAATTACGATCGACTGAATGCCAGAGTCAGCGCGTACACTTCCGGCTGTGGAGGCTACACCACGTATTGCTATCGGTGTTTTACCATAGGCTGATACCTGGTTACTTAGAACCGCTTGTGCTATTGATCTGTAAGTGTAATCATTTCACGTACTCCATATGCACTGTTGCAGCAATAAGTCTTAATGGGAAACCTCTAAGAGAGAGTGTACTAATTGTTTTCCGACAGTGTATTTTTAGAGTAGTTTCTTTCAGCTTGTTAATCTACTACTCCAGGGCATTAGGGAAAGTTCCCCATGCATGCTTTTCAAAACCAGATATACTAAAACAGTGAAATGACTGTTATTTTGCAGTTTGGCGCAGCTAAAGCTTACTGCAACTGCTGTATTCCCCCTGGAATTCGCGTTATTCCTTGGCAGCAGAGTTGGCCTTTGTGAGGCAGCAGGTTGATTAAGGACTGCTAGTGTAAATGGGGGCCGATACGGTTCCATTTCCAGAGCGGAGGAGAGAGCCAACGAGGAGAGCGGGCGCGGTCTGCGATGTTGGCCATCCATCAGAGCCCCTCCGGCTGGGAGCCAATTTCCGGAGAGACGTCCTCTGCTCCTCAATGAGAACGGCGGCGCGGCGTCTGTGAAAGGTATCAGGGCGCGGGCAGGGAGCAGGAAATGAGCGCTCCGCTGTTTCAGGTAACTCCGCATTCCTCCGGCCCAGCTCACTGTCACCATTCACGCGACGAGAGGCTTGCTTGTTTAGGAAGGAAGCTGCTAATTACAGGAGTTTCTACATCGACCTTGAGATCTACGTAACGTGTATTTCGCTAGTAGACGAGTCATCATGAATATACACTCCTGGAAATTGAAATAAGAACACCGTGAATTCATTGTCCCAGGAAGGGGAAACTTTATTGACACATTCCTGGGGTCAGATACATCACATGATCACACTGACAGAACCACAGGCACATAGACACAGGCAACAGAGCATGCACAATGTCGGCACTAGTACAGTGTATATCCACCTTTCGCAGCAATGCAGGCTGCTATTCTCCCATGGAGACGATCGTAGAGATGCTGGATGTAGTCCTGTGGAACGGCTTGCCATGCCATTTCCACCTGGCGCCTCAGTTGGACTAGCGTTCGTGCTGGACGTGCAGACCGCGTGAGACGACGCTTCATCCAGTCCCAAACTGCTCAATGGGGGACAGATGCGGAGATCTTGCTGGCCAGGGTAGTTGACTTACACCTTCTAGAGCACGTTGGGTGGCACGGGATACATGCGGACGTGCATTGTCCTGTTGGAACAGCAAGTTCCCTTGCCGGTCTAGGAATGGTAGAACGATGGGTTCGATGACGGTTTGGATGTACCGTGCACTATTCAGTGTCCCCTCGACGATCACCAGTGGTGTACGGCCAGTGTAGGAGATCGCTCCCCACACCATGATGCCGGGTGTTGGCCCTGTGTGCCTCGGTCGTATGCAGTCCTGATTGTGGCGCTCACCTGCACGGCGCCAAACACGCATACGACCATCATTGGCACCAAGGCAGAAGCGACTCTCATCGCTGAAGACGACACGTCTCCATTCGTCCCTCCATTCACGCCTGTCGCGACACCACTCGAGGCGGGCTGCACGATGTTGGGGCGTGAGCGGAAGACGGCCTAACGGTGTGCGGGACCGTAGCCCAGCTTCATGGAGACGGTTGCGAATGGTCCTCGCCGATACCCCAGGAGCAACAGTGTCCCTAATATGCTGGAAAGTGGCGGTGCGGTCCCCTACGGCACTGCGTAGGATCCTACGGTCTTGGCGTGCATCCGTGCGTCGCTACGGTCCGGTCCCAGGTCGACGGGCACGTGCACCTTCCGCCGACCACTGGCGACAACATCGATGTACTGTGGAGACCTCACGCCCCACGTGTTGAGCAATTCGGCGGTACGTCCACCCGGCCTCCCGCATGCCCACTATACGCCCTCGCTCAAAGTCCGTCAACTGCACATACGGTTCACGTCCACGCTGTCGCGGCATGCTACCAGTGTTAAAGACTGCGATGGAGCTCCGTATGCCACGGCAAACTGGCTGACACTGACGGCGGCGGTGCACAAACGCTGCACAGTTAGCGCCATTCGACGGCCAACACCGCGGGTCCTGGTGTGTCCGCTGTGCCGTGCGTGTGATCATTGCTTGTACAGCCCTCTCGAAGTGTCCGGAGCAAGTATGGTGGGTCTGACACACCGGTGTCAATGTGTTCTTTTTTCCATTTCCAGGAGTGTAAATAAGTACATTCTGGCGAACAAATGTACTAAATGTGAACGCAGTTTTTTAAACTACATGAATGGGGTATAAGAAACGAAAATAGTAATGGTGCTCAGTGTGAAGGTCTGTTCAAAACCTTGGGAATATCCGTCACTTTTTATCTCTTTTCCCTTTTTTCCCTTAGTTGCTCTAAATTCGTGGAGGTATGTACCGTCTGTGCAACTAAATGAAGGGAGTTTGTTTATTGCCATACGCGTTTCGTTTCTTTTACTTGGGAAGCATCATCACTGAGGGTCCTGTATAAAAGTAAACATGTATCTCAGGCCACTGATGATGCTTCTCAAATAAAAGAAGCGAAACACGTATGGCAATAAACAAACTGTCTTCATTTAGTTGCACAGGCGGTACATACCTCCATAAATTGGGAATTTTAACTACAACATTTGAGAACAGATACTAATCAGCAGCACAAACCAAAAAACCTTGATAATCACCACACAAACGGCTCTGTCCATGACCTTGGAATAAGATCCGTACTGAAGTTATATTTACCAAGAAAGGACAAATATAAAATTCAAAACACGATTTTTTGCCAATACATAAAACTGTGCACTAACTTGCTTGAGTATATGAACCCTTACATCCCTAAAGTCCTGAGTTATTTTAAAAATGCAAAAATAAATCTTGCATTTATTCACGTGTATATAGATCTATTTATTGCATATTTGAGCAAGAATAAAATTCCTCATACTTGGTTCAAAAATTTAAAAAAATGTTGGATAAACTGGACGTTTCATCTGGAAGGTAGTTGAGGATGCAACATAAGACGTCAACAGTTACCATAACCTCAATGTTTATAGATAACTCTTTCGAAACTTGTTTTTGATATCCAGAAAGCGTGCATACTGCAGTAATTCATACGTAAGTACGAATCCTCCAGAGCACTTCGCCATGGGTGCACAACCTTCAATGTTTCCGATGTAGTACACCACTCCAGGGACAGAGGTCAACGAGAACTATGAAACGAAAAGTAACAGACGTCCAGTAAATAGGCCACCGGGTCTCAAAGGTGAACGAATTCATTTGTTGTTACAAAATGCGTAAAAAGTTAATGTCCAATATATTGGACGGCAGGTCTGGAAGGATTAAGTGAACGTCTCTTACTCGTTCTCTGTTGGTTCCACAAGTACAAGGTGGTCAGAAGCAACGTGGGAAGGTTGTAAGAGTGTTGATGGGTAGGTTGTGCTCACAAATAATTGTTAAGAAGGAAATTCGATGCGTAGCACTGCTTCCGATTTAATAGACATTGAAGTTAGCCAGACAGCTGCGGGCATGATTCATGCGGCCACCAGAAACGGTGTCGCAAAACGTGTGCTTCGTTTGGTTTCTTAAAACAGAACAAGATGGTTCAAATGGCTCTAAGCACTATGGGACTCAACGTCTGAGGTCATCAGTCCCCTAGGCTTAGGACTACTTAAACCTAACTAACCTAAGGACATCACACACGTCCATGACCGAGGCAGGATTCAAACCTGCGACCGTAGCAGCAGCGCGGTTCCGGACTTAAGGGACTAGAACCACTCGGGCATAGCGGCAAATCCGAACAAGAGAGCAATACAAAAATTGGACATGGGACGGTAGTAAGGACAAACCCGATCCAAAGGCTGGGCAGTCTCGTGCGCTGTCACCTACGCTATGAGAACAACAGACACAAATTGTATTTTGCGAGGCGCCTGAATTAGCACGTGCAACAGTCTAATCGGATTAATTCAATGCTAATTAACTCAGAATCTGTGCGAAGTAATGATTTTTTATTCTAAGCATTACTTTCTCATCACAGCCTATCTTGCAACACCCTTACAAGGTTTTCGGAGTGTATGTGTTTTTGTGTGGTTGAGCTGAACATTGTCCCCTGCTCATTTATAAATACTAAGTCTTGTTATGTTGATTTGGCCACGTTACACGTTTCACTCCAAATAATTTACGTTTCTAATGCGTTTTGGGTCGTCGGAAGTGAGCAGTTTCAGTCACCGTCCCGCATGCAGTTTTAACGCGACAAGAGTTTCAGATCAGAGCACACTGGGCTATAGAGTGAAAATTCATTCTGTATTTTACAATATGATGATTTCAGCTGAACACCAGTGGCGAGCCATTTATACAGTGTCGGCCCGGTAGGCGTTCAATTAACGGTTACAACAGATATGTTGAACTGGGGACAGAAGCCTTCAAATACCACTAAAAACTAAATATACTACAAAGTTGCTGAAAAATTTAGTATCTTGTTACTATTATGTACACCTAACGAAAGCATAAAGTTATTAACGTTACCACAAAAAGAATAACTCCCAGGAACAGAAGCACTTTCGTCATTACCGTCGAATCACGTGTCTTTACTGATCTTCAAAATTATAAAAACTTTCATTCACACAGTCATCTGAAGTTTCATCCTCGCTAGAAACATCTGAACAAGGTTCGTCAAAACCTCAGAAGATATTTCAGATTCGTTGATTTATTTGCATCTTCTGAATAGGGCCATCTCTAAAAGCAGAAGGAACTTCAAGACGAAACTGGCAATTATCTGAAACATTATGAAAGGTAACCCTGGTGGGACTATTTAAATGATTGTGAATGTAGGCAAAATTTAGTGTACGAACAACATTTATTTTCCCAAAACAGACATAAATTATGCTAAACAAGTTATTGATTGAATACCGTAAACAACTAACACGTGATTTAAGACTGCACTGGACAAGGATCCTGTATGGAAAATTTGGAAATTTGTGGTAAGACCTTATGGGACCAAACTGCTGAGGTCATTGGTCCCTAAGCTTATACACTACTTAATCTAACTTAAACTGACTTACGCTAAGGACAACACCAACACCCATGCCCGAGGGAGGACTCGAACCTCCGACGGGGGGAGCCGCGCGGACCATGACAAGGCGCCCTAGACCGCTCGGCTACCTCGGGCGGCTGCTCCTGTGTCGCAGAGAGAGTTTAACTAGGTGATCAGATCAAATACTCTGGCCCTTAAAATGTGGATAAGGCAAGCTGAATTGATCTAACACTGAGCATACTTTGATGGATCAAATCCATTGAAGTTCCTCTGCATAGGTGCAGCTGAGAGAAAGTGGCCATTGAGATCTGTACACTCTGAGAATGCCGGAGCGGCAGTACATTAACCCGTTTGGTCTGTGCAGCGATGTAACTTGCCGCTGTCGTGATGTGTGCGGTGGAGGTAAGACGTGGAGGCAGCCCCTGTGAATCGATCGCGTCCACGAAAGAGGAAATCTCACGTTCTAGCGATCAGACAGTCGGATAGAAATTTACTCTCTACCAGACGTCTCATATCACAGTACATTTCAGTGTGTGTCACACCCGTTCACTGGTGGTACCAGTTTCGCTCACTTATACGACAGAGCGCCCAAGGACACCAAAAGTCAAGACTGGTAAACCAAAAACGAATAAGTGAGCCCTCAGAAAACGAGTAGTCCGAGACACTTAAAGTCACACTGTCGGTTTAGTAAGAACTTAACTACAGGCTCCCCAGTCTAATCTACTTGCAAGTGAAGTCAGTCTCAGGACAGGTTCTAAGTACCAAACACACATGCCAGAGCTTCGACCAGAAGTGCTTACCAGACCAAAGTCCCGCAACTGAGTGGCCGCATCTCTCCAGATAAGAAATTCTGTGTTCCCGCAAAGTGCACGATCGACACCACCTTCACCCCATCTTCAGCCAATCACAGGGCTCTAGAGACGCACAATCAAACCTCACAAATGACAGAACCAACTACTTCTACATCTACATTTATACTCCGCAAGCCACCCAACGGTGTGTGGCGGAGGGCACTTTACGTGCCACTGTCATTACCTCCCTTTTCTGTTCCAGTCGCGTATGGTTCGCGGGAAGAACGACTGTCTGAAAGCCTCCGTGCGCGCTCGAATCTCTCTAATTTTACATTCGTGATGTCCTCGGGAGGTATAAGTAGGGGGAAGCAATATATTCGATATCTCATCCAGAAACGCACCCTCTCGAAACCTGGCCAGCAAGCTACACCGCGATGCAGAGCGCCTCTCTTGCAGAGTCTGCCACTTGGGTTTCCTAAACATCTCCGTAACGCTATCACGGTTACCAAATAACCCTGTGACGAAACGTGCCGCTCTTCTTTGGATCTTCTCTATCTCCTCCGTCAACCCGATCTGGTACGGATCCCACACTGATGAGCAATACTCAAGTATAGGTCGAACGAGTGTTTTGTAAGCCACCTCCTTTGTTGATGGACTACATTTTCTAAGGATTCTCCCAATGAATCTCAACCTGGTACCCGCGTTACCAACAATTAATTTTATATGATCATTCCACTTCAAATAGTTCCGCACGCATACTCCCAGATATTTTACAGAAGTAACTGCTAGCAGTGTTTTTTCCGCTATCATATAACCATACAATAAAGGATCCTTCTTTCTATGTATTCGCAATACATTACATATGTCTATGTTAAGGGTCAGTTGCCACTCCCTGCACCACGTGCCTATCCGCTGCAGATCTTCCTGCATTTCGCTACAATTTTCTAATGCTGCAACTTCTCTGTATACTACAGCATCATCCGCGAAAAGCCGCATGGAACCTCCGACACTATCTACTAGGTCATTTATATATATTTTGAAAAGCAATGGTCCCATAACACTCCCCTGTGGCACGCCAGAGGTTACTTTAACGTCTGTAGACGTCTCTCCACTGATAACAACATGCTGTGTTCTGTTTGCTAAAAACTCTTCAATCCAGCCACACAGCTGGTCTGATATTCCGTATGCTCTTACTTTGTTTATCAGGCGACAGTGCGGAACTGTATCGAACGCCTTCCGGAAGTCAAGGAAAGTAGCATCTACCTGGGAGCCTGTATCTAATATTTTCTGGGTCTCATGAACAAATAAAGCGAGTTGGGTCTCACACGATCGCTGTTTCCGGAAACCATGTTGATTCCTACAGAGTAGATTCTGGGTTTCCAAAATCGACATGATACTCGAGCAAAAAACATGTTCTAAAATTCTACAACAGATCATATCGAACCAGGGCAAGATTTAAGAAACCCATGTCTCTGAAAAAAAGAAAGCGCCGATTACTGACTTTTTTAAGTTTATGCAGAAGGGGAAGAGATGTTTTTCTCTGAAATTGTGTCGCTTCCCACAGCAACAAGTGAACAGATACAATCTCACAGATCTTTATCTAAATCACCTGTGCCTTGGAGCTTGTTAGTCCCAGCTATGAGGTGTACTATAGATTCTACCTGAAAACGTTTCTCAGACGCCAGATTTTTCTTATACAACCAAGGTTACTGGGGGATATGTTTCACTGGCCTATTTGCACTATCGGTGAACACTAGAACTTGTGAACTCTTATTACATTTGGCTCTGCACACAATGCCTAGTTTACACCTCCACTGTACAGAAGCGTTCCTTTAGACCATCACCCCAGCCCCAGCTTTCACTGGCGCTGCAGCAGATATCGTAGCATTGTTCTGCTGGAGACCTGTCTCGACGAGGGGCTGCCCTTTATGTGCTGTATGGCTGTGAACCTTTCCAGCAAGATTTCCTAATGAATGGGTTCGCCCCCAGTTGCTTTCAACTCCCAACATGCCATGTCTACGAGATAAGAATCATATAAAGACCTCATGCTTTTAGCCCCCTACCAGTCTCGATCTACATCTGGTCAGGCTGTTAACTTTCTAGAGTCTCACCTAAGGTGTATCAGGTTGTAATGAAATCTTTAATAATTTTCTGTATGCAAAAAGTAGGTAAGAGAGTAACTTGTCCTCTCTAACTGCCCTCTACCCGCCATTGATTTCTGCATGGGTAGTGTCTCACTTCAAAATTGTTTAGTGTGACACGAACCAGAGGAAGTCATTGAAAATAGTAGGAGAATCTCATCCTGATAACTGATATACATGTGAAAAAGGAAACTTTGCCAATCAGGATCGCCTATGGCTAAAACACATCCTAGCTTGACCTCATTCATTCCAGGGGTCATTCACTCACATGAAGCTACAAGCCAGGATGAGTACATGTAAATATTGCTGTAAGTAGTATGAATTACGTTAGACCCAAGGGTCACTGTTACACCACAGACTTCCATGAAACATTTGATTTGTGGTTAAAAGGTCTTGCTGTAAAGAAATGTGCCTATTCACACCACATCCTGAGGTCAGAGATGTCTAATGTCCCTAATCATCTACAGTGTCCTGGAGTATGAACTGTTCTCTGCTTATTGATTTACTACTGCTCTGTCACTCATTTGATCTCAATCATTAAACACATACACTCTCAAATTGTCAATGAACAATGAAATTACATGTGTAATATGTTTTTCTTATTACCTAAGTTGTTTAAATTTGTCTATTATTTTCTATGACATGAAAACAAATAGAGGCACATCATCAGTGTCGAGAGCATTCATAAATGTACAGAAAAACATACCTCACAGTCAAGGCAGTTCAATTGATACATACAAAATACCAAAATATATTACATATTGATATTACAGAAAGTTATCGTGTTGCTCATTCTACAGGGGTCCCTGGGGACACAAATTTTACAATTGAAAATGTCACATGAATTGAGAACATGGTACTTACGCACACGCACAAACTGTGACTGGTAGAACTAAAGAACAGCAATTTGCGTCAGAATGGAATGGCCTCTCACTCAGCACATAACATCGCAGAAGTGGCGGCAGTAACTGCGCTGAGTTTAGAGATCAACAGTATCTGCAACATTCATTCTAGGGTACAACCATGCCCCAGGGACGATCCAGCTGAAACGCTTCAGCCATTTGAATGATGAGGCATGACGGGTCCCCGGGAAGCTCGATGGAGTATCGATAGACTACTGCACACGTTGGGCACATGGTCTTGGTGGTGTCTCGATGCCTTCAGCAATTGTCTGTGGAACATTTCGAAACTATAGGCAAGGTTCTGGACGTCCGCTTAATACAGACACACGTCAGAATCATCTGCTTGCAACAGGATTAAAACCATGGATGCCTCTGGTCAGTCTAACACCGTGAGGCCGTCGAGCACGGCTACTCTGGTGTCGTGAAAGAGTTGACTGAAGTGTGGAGTGGCGCTCTGTGGTCTTCAGCAATGAGAGTGCTTGCTGTCTGTATGCAAGTTATGGAAGTCTACGTGTATAGCGTAGACCTGGTGTTCTGCCCATTCCAGAGTGTATTGCCCCACGACATACAGGTCCTGTCCTAGGCTTCATGGTGTGGGGACAGGGGGGGGGGGGAGGTGCGAATCAGTTACAACTTCTCCTATTTTATCTTTATTTATTTATTTTAGTCATCTATTTTTCGAATGGTTTGATGTGGTCAGCCACGTATTCCTGTTCTGCGCCAAGCTCTTCACCTCAATGTAGCACTTGCACCCTACGTACTCAATTAAACAGTTGTCTTACCACAAGGACTTAGCGAAATGGAGAGGGGAGTATCTAACTGAAATTAATCACGACCTAATTATCGCGTACTGACATTGAAAAATACATTGATTTTTAATTGTACGTCAACAAAGGGATATGCACTTTCGACAGTCAAGAATGCACGTTGGATTTGAATTATCGATATATCGACAGTACATCCATACTTTAGCCGAGGCCAACTATTGCACATGGTTCGCCGTAACTTTAATTCATTTGTTCTTTGGTTAATGAGTTCAGTTCTTACTTGCAGTTGAATGTAATGTAAGTTGTAATCTCCCCCCTGCTTCCTATTTCCAGCTATTGTCCGCAATAAACAAAGTCTTTTTTGGTTATTTGTGACGAGTAATATTACCATAAGCTTTTTAGTTCTTGTGGAATTGGCTCCAGTTCTGCTTGTCTAGTTTCTGATTCTTGAAGCTAAGATTCTCACATTTTAGGTACTCATGGTTGAATTGATCTAAATAATTTTAAAGACTGTAGTTGCAGAAATTTTATTTCTTAGCATACCACACAGTCTCTTGAATTTTCACATTAACAATGCTGAAATCTTCCCCCATGAACCATGGACCTTGCCGTTGGTGGGGAGGCTTGCGTCCCTCAGCGATACAGATGGCCGTACCATAGGTTCAACCACAACGGAGGGGTATCTGCTGAGAGGCCAGACAAACTTGTGGTTCCTGAAGAGGGGCAGCAGCCTTTTCAGTAGTTGCAGGGGCGACAGTCTGGATGATTGACTGATCTGGCGTTGTAACATTAACCAAAACGGCCTTGCTGTGCTGGTACTGCGAACGGTTGAAAGCAAGGGGAAACTACAGCCGTAATTTTTCCCGAGGACATGCAGCTTTACTGTATGATTAAAGGATGATGGCGTCCTCTTGGGTAAAATATTCCGGAGGTAAAATAGTCCCCCATTCGGATCTCCGGGCGGGGACTACTCAAGAGGACGTCGTTATCAGGAGAAAGAAAACTGGCATTCTACGGATCGGAGCGAAGAATGTCACATCCCTTAATCGGGCAGGTAGGTTAGAAAATTTAAAAAGGGAAATGGATAGGTTAAAGTTAGATATAATGGGAATTAGTGAAGTTCGGTGGCAGGAGGAACAAGACTTTTGGTCAGGTGATTACAGGGTTATAAATACAAAATCAAATACGGGTAATACAGGAGTAGGTTTAATAAGGAATAAAAAAAATAGGAGTGCGGGTTAGCTACTACAAACAGCATAGTGAACGCATTATTGTGGCCAAGATAGACACAAAGCCCATGCCTACTACAGTAGTACAAGTTTATATGCCAACTAGCTCTGCAGATGATGAAGAAATTGATTAAATGTATGACGAGATAAAAGCAATTATTCAGGTAGTGAAGGGAGACGAAAATTTAATAGTCATGGGTGACTGGAATTCGTCAGTAGGAAAAGGGAGAGAAGGAAACATAGTAGGTGAATATGGATTGGGGGGAAGAAATGAAAGAGGAAGCCGCCTTGTAGAATTTTGCACAGAGCATAACTTAATCATAGCTAACACTTGGTTCAAGAATCATAAAAGAAGGTTGTATACCTGGAAGAATCCTGGAGATACTAAAAGGTATCAGATAGATTATATAATGGTTGTTGTTGTGGTCTTCAGTCCTGAGACTGGTTTGATGCAGCTTTCCATGCTACTCTATCCTGTGCAAGCCTCTTCATCTCCCAGTACCTACTGCAACCTACATCCTTCTGAATCTGTTTAGTGTATTCATCTCTTGGTCTTCCTCTACGATTTTTACTCTCCACGCTGCCGTCCAATGCTAAATTTGTGATCCCTTGATGCCTCAAAACATGTCCTACCAACCGATCCCTTCTTCTAGTCAAGTTGTGCCACAAACTTCTCTTCTCCCCAATCCTATTCAATACCTCCTCATTAGTTACGTGATCTACCCACCTTATCTTCAGCATTCTTCTGTAGCACCACATTTCGAAAGCTTCTATTCTCTTCTTCTCCAAACTGGTTATCGTCCATGTTTCACTTCCATACATGGCTACACTCCATACAAATACTTTCAGAAACGACTTCCTGACACTTAAATCTATACTCGATGTTAACAAATTTCTCTTCTTCAGAAACCATTTCCTTGCCATTTCCAGTCTACATTTTATATCCTCTCTACTTCGACCATCATCAGTTATTTTACTCCCTAAATAGCAAAACTCCTTTACTACTTTAAGTGTCTCATTTCCTAATCTAATCCCCTCAGCATCACCCGATTTAATTTGACTACATTCCATTATCCTCGTTTTGCTTTTGTTGATGTTCATCTTATATCCTCCTTTCAAGACACTGTCCATTCCGTTCAACTGCTCTTCCAAGTCCTTTGCTGTCTCTGACAGAATTACAATGTCATCGGCGAACCTCAAAGTTTTTACTTCTTCTCCATGAATTTTAATACGTACTCCGAATTTTTCTTTTGTTTCCTTTACTGCTTGCTCAAGATACAGATTGAATAACATCGGGGAGAGGCTACAACCCTGTCTCACTCCTTTCCCACCCACTGCTTCCCTTTCATGCTCCTCGACTCTTATAACTGCCATCTGGTTTCTGTACAAATTGTAAATAGCCTTTCGCTCCCTGTATTTTACCCCTGCCACCTTTAGAATTCGGAGTAGGTATTAAAATTCATGGAGAAGAAGTAAAAACTTTGAGGTTCGCCGATGACATTGTAATTCTGTCAGAGACAGCAAAGGACTTGGAAGAGCAGTTGAACGGAATGGACAGTGTCTCGAAAGAAGGATATAAGATGAACATCAACAAAAGCAAAACGAGGATAATGGAATGTAGTCAAATTAAATCGGGTGATGCTGAGGGGATTAGATTAGGAAATGAGACACTTAAAGTAGTAAAGGAGTTTTGCTATTTAGGGAGTAAAATAACTGATGATGGTCGAAGTAGAGAGGATATAAAATGTAGACTGGCAATGGCAAGGAAATCGTTTCTGAAGAAGAGAAATTTGTTAACATCTAGTATAGATTTAAGTGTCAGGAAGTCGTTTCTGAAAGTATTTGTATGGAGTGTAGCCATGTATGGAAGTGAAACATGGACGATAAACAGTTTGGACAAGAAGAAAATAGATGCTTTTGAAATGTGGTGCTACAGAAGAATGCTGAAGATAAGGTGGGTAGATCACGTAACTAATGAGGAGGTATTGAATAGGATTGGGGAGAAGAGACGTTTGTGGCACAACTTGACTAGAAGAAGGGATCGGTTAGTAGGACATGTTTTGAGGCATCAAGGGATCACAAATTTAGCATTGGAGGGCAGCGTGGAGGGTAAAAATCGTAGAGGGAGACCAAGAGATCAGATTCAGAAGGATGTAGGTTGCAGTAGGTACTGGGAGATGAAGAAGCTTGCACAGGATAGAGTAGCATGGAGAGCTGCATCAAACCAGTCTGAGGACTGAGGACCACAACAACAACAACAATGCTGAAATTACATTGTTCTCGCAAAATACAAACATACGGCCGATCACATCAGAGACATGCTTACTGCTACCTCATTCAGCGAAAATAACAATATTCCAAAGGGCTTACAAGTTTTTTTGACAAATGAATATCTATTAGTTTCGATTATTATTTCATAAATGAATCCAGAAACAAACATATTAAACAGTGCTAGATTGCGTAATTCATAATAGAAATTTTAAGTGTGCCAAATAATTTGCAATTTCAAATGTTTCTTAAGAAAATAATTTTAACTGTAAATTTAGAGCTAGTACTTATCGATTGTAACATCGAAAACAAAGTAATTTGTTTTCATAAATTTTAGATTGAAATAGCGGATATTGTATATAAAAGTAAACGAAATTTTTTCCGGAAAAGCAGTTGAGATAATACTGACCTGTCCATTACTGGTATCGTCAATTACTGTTGATGCAAAGTAATGCTAGAGGAAGATGTCCCGTTACAAAGTGTTGCCGTTTATTGCTTTTGTTCTGTATGCTGTTGCGGTAGTTTCTAATTTAGTTTCGAATTAGAGGTAAGTCTGTAACAAGAAAGAAGAGAAAAACCAATTTTGATTCGTCCACTAGCATTACCGTGAGTTTAAAATATCTACTCGCTACTATAATAGCTTAATTATCTCTCTATAGCAGTTTAATGTTTGCACTGGAGTCGTCATTTAGAGACTGGTAGTACTTTGTAGTTGCAACATTCCTGTAACTCGCAACGCAGCGGAGCGATAAACGTAACAACAAATAAATTAAAATCAGTGCATGAAAACACGCTTTGATTTGCCTGTGTCTCCAAAACATCGCGTTGATCAAGAAAAATATGGCCCAAACGGTGACGGTTACATTTCTTTAACAAATTGGTCAAGATTCTATGAATAGCAGACCAAATGACAAAATATTGCCTAACGTGGTCACCCGGGCGGTACTCATTTATGGAAACTAATTTAGATACAGAACGATGGGTAGGGTTTTGTGGAGAGCGGAAGAGGATATGATGATAGCACATCCTGTTGTTCGTTTGTTTCAAAAAGATTTTTCAGCTGGTTGACTGAATCCGTCCGAGCTGACTCTGGCCTGCCGCCCCCCCCCCCCCCCACCTCCCACCCCCAGCATGCATATTTTAACTATTATTATCGGTGTTGGTTCGCTGTTGATTCTATTGTGAATAATGTTATCATTGAACTGTTCACACTAACTCACTCTCTGCCCTACCTTCCTATTCATTTCGAATACTACTCCAGTTATGTCGTTTTCTGTTGCTATTGATGTTACCCTATACTCATCTGACCAGAAATCTTTGTCTTCTTTCCATTTCATTTCGCTGATCCCCGCTATATCTAGACTGAGTCTTACCACTTCTCAGATTTTCTAACTTCTGTACCATTTTCTGGCTTTTACATTCCTCGCCATGATCCGTCGAACGTCGTCCTTTCGTTGGTTATTCAGTCTTTTCCATACGGTTGCCTCTCCCTTGGTAGTCCTGTCCCGAAGATCCGAATGGAGGACTACTGCCAATGAAGAGATCATCACCACACTTCTTCAGTTACAGGCCCCATGTCCGGTGGATACACAACATCTGTCATTAATGCAGTGGCTTCCATTGCATCCTGATGTCGTTGATCATTGCTCATTCTTCCGCCTTGAGTGGCAGTTTCCCACCCCAGGGGAACGAGAGTGTCCTGAACCTCTGTCCTTTCCTCCACTCTCTTTACCAATGCCGTTGACTGATTGAAGGTGACTTCTTATGCCGTAAGTCCCAGGCCGCGTTGCTGAAGATTTTTATTCAAAATTTAAGTGGATGCGCGATCGAGACACTTTTTTTAATAAATGAACTGTGAAAAATTGGTGTACTGGCCGACAATCGATTCCACGACCTCTTGGTGTCCACATACGCCTTTTAACGCTAGACCACTGGTTTTTTTTAATAAACAGGAAGTAGTTGGCCAGCTTCAAGCCGGAGGAGACAGGGTGGGAGGGGTCTAAACCCGAGGTCTAGCCACTATGTTACCCCTCCTCGTACGTGACGCGTTTCCCTCCAACTTTTTTTAACAGGATTTAGAGTAACAAAATGTCTTTATTCGTACAAGGATAAATACAACATAAAGACCATCCTTCAGGCCGAACCAACATTGGACACTGCACTCGAACAAAGCGTGCAAGAAAAGGAGATAAACTGAAAATAAGAAAAGAGATCTGACGGCGTGGACAAGAGGGTACAGAGGGCGCAGGCTTCCTCTTGCTCAGCAGTTGGGGTGCCGTGGCAGAGTGGGCAGGGTCAATCTGCGAAACCTCGCCAAAGTGTCCCCGGCACCATTACACAGAGCACGAGCGCCCCAAAGGAAGGCGGAAGCCAAGGAGGAGGGGGTAAGAGTTAGGGGAATTACTGGATCGGTCTGGTAAAGAGCTTGAAAGGAAGGGCTGCACCGCTCTGAAGAGAAATGTAGTGCGGGGAGTCTCAGACGTTAGCCGTGGGGGCGGAAGTGCTGTCCACGTGTGGTACCATCCTACTGAGCGCGGTGACGTAAAGATAGCGCGAAGGTAATTGGCGAAAAAGGAGCGGTTACGCGGTCGCTGCTCTATTTCACTGTGACCGGTTTGTAAGTATTGCAAGAAGTCAAGGAGTCATTTATCGCCTTCGGTATACAGGTAAGTGGCCGTCGATCTTGACCCATACAATTGCACGATTTTTGGTGGCTGAGAAATGAGCATGTCCATGTTCTATAGAGCTCGGTGGAGATAGCAGGCAACGAACTACCGACCCAGTTTTCAGACGTCACATGTGGCAGCACAAGTCTGGTGGTGGGCATCATCATCCTAGAGGTGGCCAGCAGTACAAAACGGAGTGTCTGACAATTCGACTACGTGGAGACGTTGGTTATTGGCTAATTTTCCACATATGACATGGTACCATGTTGCTCGAAAGCTGGTGGATATTATGCCAAACCCTGGGCCACAGCGTCGATGGATATTTGAGTTCTATGTTGTTGCGGGACACGCAATGGAGTAGTTTGCTGTTGAAATCCTTGGTTCAAGGAAGGCGCGTTGCTAGCCAAAGATCATATCCCCAGATCAGAGGTGCAGTTACAACTAGCGGTCGTATTTGGTGTTTCTGCATGGTAAAGTAACGAGTGTCTGCTACACTGCACAGCCGTTATCCCCGTGCTACTGCCATTTCTTCGTCAGGAAAGGGACGTCCCTTTTCTGCAGGACACTGCACGATCACAAAGAGCCGCTGAAACACAATAAAATCTTCATGGTGTACAGAATCTGCCCAGGCCAGCAAGTTAACCAGGTCTCTCGCAAAATGATGAAGCGGGAACTTTCTAGTTCTCCAGGGCCTGCAAGAACCTCTGCGAACAGCAACAAAAGTCATAAAGCGATGTGTCGCAGGATGTCATACGGCTCCTTTATCGTTTGCATGATAAAATACATGTCTGTATTGCCGCCGGAAGTGGGTACATTGTATATCGATGTGACTATTTTGGCACCCTTTACTCTGACAAGTGCGTTCCATTTCCCTTGAGGTGCTACATTTCTTTTTTCGACAGTGTATATGTGACTTTAACAGCGATCTACATTTCTGTCGTCAGAAAAAGTGATTATGCTTCTGTCCTTCAACGATTCTACGCGAAATCCACACTATTCCTCCAACGTATTTTGTTAAGGTCGCCGCGGTGTTGCAAAACGCCTGCAGTTCTTTATTCCCGCTCGTGATACCTCAAAGAGTCTGCTAGACTGAGGAACATTAGCTCGTCTTCCGCTGCGGTGTCGTCAGTCATTGCCTTCGGACATCTGTCAGCATGACAGTGTCTTCTGCTGTGTAAACTCTCCCGCATTCAGGGAAAGATGCGCCGGACAGATAGGTGCCCCTGGCCGTGCCTTTGTTAAATGCAGATCGCTATCGGCCACCGAGCCGGACCACACAACTGTAATTGTGTGTAATCGTCCTCATCCATTAATGCAACGCACGGTACCACATCGTTGTTGGGCGCCCTGAAGACTGGCCATTCGCATAATGTAACAGACCACATCATTATCTCTTACGCTAGCAGGTAAGCGAACTTTACAATCCGTTTGCCACTGTGGCATTCTTCTAGCAGTGTCTTATTTGAATGGATACTGCTCTTAACTTCGGCCTTTGTTAGTTGCCTGAATAATGAACCAGTACTACAGTGGAAAGTCTCCCACTGGCTCTTCGTCTTCCTTTGCATCGTCGTCGTCATCAACGTTAGTAATAAACTTGTCTCCTCAATTAACTCACTCCAGCAGCGTTTTAGAAACTCCATTGTCCGGCTTATAGGACTGAAATAATCTGGCAGCAGCACAAAGAACGTATCTGAAGTTTTCCTCACGACATTTCAGTTTGTAGGGACCAGACTGAGACTTGCTGCAAGTTAAAGCGCAGAAATTTGTAGAAATAATGACTTTTCTAGTAATTAGTCAAACAGTCCACGTATTATCATCAAACGGGCCTGCTTTTATTTGTTAATACTCATACCTAATTCCTAGTTGTTTCTTTAATTTCATCAGTAAACTTCAAAATATTTTTTCTAGGTCTTCCCAAGAGAAGTCAACTTCCTCTGCACATTTCATCTTTTGTACTGCTGATGTAAGCATCTGTCAAATTCCATTAGTTTACAAACGAAGGTTACCTTACAACAATATTATTTAATGTATTGTTAATGAATCTGAAATTATTAGACTACCATATATTCATTACAGTAACTATTATTATTATTGTTATTATAATTAACGACCAACTCATGTACTGAGCATATTTCAGTATGAACTCTCTAAATACGACTGGTTTCACGTAACAAGTTTGTCCTGCCGCTGAAGAATGTGGACAAATACATACACAGTTTGATTACCTTTACCGTGAGTACCCAATCTGTAACCAATATGCAAAGATATGCAAAGCTTTGATTAAACATTCATATTCAATAAGCGTTTGCGGTCTACACATTTCTTTTTAGTTGTATTATGTTGCAGAAAAATGAAGAATTCGAAGGAAGGTAGATCACAACATCAAATGTCGTTACACTGTAACTAAGAACGTGTAGGGAATAAGGGAAACCTCCGAAATAATGCATACACAGTCTGTCAGAAAGCAATTACGTTGAGATTAAAAAGAACCAACGGAGAGAAGAGGAAACTGGAAAGCAGGAAGTCATTGCTTCGTAACATTCACACAAATTACCAGCCCCTCGGACCAAGGAGACAATTCTCATTTATGTGGATGACATAGCACTATACCTACCTGGAAATTGAGAAGGTCTTCCCCGTATATTCTAGAAGGAGTTACGTCTTATTGTAAGGCGAAGGTAACAGGAATAGTTCAGACTTCCGAGTGCCAAATGCCGATCCCAGAATGGGATTCGGCATCAGCGGGAGAGATCAATACATCTCATCGCGCTATCTACAAAATACAGAAATATAAACAGCAGACTGAACTTGCGGATACACAGCTCGTGCGAAACTCAACTTGCTCTCTACTCACATAATATCCTGTGAAACATGGATGAATTGTAAAAGGCAGATTCCATAGACCTAGATATCTGGAAAACGATTCACACGGTACCCCACAGAAGACGTTAACGAAGTTCCGAGTGTGTGGATTAGGTTCCCAGACATGTGAGGTTGTCGAGGGCTTTTGAATAATAAAATTTTTAGTACGAGACGTCCTGGCAGATTAAAACTGGTTTTTGGACGGAGGCTCGAAGTCGAGACTTTGCCTTTTGCGGGCAAGTGCTCTAACATCTGAGCTACCCGAGCACGACTCACGACCCGCCCCCACAGCTTTAATTCCGCCAGTACCTCGTCACCAACCTTTCAAATATCACAGAAACTCTCCTGCAGACCTTGCAGAACTAGCAATCTGAAAAAAATGATATTGCGGAGACATCGCTTAGCCACAGCCTGGAGATGTTTCCAGAATGAAATTTTTTACTCTGCAGCTGAGTGTGTGCTGATATGAAACTTCCTGGCAGATTGAACTATGTGCCGGACCGAGACTCAAACTCGTGGCCTTTGCCGTTCGCGGGCAAGTGCTCATCTGAACTACCCAAGAGTGACTCACGGTCCCGAGTTCGAGTCTCGGTCCGGCACACAGTTTTAATCTGCCAGAAAAGTTTCGAATCAGAGCACACTCCGCTGCGGAGTGAAAATTTCATTTTTCAAAATTGTTTTAAGCCATATCTTCGCAATATTCTTTCTTCCAGGAGTGCTAGTTCTGCATGCTCTGCAGATCTGTGAAGTAGGGAAACGAGGGACTAGCGTAATTAAAGTTGTGAGAGCGGGTGTTGAGTCGTGCTTGGGTAGCTCAGATGGTAAAGGACTTGCTCGCGAAAGGCAAAGGTCTCGATCCGGAGCAGAGTTTTAATCTGCATAGAAGATTCTTATCAGCGCACACTTTGCTGTATTGTGGAAAGGTGCCCTAGGTGTGTCCGGGTCTGGGCACGCATTATGCCGGCACGGTAGCTCAGCGTGTTTGGTCAGAGGGTTAGCTGGCCACTATTAAAAAAAAAAAAAAAAGAAAAATTGGTCAGTGAACGGATCAACGGAGAAGCTGAACGGGTGTCACCGGACGTCCGCCCCTAACAAATTCAATGAACAATACAGAACAAAAATGAGATCAATAAAAAAAGGGGGGGTGATTGGACTGCTCTTATTCTTTATAGACGTAAGTGTTCTGAGGGACAGGCTAAGAAGTATTCATCTTTTGGTTGCTGATGACACTGTGCTTTCATAGAAACGTGCCGTCGTTGACTGTAGGAGGATACAGGATGATAAAATAAAATTAAAACAAATGAGACCTCAGTCACGATTATTTTTAGTCTTATTGGCCAAGTTTCAACACTTCTAAGAGTGCCTTCATCAGAATTAAAACAATTAAAATGGCCTATAACATAGTTACAAATTTATAGTAAAAGACATTTTTTTATATAAAAAGCGTAGGTACTGACTAACAATAAAAGACAGAGGCAGTACTTATATGTCACATATAAAGTAGTTAACAGGCCATAAGGGCTTCAGTCACAAAATATATAAAAAGGAATGCGTGAAAGCGAGCCACTGTGGGCTGCTCGTACCTACACGGCCACGGGTTGCAACGTACCGAGGTCTCATTTGTTTCAATTTTAATTTAGAAACGGTCACTGAACCAAGCAGCCATGTTCAAAACTTTGAGGTGATAAAATTTCTACATGAATGTGATGAATGGTAACTAGTTCTACATTTTCGAGGGCGTGCTGAAAAGTATCGACTGAGAATTTTCGTGTGAAAACTCTTAAAGGTTCCTAAATAAAACAAGCGTCATTAATATTCTAAGTCTTTATTCTTCATGTCTACATATTGATTTCTTAACATAGTAATCCTCCGACAAACAGGTTTCTCCCAGCGAGAGACGAATTTGTTGATACCGTCGCCATAGAATATTTGACTCTGTTGACGGAGCCAAAACCCCATCTCTGCTTGCACCGCTACATCACTGTCAAGGTGAAGTCCTCGAACGAGTTCTTTAAATTTTAGAAACAGCTGAAAATCGGAAGGAGCCTAGTCGGGACAGCATGGAGAGTGATCCATAACAGTGAACCCAAGACGTCGGACTGTTGTAAACGTCGCAGCACGCGTGTGTGGTCTGGCATTGTCATACTGAAAAGGAGTGTGCTCCTTGTGTGGACGAATTCTTCAAATTCGAAACTCAATTACAGCACTTTATCACGCACCGACATAGTTACGACAAACAGCGCCATGTTACACGCTTGAACTCCCATCTCTCTAGAGGCAGAGGGCAGCAAATACGTATACATCAAGAATAAAGACTTTGAATGATAATAACGTCTCTTCTATTTAAAAAAAAAAACCTTCAATAGTTTTCTCATAAGGAGGTCGGAGGCATCACTTTGCAGCATTCCCTTTTGGAAAAGTGTAAGTTAAAACAAATGAGAAAGACAAAAATCACTTTGTGTTCGAATACATCGTTAGTAGTGTGCTTCCTGACAGAGTGACATCGATTAAATATCTATATAAATACTTAAAAAAAAAAAAAGCTTTGCATCACCCCGGTTCCCGGAACTCTTGGAGATAGGTTTTGACTGTGGATATTTTATCACAGACATAGTCCCTTTGACTGTTCATAGATGTCACTGAACCCGCAATAAGATGTAAACAACGCTGCATGAACAGTTCCAGTCATTTCACCTGGAAGGAGGTACACGGCTCGTGTTGTCTGTAGTTCAGCCATGCCTAGTTGGTCAATGCCCCTCTTGGAACGCGTCCGCACTGTTACTTTGTGCCAGGAAGGGCTCTCCGTAAGGGAAGTGTTCAGGCGTCCCGGAATGAACCAAAGCTATGTTGTTCGGACATGGAGGAGATACAGAGAGAACGAAACTGTCGATGACATGCTTCGCTCAGGCCGCCCAAAAGCTACTACTGCAGTGGATGACTGCTACCTACGGATTATGGCTCGAAGGAACCCTGACAGCAACGCCAACATGTTGAATAACGCTTTCGTGCTTCCATAGGACATCTTCTTACGACTCAAACTGTGTGCAATAGACTGGTCGTCTTACGACTCAAACTGTGTCAATAGGCTGCCTGAAGCGCAACTTCACTCCCAACGTCCAAAGCGAGATCCATCTTTGGAACCACGACACCATGTAGCGCGGTACAGATGGGCCCAACAACATGCACCACTCAGGACTGGCATCATGTTCTCTTCACCGATGAGGATCACATCTGCCTTCAACTAGCCAATCGTCATTGACGTGTTTGGAGGCAACCTGGTCAGGCTGAACGCCATAGACACACTGTCCAGCGAGTGCACCAAGGTGGAGGTTCCCTGCTGTTTCGGCGTGGCGTTATATGGGGCCGATGTACGCCTCTGGTGGTCATGGAAGGCGCCGTAACGGCTGTACGTTGCGTGAATGCCATCCTTCGACCGATAGTGCAACCATATCGGCAGAATATTTACGAAGCATTCGTCTTCGTGTACGACAATTCGCGGCCCCATCGTGCACATCTTGTGAATGACTTCCTTCAGGATAACGATATCGCTCAACTAGAGTGGCCAGCATGTTCTACAGACATGAACCCTATCGAACATGCCTGGGATATGAAACTTCCTGGCAGATTAAAACTGTGTGCCGGACCGAGACTCGAACTCGGGACCTTTGCCTTTCGCGGGCAAGTGCTCTACCATCTAAGCTACCCAAGCACGACTCACGCCCCGTCCTAACAGCTTTACTTCTGCCAGTACCTTGTCTCCTACCTTCCACTTGCCCGCGAAAGGCAAAGGTCCCGAGTTCGAGTCTCGGTCCGGCACACAGTTTTAATCTGCCAGGAAGTTTCATATCAGCGCACACTCCGCTGCAGAGTGAAAATCTCATTATGCCTGGTATAAATGAAAAGGGCTGTTTATGGAAAACGTCACCTATCAACCACTCTGAGGGGTCTATGCTGAATCACCGTTGAAGAGTGGGAAAACCTGGACCAACAGTGCCTTGATGAACTTGTGGATAGTATGCGACGAATACAGGCATGCATCAGTGCAAGAGGACGTGCTACAGCAACGTGGACCACCACCTCTGTAGGTTTCGCTGTATGGTGTAACAACATGCAATGTGTGGATTTCACGAGCAATAAAAAGAGCAGAAATGATGTTACGCAGTTTTCTGTACAGGTGCGGGAACTCTCGGAACCTAGGTGATGTGTGTGTGTGTGTGTGTGTGTGTGTGTGTGTGTGTGTGTGTGTGTGACATTGTAAAGCGATATGAAGTGGCACGAGCACGTATGCACGTTAATAGGAATGGCGATGGGTCGATTTCAACGTTTGAGAATTTTAAGAAAGTGTAACTCATGTGTAAAGGAGACCACGTAAAGGACACTAGTGCGACTCATTCCTCAGTACTGCTCGAGGTTTGGGATCCTCACCAGGGCGGATTAAAGGGAGACAGCGAAGCAATTCAGAGGTGTGAAACTAAGTTTGTTAATGGCACGTTCGAGTATTACGGAGACCTTTCGTAAACTCAAGCGGGAGTTCCTGGAGGCTAGAAAACTTTCTTTTCACGAAATTCTACTGATAAAAGTTTGAGAACAGGCATACAAAGCTGACTGCAAAAAACGATTCTATTGCTGTCGAAGTGCATTTCACGTAAGAACCACGACGATAAGGTGAGAGAAATTAGGGCTCTTACGGAGGCATCCCGACAGTCGTTTTCCCGTCGCTCTGCTTGCGTAAGTATAGATGCAAGTGTTGGACAAATTGAGACTGTTGTTTGCTGTATGAATGTACGCAGTACAAGTCTGATCAAAACATGCCTGTAAAAAACAGATCATATCACCTTCGAAGGCTAGTCATAAAATTTTAATTCATTGCGAAAAACGGAAAAATAAAGAACGAAATTGCGACCGTGAATCTTGATGATGGAGTTCGTCCTTCCCTATCCACTCACTCATCAGGGCGACATATTTTCTCAGCAGTTAATGACTTCGTGGAGAATTATTAAAACACTATGACTGCACCCCGTATGATGTAACTGCGGTTCCTGTTGTTGTTGGTCATTTGTTTCTTGGGATAATCTGCTCAAGTTCATAGATGTATTTCGATAAAAAAGAACGCCGTTGTCAGGGGCAACTGTTATAAACCCAAGAAACAGAACTAATATTTCATCTCTGGCAGTTCCATTACCCATGACGTTGAGCGAATTCTTCCCTAACAAAATTTAAAGAGGAAAGAGACAATTTCTAGCCTTCTGGAATACCCTCTGAACAGTTTGTAGAAGGAACGGAAATGAATTGCCGAGGTAAAACTCGACACTAGCTGTCACTTATTATATACGGATGACGACGACTCTTAGTGACGTGGCCATAAAAGAAGCAGGATGCTCTGGAGTGAATTATTGATCTTTAACTGCTTGTCAGTACATCGGTACACCGAAGTGTCGGGCAAAACATATAGTACACTTCCCGACAGCATTCCCTATGTGCCCAATAGACTTTTAAATCAAGTAATGTTCATCAGAACACAGGGTGGAGTTAGGATCTAAATAAAAATAGATTTATTCATTCTTAACATCACAAGACAAAATCGCTAAAGACACGTCACACAAACATTTATATTTGACAAACGCTTTGATTAATAAGGGTTCCGTGGAGGACAAAGTGATTAGCAGGGGACTGACACATGACACTATCCACAACACTAATCGCTTCATCTGACTTCATACATGTGAATCTGAGGTATGGCATAAAAACTACACCACAAACAAGCATCTATACTCCAATATTCCAGCCGGCCGGAGTGGCCAAGCGGTTAAGGCGCTACAGTCTGGAACCGCGAGACCGCTACGGTCGCAGGTTCGAATCCTGCCTCGGGCATGGATGTGTGTGATGTCCTTAGGTTAGTTAGGTTTAAGTAGTTCTAAGTTCTAGGGGACTGATGACCTTAGAAGTTAAGTCCCATAGTGCTCAGAGCCATCCAATATTCCATAAATAAAAATATGATTCCAAAGAACACGGTGTTGAGAAGCATATATTGGAGCCATCCGCCGTAGTAGCGAGTACTTTACCCTCCTGGTGCTCATGGAGGCACACCACGATGCGTTCGGCGACTGAAGTCATGGACGGTAGCAATCTGTTATCAATGGCGCTCGCCCGAAAAATGCAAGTACGCGGTCTCGCATTCGGCTACTTTGGAACGCAGGTATTTCCCTATAAGCCTCTGGAACCCCGGTGGATTCCAGTGTGCAGGTGAACCTGTTTGCTGATCTACCAAACTAATTTGACTCCGTTCAACGACTAGGCGTGACGGAATTTCTCAAATGTTTAGACGCCTGACTCAAGACAAATAAGTACACCCAGGCATCGCTCGTTGTATGCGTGATGCTAGAAGCAGTACCTTTGACAGTTCAGAAGGTGACTGGCACAGGCTATAAGTGGCACACTAGCGAAGCACACAAGTCTCACCATTTAGGTAAAGAGTGTCTTCTTCTCTTTCTCTCTGCTTTCCTCACCAGCTTGGTAGCAAAGCACATTTAAATCTTAAGACCACTTTCACTTTAGCACAAGCCAATCACGAGCTGGAGCACCGCATTCGAAGATGGGAGACTGCCCCTCGCTCTGCATTCAGAGATTAGACCTATCAGAGACTTCAAAGTTAATTGGGAGAAAAGGAAATAAGGATTCAGCTTCGTGGCCTCTTTCGCATGCGTTTCTGTTGAGTCTTTTGCTAACATTATGACGAGGATGGAACCACAGCCCTCCATACAAAGATCTCCCCTGTTCCATTCACTTCGAACTTTCCAAAGAATGGTCATAAACTCGCTAAATGCCTCTTGCTTTCGCAAATATGTTTTGTAGCACAGTCTGGACGTCTGGGTGACAGTGACCTGTCCCGCGGAAATTCGCAGAAAGCTCGTAGTTGTCTCGTTAGGTTCCTGCCTAACAAAACTTCACTGCCTGTCTTCATTGCTCTGCCCACTGCAGTGGCAGCTCCTCGGCGCTAGTCAGCCTACCTGGATTCAATCGACCAACCAGAGCCATCCAATGTGTCTGCACAATGAGACCACGGAACTCGGCAGTCTGTAAATGATTTCAGCCAGGTTCCGCAGATAAAACGCTCCCCTCGGCCCTCAGTCAGCATATGCTTTTACTGCAGTTGTTTAAATTGGCACACTATTCCTTTGAACACAGATATCACTTACCACTATTCCTTCACTAGACCACACAAGCAAGACCATTAACTACTGCCCACTATTTCATCATGATGTATGAAGTCAGATCGTATCCAGATATTGCAATCAAGTAATAAAGAACAACTTCCCTAAGAACATTAAGCAGCATAACACCGACTCAGAAGTGAGAGTGCCCTGCAATATCTCTACTGGCCATGGCCTTTTCGAAAGAAACCTCTCGCTACTTGCCTTAAGCGATCTAAGCGGTATAGGGAAAACATGGGAAAGCTATATCTGGACAAACGGGGAATTGAACAGCAGTTCTCCCAAAAGCGAGTCCATATTTGTATCACTGCCCCATCACACTCCTTAAGAAAGATTATATACTTTCTTGTAATGATAATAATGACGGTATGAATTTAAGTTTAATACCTGAACTAGCTTTTGAAATACGAAAAGTTACCTAAAGCACAGAACTGATGACGATTCATGATTAAACAAACCCCAGACATGTTAATATAGTTCGTATAAAAGTCATTGAAGGACTTAAACTGGATACCTGATCATTAAATAATTGTTCTTTTTTTGTTATGCTGCAAGTTAGGAAGTATTTTCTGTTTACAACATTAAAATAGTATTTGACTGTTCGCAAAAATAGTAATACGATCACCATAATGAATAGCTCCCCAAGAAGTCTAACAAAAATCCTAATGACACTTTTTTTGCAGATAACAGTGTATGAGATAACTTCGCTACCGAGTTGCAATGCCGAACGGTACAAAAATAACCGTCCACTACAAACTTGCGAATATCGCAAGCTGCGACATCGTCACGAAAAAACGGTGACCCATATATGTAATAAGTTTCCTTTAATTTACGTCTCTGGTGACAAACTTTTTGTTAACAGATTACCGGTTCCGGCTTTAATGAAAAAGATCTGATGATGCTCATTAAAGACCGAAACCGGTAATCTGTTAATAAAACGTTTGTGACCATAGACGTAAAGTAAAGGAAACTTATAACGTGCAAATATTTGTACGAAAATACTTTTTATCCCGGTAGTTATACTATTAAGGTAGTAGGAGGGCCATTTGCAAAAGTGGAGCCACGTAGAGGAAATTTTGAGGCCAACGATTTCGGGTAACATCGGTAGTACTTTAGTTTTAAGTCGATATACGTCATTAGGCCGGTTTAAAATGTTACAAGCTTACCTTTTGGACTGCAACTCCTCTCATTTTAACCCGTCAGCTAGGAACGATCGCTGTTATAAGTTAAACAGGACATAGGAACAATACCTGAAAATTGTCACGGCATGTATCATATCGACTTTGAGACAGGAATGAGACCGCAACCTTGGGCAAGTACGCATCTATACAATATTTGCGGGACTAAAGTCGGAACGCGCACCTTTTTTCTCTGTTCTGTGCAGGTTTTAAAGTGAATTGACCCACTGTGCCCCTCCCCTGTTCTTCTTGGCATGTGAGTTGGACACGTGTTTCCCGTCGTGCACGTACGGAACACGCAGCACTGTACGCTAGAGTCACTGCTGGTAGCAGAGGAAGCGGGCCCCACCCTCGGACAGTGTTTTAGGAGAGATGGCTGCCGTGGGGCCGCCGTGGCTCGCCTTCGTGCTGCCCTTATCTGGGTCTGCTCGGTGGATCGCGCTTTCCACTGATAGCCCAGGGTCCCATTCTTTCGGAAATACTACGCCCCCTGGACGTGGCATATATTCTCAGCTAAGTACGCTCCAGGGCGGCGTGAAGAAGGCGGAGAAGTGCCTACAACTGTTTTCCCTTGCTTCTTCTTCTTTCTCTCTCTCTCTCTCTCTCTCTCTCTCTCTCTCTCTCTCAGGGGAGAGATATATATACGAGGGAGCAGCAGACACAAAGGAATCGCGTGTGGAGGAAATGCTGCACTTTTTCTCTTCTATGTGTTTCCTTCTACAAACTGGTACCTTTCTTGCCACTAAATTTGCAAGAGCATGACGGCATTACACGTTCACTGGTTACAGTTGCATTCAGTTACTCTCTCTAAAGCCTCTCACAAACTAAGCAAGGCGTGGAAACTTTTGTGTACAAATTAATGACATTCTGTTACCTAGGTCTGATGCCTAGGTCAAAGTAAGATATACATACGGCACTGAAGACTACTAGTCAAACTGGTTTTCGAAACTATTTTACATACTTGGAAACTGCAGCTGTTAAAAATTATCATGTTCAGAAGAATTCCGCTAACAACTGGTAAAATGGTTGTTAGTTAATACTGTGACACCATATTTTGAAAATAATATGCTACAACGCTAAAATATCACAGGCATATCCATTGCTCCTAGTCATAATTTACTAATCAGATTGTCAATACTAAGGCGAGCAAAAGGTAACAAAATGTGTGTCATTCATGGAGGACAAATTGCAAAATGGTTCAAATGGCTCTGAGCACAATGGGACTTAACATCTGAGGTCATCAGTCCCCTAGAACTTAGAACTACTTAAACCTAACTAACCTAAGGACATCGCACACATCCATGCCCGAGGCAGGATTCGAACCTGCGACCGTAGCGGTCGCGCGGTTCCAGACTGTAGCGCCTAGAACGGCTCGGCCAATCCGGCCGGCGACAAATTGCAGATAGATGCAACTTGCCATTACATTTAAAATTTTCCCGAATCCAAGAAGAAAAGAGATGAATATTTTATAGTCAGAGGAAGCTAAAAGTTTTTAAAAAGTGGCCGCATTGGCAATACTTCCACTGTTTACAAGATTAGTCGCGGCGCAATGAAAATTACTATGTGGAATGTATCACTTGAAAGTGTCTTACCGATGCGACGGCAGGGCCACAGGGTGTTGGGTAAATTGAGGAACAAATTAACTAAATTAATCCCCGATCGTCATTAGCAGCACACTTACACGAAGAAGGACACAGCATCACAAACCCTTCAGAAAATTTAAAAATATTTCATAAAGAAGAAAAAAGCCATATTTTGAATACATTAAGCCAAGCAGAAATTTTTAGATATGAAAAAGAAAATGCACAGTTCATGTTGAATAATCAACTGGAATTAAAGCGCCATAGCATTCTGCCTAATTTAGATTGTTTACAGGATTCGTACGTGATAAAATTCAGTACAATTCTCGCTTGTAAAGGCAGCGACCCGGCGCTTCTAATCATGAGAATATGACGCCATAGTGTCCACACGGATACCTTCCGTTCCGCTAGCCAACTAGTGTCTCCTTGTCGTTCGTGCGGGCCGCTCTTATTTTGCCCAACACAGATTTGCTATGCCGTCGCACCTTTAAGAACTGCCATGTGATATACAAACCACATAGTAATTTGCATAGTGTCGGTACTAATCATTACATCAATGACAGTTTTAATCGCCAATTCGGCCACTTTTTAAAAGCTTTTAGCGCTTTTTGTCTTTTAGATGCAGGCAAATTTTAAAACATGGGTCTGTAACCACAAGTTGCACCTATCAGCCAGTAGCCCTAAACGAATGGAGCATGTTTTCGTTACCTTTCCCTCTCCATAGTACTGACTATATTCAGTGAATAGTAAATTTTGACTAGCAGACCTCTTAACGTTGTGAGTATATTTTAGATATTCCTTTATTAATTTTAATATCCACAAAATGTGGTGACACTGTACTTTGCTTTTTACCGTGTAGGCTTCACGTGATGACGTGGCTTTAGGCCGCGAAACCGGTAGTGTCTTAATAAACAGCAATTTTACCAGCTGTTAGCGCAGTTCTGTCTAACATAATACACCAATCAAATGTTATTCCCTAGACAGTGGAATGACATTTTAAAGTTGATTACAATAATAAAGTAAAAGAACTGAATTTAGTGACAACGTGTTTAACATATGAGGAGCGCCGGAACAAATACCGATAAATCCGCATTTTCTTTTAACACTAAGTAACAAATAGTGATCTCTAAATGGCTCCACAAGCTATAAAAAGAAGAAACACACCATTAAACACTTTATGTCTCGTTGTGCTGAAAATTATTTTGTGGCATCATTTATTATTACTCCCGTATCTCCCACCTACAGCTCAAACACGCGAATACAGCAAAAGTGGATGTATCGGCTTTTGTTCCGGAGCTCGTCATATCCAGCAGCGTACAATAATTACTCTTTGAGTGGTTGGTATTTCAACCATTTTGCTTTCACTTCAGAATTGACATATTTTTACAGATGATAGCGTCATGTGGAATACTGATAGGTATGGATGGATATTACTTTGCACCCAGTATCTGGAAGACAAGTTTGGTGAAAGGGGAGGTTGCGTCTTAAATCTAGAACGGATAAGTTATAACGACGAAGGGTAACACTAACGGCCTGAAAAAAGCGTTTTCTTGATAATTTTTTGGGCGGAAGGAAACGTTATGGAGAAAAAATACTTGGGTTATTTGTTGAGCATATATTTAAAAACATTGCAAAATATTTTTTCCGGAAAATATTTCACAGTGGGACGCTTCAGCAATTCTCGCGGGGCATACTGAATATCTGCCGATTTTCAGCGCGCCAATTTGAATCTGAAAAAGGAAAACACTCTCTGTGCTATACTGATCTATGGAAACCGCTTAGGGAATTTTAGAAATACTAATTTTTGTGTAACTGGCGAGCGTTTGAATGAAATCTCTCAATTTTCATCAAAAATGGACAGTCATTTGTTAATAATTATTGTTTAAACTAAACGAAAATGCCCTATTTGTCACTTTCAAATGTTATTTCAAAGTCGTAGCTAAATTTTCAAATAAGAGGATTGAATATTGTGGGAACTATGCTATGTGCTCTTTTGAAAACTCATATTCCGAGAAAAACGCATTTAAAGTTTTGAAATGTGTTATAGACATGAATAAATGAAAAAAAATATACTTCTACAAAACTCTCACCATTAATCGTTACCCCAGGACTGGCCAGTCGTACTGTTGGCCTTCTGATTGAAATCATAACCATAATTTACCATGAATTATTGATATATCCGTCGTGTCGATTCCACCAATGAACAAAAGTTTAAAATTCCGCTTAGCCGTGCTCCAAGTAGGTGAATCGCTAGAACGGTTAGATGGTCTGATTTCATATGCGCTCCCTATAAATTAACTACATGTTGTAACAACTTCTGGGCCGTTTAGACAAGCGATAATTATTGTGTAGCCTAAGCCTCGAGGAATTCTTTCTTTGAACGTGATGTCTGCATAGCACGTTTACATTTCACTTGTTGAGAAATAACAGAGAATACGGCAAGAAAATTTGTAATCCTATTGCTCAATCCGTAATTCACTTTAAAATCCTGGTAACAAAAAAATGGTTCAAATGGCTCTGAGCACTATGCGACTTAACTTCTGAGGTCATCAGTCGCCTAGAACTTAGAACTATTTAAAACTAACTAACCTAAGGACATCAAACACATCCATACCCGAGGCAGGATGCGAACCTGCGACCGTAGCGGTCACGCGGATCCAGACTGAAGCGCCTAGAACCGCACGGCCGCACCGGACGGCTTCCTGGTAACAGTCATGTAATTTCTTAGTATAGGCTGCTGTCAGCTCCATGTCCATTCTTTGGGCGCTCTGATATCATACTGCTTGGACGGCGCTTTGAATGCGATATTTTCGTACCTTATCTGCCCGAATACACTTTCTTACCACTCATTCTAACTTGAGACAAGAATATGTACTGTAAGGTTACAAAAATGGCTCAAATGGCTTTGAGCACTACGGGACTTAACATCTGAGGTCATCAGTCCCCTAGAACTTAGAACTATTTAAAACTAACTAACCTAAGGACATCTTCACACACATCCAAGCCCGAGGCAGGATTCGAACCTGCGACCGCATCAGTCATTCGGTTCCGGACTGAAGCGCCTAGAACCGCTCGACCACCGCGGCCGGCTGTAAGGTTACAAATACGCTTTCAAAAGTCAATACTGCAGACAAAAATCAAGCTTCGAAGCGAAAGAATTGTCTTTTTCGTACACGTACTGACGCTTCCTGATGCCAGGCTGACGTATTATTGTTGTGGACTGCTTCTAACTACACACAGACACCACAGGGGGTACTGCGCTCTCGCAGATATGCCGTTTCGCATTATCTGAGGCGCTAGATCTTGGAATTCCATAGAACAAGTTTTGTTTGACGATTAGACGTTTTGCCTCATATTTTAGAGTGCTCAAAGCATCTTGAACCCATCGAAAAAATTATTTTTTGAAAATCTTACGGTGGTGTTACACATTAACATTATGGAATTTTGCTGTGATACGCATTTCGAAGCTTGTGTTGCATAAACATTTTCAAGAAAAGCAGCAACAGCCGCAATATATGGGATGAATCAGAACTACACAGATAAAATTTAGGAGGTTTCTCAGGCATATTTTCTGAGTACTTTGATGTGAGGGATTCGTGGTCATCGATGATTCGTTACAGAGTCATGATGTAATTATGTTTTATTAATTTGGCACCTTAATTACCTTTCTTTATGGGAATATAGCTTGAAAACAGTGAAAAAGTCAGTAGTATGACAACACCAAAAATTGTGTAATTCAAGAATACTCAAACGGTAGCAAAAGTTGTTACCGTCATTTCCGTCTGTGGGAGAATATCTTAACACAGAGCGGCTTCATCGCTCTTTTATTGCATTCAGTAATCCCACAAACGAGGTGCATTTCAGCGAACTTTCCAACTTATTCGCACTGCTGTTTATCACTTTTAACAAACGCGGACTCAGACAAGAATAAAGGAAAAAGAGAAAGAACCGATCAGTATTGAATGAAATCTTGATGAAAGTGGACTTTATTGTTATCAACCATAAACGTCATGACTGAACAGCACAAGTGTCTCTAAACAAGACGCGCAGTGCACGTCGTCGACATTTGCAGTATTATAGAGAGACATTCAATCCAGTAGATATTCAAAGATAAATAAGGGCAAGAAATCCAACGAAATGCAATTACTCTGTATCGAGTCACCGGGGAGCACGGGTGGAGTTGTGGTTCACCCAGTATAAGGTTCCCCCTCGTAATTTGAGTTGTCCATATCTTAGTAGGGTATTAAATTTCTTAACTTCCATACAGAAAGAGGTGACATTAAGTTGAACTTTTACAGGTTTTCAGCTTGTCAATTCTAAAGCTATACTTAAGACCGTCGCCAGTTCGTACAATGTAACTCCACTCATACAATTTGAAGTAACATTTATGGCAAGCGACATAAGTGCTATTGGCATCTTTATATTGAGTGTCTCAAAAAACCATCGACAACCTTTAGGGAGATGTTCTTTACACCACAACAATAAAAAGTATCTGTAAACATGAGCTCTAGAATGCATATCTTAACAGCTATGAGCACGTGTTCATCTTTGATACCATGCAACACATCTGTTCTATTGCAAGGACTTTGGTTTCCAAATTTTGGGACCAAACAAAGAAAAAAAATTGGTTCAAATGGCTCTGAGCACTATGGGACTCAACTGCTGTGGTCATAAGTCCCCTAGAACTACTTAAACCTAACTAACCTAAGGACAGCACACAACACCCAGCCATCACGAGGCAGAGAAAATCCCTGACCCCGCCGGGAATCGAACCCGGGAACCCGGGCGTGGGAAGCGAGAACGCTACCGCACGACCACGAGATGCGGGCAAACAAAGAAAAAAGTGTCCAGTTACCACGCCGTCTAAAATGCATACTTTAAGAGTTATGAGCACTTGTTCACCTTCGCTAGTGTGAAACACGTCTCTTCTACTGAAAAAAATGCTCATAACTCTTAAGGGACGCATTATAGACCCATGTTTAGTAGATATGTTTTTGTTTTGCTCCGTATTATGTCCTCCAAGAATATGGCAACTAAGGGCCTGAAGTAAATTCCGCTACAGATGTAAAAATTATTTATTTCTGAAAAGGAAAGAGCAGCCCGGTGTCAGAAAATGTGTCTCATCTTCAGCTGCATCTGTAAAATTATAAATCAATAATACTACCTATCCACACCGTTAAGATAATCAAAACTCAACGGAACCAACTGAAATTAATAGAGAAAATGCCCCAATACGCAGTTTAAGATGTGAGTCCACAAAGGATGGGTAACAGAGATTAGAAAAGGTTAACATACTTTAAAATAGTGATGGGTAACAGAGATTAGAAAAATGGTTCAAATGGCTCTGAGCACTATGGGACTTAACTACTGTGGTCATTAGTCCCCTAGAACTTAGAACTACTTAAACCTAACTAACCTAAGGACAGCACACACATCTATGCCCGAGGCAGGATTCGAACCTGCGACCGTAGCAGTCGCCCGGTTCCGGACTGCGCGCCTAGAACCGCTAGACCACCGCGGCCGGCGATTAGAAAAGGTTAACATACTTTAAAATAGTACTTCCCTGGTACAAGCCCTGAAACATGATATCTTCTTCAATCCTACGTCTGTCAGAAAGGCCCCCTTAGAGAAGTGCATCCATAAAAGGATGAAGGACCTCAATTAAAGGAGTGCGAATGACCGTTGAACGAAATAAAATACATAAAGTTTTAACATCCCGACAGTGTTTACTGTTTCACAATGTTTTAACTTTTGCATGTAGACATTACGATTCTCACAATCCAAGTCATGATTCCCACTGGTACTGATTTACGATTTATTGATTTTAGTTCATCATCCGTCAAGGCAAATGTAGTCTGGTCTGCTGGGAGTCCATGGAAGTTACCTTGGTTCTCAGACAGCAGAGGGTATCAGTCCACTGTGGATTACTGGGTTGGCACTCATAATTTGAAGCAAACTCACTTGATGAACGACATGGTTCAATTATGGATTGTCTGTTGTTTCTGGTATACACGAATAATCTTCCACTTGGATTGTTCAGAAGATGCCAATTCTTTTTTCTTTTCGGAGATGATGATAGTATAGGAATTAAAAGCGGTATGAGTCCCCTAACTGAGAATGCTATCAGGCGTTTTCAGAGCAAATGGATTATCATTAAACTTTTGCAAGGCTCGGTACACAAGTCAACACAAAGAAATACAAAAATGAGTAAGCGTTAGTTTTCTGGGTCTGCACAAAAACACAAACCTAACATGAAAACCCAATTACACACTAAAATTGATGACAAGACTTATGTAGAAAACGTTTTCGTCACGCATGATTACTACTGTAAGTTAACTAATTGTGAACTAATTAGTTTATTCTATACTCGTCGACAGGTTTCGGCGTAATGTTTTCGGAAAATTCAATTTACGGGGTTAATATTTCCAGTATATGAAAGCATCTAATAAGAATGATATCTGGTATTAGTTCTAGAATCTCCTCCAGAGACCTCTTGAATGGAACTTCATAGTTTGACAGCTGCTACACAGTATGTATACAATTCATTTCTTTGGTAAATGCTGCTATTTACCTTCTCTGAAGACACAGTGAAAATAATATTTGACAACATAATGGGGCAACAGTGATAGTACCTAATATTTACTTAAAAAGCAGTCCAGATCGCAATAAACTTGTTCCTGGTGACGGTTTCGGTCTGTAAGGCCAGCTCAGATGAAGGCTCCAGGTGACGTAAGGAGCTGAGTACCAAATGGTACCTGTCACGAACTGTTTGTGACAGGTACGAGTCGGTACCACACAGAGGCTCCGTGTACCGGCTCCCATCTTATCTGGAGCCTTGGTCTGATGATGGTCTTTTAGGCCAGAACCGGTTCCCAGAACGAAAATTAAAAATTAATTGCTACGTGGATTGTTTTTTTATTTAAATGTAGTGAAAAACATGAACATAACGTTAGAACTATTGACAACTTCTGCAAAGATTTCAGCGGGTTGGCATTAGTAAAAGTCATATGATCTTATGTACGCCAACTCCAGAACAAATAAAGTCTTAGAAATAACAATTGGATATGCGTCACACTTTTACAATAGCCATCAACCCAAATCCAATCTGCTAAGGCCCGGACGTGCTGAAGATGGTATGGATACAACAGTTCATCGTCAAGTGCCGCCCGGACAAGAGATTGATTTACTGTCGAGCCGACATTCCTAAGAAATTATGATGCCACGTTACATACCCACAATGTGCGAACATTTCTATGCTATAGTAATAGAGTTCGTCACAACTTCTTAATCAACGTATCTGTAGGCGTTCTTGGTGACAAATTCATAAATAGGGCCGTAATACCCGATATATAATTTCCTGCGATTCTGGATGCTGTGCAGTGCCATTAAAGTTTGTGCACTATGGCCTAAAAGTGCAGTATCATAGAGATTGCATGAATCACTGCTGGTGACATTTTAGACCCAGTTGAGTGGTCAGGGGCCTCCCACTCTTTACCTTTACGCCTCTCGGACTTTTGTTATGGAGGCACTTGAAGGAATTTATCTACGACGTGCAGACACTATTGGATCGCGTCTCCAAAATGCGCTGGAATGTACAACAGTTAGGTCAGTTTCAAAGAGGGCGACCTAGCGACTTCCATTCTGGAGAACGATGGTTCAGAGCAGTATCCTGCCATCGATGTTTAGGTTCTCAGTGATTTCCCTAAACTACTCCAGGCAAATTACGGAATGGTCTCTTTGCAAATGGTACGGTTGTTTACCTTCCCCAACCTTTCGTAATCCGATTTTGTGCTCTGTCCTTAACAACCGGGCTGTCGTCGGGACAATATTCTCTAATCGTCCTTCCTTCAAAAAGAGCGTGAATCCTTACACCGAAAGGCAGAGGATGGTCGACACTTTGACAGCCTACGAGTACAATGAAGAAGTATCAGTGTCATAAACCAGCGTCATCTTGAGCCCATGTTACGAAGAAGTGTTTAGGTCTCACAGGTAAAATACGGGGTTATTACAAATGATTGAAGCGATTTCACAGCTCTACAATAACTTTATTATTTGAGATATTTTCACAATGCTTTGCACACACATACAAAAATTCAAAAAGTTTTTTTAGGCATTCACAAATGTTCGATATGTGCCCCTTTAGTGATTCGGCAGACATCAAGCCGATAATCAAGTTCCTCGCACACTTGGCGCAGCATATCCCATCAATGAGTTCGAAAGCATCGTTGATGCGAGCTCGCAGTTCTGGCACGTTCCTTGGTAGAGGAGGTTTAAACACTGAATCTTTCACATAACCCCACAGAAAGAAATCGCAAGGGGTTAAGTCGGGAGAGCGTGGAGGCCATGACATGAATTGCTGATCATGATCTCCACCACGACCGATCCATCGGTTTTCCAATCTCCTGTTTAAGAAATGTCGAACATCATGATGGAAGTGTGGTGGAGCACCATCCTGTTGAAAGATGAAGTCGACGCTGTCGGTCTCCAGTTGTGGCATGAGCCAATTTTCCAGCATGTCCAGATACACGTGTCCTGTAACGTTTTTTTCGCAGAAGAAAAAGGGGCCGTAAACTTTAAACCGCGAGATTGCACAAAACACGTTAACTTTTGGTGAATTCGAATTTGCTGCACGAATGCGTGAGGATTCTCTACCGCCCAGATTCGCACATTGTGTCTGTTCACTTCACCATTAAGAAAAAATGTTGCTTCATCACTGAAAACAAGTTTCGCACTGAACGCATCCTCTTCCATGAGCTGTTGCAACCGCGCCGAAAATTCAAAGCGTTAGACTTTGTCATCGGGTGTCAGGGCTTGTAGCAATTGTAAACGGTAAGGCTTCTGCTTTAGCCTTTTCCGTAAGATTTTCCAAACCCTCGGCTGTGGTACGTTTAGCTCCCTGCTTGCTTTATTCGTCGACTTCCGCGGGCTACGCGTGAAACTTGCCCGCACGCGTTCAACCGTTTCTTCGCTCACTGCAGGTCGACCCGTTGATTTCCCCTTACAGAGGCATCCAAAAGCTTTAAACTGCGCATACCATCGCCGAATGGAGTTAGCAGTTGGTGGATCTTTGTTGAACTTCGTCCTGAAGTGTCGTTGCACTGTTATGACTGACTGTTGTGAGTACATTTCAAGCATGACACACGCTTTGTCGACTCCTGTCGCCATTTTGTCTCACTGCGCTCTCGAGTGCTCTGGCGGCAGAAACCTGAAGTGCGGTTTCAACCGAACAAAACTTTATGAGTTTTTCTACGTATCTGTAGTGTGTCGTGACCATATGTCAATGAATGGAGCTACAGCGAATTTATGAAATCGCTTCAATCATTTGTAATAGCCCTGTATTTCTGGGCTCGAGTTCGTTGAAATCGCTTTTCTTGTTTTTACGCCTACTGTATTCAGAATGTTCCAGAGATGCTAATGGATGATTCAGTGAGTGCTAGAATGCAAGCCTAGGTAATTTAGCCGTGAAATAATGAACACTGCCCTTTGTTTGTATATTTTTAGAGGCAAGAACTCTATTTCGCACTCGCTGGCTATATATTCAACTGTCTCATTTTACTTTATCACAGTGATTAAAGCTCTGCTCTCTAGCGCTCATTTCCATTTCCTCCCACCGCATGTGTTATGTCCGTACTGCGCGGCAGCTGCATCTGAGGCAAAGACCACCCTAGTGAAAGTTAATTACATCCGCAATGAAAAGTAAGCGGTTGCCTGATATTTCTCCAAAAACGCGTAACAAAACCGGAGGACTCAACACACGCTGAATTTCATACGGCGTCGCTACAAGTTCTGCGATTCAGCAGTTGTATCTGCATCTACATCAGTACTCTGTAACAAGGGCATTTCTGCAACTATCCTCCTTCAGTTACCACCGACGAATATTGTCAAGTGATGAGAAACTGTTATTAAGACTTCGTATGAGCTCAAATATCTCTGATGTTCCCATCACGACAATTTCGTGTAATGCTGTGAAAGTTAGTAATATATTGTCCGAATCTTCATGAGAAGCGCACACTCTCCTCAATGTAACAATCCATCTCTCCGTGGTACACATAGCCTCGTTTGTAGAATGGAATTTGGTAGGCCTAAGCAGCTGCGTAACATCAGTGCGCATAGTTAACACACGCTAAACAAAACATTCCGTTCTTCTTCGGGTCTTCTCTCTCACTTCTATTAATCCTACCTGGGTAAGTTCCCATAGTGAGGAACAATAGAATTGTTGGAAAATTTTATAAGGAGCTGCCATGTTGATGAATTATATTTCTTTAAATACTTCCACTGCAGTCCAACAAGGCGTTAGTCTTTCCTACAACTACATTTATATGGGTTCACTCTTGGTCACTCCTCAGCTATACTTCCTGGTGTTTTACGATTATCGCTGTTAACAATGATTTGTCGCCAACTAATGTATCTGCTCTCCGGAAGAAGCCACTGAGAATGTCTACATTATGCTCCTGATTACGTTTGCTTGGAAGGCCTTTATGTTAAATAATTTCGTGGAGCGGTGTGGAGGTTGCGAAATCGAGCTGTCAGCTCTTGTGTGGGTTGTTTTGAAGTGGTCAAAATTGCGGAGATTAGTGGTCCTTAGTGAACAACAAGGCGATTTTTCCGTTACGGGAAGCCTAACTAGCATTCGAAACTGCGCTGCGGTGTGAAGGTGTCGGATTTTGCTTAGGCACTTTTTTTTTTCCGACGAATGTTCTATGTCAGTGGGCGTGTAGAAAGAGAGTAGAGTGTGACTCCCTTAGCTTGCTGGAGATGGTGTTGGGTGAAAGACGGACTTGGCTAGACATAACTGATACTACTAAATTTCGTTTGTTTCCGTGAAAATGTGAGAGTGATATTTCTCAGTTACTCATTGATTTTGAACTGTTTGGTTGTTTACCGAGCGGTTCTAGGCGCTTCAGTCTGGAACCCTGCGACCGCTACGGTCGCAGGTTCGAATCCTGCCTGTGGTATGGATGTGTGTGATGTCCTTAGATTAGTAAGGTTTAAGTAGTTCTACTTTCTAGGGGACTGATGACCTCAGATGTTAAGTCCCAAAGTGCTCAGAGCCATCTGAATCTTTTTTTTTTTTTTTTTTTTTTTGTTTGGTTGTTTGTAGTGGCCACATGTGTCCCTCTTATTCTACTATATTCGCTTAACGGGCTGTTAACTGCTGTGTCGGTTCCTTGGTATGTAGTCTTGTGGAACTGTTTGCTTATTGGGGTTATTATCGACGACAGTTGCTAGTAGCTAGTTGGACGAGGCGAGCGTAAACCAGTCCATCAGTCAGATACCGGAATGTTTCCGGAAAGCAACTAGATAGCTATAGATTATTGACTTTGGTGTTTGCAGTACTCATTTAAATTCATGCAATATATTATTTAAAAATAATTTTCTATATTAAATAACTTTTTTCTACTTTCGTGTACAATTTCTGGTCATGAAGAGAAGATAGGAGTCCATGAAGCAGCACTTATGTTGGAAGTTATTCCATCTCTTTGTTAAGTTGCGACGAGTTAGTGAGCTGTATGAATTACAGCCACTCATGGGATTCCTTTTATTAAACTATAAAATTATTGGACTGTCAACTCAGTACTTGAGCTCACAAAATATTTATATTGATATTAAACACAATGCCAACTTTTTATAAACAAAACAAAATCACTTCTTATTTCTAATTCGCCACTGTAATCCACTGTTGAACGAACTTGTACTTACAGATTTTCTAAATGGCGTCACGTTAATAATCTACGGGCGACCGCTGCTTTTACGCGAGAGAAATTATATGTTTGTCGTCACATGCCAGCAGAATTAAATAAAAAAGATCTGCTCAATCATACTTGGAGATGAAGTTATGACATTACTACTGACTGTCGATCGTCCTGTAAGAATGATGAATTTTTGAATTTGTGGTAAGTTCCTATGGGACCAAACTGCTAAGGTCATCGATCCCTAGGCTTACACTACTTAATCTAAGTTGAACTAACTTACGCTAAGGACAACACACACACACATGCCCGAGGGAGGACTCGAACCTCAGACGGGGGCAGCCGTAAGACTGAGGAAAAGAAGTTTTTGTAAATACGTCAATTACTATTCTGTTAAATACAGTTAAAAGAAATGTTAAATCTAAGGATGGTACACGTTTTGAGGAGTCTGACGCCGTCTCGCGAGTCAACGATACGCCGGTGAAAGATTAGTAGTGTATCAGAGCAGAGGATTCATTCGGGTTCGCCAATAGAAAGCCACATACGAGCGAATATTTTTAGTGACGGGCCACGGATATTTCCGACGGGTGCTCGAACACATGCCTTCACCGCCTGTGTGTTAGTGCAGATACGAATTGTGAAACCTTCACCTCGCAGAAGCTTAGTAGACGTCATGTGACCTCTCTCATCTGCACAAGGCTGTGACACGGGTGTTGCCCGCCACCTGTACTGGTTGTAAATCATTATCTCTGGACTCTGTGATCGGGACACAACGGCAATGACGAAGCTGAACCACTTAATATTGGTGTGTAGCGTGTACTGGGCCGCAGAGGCGACTCCACCGGTTGGATGTATTCGTGTATTATTTGCTCGATAACTAATGTGAAGGCGCCGGTATCCAGCTGTGACTACAATTAGTATGGCTCTTTTCTTCCCGTGAAACAAGCCTGGTTCGAATAATGGAACGTCTTTTTTGGATAAAATAATCCTGGGCATTGGGCCGCATCATTGTAAGTACTAGTTCGACCTACTTGCAGCGATCGTTTTGAGAGCGGTTATACTGGGACATTTTTACTTTCCATTAACAAATTATTACCTTTACAAATGATGCCGTTGTCCACCTTTCAGTTATAAATTCTCCCGTTACATACTACAGATGATGTTTTATTTCAATAAAATCTTCCGTTACAGACTACAGATGATGTTTTATTTAAATATAATTTGCAAAGACACATTTAATTCACCGTCATTAATAGCAGAAAAAAACTCCAGAAGGTGTAGACCTCTAGAAGAAAGAGCGAAAGGATGGGAGGGAGGCTAATGAATCGTATAAAGCAACAGGACGGTAAGTGCCAATAATAGATCGCTTGTGCTACGGTCATTGTTGGGCTAACATGACTATTTCGGCCATTATTTTACAGCTATTACGAATTACTGTACTTTACAAAGGATCGAGACCACCGTCTTCCCGGTAAATGAATCTTTGTGTTTCTCAGATTCTGAATCAGACCCAGATCTCTGTATCGCTACCTTTCTGTAATCCATTACTGCAGCCATAATGTGAGATTTTTCTTAAGAGAAACAAATGTGTACATATCGTACTGTCACAGTTCTCTTCCTGCTATAGTCCACAGTGTCTTCTTCTCGACAAAATAAATGAAATTCAAAACCCGAAAATGTACTACAGGCAAAGTGTCTCCAACTAAAATCGTTGAACAGTGCACCACGTAATTAATCTCGGAGCCGCACGTCACCAAGAGTGCTTGTGTTCCGGCCATGGCCGCAAATGTGACAGGGCTCTCGTTGCAACCTTTGTTCACAGTATGAGCAGCCCCTAGCGGCTCCCCATCTCAAAACTGTTCATGACCTCGCCTTTCCGGCTTAGATCTTTTATAATATGTGACTTGTAAGTACTGCATCTTTTCCAGACTGTACAAACATTAATTTTATTGATGTACTACATACCTAATATCTATTAGAACAGTTAGTCTAATTCTGAAGACGACGCTCATAGTAGCGTCGAAACCAGGTCAATTTTGACTTAATATTTGTGACCGAGGGCTTATTTGTTCCAATATAATTCTGACACGGTCACTGAACCTTAGCAGCTGTATTCAAAGTTTTAAACTTCACATATGTACCGAAAATTGAGAAGGAAGTATAATTAAAAAGGAGTATATCGGCTATCGATATTGCCGCTTTAATATTGATATATCGTGGAAAAATATCACAGATATATACGTCAATATCTTTTGGAAAAAATAGCATATCGATATTTTATCAACAACCCTAGTTCCATAGTGACACAGCTCTGTATTTAATATTGGAATTCTAAACATGCCTAGAAGACGCTAAACACCCAATCTAAGGGGATCAAAAAGTTTCAATTCCAAGGCTGTGCAGTCCAGAATCGGCATGATAATCAGGGAAAATCGCTGAGGGCACTGTGGAAATCATCCCACCAAAACATGAGGAAGAAGATATCTGTTTAGTAAAACACTGTGACGTGCTGCGTGAAGAGGTCCGTAACTGCCTGCTGCAGGAACCGTCGACCTTTCAGTGAATTTTTTAAGCGACCGAAGACATGATAATTATATGGGTCTATTCCTCATTGATGGTGATACTAGTTTCTCGGAGCCGGCCGGGGTAGCCGAGCGGTTCTAGGCGCTATAGTCTGAAACCGCGTGACCGCTACGGTCGCTGGTTGGAATCCTGCCTCGGGCATGGATGTGTGTGATGTCCTTAGGTTAGTTAGGTTTAAGTAGTTCTAAGTTCTAGGGGACTAATGACCTCCTACGTTAAGTCCCATAGTGCTCAGAGCCATTTGAACCATTTTTGAACCAGTCTCCCGGAAATCAATAAGCAATCCGGTAATAAAAGAACAGGGTGAGCATCGCCTTTCTAGCACGGGCTGGCTCTTGAACTTCTGCGCACGAAGCGTCGATGGATGAGTGCACAGCCCGATAAACATTCTTTGTTCTTCGATGGACGCCTGCCGGCGTGTGTCCTTCAGCAGCCAAGGGAACAATAACAGCACATTGGTCCTGTTTAGATGCATTTGTTAATAACATGGTTGTAGCTCATGTTTCCGCATATACCGCAAGCACGTTGGAAAGATACAAATACCACTTTATCCTTTAACTGGTAATATGTGAAAAAATGCCGTTTAAGGTAACATCCGTCTGGCAGACTCAGATGACCAAATTTTCAAAAAATTTTCACTATAGTGAACACCGAAAATAAATAACAATTTAAAAGCTTGATGAAAAGTGAATACTAATATTTTTATTGTCTTTCAATCACATTTTGCAATACAATACGAAAAAATTATAAAATTAAGTACTAGTTTTTACGTAAAGTAGTTTACAAATGGTATTATTCTTTTGCAAAATTCAAAAAAATTTAATATTTATGTTTCAAATGAAATAGATTCTAAGCCTGACATGTGTTTTCTCAAATACCTTGATACACATGCAAAGGGATAGTTCATCTTGCCATCATAAATTGTGTCAGATCCGGTGTCATCATTTTCCCTACTCTGAAGAGAGTCAACACCACCTTGTTCATTCTCGGACGTGCAGAGAATATCGTTCACATCTATTTCAGAATCACTTTGATGGCTGGCCGGAATGGTCGAGTGGTTCTAGGCGCTTCAGTCTGCAACCGAGCGACCGCCTCGGGCATGGATGTGTGTGATGTCCTTAGGTTAGTTAGGTTTAAGTAGTTCTAAGCTCTAGGGGACTGATGACCACAGATGTTAAGTCCCATAGTGCTCAGAGCCATCACTTTCATGGTCTGAATATGATACGTGATCTTCCTCAGGAACATAAGAATCGTTTGAATGATAATCATCATCGCTTTCTTCAAACTTCTCTAAAGCCATATGCACCATTGTTTTGCGTCTTTGTGTCACACAGGGCATCCCTCCACAAGTAGCCATCTACAAGTAATGAGATATTTGAAAAGCAAAGAGTATAACACAAAAAAACTTACTCGGTTAGAGTAATATCCGTATGTCAGAGATACCTGTTTACCTCTACAATAATATCCGCCTATGAGACGACGTGACTGACGTTTGTGTGGAAGTAAAACAATGCAATCGTGGAAATGAGACAATGACGTCCACACAGTAGCAAGTTCAACTCACGAATGAAGCATAGCTGAAATATCAGATCCATGTAACAATGCACGTATGTCAACAATACATTGAGAGCTTTTATACCGCACGACCACGAGCTGCGGACCCTCTATCACTACAAGTGGAGATGACAGGCATCTTATCCGCACGGCTGTAACGGATCGTGCAGCCACGTCTCGATCGCTGAGTCAACAGATGGGGACGTTTGCAAGACAACAACCATCTGCACGAACAGTTCGACGACGTTTGCAGCAGCATGGACTATCAGGTTGGAGACCATGGCTGTGGTTACCCTTGACGCTACAACGCAGACAGGAGCGCCCGCGATGGTGTACTCAACGACGAACCTGGGTGCACGTCATTTTTTCTGATGAATCCAGGTTCTGTTTACAGCATCATGGTGGTCGCATCCGCGTTTGGCGACATCGCGGTGAACGGACATTAGAAGCGTGTATACGTCATCGCCATACTGGCGTATCACCGGACGTGATGGTATGGGGTGCCATTGGTTACACGTCTCGGTCACCTCTTGTTCGCATTGACGGCACTTTGAACAGTGGACGTTACATTTCAGATGTGTTACGACCCGTGGCTCTACCCTTCATTCGATCCCTGCGAAACCCTACATTTCAGCAGGATAATGCACGACCGCATGTTGCAGGTCCTGTACGGGCCTTTCTGGATAGAGAATATGTTCGACTGCTGCCCTGGCCAGCACATTCTCCAGATCACTTACCGATTGAAAATGTCTGGTCAATGGTGGCCGAGCAACTGGCTCGTCACAATAGGCCAGTCTCTTGATGAACTGTAGTATCGTGTTGAAGCTGCATGGGCAGTGTACCTGTACACGCCATCCAACCTCTGTTTGGCTCAATGTCCAGGCGTATCAAGGCCGTTATTACGGCCAGAGGTGGTTGTTCTGGGTACTGATTTCTCAGGATCTATGCACCCAAATTGCGTGAAAATGTAATCACATGTCTGTTCTAGTATAATATATTTGTCCAATAAATACCGGTTTATGATCTGCATTTCTTCTTGATGTAGCAATTTTAATGGGCAGTAGTGTATTTTCGAGCAACTTATGTTGTGACAGATACTATTTTATTTTTAAACGCGTTTTCATTGAGAGAGTCAGGTTTTATTAGTATACGTAATGAGGGATGTTTTTATTGAGTCAACGAGGACATTGGAGTGGCTGCCGTAGAATGAGCCGAGTCCCAAGTGCGTCCGTCGTCGCAGCCAATACGCGCAGCTCAGCAGGTCTGTCAGCGCCGAGACGGCCCGCGCGCTGCCTGTGTTCCAGACAGCCGGCTGGAGTGACGCTCCGTTAAACGGTGCCCCGGCAGAGCGCTATCAGTCACCGCGGCGGAGCCCGGGCACACTCCGCGCGGCGTGGGCAGCGCCGGCCGAATTCCGGCGGTTGACGCCGCTATCTCGTGACAGCTGCCACGTCCGCCCTGCCGATGCAGACAAATTGGGCCGAGGGGCGCCACGGCCGACCAGCGCCCTGCCTCGGGCCGCCATCGATCCGGCGGGTCGGGACGAGAAGGGAAGGGACGGCACCCGGGAGGCGGCGGGGGCGCGCGCGGCCCGCGGGACCCGGCATTCCCCACTGCGAGCCTTCGCGCAGTTACTGGAGGGCACTGTCGTTCTAGACGGATGTGTCACAAGGTCGTTCCACCGTTTCTGGAGAGATGGCTCTCTACGCGGTGTTTACTGTGAAATATTTTTGCAGGTGACAGTACCTGTCAAAACTGGAAAAAAAGTTACATAAATGTGTGTCTGAAAACAATAAGGTCACCAGAAAAGTATAGTCACTCCTTTAAATAAATCAAACATCCATCTGATAGAATGGGATGGATATGTAGGGACCTGCCGGTGTGGCCGAGCTGTTCTAGGCGCTTCAGTCCGGCTGTGTGTGATGTCCTTAGGTTAGTTGGATTTAAGTAATTCTAAGTTCTAGAAAGACCTGAGTCGAAACAAGGCCCCGGGAGTAGACAACATTCCATTAGAACTACTGATGGCCTTGGGAGAGCCAGTCATGACAATACCATCTGGTGAGCAAGATGTATGAGACAGGCGAAATACCCTCAGACTTCAAGAAGAATATAATAATTCCAATCCCAAAGAAAGCAGGTGTTGACAAATGTAAAAATTACCGAACTATCAGTTTAATATGTCACAGCTGCAAAATATTGACGCGAATTCTTTACAGACGAATGGAAAAACTGGTAGAAGCGAACCTCGGGGAAGATCAGTTTGGATTCCGTAGAAATGTTGGAACACGTGAGGCATTACTAACCTTACGACTTATCTTAGAAGAAAGATTAAGGAAAGGCAAACCTACGGTTCTAGCAGTTGTAGACTTACAAAAAGCTTTCGACAATGTTAATTGGAATACTCTCTTTCAAATTCTGAAGGTGGCAGGTGTAAAATACAGGGAGCGAAAAGTTATTTTCAATTTGTACAGACACCAGATGGCAGTTATAACAGTCGAGGGGCACGAAAGGGAAGCAGTGGTTGGGAAAGGAGTGAGACAGGGTTGTAGCCTCTCCCCGATGTTATTCAATCTGTATATTGAGCAAGCAGTAAAGGAAACAAAAGAAAAATTCGGAGTAGGTATTAAAATTCATGGAGAATAAGTAAAAACTTTGAGTTCGCCGATGACGTTGTAATTCTGTCAGAGACAGCAAAGGACTTGGAAGAGCAGTTGAACGGAATGGGCAGTGTCTTAAAAGGAGGATATAAGATGAACATCAACAAAAGCAAAACGAGGATAATGGAATGTAGTCAAATTTAATCAGGTGATGCTGAGGGAATTAGATTAGGAAATGGGACACTTGAAGTAGTAAAAGAGTTTTGCTATTTAGGGAGTAAAATAACTGATGACGGTCGAAGTAGAGAGAATATAAAATGTAGACTGGAAATGGCAACTAAATCGTTTCTGAAGAAGAGAAATTTGTTAACATCGAGTATAGATTTAAGTGTCAGGAAGTCGTTTCTGAAAGTATTTGTATGGAGTGTAGCCATGTATGGAAGTGAAACATGGACGATAACTAGTGTGGACAAGAAGAGAATTGAAGCTTACGAAATGTGGTGCTACAGAAGAAGGCTGAAGAAAAGGTGCGTAGATCACGTAACTAATGAGGAGATATTGAATAGGATTGGGGAGAAGAGAAGTTTGTGGCACAGCTTGACTAGAAGAAGGGATCGGTTAGTAGGACATGTTTTGAGGCATCAAGGGATCAAAAATTTAGCATTGGAGGGCAGCGTGGAGGGTAAAAATCGTAGAGGGAGACCAAGAGATGAATACACTAAGCAGATTCAGAAGGATATAGGTTGCAGTAGGTACCGGGAGATGAAGAAGCTTGCACAGGATAGAGCAGCATGGAGAGCTGCATCAAACCAGTCTCAGGACTGAAGACCACAACAACAACAACAAGTTCTAAGGGGGCTGATGACCTCAGATGTTAAGTCCCATAGTGCTCAGAGCCATTTGAACCATTTTTGCATATGTTGGGATAGGAGCACGACAACATGGTCTTCAGTACTAGTACAGTTTGAGACAAGTGCCGGCTTGGTTCAAGTTGCTCTGAGCACTACGGCACTCAACTTCTGAGGTCATCAGCCCCCTAGAACAGAACTTATTAAACCTAACTAACCTAAGGGCATCACACACATCCATGCCCGAGGTAGGATTGGAACCTGCGACCGTAGCGGTCGCGCGGTTCCAGACTGTAGCGCCTAGAACCGCTCGGCCACTCTGGCCGGCAGACGAGTGTCGGAAAAGGACACTAAAAAGGATTATAAAACATCACGGAAAGTAAAAGGGACAAAATGTGGAAAACTATTGTGGGCACACCCACGGAAGCACGAAACGAAGTATCATGCCAGTATTAATACATTAACTAAACTGGAACAAAGCGGTAGGAAGTGTTAAAACAATTTCTTCTCTGCGCGACAGCAATGGAAATACTATGGATGACAGTGCTTACTAAACACAGCCTTCTGACATTCCTTCACAAAAGAATTCGCTGGCCGCTGTTGTCGAGCGATTCTAGGGGTTTCAGTCCGAAACCACGCGGCTGCTACGGCCGCAGGTTCGAATCCTAGCTCGGGCATGGTTGTGTGTGATGTCCTTAGGTTACTTAGGTATAAGTAGTTCTAAGTCTAGGGGACTGATGACTTCATATATCAAGTCCCATAGTGCTTAGAGCCATTTTAACCATTTGAAAAGAATTCGAATCAAGAATAGTAGTCAAGATTAGTAACGTAGAAGTAGGTGTCCTGAGAGAAGTGAAGCAACTTCAATCACTAAATTAAAGCGAGTCTTCCGGTCCAATCTGTATAACTGTTAGGTTCCTTTCAGAGTATCCTGATACAATAGCTCCATACTTAACAATCGTATACAACCGTTCGCTCGACGGAAGATCCGTACCTAAAGACTGGAAAGTTGCGCAGGTCACGCCATTATTCAAGAAAGGCAGTAGGAGTAATCCAATAAATTACAGGCCCATATGATTAACGTCGATATCCAGCAGGATTTTGGAACATATATTGTATTCGAACATTATGAACTACCTCGAAGAGATCAGTCTATTGATACACAGACAACACGGATTTAGAAAATATCGTTCTCGTGAAACACTCTTTACTCACATCAAGTGTCGAGTGCTACTGACAATGGATTTTCAAATTAATTCCGTATTTCTAGATTTCCATAAGTTCTTTAAGAATATACCTCACAAGCGGCCTGTAGTGAAATTGCGTGCTTGTGGAATATCGACTAAATTACGTGACTAGATTCGAAATTTCCTGTCAGGGAGGTCACAGTTCGTAGTAATTGACGGGATGTCACGGAGTAAAACAGATGTGATTTATGACGTTCCCCAAGAAGTGTTATAGGCCCTCTGCTGTTCCTTATCTACATAAACGATTTACGAGACAATCTGAACAGCCGTCTCACGTTGTTTGCAGATGATTCTGTGGTTTATCGACTAGTAAAGTCATCAGAAGATCAAAAAAAATTGTAAAAAGATTTAGATACGATACGTGTATGGTGCAAAAATTGGCAATTGACCTTAAATAAAGAAAAGTGTTAGGTCATTCACATGAGTGCTACAAGGAAAGAAATCCGTTAAACTTCGGTTACACGATAAACCAGTCAAATCTAAAGGCCGTAAATTGAACTAAATACATAGGAGTTACAATTACGAACAACGTAAATTGGAATGAACACATAGAAAATGTTGTGGGGAAGGCTGACCAAAGACTGCGTTTTATTGGGAGGACATTTAGAAAATGTAACAGATCTACTAAAGACATTGAATACACTACGCTTGTCCGTCCTCTTTTACACGATAACTGAGCGGTGTGGGATCATTACCAGATGGGATTGAAGTAGTATATCGAGAAAGTATAAAGAAGGGCATCACACTTCGTATTATCGCGAAATAGGGGAGAGAGTGTCACTGATATGATACAGTATTTGGGATGGACATCATTTAAACAAAGGCGTTTTTCGTTGCGGCAGAATCTATTCAAGAAATTTCAGTCACCAATTTTCTCCTCCGAACGCGAAAATATGTTGTTGACGAGGACCTACACAGGGAGAAACGATAATCATAATAAAATGAAGGAAATCAGCGTTCGCTCTGTGCAGTGTCTGGATAATAGAGAATTATTGTAAAGGTGGTTCGATGAACCTCTACGAGACACTTAAATGTGATTTGCAGAGTATCCACGTAAATGTAGATGTAGCTGTAGATGAAAACAGCAGATGGACGTGGCTGACTGACCACAAGAGTAAAACAGGAGGAGCCAGCCACTCTGCAACACAATAAAACCTCCACCCTAAAGGCTTAAAACCTTAGTCACACTCGTCGCATCATCAGCTAATATAGAGGGCAGATCACTAAACTTATTTTCTTTTGCCCTTCCTTCTGATACGCAATAGATAAAAGAGAAGTGGTAACAGACGATCATTCGCTCTCCACTTCTGATGTAAGCCATGGCAGTGAAGTGTAAACTGCCTGATCACAACCATCCACAGACCCCAAGTAATTGAGGACTAGCTATTACGAGAGGCGGACCCCTCAATGTAAAACCAGGCGGGGAGTGCTACGCTGTCAGTAGAGAAGCAGTAACAGCATAAGGTTGACTGGTCACTGGATGTAACCTGAGTAGCCAATACATCAGGTCCATTCTAACCCTTCTAAAGCTGCTTACGTCGTCTATTGGTGACGTGATGGTGAAGTGAAAACGCATTGGGACAACTACACCTAGAGAGAGACCAGGGAGACCTCAGATAGGTAGTTAAATGTTAACAGATCACTTGGATGATTCTTTGATTGAAATGATGTGGGACGAGACACTTTACAGGATATGTATACTAGATCAGTTTTAACATTAATGAACACATTACGTTACTCATGTACTGACGGAAAAGGACTGTCGAGCATTGCAGTGGCTACTTGTACAAATTCGCATTAATTGAGCGGAAGAAATCCCTTCTTACCAGCCGTCCAACCAGCACAATGAGTGTGATTAGGTTGTTAAATAAAAGGATACAACGGTCGAGCAGCTCCTTATAATCCACACATTTCTTTAGTCAATGCTAAGCGAAGCTTGCGGCGACGTAATCAGCGATGCCACTAGACATATGTTTGGTAACGGGTGATTTGGAGTGATGAAGCGCGCTATATCATGTGGCAATCCGATGGAACGCTTTGTTTTAGATGAATTCCCAGAGAACGTTCCCTAGCATCATGTGACTGGTGGAGCACACAGTAAGTGGTGTTACGGTATGCGTGGTTTGGGTCTGGCTCCCTTATTACCCTTACGAATTGCTAAATAGGAAGATTATGAACACATTTCACATCACTGAGTACCACGTACAGTAGAGGAACAGTTAATTAATGACTGTATTAGGATGGCCGTGCACCCTGTCATACGGCAGCATCTATGAGGTAATGGTTTGCGGACAATAACATTCCTGAAACCGACTGGCGTGAGGAAGAATGGCTGTCATCGCTCCGCAGCCATTCAGAAACCTCACTGAAAAGGTGGATCCCAAGCCGAGTGCAAGCTATCATAAAGCGAAGGGCCGACACACTTTGTATCTGCGCTAACAGATGCCTGGATACTGTTCACCAGAATAATGTATGTGGTAGTGAGTTGCAGGACATTAGCGTCTAAGATGTGTCTGTGTGGAGACTTATAAGAATTGCAAGACGAGTATTCGTGTTTGGAATTGTTGTAATACCACCCCGTGAATGTAGTTTCCCGATTCACCGGTGAATCAGCGTGACCTGCCTAACATGTCTACATAGAATACTGTGCCTGCCACAACCATGTAATTCCTCACACCAGTGACCACAAAAAAGATAATAACCGACAGGGACCGAAGACGAGTATCAGACCTTGCCACTGATAGATCAAACACGCAGGAATTAATCCTGCCAATGAATACATTGCGAATGGAACTGCATGTGATGTACATGTGCAACTGGCTATCCCCCAAAAAGCCATTACTCGTGGGCCACAGAAGACAGAAACTGGACTGTAGCTGACTGAAGGTGTGTTATTTGATTCGACAAGTTGCGATGCTGCCTATTTTCAAAAGATAAAGTGCGTCAGATGCACCGATGAGCAAAAGTACACGTTTAACCCGCACTGTGTGGAAGGTGTAGGACGGGCTGGGCATGAAACCGTAGACATCTTGGATCTATTCACTAGGTTAGCGTGAACATGGACCGGGGTACTAATGTGCATGTCTGAAAGAAAAGACGCTGTCGACGATCCATAGCTGCACGACATAATTCCAAATTAATTCGCTGAATGCTAATTTCTGGACATAAACTGCGTTGCGTGTAGATCCACTACCTATTAGCGACACTCGAAAATTTGTAGCGGTCGGTACTCAAATCTGGATAACCCACTAATCGATTGGTCGCTTTCACCACTTCGGCTATCCGTGTCCAATCTCGGGACGGACGCAAACTTCCATATGTTACATTGTCTACGAGGTGTGGCTAGAAAAAAACCGGACTAGTACTGGTGAAACAATAAAACGAATGCAATAAGGCTGAAAGTCGCGTGGCCTGTCACGTGACTCTCGCTCCAGCTACTGCAAGAGTTTCATCTGCCTCCTGCACTCAGTCTGCCCGTGGCGTCTGTTTTAAGTAGTTGTCGTTTTGTCTGTGCGTCGGAAAATGTTGAGTGTACAGAAAGAACAGCGTGTTAACATCAAATTTTGATTCAAACTAGGAAAATCTGCAAGTGAAACGTTTGTAATGTTACAGCAAGTGTACGGCGATGATTGTTTATCGCGAACACAACTGTTTGAGTGGTTTAAACGATTTTAAAAAAATCAAATGGCTCTGAGCACTATGGGACTCAACTGCTGAGGTCATTAGTCCCCTAGAACTTAGAACTAGTTAAACCTAACTAACCTAAGGACATCACAAACATCCATGCCCGAGGCAGGATTCGAACCTGCGACCGTAGCGGTCTTGCGGTTCCAAACTGCAGCGCCTTTAACCGCACGGCCACTTCGGCCGGCTAAACGATTTAAAGATGACCGCGAAGACACCAGTGATGACACTCGCACTGGCAGACCATTGTCAGCAAAAACTGATGCAAACATTGAAAAAATCGGTAAACTTGTTCGACAACATCGCCGTTTAACAATCAGAGCAGTGTCTGAGTTAACAGGAGTTGACAAGGAAAGTGTCGAACAAGTTTACCGATTTTTCAATGTTTGCATCAGTTTTTGCTGACAATGGTCTGCCAGTGCGAGTGTCATCACTGGTGTCTTAAATCGTTTAAACCACTCAAACACTTGTGTTCGCGATAAACAATCGTCGCCGTACACTTGTTGTAACATTACAAACGTTTCACTTGCAGATTTTCCTAGCTTGAAACAAAATTTGATGTTAACACGCTGTTCTTTCTGTACACTCAACATTTTCCGACGCACAGACAAAACGTCAACTACTTAAAACAGACGCCACGGGCAGACTGAGTGCAGGAGGCAGATGAAACTCGAGCAGTAGGCGGAGCGAGAGTCACGTGACAGGCCACGCGACTTTCAGCCTTATTGCATTCGTTTTATTGTTTCACCAGTACTAGTCCGGTTTTTTTCTAGCCACACCTCGTGTATCCTTATATCGTAGTTTACTGAATTCATTGCCTGCAATATGATGATATAGACAGTGTAACACATGGAAGGTTAAGTCCCTCCGGCGAGCGCAGGCGGATAGCCCAAGTGGTTAAGGATAGGTAGTAAATATATACGTAGTACTGATAATTGCAAGGAGTTCGCATTCAGCGAATTAATGTCGAATGAAACACGGTGTTTAACATTCTTGGACACAAAATGTTGCCTTTTCATCTGTATCTTCACGATCAGAGTGTTTTGGTCACTCCAGCCCTCGAAGAGGACAATAATCATCTTCACAGGGTTGCACGCATATATATTCGTGGCGCTCAGGCACCCTATCGCACATACTCTAGCCCGAAGCTTAACAACTCGTTGATTTTGAGCGTGTGCACGTGCTGTTGCTGACGCTCTTACTCGCGAGCAGACCAGTTGCGGGGTGGTGGGGTGTGAGGGAAATGCTCGCGCACCATGTGGACGCGGCAACATGGGAAAAGCGCCAAACTGCGAAATAGGGAAGGGTCGTTTTGGATAGCGGTGCTGTAAAATAGAAGTGTCACGTGGTGTCGTTATCAAACATCACGGTCACACATACAGGTTATGTCAGACGACGTTCAGAGAAACCTCAACGAGGTATGGACTCAGAAGTCCCCAGCAAAAATATCGAGCAGCCTCTATCGGCGTCCATGGTTGTGAAAGTGCTGCTGGCGCAGGATTTTGTGCACGAACTGACCTCTCGATTATGTCAGATAAATGTTCGACGAGATTCATGCCATGGTGATATGATCAGAATGTTCTCTAAACGAATCGCCAACAATTGTGACCTGGTGACATGGCGCACTGTCATCCACAAAAATTCCATTGTTGTGTGGAAATGTTAAGTCGATGAATAGCAGACAATGGTCATCTCCTGTCAATGATTGATTAAGTTGGACCAGAGGATACAGTTGTTGTTGTTGTTGTGGTCTTCAGTCCTGAGACTGGTTTTATACAACTATCCATGCTACTCTGTCCTGTGCAAGCTTCTTCATCTCCCAGTACCTAATGCAGTCTACATCCTTCTGAATATGCTTAGTGTACCCATCTCTTGGTCTCCCTCTACGATTTTTACTCTCCACGCTGCCCTCCAGATCTAAATTGGTGATCCCTTGATGCCTCAGAACATGTCCTACCAGCCGATCCCTTCTTCTAGTCAAGTTGTGCCACAAACTCCTCTTCTTCCCAATTCTATTCAATACCTCCTCATTAGTTATGTGATCTACCCATCTAATCTTCAGCATTCTTCTGTAGCACAACATTTCGAAAGCTTCTATTCTCTTCTTGTCTAAACTATTTATCGTCCACGTTTCACTTCCACGCATGGCTACACTCCATACAAATACTTTCAGAAACGACTTCCTGACAGTCAAATCTATACTCGATGTTAGCAAATTTCTCTTCTTGAGAAACGCTTTCCTTGCCATTGCCAGTCTACATTTTATATCCTCTCTACTTCGACCATCATCAGTTATTTTGCTCCCCAAATAGCAAAACTGCTTTACTACTTTAAGTGTCTCATTTCCTAGTCTAATTCCCTCAGCCTCACCCGACTTAATTTGACTACATTCCATTATCCTCGTTTTGTTTTTGATGATGCTCATCTTATACCCTCCTTTCAAGAAAATATCGATTCCGTTCAACTGCTCTTCCAAGTCCTTTGCTGTCTCCCACAGAATTACAATGTCATCGGCGAACCTCAAAGCTTTTATTTCTTCTCCATGGATTTTAATACCTACTCCGAACATTTCTTTTGTTTCCTTTACTGCTAACTCAATATACAGATTGAATAGCATCGGGGAGAGGCTACAACCCTGTCTCACTCTCTTCGGAACCACTGCGTCCCTTTCATGTCCCTTGACTCTTATAACTGCCATCTGGTTTATGTACGCGGGCTCAGATGGATAGAGCGTCTGCCATGTAAGCAGGAGATCCCGGGTTCGAGTCCCGGTCGGGGCACACATTTTCAACATGTCCCCAATGAAGTGTATCAACGCCTGCTTGCAGCTAGGGTGTTCATTTAATTATCATTTCATTTCTAGCAAAGCTGCATGGTCATCCACGGTAACTGTTCTTTCGGGAACAGATACTACCGTCATATATAGTTAATAATATCTCTCCTGATGACCAGACCTTTACAATCTAATGCCTTTTAGGATTCCGTGCCTCAGTCGGTAAAAACGGAACCCTCATAGGATCGCTTCGTTGTCCGTCTGCCTGCCTCTCTGTCCGACTGTTATCAACCGTTTTTCTAAGGAATGTATTAAGTTGAAATTTACATCATATGCTAAAGGCTATGGTCCCTTGGTGGTGCAAAAAAGTTAAACTTCTATGTTACTTATTTCTATACTCGCAAACTTACTCATCACAACCTGCAGCTGACCTACATTGGTGAACTTTGGCCATAAGCTAGCTTTCACGGTACAAACAAAGAAGAAATCTGCAAATCGTCAAATCGTTGATTTCTAACCATGCCATAACAAAAAATATGTTTATCATTTATTATCCGTCTGTCTGTCAACATAAGATTTTTTTTTGTCCAGAACGGGCAAAGGTTTGAAGCTGACAGCCAAAAGATACGAATTGGTGGTGTAAAAAATTCAAATTTGCAAGTCAATACAGCCAAAACATACGAAGAGTTATGTCACTTATTTTCATCTTGCAAATTCATTAATTAAAACCTATAAGCTACTTCTCACTTCTAGTTGACCTACAATCATAAAGTTTGGCGACAAGCAAGGTTTTACAGTACAAGTAAAAGAAAAAAATCCAAAAATTTTTATTTGTAATTATATCTCGCGAGAAAACTATTTTTTTATTATGTTATCCGACTGTCTGTGCGTCTGTTAAGGCCACTTATTCTCAAGAACAGATAGACGATGGAAGTTGAAATCTGCGTCACATACCGAGGTCTACGGTGCCTCGTCGGTGTTAATAATTACGCCAATGCATTCAAAAGATACGGCCATTTATGCCACGTATTTCCATATCTTGGCAGTATCGATATCGATAACAGGCAAAAATCGTCGAAATTCTCGATCCCCACGAAGGATGAACTACCTATACAGATAACTAGATTAGCTCCCGCTGCTTCACTCACGTAGGCTGTATGGCTGCAGAGAATTTTTTGTTTTTATTTAATCGAAATATTATGTTGTTCACAAACTGCAACACCTTATACGCTATTGATGCTAATTGTGGCCATATAAAAATGGTCTTTTCGAATAAACTTTTGACGAAAAAGAGATTCTCGGAGTTGCAATACAATGTTTTTGTTAATCACTCCATTTGCTTTCTTCTGGAGATATTTCCATAGCAGCTTTCATCCCCTAACAAATGTTTCTTTATGTCTGACCTAGGAGTGAAATATCAACTCTCATAAATTAAGTTTTAAAATTTTTGTAAGATACGACTCGGCAAACGAATGGTAACGAGATGGGGAACTATTAATATCAATGGGGGCTACTCTGGGAATAAGGTAGAGCTGGCAGAGGCTGCAAGTAAGATGGGGTTGGACGTTTTAGCTGTTAGTGACATTCGGGTAAGGCGTGAGAAAGAAGAGGAAGTGGGAGAATACAAGGTCTACCTGTCAGGAGTCAAAGCAGGAATAGCACAATGGGGTGTAGGGCTTTACATCAGGAAAGAAATGGAACCCAGCGTAGTTGCAATAAGGTATGTAAACGAACGACTGATGTGGATAGATTTGACAGTGTCTAGCAAGAAAATTAGGATTGTGTCAGTATATTCGCATTGTCAAGGGACAGATCAAGATAAGATGGATAGTTTTTACGACGCACACAGTGATGTAGTTGTTAGAGTAAAGGACAAGGAAAGTGTTCTGCTCATGCCAGGATTGGAAATCGAACAGAAGGGTGTGAAAAGGTTATAGGTAAATTTGGAGAGCATATGAAGGCCAACAGGAACGGGAAACAACTCTTGGATTTCTGTGCCAGTATGGGCTTAGTAATCACAAACTCCTTTTTTAAACATAAGAACATTCACCGATATACTTGGGAAGGCAGGGGAACCAGATCTGTCATTGACTATATAATAACAGATCAGGAATTCAGGAAGGCTGTGAGGGACACACGTGTATTCAGGGGATTCTTTGATGACACTGATCACTATTTAATCTGCAGTGAAATTGGTATTGTGAGGCCGAAAGTGCAGGAGATCAGGTCCATATGTAGGAGGATAAGAGTGGAGAAACTTCAGGATAAGGAAATCAGGCACAAGTACATAACAGTGATCTCAGAAAGGTACCAGTTAGTTGACGGTAGTCAATTACAGTCATTGGAAAAGGAATGGACAAGGTACAGGGACACAGTACTAGAAATGGCTAAAGAATGTCTTGGAACAGTAATGTGTAAAGGTAGGATGAAGCAAACAGCTTGGTGGAATGGCACAGTCAAGGCAGCCTGTAAAAGGAAAAAGAAGGCGTATCAAAAATGTCTACATACTAGAACTCAGGTAAACAGAGAAAGCTATGTTGAAGAAAGAAACAAAGCCAAACAGATAATTGCAGCATCCAAGAAGAAATCTTGGGAAGACTTTGGAAACATGTTGGAGACTTTGGGTCAAGCTGCTGGAAAACCATTCTGGAGTGTTATTAGCAGTCTTCGAAAGGGAGGTAAGAAGGAAGTGACAAGTATTTTGGACACGTCAGGAAAACTGCTGGTGAATCCTGTTGATGCCCTGGGCAGATGGAGGGAATATTTTGAAGAGTTGCTCAATGTAGATGAAAATACGATCAGTAATGTTTCCGATTTCGATGTACAATGGGATAGGAATGATAATGGAAATAGGATCACATTTGAGGAAGTGGAGAAAATGGTCAATAGATTGTAGGGCAATAAAGCGGCTGGGGTGGATGAAATTAAGTCGGAACTCATCAAATACAGTGGAATGTCAGGTCTTAAATGGACATACAGGATAATTGAAATGGCGTGGGAGTCAGGACAGGTTCCATCAGACTGGACGAAAGCAGTAATCACACCAATCTTTAAACATGGAAACAGAAAAGATTGTAAGAATTACAGAGGTATCTCTTTAATTAGCGTTGTGGGTAAAATCTTCTTAGGTATTGTTGAAAGGAAAGTGCGAGTATTAGTTGAGGACAAATTGGATGAAAATCAGGGTGGGTTTAGACCTCTTAGAGGTTGTCAGGACCAGATCTTTAGCTTACGACAAATAATGAAGAAGTATCACGAGTGGAACAGGGAATTGTATCTATGCTTTATAGATCTAGAAAAGGCATATGACTGGGTTCCTAGGAGGAAGTTATTGTCTGTTCTACAAGATTATGGAATAGGAGGCAAACTTTTGCAAGCAGTTAAAGGTCTTTACGTAGATAGTCTGGCAGCAGTTAGAGTTGACGGTAAATTGAGTTCATGGTTCAGAGTAGTTTCAGGGGTAAGACAAGGCTGCAACCTGTCTCCACTGTTGTTCATATTATTTATGGATCATATGTTGAAAACAATAGACTGGCTGGGTGAGATTAAGATATGTGAACACAAAATAAGCAGTCTTGCGTATGCGGTTGACTTAGTTGTGATGGCAGATTCGACTGAAAGTTTGCAAAGTAATATTTCAGAGGTAGATCAGAAATGTAAGGACTATGGTATGAAGATTAGCATCTCCAAAACGAAAGTAATGTCAGTGGGAAAGAGATAAAAAAAGATTGAGTGCCAAATAGGAGGAACAAAGTTAGAACAGGTGGACGGCTTCAAGTACTTAGGATGCATATTCTCACTGGATGGCAACATAGTGAAAGAACTGGAAGCGAAGTGTAGCAAAGCTAATGCAGTGAGCGCTCAGCTACGATCCACTCTCTTCTGCAAGAAGGAAGTCAGTACCAAGACTAAGTTATCTGTGCACCGTTCAATCTTTCGACCAACTGTGTTGTATGGGAGCGAAAGCTGGGTGGATTCAGGTTACCTTATCAATAAGGTTGAGGTTACGGATATGAAAGTAGCTAGGATGATTGCAGGTACTAGTAGATGGGAACAATGGCAGGAGGGTGTCCACAATGAGGAAATCAAAGAAAAACTGGGAATGAACTCTATAGATGTAGCAGTCAGGCTTAGATGGTGGGGTCATGTTACATGCATGGAAGAAGCAAGGTTACCCAAGAGACTCATGGGTTCAGCAGCAGACGGTAGGAGTAGTCGGGATAGACCAAGGAGAAGATACCTGGATTCGGTTAAGAATGATTTTGAAGTAATAAGCTTAACATCAGAAGAGGCACCAATGTTAGCACTGAATTGGGGATCATGGAGGAATTTTATGAGGGGGACTCCAGACTGAACGCTGAAAGGCATAATCAGTCTTAAATGATGATGATGATGATTTTTGTAATGTTTCAAAATATGTTCTTAAAAGTTTTCATCATCTATTGCACTCCTTTAGCGGTTGAATTTGCAGAAACAGTGAACCATATATTTTTTTTTAGTTCTAATCGAGATGTCAGATACCAGTTGTCATAGATGGAGCCTTAGAAATCCTTTAGTAGTTCTTAAGTAATTATTTATTTCCAAGAAAAGTTTCATCCACTGTTTCACTCTCTTAGTGGCTGAAGTTCCAAAAATGCTGAAACATGTATTTTGTTCTTTCTGTTTGAGAAACCAGATTCCAGTTTTCGTAGCTCTAGCTTCCAAATTATCTTAATAGCTACGTACTTTCGAAAAACCTTTCATTCCCTATTTAACCAATCAGGAGTGGAATGTCGGACAATCCGTTCGTAAGCATCCAACCTCCGAACTTCAAGTTTGTATTATAAGCGGCTTGGGCTGGGCGCTGAGGAGTCAGTCAGGCGGTTGGTCAATCAGTCTGGACATTGCCTTTTATGTATAGATATTAAATTGGTACAGAACCGTTGGTGTGGGAGTCCTATTCGTACACATCCAGATTCTTCTTTACTCATTTGCCTTGCCTTAGTATTTATAAAAAGTAAACTATATTAGTTGTTATTAGCAAAAATTAAACATTCCATTCCAGTTTGAAATAAACTGTACGTGGTAGAAGAAACTAAAAAGGGATTTGAAATAAGCATAAAAAAGATAGTTAAGAACACCTATTTATTTTCATTCACCTTTTAGGTTGATGGTACAGCTACACTTTTGCTCAATCCTTCTCTTTGTTCATTGTTCGCTTGTTTTACATATTTCCACATACGTCTTCGTCAGAGCCTTCTAAGTACAAAGATTAAACTGAAGCAAAAGTGTTGCTTTAGCATCACTGTGTGAATAGGAACTCTGATTGTGTCTTATAGGGCTGTACACTTTATCGACTCAACTAACAGTTGCTGTTTAGTAGCACTTTCTGCGCGATAGATTCAGCGAGCAAATTATGATCATTTGCTTCGGGGGTTTTATGCAGGATTTGTAGCCACCCCACTATGTGCGCCACGTACGGTAACATGTAACACAAAAGTTAAGCAGCCAGTTGGCTGGTCGAGGAAGCCCAGCACCGTAGCTTCCATGTTCACCTGACTTTAATCCCGTAGATGTCTGGCTACTGTGGCATTTAAAGGCATTGATGTGTTCTGCAAACGTCGACAACATGCATAGTCTACAGGAGCTGGTGGCCCACACATATGAGAAAATCCAGTCAGCCTAGTGTTGTTCCAAGAGTTCGTGATTCTTTGCGAAGGAGGGCTGTGGCATGTGTAAGAATGAGTTCTAGCCAATACGAGCTGCTCCTGGGTTCTCAACAGACAGGTGGGTATCACTGACGCAACTGCTTACGTCTCAACAAGTTTTATCTCCACGGCACATCTTTACAGGGCCTTCTTTCTCCTGCTTGCTCCTAGCCATAATAGTTCTTAGTACTGTAAGATTGTGTTACACTTCATTGGAATACATTGTATATGAGGAACGGGTGTTTTGAAACAATGGGAATGGGAAGCATACAGGTAATTTCTTTTTTAAAGTATCTGGATCGCCTATAAAATAACAACGGAGGTTGGACGAGCTACATAATCTGACATGATAATTTGGGATTGCTGTTTTAATGAACATCAGGGATCCGATATTATAAAGAGAACACGTATTGCCACTGTTTTGTCTCCTTTTACTTCATTCATTACACCTACTCGAAAATATTTCAAAATTTTCAAAAATTATGAAATTAGTTATGAGTAAATTACTAGAGGTAGTTTCCAGCTAGACGTAGGCCAAATATCAGGCTTTTGCACAGGCTGATAACCACCTCTTAACATTGAGGAATCACACTTTGTAAACTAACAGATGAAATATCAAACTTCCTAGCAGATTAAAACTGTGTGCCGGACCGCGACTCGAACTCGGCACCACTTCCTTTCGCGGGTTAGATGGTCTCGGGAAAATATAAGAAGGGCTTCAGGCACAAAGGGTGCATGCTGAACACAGGAAGAACGTAGATACAGGAACCATTGGTACAATAGTTGTAAATTGTCCTAGCTGTTTTGGGAAAGTACCAGAGCTCCAAGCGCTAATAGAAAGCACTGATGCTCAAATCGTTATAGGCACTGAATGCTGGCTAAAGCCAGATTGAAGCTCAGTCGAAATTTTTGCGAAGAACCAAACGGTGTTCCGAAAGGACAGGCTAAACTCTGTTGGCGGTGGCGGGTTTTTTGCTGTCAGAAGTATTTTGTCTTGTCGCCAAATTGAAGTAGAAACTTCCTGTGAGTTAGTATGGGCAGAGGTCATTGTTGCAACCGGAATAAAACAATAATTGGATCCTTTTACCGACCTTACAGTTCAGATGATACAGTTGCTGAAAGGTTCAAAGAAAACATGAGTTTGATTTTAAACACATACACGACTCATACGATGATAGTTGGTGGTGACTTTAATTTACCCTTAATATGTTGGCGAAAATACATGTTTAATTCCGGAGGTACACATAAAATATCATCCGAAATTGTGCTAAACGCATTCTCTGAAAGTTATTTCGAGCCGTTAGTTCATGAGCCCACGCGAATGGTAAACGGTTGTGAAAACACACTTGACCTCTTAACAACAAATAATCCTGAGTTAATAACGAACATCAAAATCGATTCAGTGATTAGTGACCACAGAGTTGTCGTAGCGAGACTGAACATTGCAATCCCGAAATCCTCGAAAAATAAGCGAAAAATATACCTATTCAAAACAGCAGATAAAAATTCACTTGAAGCATTCCTAAGAGACAATCTCCAATCAATAATATAAATGTAGACCAGATGAGGCTTACATTCAAAGAAATAGTATCGGCAGCAATTGAGAGATTCATACCAAATAAATTAACAAGCTGATCCTCCTTGGTACACAAAACGGGTTAGAACACTGTTGCAGAAACAACGAAACAAACATGCAAAATTTAAACAGACGCATAATCCCCAAGATTGGGGATCCTTTACAGAAGCTCGAAATTTAGCACGGACTTCATGGCGAGATGCCTATAACAGTTTCCACAACGAAACTTTGTCTCAAAACCTGGCAGAAAATACGAAGAGATTCTGGTAGTTTGTGAAGTATGTTAGCGCCAAGAAACATTCAATGTCTTCTCTGCGCGATAGCAATGGAGATACTATCGAAGACAGTGCTGCCAAAGCAGAGTTACTAAACACAGCCTTCCGAAATGCCTTCACAAAAAAAGACGAATTAAATATTCCAGGACTCGAATCGAGAACTGCTGTCAACATTAGTAACGTAGAAGTAAATATCCTCGGAGTATTGAAACAACATAAATCACTTAATAAAAGCAAGTCTTCTTGTGCAGACTGTATCCCAATTACATTCCTTTCGGAGTATGCTGATGCATTAGCTCCATACTTGACAATCATATACAACCGTTCGCACGACGAAAGATCCGTACCCAAAGACTGGAAAGTTGCACAGGTCACACCAATATTCAAGAAAGGTAGTAGGAGTAATCCACTAAATTACAGGCCCATATCGTCAACGTCGATATGCAGCAGGATTCTAGAACGTATATTGTCTTCGAACATTATGAATTATGGTTCAAATGGCTCTGAGCACTATGGGACTTAACTTCTGAGGTCATCACTCCCAGAGAACTACTTAACCCTAACTAAACTAAGCACGTCACACACATCCATGCCCGAGGCAGGATTCGAACCAGCGACCGTAGCAGTCGTTCGGTTCCGGACTGAAGCGCCTAGAACCGCTCGGCCACGGCCATTATGAACTACCTCGATGAAAAGGGTCTATTGACAAACAGTCAACATGGGTTTAGAAAACATCGTTTCTGTGAAACACAACTAGCACATGATTCACATGAAGTGTTGAGTGCTATTGACAAGGGATTTCAGATCGATTCCGTATTTCTGGATTTCCGGAAGGCTTTTGACACTGTACCATACAACCTGCTCGTAGTGAAATTGCGTGCTTAAGGAATATTGTCTCAGTTATATGACTGGATTTGTGATTTCCTGTCAGAGAGGTCACAGTTCGTAGTAATTGACGGAAAGTAATCGAGTAAAACAGAAGTGATTTCTGGCGTTCCCCAAGGTAGTGTTATATGCCCTTTGTTGTTCCTTATCTATACAAACGATTTTGGACACAATCTGAGCAGCCGTCTTCGGTTGTTTGCAGATGACACTGTCCTTTATCGACTAATAAAATCATCAGAAAATCAAAACAAACAGCAAAACAAATTAGAGAAGATATCTGAATGGTGCGAAAAGTGGCAGTTTACCCTAAATAACGAAAAGTGTGAGGTCATCCACATGAGTTCTAAAAGGAACTCGTTAAATTTCGGTTACACGATAAATCAGTCTAATCTAAAAGCCGTAAATTCAACTAAATAACTAGGTATTACAATTACGAACAACTTAAATTGGAAGGAACACACAGAAAATATTGTGGGGAAGGCTAACAAAAGACTGCGTTTTGTAGGCAGGACGCTTAGAAAATGTAACAAACTTACTAAGGAGACTGCCTACACTACGCTTGTCCGTCCTCTTTTAGAATACTGCTGCGCGGTGTGGGATCATTACCTGGTAGGGCTGCCGGAGTGCACCGAAAAAGTTCCAAGATAGGCAGCACGTTTTGTATCATCGCGAAATATGGGAGAGTGTCATAGAAATGATACAGGATTTGGGCTGGAAAACATTAAAATAAAGGCGTTTTTCGTTGCAACGGAATCTTCTCACGAAATTCCAATCACCAACCTACTCCTCGGAATGTGAAAATATTTTGTTGACGCCGACCTACATAGGGAGGAACGATCACCACGATAAAATAAGGGAAATCAGAGCTCGTACAGAAATATATAGGTGTTCATTCTTTCCATGCGCTGTACGAGATTGGAATAATAGAGACTAATGAACGTGGTTCGATGATCCCTCTGCCAGGCACTTGAATGTGATTTGCAGAGTATCCATGTAGATGTAGATGTAGATGTAGAAGTGCTCCACCATCTGGGCTACCCAAGCACGACTGACGACCTGTCCTCACAGATTCCGTCAGTACCGCGTCTCCTACATTCCAAACTCCAAGAAGCTGTCCAGCAGGAGTTTGGTAGGTAGGACACGAGGTGCTGGTGGAATTAAAGCTGTGAGGACGGGTCGTGAGTCGTGCTTGGGTAGCTCGGACGGTAGAGCACTTGCTCGTGAAAGTCAACGAGCTCGTGTTCGAGTCCCGGTCCTGCACACAATTCAAATCTGACATGAAGTTTTATATCAGCGTGCACTCCCCTGCAGAGCGAAAATTTCATTCAAGTGAAATATCATTTATTGACAAGTTTATCCATTGCAATTACGTGTCTGATAATCATGACTGGTGCTAGAAATAGGAAGAAGTCTGAAGGGAACCGACCACAAAGTTTGCTTTGAGTTATGTAAATATTTACAGTCATTCAATAATATCTTCTCGGTTTAGAAGCCGCGTCACTTTGAATAAAGTACCCCAGAACATTCTGTTGAGGCAAGCCAACATGAAAGACGGTTAATAAACGGGAATGATCAAATTGAATGTTACTGAAACTGGAAGCAGTACCCCATATTTTATTCTCTAAATTTGATTTTCCTCCTTACTCGGAGTATATACGTCTACATCTGTGCCCCGCAAGGCACCTTTCAGTACGTTGCTGGTGACGCTTCTGGTATAACTGTGGTCCCTACCCACCCACCCCCTCCCACTTTCCTGTTCCATTTTGGAACGTCGCGTGGGATAATTTCGCGAGACGTATGTGGGTATAAGATGTCGTCCGACAGTTCTTGGAACGCACGCTTTCGAAATTTCATCAGAAAACCTCTCCACCATGCACAATGCATGTCTTGTACCCTCTGCTATTGTAATTTGTGGAACACCTCCGTAACGCTCTCTCGCCGACTAAACGATCGCATGACGGAACATGCTGCTCTTTGTTGTGTTTTTTTTTTTTTTTGTTTGTTCTATCAGTCGCTGTTGGTAAGAGTCAGGGACTAATAAACAATACTCAAGAATCGATCGAACAACTGTCTTGTAAATTTACCCTATGAATCTTACTTTGGCGTCTGTTTTCTTATAACTGTTTTATGTGATCATTCCACCTACTGCCGTTCCGGATGTTTACTCCCACACATTTTACGGTAGTCACCGTTCCAAGTGATTTGCTGCCAGTAGTACAATCGAGCATACTAGATCTCTTCTCCTATTTATGTCCAATATGTTACATTTATTTAGGCGCAGAGTCACATGCCATTCCCTGCACCGATTGCCCATCCTCTTCAGATCTTCCTGCATGTCGCTACAGACTTCTGGTGTTTCAATCTTTCTGTAGACATTTGAATCTTTCGCGAATAGTATCGTGGGTGCTCCAACGTTTCAAGTCGTTAGTATAAATTGGATACAGTAAGGCCCTACAACACTCTCGAAATTACATCTGTCAATTTCATTCCGTTAAGACCAAACTATTGAGCAACAGGACTTGCATCCCATCAAAAATGAGATCCTGTACTCGGCAAGATTGTGTTTGGTTTACTAAATGAGAGCTGTATCGAATGCTTTTCGGAGGTGTAAAAGTAATCCAATATGTTCTTTTAACTTTGAAAGGGTACAGTACCGCCCGACATTGAAAATAGGTACAACATACTTCATTATTTTTGTCAGAACAACACATTTTTTTGGTAAAATAACTCAATTTTAATTAATACAGCGAAGCCGGATACCAGTGTGGGAAAGAATGACAATTTATTTATTTAATTGATCACATGTGCACTCCCACAAAGTAAATTCCTACATCCAGTTTGGTGAGATCTGTGAAATGAATGAATGTATGGTCGTCTGCTAACCGCAGATATTGAATGTGAATATATGATCATCTTTGAGACCATCCTTTGGCCACCTTTGATGGGACCAAAGAGATGAAATTTACCTGACCTTTGAGCGCCTGAAATGTGGCTGACCAATACGGTAGCAAGGTGCTCCCCCACTTCGACAGAGGTGTGAGAGGACCTGGAGAACGGCCATGTTTGAGCACTCTGTCGCTGGATCTTGTGTTGTTAAGACCTGTCTCAGTTGTGCTCCGTAAAGACAAAAGAGTGGAGACATGGTATGCATGTGGAATATTTAAGAGTAGTTTGAAATATTAATTTCTCTATTTCAGGAACGTTTGTGGGGAGAATTAAATGTCAGGCAGGTAATATTAATGGGATCGTAGTAATCTTCGGAAGTGACCGACGGTCACAATGAAACCACGTGTAGCAATAAGTTGAAACACTTGTGTGTGCTTAAGTTAAGCTGAATTACTAGCGTGTGTACTATAAGTTGAAATATTTAAGAAATATCGTGTGCAGGACTTGAAATTAGAGGCGAGTACTTCCACGTGGTGAGTACTGTGTGAGTCTCAATCTGTGTATGAGACAAAGGATAAAGAGAAGTACTCGTCCATGGTATCAGTTGAGGACTCGCGTGTGTGATGAATGTTCTTAATATTACTTTGCGTGATATGATTCCCTGTGACGCTAGATTCAAACTCTGAGAGAGAAGCAAGGTGAGTCGGCCGTCTATCCAGCAACGCCACTTGGCTTGCATTGCACAGGAAGACGTGCATATATCTCCAGAGTTCATAGTAGGAAGGTAGAATTACAAAGTGGGGCAGTGTCGTGTGAAACTGGGATAAATACTAATTGAAGTGGGAAAGCTGAAAGTGATAGTGTTGTGACTATTTATTGTATTGTATTCCATGTTGGAGTGTGGTGTATGTCATGTAGTTTGGGTATGTGTGGTTTGCATGGGAGAGTAGCAAGGTAGTTGCAAAAGATTAGTGGGTTATGCTTGTTCCTTCTGTACCGCTCGATCTGGAGGAAAGTTTCGTGATCATGATTGTGAGAGTCGAAGTCTGAGATATAATAAAAGAGTCACCATCCTATCCAGAAAGTGCACTGTAGCGTTAAATAATTACGAGACCATAAGGTAGAGAATCACCAATGTAAAGCCATGCCCACTGGGCGGAATTTCTCATGTGTTATTGTTGTAGGTTATAGAATTTGTGTGTTTAGGTTATAAAATTTATCGGAATAAATAAGATAGTGAAAAGAAAAAGATTGGTGGACTTTTCCTTCGAATTGTATGTTTTCATAATGTCCCGAAATTATAATGTGTGCGCCATTCATATTCAGTGCGGTGGCCACGTGTTGATAAAAGCCGTTAAATAAAATACAAAAAGAAAATGTGGTATTGCCAGTGCGTAGTGAACAGTCAGAGTTCTGTAAATTAATGATAGTCAGATGTGCGTTTCCGTTGCGTATTATTCATGCAGGAGGATAATTTGTAACTTAATTGAGAGTACGAGAGTTCATATTACTCGATAAATAAGAATGAATCCACTCGCTTGGCAGACCACTCATCTTGCAGGGCTGACTGCTTGATGTCGAAAAGTAACAAAAAGTACGCTTCTGACTTGCATCTTCATACCGTGTCACAGTCAGTACATTGGACCTTATCTTCAAATGGGCTCGTAATATGAGTCAAATCCAAGAACAGTTCGTCGAACCAGAGCAATTTGGCCACGTAAAGAAAGGAACTTGGGAAGCTGATTGGATTGCAGGCATAGTGATTCCGGCGACTACAGCCAGAGGTGAATCTGAAGTTGGTCTCCCCTCGGGGCACTCAGTGCAAGTTTTCGGACGTGGGAGGAAACGGCAAATCGAGAACGAGGCGAGCCGGCGCGCTCCAATCTGGGGCTGCATTCAGCCCCGGCTGGGTCTGGGAAGCTCCGATAACACACGCGTCAGTGAAAGGGGTGGCGGCGGCGGCTCCGGGGACGGAGGGGGGAAGGGTTGGCGCGCAGTGATGAAATCGGTATTAAGAAAGGATTGGCGCAACGGCTGCTGTAAACATCGCAGGACACACTACGTACGTCCCTTAAGTCATTGTCTTTAAGTTGTAATTAATGGAGGAATTGTTTACCCACGTCAAATTTCACTTGGAAACTCGTAACGCGGTCACTGTGCGAAACTACAGAAATTTCGTAAGTTAGAAGAAGGCAGTATACCCCTTCCTCCCCTCCCCCACATGACTCCGGATTCTTTAAAGAGTCGAACTCCCGTAAGGGATTATCATCTCTAATGCAATTGTTTGTTAAGTGGCAACACTGCCTCGAAAGTTGGCGACACTGCATTTTATCGGGAAGTTGAGGGCAGCTATACGAGGTGTGGCTAGAAAAAAACCGGACTAGTACTGGTGAAACAATAAAACGAATACAATAAGGCTGAAAGTCACGTGGCCTGTCACGTGACTCTCGCTCCGCCTACTGCTCGAGTTTCATCTGCCTCCTGCACTCAGTCTGCCCGTGGCGTCTGTTTTAAGTAGTTGACGTTTTGTCTGTGCGTCGGAAAATGTTGAGTGTACAGAAAGAACAGCGTGTTAGCGATTTAAAGATGGCCGCTAAGACACCAGTGATGACACTCGCACTGGCAGACCATTGTCAGCAAAAACTGATGCAAACATTGAAAAAATCGGTAAACTTGTTCGACAAGATCGCCCTTTAACAATCAGAGCAGTGTCTGAGTTAAGAGGAGTTGACAAGGAAAGTGTTAGGCAGATTCTTCATGAAAGTTTCAACATGAGCAAAGTGTGTTCAAAAATGGTTCCAAAGTGTCTCACAATTGAACAGAAGGAACGCCGAAGAATGATTTGTTCTGACATCCCGGAAAACATTGAAAGTGATCCCACCTTCTTACAAAATGTTATTACTTGCGATGAATCGTGGTTTTTTACTTACGATCCCGAAACTAAACGCCAATAGATGCATTGGAAAACTCCTGGTTCTCCACGACAAAAAAAAGCACGAATGTCAAAATCGAAATTCAAGGCAATGATGATTGTGTTTTTTGACATCAAAGGGATTGTGCACATTGATTGGGTACCAGAGGGACAAACAGTGAATCAGCATTACTACATTAGCGTCCTGGCTACGCTACGTGAGCGAGTACGGAGAAAACGGAACGATTTGTGGAGAAAAAAGTCATGGATCGTTCACCAAGACAATGCCCCAGCTCACAGTGCGTTGTCAGTGAAGACGTTTTTGGCAAAACACAACATTCCCATCTTAGATCATCCACCCTGCTCACCTGATTTGGCCCCCTGTGACTTTTTTCTTTTCCCTAAAGTCAAGTCAGCTTTCAAAGGAACTAGATTTGAGACTGTTGAAGCAGTAAAAGAAAAAGCGACGGAATAATGTATGGACTTACCGAAAATGATCTGCAGCATTGCTATGAACAGTGGAAAATTCGTATGGAGCGGTGTAGAGACCGAGGAGGAGAGTACATTGAAGGAGATAACATGAAATTGTAAATAATTGTAAATAAATGTTTTTTCCAGCATCAGTCCGGTTTTTTTCTAGCCGCACCTCGTATGTTCGTGCGTCAGTTGCTGTGAGAACCCCGTATTGTTGAGCTGTTACAGAAATGGGTCAACTTGCGTTACAACATTGAAATGATATTGTAGAGTGTTAAATAAAGGGGGGCGCCATCAAGTAATGTCAAGAAATGTCCTGGCACGAAATTTCCCATGACCAGCACTATTCAAGAAATGGACGGCTGTAGCGTCCGTTAGTGCAGTGAATTAGGTGACCTCACTTGAGGACGCCTGGAACTACTCACAATATTCTCATGGACATTAGAAGGAGTAACCACAAGTCGGTAAGGAGGTTGTCTCAGGGGGTTGGTGCATCTCGTGCATCGTGTACCTAAAAGATATGAAATTAAAAGACAATCGTGTGAGTGTGGTGCAAGAGTTGAAATTTGAGGATCAGGAAGAAAGAGTTCATAAATGTCACTGCCTGTAGACAATTGCTAACCCTTATCTGAATCCCTTGCTTTACTTCAAGTGAGATGAGGCCTGGTTTCATTTGTCATGTTATTCAAACTCCCTCAGACTTCAAGAAGAATATAATAATTCTAATCCCAAAAAAGCAGGTGTTGACAGATGTAAAAATTACCGAACTATCAGTTTAATAAGCCATGGCTGCAAAGTACTAACGCGAATTCTTTACAGACGAATGGAAAAACTGGTAGAAGCGGACCTCGGGGAAGATCAGTTTGGATTCCGTAGAAATGTTGGAACACTTGAGGCAATACTGACCCTACGACTTATCTTAGAAGAAAGATTAAGGACAGCAAACCTGAGTTTCTAGCATTTGTAGACTTAGAGAAAGCTTTAGACACTGTTGACTGGAAGACTCTGTTTCAAATTCTAAAAGTGGCAGGGGTAAAATACAGGGAGCGAAAGGCTATTTACAATTTGTACAGAAACCAGATGGCAGTTATAAGAGTCGAGGGGAATGAAAGGGAAGCAGTGGTTGGGAAGGGAGTGAGACAGGGTTGTAGCCTCTCCCCGATGTTATTCAATCTGTATATTGAGCAAGCAGTAAAGGAAACAGAAGAAAAATTCGGAGTAGATATTAAAATCCACGGAGAAGAAATAAAAACTTTGAGGTTCGCCGATGACATTGTAATTCTGTCGGAGACAACAAAGGCCTTTCTAAGAGCAGTGTCTTGAAAGGAGGATATAATATGAACATCAACAAAAGCAAAACGAGGATAATGGAATGTAGTCGAATTACGTTGGGTGATGCTGAGTGAATTAGATTCGGAAATGAAACACTTAATGTAGTATAGGAGTTTTGCTATTTGGGGAGCAAAATAACTGATGATGGTCGAAGTAGAGAGGATATAAAATGTAGACTGGCAATGGCAAGGAAAGCGTTTCTGAAGAAGAGAAATTTGTTAACATTGAGTTTAGATTTAAGTATCAGGATGTCGTTTCTCAAAGTATTTGTATGGAGTGTGGCCATGTATGGAAGTGAAACATGGACGATAAATAGTTTGGACAAGAAGAGAATAGAAGCTTTCTAAATGTGGTGCTACAGAAGAATGCTGAAGGTTAGATGGGTAGATCACATAACTAATGAGGAGGTATTGAATAGAATTGGGGAGAAGTGGAGTTTGTGGCACAACTTGACAAGAAGAAGGGACCGGTTGGCAGGACATGTTCTGAGGCATCAAGGGATCACAAATTTAGATCTGGAGGGCAGCGTGGAGGGAAAAAATCGTAGAGGGAGACCAAGAGATGAATACACTAAGCAGATTTAGAAGGATGTAGGTTGCAGTAAGTACTGGGAGATGAAGAAGCTTGCACAGGATAGAGTAGCATGGAGAGCTGCATCAAACCAGTCTCAGGACTAAAGACCACAACAACAACATGCAAACTCCCAGATATGCTGGTCGCAGGACAACGCACATATTCTGCATGAAGAACCTCTCCACTCGAAGACGATGGATGTTTGGTGTGCGTTGTCCAGCATGCCCACTATTGGGCCCATACTTTTCAATTATATCTTGAACAGTGCTATAGATCTAGACATTTTATACTCTTTTTATGCACACTTAACAGATGCAGAGAAGCTGTATGCAGTATTCCAACAATATGAAGCAACCGCTCACATGCCTAACCTAACTATAGGTCAAATCACCAACGTGTTCTCTGAAGACATACTTGTCACCAGAGGCCTATGGCCGCCAAGGTTCCCGGACTTAACAACTTATGATTTTTATTTGGTGGCACACAAAAATAAAAATGTGTACTGACAGTCTTCATACAATGCACAACCTTTAATGGAGCATTACTAGGGAAATTAACATCAGACTGCTAACGTCATCACACGACGGAGCGGTGCCTGGATGCCCACGGCCACCCCTTCCTACATCTCTTGTAATCAACGTGTCTACTACATTTTAACTACATGTTTTTCACGTTTCTCTTATCTGTCCTTTTTAGTTAGTTTACTGTTACTTAAATCTTGTGTGAGAGGCGTACTGGTCTTACGTGGGACACACTGTATCTTACACTAAGCGAGTAAAACATTCACAACTATAAACGGAAAACTGTGATAAAGTTTGTTTTATTAGTTTTGGAGTATTCAGCCACGGAGGTTAGAAACTGTTTATATACGACAGTTCGATATTTCAAATAACTGGGTGTGAGGGTTACTGGTAATAAAACGTCACTCATGCTGCTGAAGTTATCGCATGAACAACGAACAATTTATTAAGCGATCAAGTGTTTTCCTTCATTATTTTGTGAGGATGTAGGCGAGAAAACCTCTAAAAATGGTTTGAAATTACGTGTAAACTTTGTAGAAACTCGCTAAGTGCTCTCATTCTGAAATAATGAATGAGTACAGTGTAGGTGATTAGCGCTCCGTTACGCTGCCTCAGTAAATATACATAGTTTATAACTTTAATATTTCCTGTGTTAAGCCTTCAAGGTACGAATTATACATCTTAATAAGTATCTTATTACAGCGTTTAAAATTTGAAATTCGGTCAGTAATTATACGAAACACAGAAACTCAAAGTTTTGTTGCCATAGAAGAAGTTAGCAGGGTGGCCTGCAACGGGGAATAGGTCATAGGAAGAACAATTTAAGTGTTTAATTACTTAGAGCATGACCATAAATACTGATAAAAGCGAACGTTTGAGAAAGGAGAAACACATTGGGAAGTAGCAGAGACACACTTCTGGCTGTAAAATCTTTATTACAATGTGCTAATTGCCACAAAAGTATAGTTTACAGGGCGCTCGTTTGGAGACATGTTGGTCGAAATCGGCCGATAACCCACCACTAACGTTTAAATACCCGTCCATCCATTTCCCTCCTCCGACCGTAATGGGGATGAATGTTGATGATGAAGATAACACAACAACACTCAGTCTTCTCGAGGCAGGGAAGATCCCTGATTCCGGCGGGAATCGAACCCGGGACCTCGCGCGCTGGAAGTGAGGACGCTACAGCAAGACCAGGAGCTCCCGACAGGCAGTTAAGAGCACATTGTTGAATATTTGGCTCTGCAGCAGACGACAGCTACGTGTTTCTACGTTCAGTCAACGACACTGTCAATTATTATTACAGAGGACACAAGATCATCGACATTGAACCTCAGATCAATGCCGAACGTCGCATAGTTGGATAACTCACGTGTCTTGTTGCACTACGTCGATCGCCTTGTCTGGAAGCGGCATCATTCAGACTAACATCTGATCGAAATGTGGAAACCACTATGGACAAAGGCCCGTTGGGGACAGTATTACGCTAAGGCGGACTTGCACTTGGGCTCCCGCGGGGCCTATGGTATTATTTGAAGGTACCATGACAGGCGCTGACTACTGAACGTTACTGTGGACCATTTGTACCACACCCTGTTCATGACGGCGTTGACATCTTCCAGCAGAATAACTGCCGTTGACAGAACCGTGCTACAGTGATTTAAGAAGCATGATACTCAACTCACGTAGGTGTTTTCGTCATTAAATTCGCCTGAACTGGACCGTTTGGCTCACTTCTTAAATGCTGCCAGGCGCCAGCTCCGAGACCTCAAACCACTACACATCACTTATCGCTTTAACATAGTCGTGAATAGTAGCATCTGATACGGTCTCTTTAAAAACAGCCTTTTCTGCTTAGTTTTTTGCAAACACAATTCAGCTTTGGGCTCCCGTACGTAGTGCCGCGACGTACGAATTCGGCTAAGTAGCCATATCGCAGTCAGCCATTGACCGTCATACGGCGCGACCATTGTACTCTGTTGTTAAATCTGCCAGAAACTGTCACTTATTCTGCTTTACAGAACGATCAGTCGGGTCGATCAGTATCGTAGTTTCCGAGCTGCTCGTTAGTTATTTAAAATGTCACTATCACCAAACAGAATGCTAAAACCTTACCAATACGGTTTTTTGTATACATATTAAAATGGTTATTCACTTCTTGTCCTTCAGCGTGGTGCAAACACGTCTGCTTAGCTTGAGAACCAACGATGATACTATGTTTAACGGTTATCGTCATAGAGTGGAAGTGTCTATTGAGTGAGCATTCAGATGCACGGAAAACAATTTTAGTCTCCAACATATATTGATGTCAACTGTCACGTAAGTAATGTTTGGCGTTAGATTTGCCCATAAGCATTTTTCATGTTTAGAACGTCGCTTGTACAGAGAGATTTTCTTTAAAAGTGCTGCCGATTCTGCACATACGTTTCATTTGCATCTTAAAAATTCACGTTCTATGTTTGGAATGAACTTTGCTTGCAGTACACCTATAAGCAGATAAAATACAAGGACATTTAGCATCTTTGCGATTAGCGTCACAGCTCAGATGTCGCTACTTTTTTGTAGGGAAGCAAGGGGCCACCACTGCTATTTTTAGGTTTTGTACTCGGTTGGGTTTCTGAGACTCTCCTTTAATAATTTAGGCTGCCGTTGTACTGCGAAGTGGTTTCCCAGTGCCTCAAACTGAAACAATTCAATATTTATAAAAGCGAAATTCTTCCGTTTTAGTTTTCAAATTCCACTTGTTTCATTTTCATTCGTTTCTCAGGAATAAAATATTAATCGTACCACTCACTCTTCATGGCATTTCTCGGGAACTAAATTATTAACCGCATGCACTCATTGCCCATGACACAGCTACGATTACTAGTTTCCTGTTGTGACATAAATAAGCACAATGCCATGGAGATCTGTAAGAGCCGAAAGCAATTAGTCAGATTGATATACACAGTACAATAAAATGGAACAACTACAGCCGTCCTTACGATTTCACTTATTATATGGCTAGCAGTTTCGATGCTTCAGTGCTCAATCTTCAGGCCTTAGCTGCCGCTGAGTGGGTTATTGCCTATTTCATGCAATATTTCATGCAATTCGTTGAGAAATATGCAAAAACAAAAAGCTCATTATCCTCTGATATAATAACAAAGTAATATGCTATAGAAATCCGATGTAGCAATCATACAACAGTTCAAGTGTCATTATCCTAATTCGTAAAAGTCATATTGTAAACACAATTTTAACTGTCCTTTTCATAATTTGTAATAGCTTTCAAAATTTCATTTGTATAACATCAATGTACTTCCTAGATCGAAGTTCTCCGACAAAAACGTGGTTAAAAAATTCATAATGTGGATTAAAAAAAACCTTACAGTTTCTAATAGCTTTTTAAGTTTCGATATGTGCAACATCCTTGCACTTCCTATGGCTAATGTCTTTGACCATAACGTAAATGTTTCTGTATGAGGAACATCCAATATCTTTGACCATAGTCTACATGTTTGTCTGTAAACACAGTGTATTTCAGGAGTACACATCATAATAGTGAAATATGCAGCTAAACTTTATAAAACTTAAATATGAGCGCGATAATGATAACAAAAGTGCAACTAAGTGGAAAACTCTCATCACAGAGTAATTATAATAATGACGCTTCATCTGTATGTAAATGCAGATATATGTTCGACAAATTCTGCCTTGCCATTTACAATTGTTCCACTTGTATCTGTTTAGTCACCAGCAAATAATTTTTTTTGTATTTATACCGTGATCTCCAACAATATAAACATGTACATGAATGTATAAACACCTGAGGATGGGCACAATCCCGAAACCGGTTGTGTGACGAATAAATAATCTTTCATTGTGACTGTTAGCGTTAATTTTTTACACTATATAATAATACTCCTAGCGTTGAAGAAAGTGCCAAATATTTGTGAGTTTTGATACAGTTAAAAGGGGCAAAGAGCCATAATACGGCTTGTTGTGGGCTTTTATGTTACCTAAGCACGTGGTTGAGGTAAAACAAAAGAAATTTAGGAAAATTGATATCTTAACGTCTTGTGTGCCATTAACTTGCTGTATTACAAAAATCTCTCCTTTTACAGAAGCAGATGTACACTGATCGTCACTGGTCAACGTCGAAATTCATACTAAGTAGAAAATAAACTCATCTATTTGCAGCATTCAGAAAATAATGGTCTCAAAGAATCGAACTGACTTGTTACGGTATGAGAGGGGTTTAGTATCTAGCAGGATCGTGAACGACTTTGGAATGTGTGCTATGGCTCGATCAGCCGAAGTGCCTTCTTGCTCCAGTTGTCCAGAGGATTGATAACTGAATATAGTGAAAAAAAGATGACGCATCTCTGTCCATACATCTACGGCCAGAGTTGGCAGAGGTCTCCCAACAGTCCTTACAGAGAGTCGCACGACTACAACAAGAAGGAGCCCATAGAAGGAGAAAACGTTGTGCGCTGTGTTATCTGAGCAATCAGTGCGAAAGCACCAAGAATTCTTGCTTTGCTTGTGGTGAGTATTTGTGTTTGACTCATACACCTACAATGTGAACGAGTTTTATACTACACGAAATATAGCACTGGATACCAGCGATGCATCTGAAAGTTCGTGAAATAATTTATTAGCATCTGGCTAGGGTATAAAGAAAAAGGTATACTGTGATAATGCGGTATGGATTTACCTGCTACCAGATGTTTGATTTTGTGGTGGGTAAATATCCGAAAATGGCACTGTTCCTTGGTTTTTTCTTCGTTAATGTTGATGGCTTAAACTACTCATGAGTAATAATATGTCTAAAGTATGTTTGTAGGTTTCAATTACTTGAATTAAACTGCAAGTCATTTTTCCACTTATTCTTATATGTCCCACTTCTTCCCACAATTTTAATTGTAATCTTTGTTTGGGAAACATTTGCAGGCGAAACAGGATTGTGCACCTCTGATGTGCAGCGCCACTATGGATGGTACGAAAAGGGATGTCGCTAGCAGAAGGTGAAGCCAAAAGCATCACGTGATCTCACCAACAGATCTGCAGTTTTACCATCTTTCAGTCACTTAGCATAGACGCTCAAGACAGTAGAACAGCCTACCAGCTACGCCATTTACGAGATGCTCATTCCGGAGCCGACCCGTATTAAACTGTCCTTTGCCCAAGTGACGTTTCCCCATTTATCGGTCGCTAGAACGATTCCCCAGTCATCTCTGCTCCGCTTACATACTTTCCTTACCGCATTACATGCCCGCCAGGTCACTACATGAAATACGGGCTGCGAAACGAACTTGTGACGTCACGCTAGTTGCCTTCAAATGGCTTGGTTCAAATGGCTCTGAGCACTATGCGACTTAACTTCTGAGGTCATCAGTCGCCTAGAACTTAGAACTAATTAAACCTAACTAACCTAAGGACATCACACACATCCATGCCCGAGGCAGGATTCGAACCTGCGACCGTAGCGGTCACGCGGGCTAGTTGCCTTGCCCAACATACTTCGCCAACATTCGGCTACGTCTGGGACCAGGTGTGAAAAGAGTATGTGGATGAGAAAGTAGCTAGTAATATCCTTAAATTTGTTCAGTATTGTCGAGTGTTTGGCTTGTGTTTTGGATAACTGAAAAGTACGGTTACGTTTTCGGAATTTATGGGGTGAATAGACGGCAATCGTCAGTGTTCCTTCAGCAGAATACCAAGATTCTGATGTAAAAGAAGAACCACCTGACACTGTCCTCAACCCAGGAGATGATGCTGTGATTAAAGTATATAGAAAAAAGAAGTGGGAAAAAAGAAGTTATTTGCACAGTATGAAAGTAAAATTGTTTATTTACAAGGCAAAGGTTATGTTGCTGTTTTACGAAAATACCAAGGCTGATTCAACATGTTGATTGTAACTGATGAGGAGTCAGTTTTAGCCAAGGAGACGTTCGAAAGCCCTCCGTTATTTCTGAAAGGTACCTACAACTTGAAGATTTAGAGAAATTACTATTCTGAAGGTGTTTTCAGTGTATTAGGAGACAAACGAAGTGCATCAGTTTAATGTTATACCAGAGTGATGATGATGATGAGGTCCCATACTCCGAGGAGCGTAGGGAACGATGCACCGCCGACTAGGGAAGGTAGTAGCGGAGGTGGTTTGCCATTGCCTTCCTCCATATACTGGAGATATAACCCTTTTTATTTAAACAACAGAATAAGAAATCACAAGTCATACAAAATTCTTAGTTTTGTGCAGGATGAGCCTATTTTGAACCAGAAAAATTTTGTTTCTCTTCTTTTATAATTAAATCAGATTCTGCATGTCCCTATGCATCAGAAGGGCCACCAAATACAAACAAAAAAGACCAAAATTGCTGTTTCTGTTCACCACTCTCTATGGCGAATACAAATACATTTTATTTCTTTATGTTATGAAATCATGATCTAGGTGGCCAAATTAGTTCCAATTTTAGAGTTAAGCACAAGAACCGTAATTCCATATGATTCTGAGTTTCATTTCTATTTTTAAAATTATTAACTTTTTCTTAACTGTGAAAACTTTTTCTGTTCACTCCATTTTACGGTAATCAGGTATTTGAAACTGTTTTATATATGAGAGCCCGAGTCATTAAGGAATCAATGGTTGGGTTACTTGTTCGTTACATCCAATTGTATTCTAAAATCGTGCGAAACTGAGCAAAATTGGTGACGTACTGGTAGCTTCCTTCCTCTAGTAGACTGCGACGGTACGCTTCCGTAGGCCTGCTTTCACTCATTTTTCCTGCTTGCCTGTTCACGTCTCCGGCGAGTGCCTTATCGGCATGAAACCTGTAGCTTTCATCGAGTTCCCAATAGCATCGGCTTACCTTCCCGGAGAGCCGACATCCAGTACGACTGGGAGGAAAGTGATTCCGTCTCATGTGGCGACACAGAGACGGGCCGGCGCATGTGTCCGGCGAGTCGCGCGGCGGTGCGCCGGTGCGCCGCCCCTCCGCCCCCGCAGCCGCCCCCGCCCACGCCTCCGCCTCTGCCACCCGCCGCGGCCGGCGGCGCCGTGTGGTCCCGGGGCGCGCGCTCCACTGGTCGCGTCTCCAGCCATTACCGCCGACACGCCGCGCCGGCCGCCCTCAAAGCAGCGCCGCGCTCCTCATCGGCTCCAATTACAGGCACCGCTTTCCGAGGACATGGATTTCGGTTACAAGCGCCGGCGACACGGACACCGCTCCGGCGGTACCTGCGCCCTGACATAGGTCCGAACGCGGTGGGCCTACCTGCATATTCCGGTTTGCGGAAACTGCAACAGTATAAAAACCTTCAGACTGTACGTAGTGGTAGTGATCATACGACGTAAGCTTTCGATCGATTGGTGAAAGCGTCTTCATTCTCCTCTGAGGATAACACGCTTTGCAAAATAGAAGGGCACCCACCTAGGCTCTATGGATTACTCAAGGTGCACACACCGCATGTCGCTTTGAGACCTATTGTGAGCGCTATATGGTCTCCCACCCACAAGTTAGTTAGACACCCTGTCTCATTACTACAACCTTATGTTGGTGAAATTGACAGTCATATTAAAATTTCATATCATTTCATTGACAAATTAAAAGAAGTGCGCTTGGGTCCAGGTGATATTGTTAGTTTTCATGTTTTGTCATTACTTACCACCATTCCTGTGAATAGGGCTGTCTCATGTATAGCGGATATTTTTCCTGTAGATATCTTGGAGCTATTCAGACACTGCCTCACTACAACCTGTTTTCAATACGGCAGTCGTGTGACGAGGGCCTACCGTCGGGTAGACCGTTCGCCTGGTGCAAGTCTTTCGATTTGAAGCCACTTCGGCGACTTGCGAGATGGGGATGAAATGACGATGATTAGGACTACACAACACCCAGTCCCTGAGCAGAGAAAATACCCGACTCAGCCGGGAATAGAACCCGGGCCCGTACGACTGACAGTCTGTCGCGCTCACCACTCAGTTAATACGGTAGTGATTTTTCGAACAAATTCACGGGATAGCTACGGGCAGTCCTCCTAGTCCGTCTGTAGCCAATTCGTGTATGGAGAACTTCGAACAACAGGCCTTTCGGACTGCCACTAAAAGACCAGCCACGTGGAATAGTTATGTCGATGATACTTTCGTTGTTTAGACATGCGGTGCAGAGGAGCTGAGTGCCTTACTGATTGAGCTGTGACGCCATTTAATTAGAGATTGTTCTGTCTGGCGCCACTGGCTCAGTTGTAGTATCGACTATGCCTCTTGCGACCCCATTGCCAATATCTGTGAGGGAGGGTTCGTATCTGTGGGTTGTGTGGGTTGTTGGTTTGTTGGTATATGTGGATTGTGTCCTTATAAGGGCTTGCCCGAGAGGGAGGCACGAAGTTTGGGGATTGGCGGTAGAGTCGCGAGGAGAGGTGGTCACGAGGTCCGAGCGGCCGAAGCCACGAGCTGCCCAAGAAGGGCCTGTGCAGAGCTAAGATACCGGAGTACTTCAGCCCGGTCATCATCGACTACAAGCAGCAAGCTGACATCCAGTTGGTTAGTTGGCAACATTCGTGTCGGACGACCGCTCGTGGCGTGGCTGCCCTCTTCTACCTGGCTTTCATCGGCACCGCTCAGTAACCGCTGCGACGCACCGTGGATCCGTGGAACTGCTTGCTGATAAAGGGTAATAACATTCTCTAATGCTAGTGGTGATTTGTTTCATTATCTATCTGCCATCCCTCTTATTTTTGGTTTGTACCCGACCCTCAGAGATTTATTAGGTCGGCTCCTTGGTCGTAAATATAGGCTGTAGTATTGCACTAAGACACGAGTTGTCGTTTGAAAATTTGTCCCGCTATTCTATTGCCTTTCCTTTCCGGTTTGTACCCGATCATTAATGTTCTAATTAATCAGCTCTTGGTCATAAATACAGCCGGAACAATTCTAGTAAGGCACAGGGTGCTGTTAAGCAAAAGAGGGACCTTTTGTTTAGACTTCTCCGTTAACCGGTTAAATTCTTTGATTGTAACTGCATTTCTCAGTCAATAGTTATAATATGCACAACCTGTTGTACTAAGCTGTTCGTTTCTGTGTTTGAAAGACCTGGTCATTATTGGTGTGGTTTAGCTGGATCTTGTGGTTCCACCGAGTGATTTCTCTTGTAATAAGTGTTCACAAGTAATGTTTTAAGACGTTCGTTCAGAGTTGTCTTAATAACTGACAATCAGTTTAACTTTGAAAATATTAACAGCCAACTGTCACCAGGGCTTTAGTCAAAATAAAATTGGCAGATAGGACGTGTTGGGATGCAGTCTCACCTTGGTTCCCCATTGAAATTAAGAGGTTGGTTGCTTTGAAGTAAGCCTTTTCATTGTCATATTGTTAGCTTATCTGTTTAACCTTTAAGCTCAGGTGCGCAACTCAGCCCCGAACCTTTCGACATACAGCTTTCATATTAAAAGCCAAGTCACCTGTTTTAACTAATTAATCACTCTTGTCACCACTGGTGCTTATATAGTTTTCATGTGTCGCAGAAGGGCATTTAATAAGACATGCTGTGTCCAGCGCGGTAGTAAACACCGCCGTTTCACCCGATAACGGGTGGGCTGCAGGTCCGGACGTTTTGTAATAGTCTTATTGTTTGTTGTTTTGCAGTACAGCACTTCCGATTTCTTCTGCTTAGTTTAAAAGCTTATTCAACTTAAGGTTGAAGGTCAAATGTATTTTGCAAATTTGTTCGTTTTGTTAAAGAAAATTTTATGGTTAAATGCTTCGATTATCTGTAAAACACCGTTTATATATTGTTAAATAAACAGATTGTGTGAAAAGAAAGTTATGTTGGATTTCCTCCCTTCCACGTTTTTCATTATTCCACTAAGTACCACGTATCGCTGATGGACCTCAAGGGAATCAAATAATAAAACATGTTAAAAAATTACCAAATTCCTCTAGCTGTATTAAGGTGTTGGTTTTATTGGCAACTAGTTTCGATGTTGTTACAACATCATCTTCAGGCCCATACTTGTTGAGAGCAACAGTATGTGTGTTTCCCAGGGAGAAAATTAGGGTCAACATGGAGCAACGGCTGTCCAAGGGGAAAGTTTTCTATCTGCTCGTTAGTAGAAGTAAATTGGGAAAGTGTTGAGCAAGTATGGTGTGGGAACTATCTTCAGACACATCAGGAAGATAAAAGAATATTTAAGAGCTGCAAAAGATATACAACATCCTTTGGCTACACCGAGTGTATATAAAATTCCTTGTAGTTGTGGTTCAAAAAATGGCTCTGAGCACTATGGGGCTTAATATCTATGGTCATCAGTCCCCTAGAACTTAGAACTACTTAAACCTAACTAACCTAAGGACATCACACAACACCCAGTCATCATGAGGCAGAGAAATGTAGTTGTGGACCGAGAAGAAGTATCAACACGCGTCTAGATGAATATCCACCTGGGACATACCGATAAATCGGCCGTAGCGGAACAGGTTTACCAATAGGTTGGTGAAATATTCATTGAGAATAGCGTCACATCGAAAACAATGCATTATCATGTGAGCATGTACGGAGATGTCGTTTAGGTTTGTAAACATCGTAAAAGTTTCAACACAAAAGAGGATGATTTTAAATTAGATAAAACTTTCATGCTAATTCTGCACTGTAAGATTGACGACTGATAACTTTCAATCGAGAATGTCGGCATTCTCAGAGATAATCTCATTTCCGAGGTCATGGGATGGACTTTGGTGCCCTCTACACAGCATATCCCTCGAGTTCTGGTTGCATTTCGGCGCCTTACCTGTGAAGATGTCTCTCGCAGTCGGAGAAGTAAGTTAGCAGAAAGTTTAGTACATCGACCATGGCCTATTAGCTCTGAAATTTCATGTCAAATGAAATGGTAGTATTCATCAGCAGATCTGGCCACCCTCGGCCAGCTCTTGTTCTTTTCCGACCCTGACGCTATTAGGTTTCGAGGGCTAGGGGTCTTTCATTTTCCAACCTATACTTCTCATGCAGCGTCTGACCCGGAGCGGGCGGCTGCAAAAGGCGTCTGTATCCCATGTTAGGGGCGGCCTCCAGAACTGCGGAAGGCAACGGAATACCACCGCAGATTATCTTCCCTGCATAATGCAGTCTCCATTTTATGCACAAAAAATGGCTTCCTCTCATGTTAAATCAGTGTCCGGAGGTAAAATAGTCCCCCATTCGGATCTCCGGGGGGACAACTTGAAAGGAGGCAAAAAATCAAAACGAGTATTGGTACCTGGAATGTCAGAACTCTGCTACAAGCAGGAAAACTAGAAAACCTTAAAAGAGAGACGGAAAAGAATCATATGGACCTCGTAGGAGTTGCTGAGGTAAGATGGAATGGACATGGAGAGTTGCAGTCAGATGCATGTGTATTCTACTACTCAGGAGGAGAAGTAAAAGGAATTAATGGAGTAGGAATGATTATGACAAAGGAATTGGCTAAATGTGTGGAATATGTAGACTATGCAAATGACCGGGTTATTGGTGTAAGGCTGAAAGGAGCACAAAAAGATTTACTGATTGTCCAGGTGTATATGCCAACTTCAGAACATGATGACCAAATTGTAGAGGAAACGTACAGTGTAATAGAGAGAATAATGGACGAAAATAAAAAATGCTGCAAAATAGTAATGGGAGACTGGAACGCCATTGTGGGAGAAGGGAAAGAGGGAAACATAGTAGGCAGTCACGGTCTTGGAAAGAGAAATGACAGAGGTGAATGGTTAATTGACTTCTGCAGGGAAAGGCAGCTGATAGCGGCAAACACATGGTTCAAGAGCCATAAGAGGAGGCTCTACACTTGGAAATCACCAGGGGATAAATACAGAAACCAAATCGATTTTATACTGGTAGAAGAAAGATACAGGAATGGAATCAAGAAGGTGCACACATTACCAGGTGCAGATATTAATAGTGACCACAACTTACTTATGGCAGAAATAGAAATAAGAATGAAAAAACTGAAAAAGGCGACAATGGTGAAGAAGTGGGATTTAGGGAAGATAAGGTCCAACAAAGAACAAATTACAGAAATTCTGTATCGGGACTTTCTAAACACATTACGAGACCAAGAAGCACGTGATAATGCCAACAAGTAATGGAATATGCTGAAAGAAGGAATCATTAAAGCAGGACAGCAAAATATAGGATATGTAAAAGGGAAAAGGTCAAAAAAACCATGGGTCACACAAGAAATGATTTCCAAGATGGAGGAGAGAAGAGAATTGAAAAACAAGAACACTGAAGATGCAAGAAAGATATACCGAAGGTTGATAACGAACTGCGAAGAGAAACACAGCAGGCTAGGAAAAAATGGCTAAGAGAGGAATGTGATGAAATTGAAGAACTGGACAGGAAGGGAAGATACGACTTGCTATACAACAGAGTAAAGACTATGACATGGGAACAAAACAGAGCAGGAAGTGCTACTATGGAAATTTTGAGTAAAGACGAAGAGGTAGTGTACAGAGATCGTGACGATGTCCTCCAGAGATGGGAAGAATATATAAAAAAGCTATATGACACAAATAGCAAACCAGAAACTCTGGAACTTGAATCACACAACAGTGTAAGTGATGAAGAGAAAGGACCGACCATCATAATGGAAGAAGTAAAGTCTGCCATTGCTGCAATGAAAAATGGCAAAACAGTAGGTACAGATACAATACCGGGAGAAATACTAAAATGCTAGAACCACAATGGAATAAGAAAAATATTGAGGTTATGTAATAAAATATATGACAGTGGTGAATGGCCTGAGGACTTTTTGACAACAGTAATGATTCCATTACCGAAAAAACAAGGAACCAAGAAATGCAGCAAGCACAGGACAATCAGCCTCATTTCACATGCAGCCAAAGTGATGTTAAGAATAATTAATAAAAGACTTGAAAAAGTAATAGAGGAGAATCTCGGCGAGGAGCAGTTTGGCTTTAGACGGAATACGGTCACCAGAGATGCAATAGGGCTCCTACGAATCTTGGGAGAAAGGTTTATTGAAAAAGGAAGAGACCTATACATGTGCTTCATCGATTTAGAAAAGGCATTTGACAATGTGGTTTGGGACAAGCTGGAGACTATTATGAGGGAAAAGAGAGTGGACTGGAAAACCAGAAGACTTATAAACTCATTATACCTTAATCAAAATGTTTCAGTTAAAGTGTGAGGGGAAAGTACAAACTGGATCAGACTAGGGAAAGGAGTAAGACAAGGATGCTGTTTATCACCTACTCTTTTCAACCTGTACTTGGAAAATATGATTGACCAATGCTCATTGGATGACAAAGGAGTAGAAATTGGAGGAAGAAGACTATGGTGCTTGAGATTTGCTGATGACATGGTCCTTCTAGCCACAGGGAAAAAAGAGTTACGGGATTTGGTGGACACCATTGCAACTAACGGGAAAAAATATGGAATGAAAATTAACACAAATAAAACAAAACTATTGGCAATAGGAGGAAATAAGGAAATAAAAATTGTGCTGAATGGAGAAACACTAGAACAGGTGCAAAATTTTAAGTATCTTGGAAGCAGAATAGACACCGACTGGAAGTGCACCACAGAAATTAAAACAAGGATAGCAATGGCAAAAGAGGCATTTATAAGAAAAGGAGAAGCTTCTGTAGCGGTCTGGACAGAGAACTCAGAAAGAGACTCATAAAATGTCTTGTATGGAGTGTTCATCTATAAGGCGCTGAAACATGGACTATGAGGAAAAAAGACAGAGAAAGGCTGGAGGCTTTTGAGATCTGGACATGGCGGAAGATGGAAAGAATAAGTTGGATGGACAGAGTAAAAAATGAAGAGGTACTGAGAAGAGTGGGGGAGAAAAGACAGTTACCAGATGTAATAAAGAGAAGAAACAGAAATTGGATTGGGCAGATATTAAGAAAGAATGACGGACTGATAAAAACAGTTTTAGAAGGTTATGTAGAAGGGAAAAGGAAGCGAGGAAGGAAGAGATTCCAGATACTGGATGACATGATGGACGGTACAACATACAGCAGCCTTAAGAAGGAAGTAATGGATCGCAGAAAATGGAGAGGCAAAGGACCTGCTAATACAGCAGGTAACTGATGATGATGAGGAGATATGCTCGGGTGTCAATGTAACTTTGTATATCTACACATCTTCGGCAGCTCTACAAATAACTGGAGTGGCAGTTCTCAGTGACAGAGCAGCCACCAGAGTGAATTATTGTTCGTGTTCAGTCTTGTCAGCAGCCTGGTAAGCCCACTGTATAAAATTGCGTTATCGCGGTGAAGAACGTGGAAATGCGTGTACTCGTATAAGATGTCCGCAGCTCGTGGTCGTGCGGTAGCGTTCTCGCTTCCCGCGCTCGGGTTCCCGGGTTCGATTCCCGGCGGGGTCAGGGATTTTCTCTGCCTCGTGATGACTGGGTGTTGTGTGATGTCCTTAGGTTAGTTAGGTTTAAGTTCTAGGGGACTGATGACCATAGATGTTAAGTCCCATAGTGCTCAGAGCCATTTGAACCATTTGAACTCGTATAAGATAGACTTATCAGCACCCGATACAACTTGAAGGGAACCTCATTCTGAATTTCCATTGGCCATTTGGCCGAATCGTGCAGATTTATAAGGCACTCGGATGCGACAGTGGCCCAAATTTGGATAGTTGAGAACATGTGGACAGGCATAAACTCGTCGGCATCTGACCACAACAAGGAAGGAACGCCAAATTATGCACCAAGTATATAGTACTCCCTTTGTCTCCATACCTGCCATCCAAGAACAAGTAATGTATTGGTCTAGTCGTAGCCGGACTATGGAATTACCGTGGTATGTGTAGGCTACCATTAACACCACAATATAAAAGGCTGTGTTGGAATGGTGCAGTGACTGGGAAGCATGCACTGCTGATGACTGGTATCGCAGTACGTGCAGCACTGCTTCTTTTCCCCGGTCGACATAGGAAGAGCTCCCGTTCTTCCAGTGTTTTGGAAAGGCACAGTAGTATTACTCCTGTTATGATGGGCGCTTTTATAACTTCAGGTTAATGCTGGTAGTACTGAAGAAACTCTGACGGCACTTCGGTACATCACGATTATCCTGGGTCCTCATGTGACATCATCGCGAAAGCATTTTTCAACAGGACAGTGCTCGTCTACACGTGGCACATGTCTCTACGAACTGTCTGCATGATATTGAGGTGCGCACGTGGTCAGCAAGACCCCCCAGATCTGCCTCAATAGAACACAGCTCCATTAGCACTGGCCCAGAGTCAGTACACGGGACACCAGGTACCTATTACAACAGTTGTTGATCGTCTGACTTGGGAGAGTATGGAACGGGTTTATGATACCCTTCCCAGCCGAATTAGTCCATACGTTCCGGCCAGAGCGGGTGCAATGTCATATTGCTAAGTGGGCTCATACCGTCAAGTTCTTTGTAAATTTTAATCGATGTTGTAATACCTGCGTTAACATCACATAGCCTCTCAAAACATGAAATTTGATTTCGTTTCCCTCTTCCCTTCTCGCTGACTCCCCATTTCTGCCAGGCAGGGTGTACAGAGAGATGCAAAAACTCTACACTGGGTGGTCGGCATGCGATTCCTCATACCAGTTCGAGACATAAGTGTATATAATAAAGTCTAGTCCCATCAATAGAGTAATAGAAATGCGATTTAAGAAATAAGGCTCTGACAAGCTGATACTCCCTATGAACGTCCGGGCATTGTGGTATCACATAATCAACAGGAAATTTGCACAACATCGGTTTGTCAGATTATTCCCCTCTTTGTATCCTCTGCCGCTGACTCGTCACTGATGCTCACCGTCTGACCTGCGCCTCTTCTCACGACGTCTATCCTTTCGTGCAGTAAAAGTCTGTCTGCAAGGTACTAGTGTCGCCAGATGCGATCTAGAGAGCACACATAGTATCCAGTCGGCAAAAATTATGCCATTGCATGAGTCAAGGGGTGGTAGGTCAGTTACCTATTCTGTGAGGGACCAAAATTCCGCCTCGATTTCTGGAGCTGTTAGAAAAAGCTCATGCAGCAATCGAACAGACGACACGATACCGACTTTTGTTTGCCAACTATCTTAGAGGAATCTTTGTTAGACATCCACTTAGTTGGGGGGGGGGGGGGGGTGCCGGGAGCTGAGGGCACCTGCTCCCCCTTTGGCGGTGTCTGAGTTTCAACCGCCTATGATCGATTGCACCCCCGGCCATTGCGAATGGGAGAGCGCGCCGTAAATGCGCGGATTCCTTTTTTTTAGGCAGACTTTTGTTTTCTCCGTGTAGGTTACACCTTATAACAGTAAAAATTACAAAATAAATAATGAAGTAAATGCTAGCCTTCCACTTCAGTTGATTGCCATGCCTCCCACTTTCCTGTGCCCCATAGGCTGGGTGGCTGTGAGGAGCACACTAGCCGGTAATCAAGTAGCGTTAGCGCCAAACTTTTATTTTCTGTTAATTCATCAAATTATGTTCGATTTGCACATTCACAGTACGGTATCTTGTATATTTCTTCCTGTTACTCCTACCTTTATTAATGACCACTTTGTTTCGTCCATGACACAAATGAAACCAACAAAAAATAACAGTGGACGCAGTAACATCGTCTGTAACCGATGAGGCACAAAAAGAAAATCGCTAGTGCACACTACATTCCGCTTTATGCTACGCACGGTAATTCCGTTCCGTACGTTTGACTTCCAGGCCTATTTCCACAGAGCCGGTACTTACACGTACGAGCAACATTCACTTGAGAGAAGTTGTTCAAAGCGACCACTTTGCATTTGCAAGCAACTTGCCACTCGATGGATCATACTTTGCTGAACGCTACGCATCACACCTGCACCCACCACTGCCGAAGCGACATGCACGCGAGTTATTAGGCCGTATACACCCGTGGGTGGAGTGCTATAAAATGATTCCATTACGTGTCCCCACAAATATTACGGTCCGGGGAACGTGGCGGCCAGAGCACTGGACCTCCACGACCAATCCATTTTCCCGGAAACTCTGTCGGCGAAAATCAACTGAAACGTTTTCTTATGCGTCAGACAAAGTATTTGTAAGAAACGTACGACAAAGGGGGGCATCCAACTTGTCCGGCAATAGAAAAGGGTCCAAAAGCACTCCTCCCACGATTCCAGCCCACAGGTTTGTGAAAAAGCTTGCTTGACAGCTACTTCTACGCATAGTAAGTGGGCTGTGTTCCCACCTATGATGGTTGCTGTGGAGTTTGAAAATACGAGTGAAGTTCCAAAACTGTAGTCGTCGAATGCAGTCTTCTGGCCACTGGTGATGAGTTTATCTGTAATGGTACGAGTGCACTTCATCGTGCAACACTTCAACAACCAGTCTTTGAGATACTTGGAGCTGCCTAGCAGTATCACGGGTATTTCGCCGAGGTGATTGGTAAATAGTTTCACGGGTCGCCTCCTCTTTGGATTAGATGTAGTCCTCAGACGATCTCTGTCCGTTATTTGTGGACGAAGATTACTGGTTTCCCGAAGGCATTTTCCAGGCGACTAAATGCATTCTTATCGAGATGTCACCTTTGAGGGTACCACGTAGCAAACGTAAAAGCAGCAGGGGCAGCTTGGTTATCGACTGCACACAGCACCACACGACGTATTCATCGTTTTTGCACTCCATCGGGAAGCGGCCCTACATGAACTTGGCAGGACCAGTTATGGTTGAGCAAGAGGCGGTTAGTAGACGCGTGCATGCAGTTTGATGAATCCCAATGTCATGTGATAGGCTATTGTCATGTGACAAAATAATGTCCTGCTGGCAAGCGACAATAACTAGGAAACAAAAGCTAAAAAAATAAAATAAAAAAAGGAAACTGACGAGAATTCGAACCATTGCGCTATGGTTGATGTTGGTATGATGTCCCAGCAATCTAGTCAGTGCGCTACGATGGCCAACTTTCCTCTGCATATTCCGATCCAAAGCATGATGTGGCATTGTAGCCAGCTCCTCGTTTCATACATGTATTTTCGAACGCAATCTGATTTTGCTACAGTAACTTTTGTCTTGGATCTGGATGAGAAATTGCATGCCGTGCTCCAAATTCAGATATATGTGTGGTATCTGAGGACGGTTACTGAGCAACATTACATCGGTATTTACGGCATCTGCTAGCTAATAACTACAACCATTACAAGTCCGATGTTTATAGGTTGGTTAGTACCTCGATGTGGAGAGAGCAAGCCATTTTTGATAATTTGCCCCTGAGCAACATGTCAGATGTTGACGTGTGGACGCAAAACAGTTAGTCTATACTGACAGGTGTATGCAATTTAGTTGGGCAGCAGGACCATACAGAAAATGGTTGAAATGGCTCTGAGCACTATGCGACTTAACTTCTGAGGTCATCAGTGGCCTAGAACTTAGAACTAATTAAAGCTAACTAACCTAAGGACATCACACACATCAATTCCCGAGGCAGGATTCGAACCTGCGACCGTAGCGGTCGCTCGGTTCCAGATTGTAGCGCTTAGAACCGCACGGCACTCCGGCCGGCCATACAGAAAATATGTCGTATTATTTGCGTAGTGTTTGCGGGAACATATTCGACAGAGAGAAAAAATAACCAGCACACTGGTGTGTGTATACGTCTAGCCTGATAAAGAGAAAGGAGGAAGTTGATTATGACCTCATAGCCGGATAAAAAAAATGGTTCAAATGGCTCTGAGCGCTATGGGACTTAACATCTTAGGTCATCAGTCCCCTAGAACTTAGAACTAACTAAACCTGACTAACCTAAGGACATCACACACATCCATGCCCGAGGCAGGATTCGAACCTGCGACCGTAGCAGTCGCGGGGTTCCGGACTGAGCGCCTAGAACCGCGAGACCACCGCGGCCGGCTCATAGCCGGATACATTCCTGCACTTGCCAGCAGTAATTTGGGGAAACCACAGAAAATTCAAAGCAGGTTAGCCAGATGGTGACTGGAACCTCCATCCTGTCCGTTTAAAACAGAGAAATCTCATTCCATATACCTCTAGTGTACAGTACCGTTTGGCAGATACTTAATAATGCAAATAGCTAGTGCAGCTCTGTTCAGTCATTACACAAATACCGATCGCCCACAAACTACACACACTACGTTTCTGTTGTTGTTGGTTTTCTCTTAAATCCAAAGGCTGGTTGCATACAGATCTACACGCTAGCTTACTCTGGACAAATCTCTTCATCTCTGCATAACTACTGTAACCAACATCCATTTCAGTCTGTCGACAATGTTCAAGTCTTGGTCTCCCTCTACAATTTTTACCAATCACACTTCCACCCATTGCCAAACTGACAATTTCTTCATGCCTCAGAGAGCGTTCTATCAACCGATTTCTTATGAATTTTTATTTTCTTAAGTTAGGAAACTCTGTTCATATTTCGTGCACTTGTTCTCTTGGAAAGAATTCCGTTGCTAAGAATTGATTGTACACATAATTACAATGTAACTAAAGGAGACCGGCTATACACACTCGTTACAAGACTGTAAAGGCATAACAATCTTGTAAAAATCCTTTTGCAAGCGTCTTTGTGTTTCCACACCAGTGAAACTGAGAATAGATGTTCACTCTTGTCTTAGAGGTTTTGACCTTTAGAACCACGGATGTTTTTTCTTGGTGTCTTAACATACATTCATATCACTGTGTTCATCTTTCTGGCCATTCATTTCCAGATAAGCCTTCCCTCACCTATTCTGTGGTGAAGCTCCTCATTTCTTGTCTGACTGAGCTAATTAATTTTCTGCATTATTCTGTGACTCTGCATCTCAAACGCTCACATTCCATTCTTCTATTGCGTATCATTCATTTCCATACAGACTTGTGCTGCAGACCTACTGATTCAGAAATTTCGTCCTCAAATTAAGGTGTGTCTTTGATATTAATACTTTTACCTATAAATACCCTCTTTGTATTGTTTAGTGTGCAACGCATGTCCTCTTTGCTTCGACCATCACTATAGCAGAATACCTTCACCTCATCTATTACGCGGTTCCAGGGTTCCCAATTTTGATGTTGACCATTAATCTAATTTCTGCTTCTCGCCATCACTTTCGTCTTTCTTTCGTTACGGCCATATTCTGTGCTCAGTTCATTCAATATAACCAGTCTTCTGTCTGGTTTCATGCCGTGTGCCATGAATTCCTCTCCTGTGCTAACCATTTCATCTTAGAGTAGCACTTGCAACCAACGTCCTCAATTATTTGCTGGATATAATCCAGTCTCTATATTCCGCTACAAGTGGGACCGCTGACCTAGCTGTTTGGTCCCTTCCCCTCTTTAAACCAATCAACCAACCTCTACAATTTTTACCCTCTACAGCTCCACCTAGTACCATCATTCCCTGATGTCTTAACAAACGTCTTTCCGTCCTGTCCCTTCCCCTTTTCGGTGTTTTCCACATGTTCCTTTCACCTCTGATTCTGTGCAGGACCTCCTCGTTCCCCACCTTATCAGTCCACCTAATTTTGAACATTCGCCTACCACATCTCAAATGCTTCGATTCTCTTCTGTTGCGGTTTTCCCACAGTCCATGTTTCACTACCATACAGTGCTGTGATCCAAAAGTACATTCTCAGACATTTCTTCTTCAAATTAAGGCGTAGATTTCTTTGGCCAGAAATGCCGTATTTGTCAGCGCTAGTCTGCTTTTGATGTCCTTCAAGCTCCGTCCATCACTCGTTATTTTGCTGCCCAGGCATTAGAATTCCTTAACTTTGTCACCATCAATTCTGGTGTTAAACATCCCACTTTTCTCATTTCTGCTGTTTCTCATTAGTTTCGTCTTCCTTCGATTTACTCTCAGTCTGTATTTTAAACTCATTAGACTGTTTATTCCAGTCAGTAGAACATGTAGTTCTTGTTCACTTTCACTCGGGATAGTAATGTTTCAGCTAGTCTCATGACTGATATCCTTTCAACTTGAATTTTAATCCCACTACTGAACCTGTAGCAGACGAATGTTGGAAATTAAGTGGACTGATAAGGTAAGGAACGAAGAGCTTCTGCGCAGGATGGGAGAGGAAAGTAATACGTGGAAAACACTGATAAGGAGAAGGGACAGGTTGATAGGACTCCGTGAAGACATGAGAGAATGACTTCCATGGTACCCGAGGTAGCTGTAGAGGGCAAAAACTGTAGAGGAAGACAGAGATTGGAATACATTCAGCAAATAATTGAGGACATGGGTTGCAAGTGCTACTCTGAGATGAAGAGGTTGGCACAGGAGAGGAATTCGTGGCGGGCCGCATAAAAAAAAAAAAAAAAAAACTTTCTTTTATTTCCATCACTACTTCTTCGATGTACTGATTGACCACATCCTTGTCTTACACCCCTTTAAACCGAGCACCTCGTTCTTGGTCGTCCACTATAGTTATTACCTCACGGCTCGTGTACATATTGTATATTACCCGTCTCTTCCTATAGGTTACTCCTATTTTTCTCAGAATTTCCAACATCCTGCACCCTTTGCCACTGTCAAACGCTTTTTCCAGGTCGACAAATCCTATGAAAGTGTCTTCATTTTCCTTAGTATTGCTTCCGTTATCAACCGCAGCGTCAGAACAGCCTCTCTTCTGTCTTTACATTTCCTAAAGCCATACTTCTCTTCATCTTTTTTATCCTCCTTGGATGCATGAGCTGTTAAGCTGATTGTGCGATAATTCTCGCACTTGTCAGATCTTACAGTCTTCGGAATTGTGTTTATGATATTTTCCGATAGTCAGATGGAGTGTCGCCAGACTCATACACTCTGCACACCAACGTGAACAGTCGGTTTGTTGCCACTTCTCCCAATGATTTTAAAAATTCAGATGGAATGTTATCTATCTATTCTGCCTTATTTGATCTGAAGTCCTCTAAAGCTCTCTGAAATTCTGATTCTAATACTGAATCATCTATCTCTTCTAAATCGATCCTTATACATGCGTACTTCTTTCTTGTGCTACGCTACCCAGTCTGGCTGCGATTCCAGTGAAAAGTCGCAAGTACTAGCTAAAGGTAGCTGTTAACGTGTTTCATCCATTGGCCAAAGTTCGCACTTCGTTCTAAGAGCTTCGTGTCTCACGCTATGGATGTATAACCTCAGTAAGGTCGACAAAATGAACCAAAAAGTTAATTTTCTCCGAGAAAAGATATGCACTTGGTGTTTTGCTGGCAGCAGCACTGAAATGCTTTTCAACAGTGTGATACTGAAACCGTCTCCTGAAATCTAAGTTGTGTAGCATGGCCCGAGAACTACATTAGCTACAGTAAGTACTTTGACGAACACATTTGCGTAAGAAAAACAACTTATTCAAAGGAAAATTTTCGTAACTGTTATGTCACTTGATTAACGGCGCTAATATCTCAAAACGAGGAGCAATGTGTTCCATAAGTGGTAATATCACAGTTTTACGTATTGTAGTTTGAGGAAAATCGTGTTACAGCAGAGTCTTGTTACAGAGCAGAATCGTGTTACAGAGGTCAAATCAGAGTACATGGCCATAGTATTTGGTTGCGTATCCTTTCGCCTTAATTACAGCTGCACAGCATGTTGATGAGGACAGAAAAACGATGTAGGGGGACTTCCTGCCACTTTTTAACCAAAGATTGCAGTAAGTGTTTGAACCTGGAGAATTTTCGTCACCTTAGCCTCTGATCAAGTTCCTCCCACAGGAGTTCAGTTGGACTGAGATCTGAGCTTTAGCCAGGCTACTTAAGCATCCTTACTCTGATCCTGCTCAAGAAGTCTGTGACATGAGCAAAGGGGTCCTTCGGATCATTATCGTGCTGAAATTTCCAGTTTCGTCTCACTTTACCTTTAGGACAAGGTAACGTGTGCATTTTCAAGATTTCAAAATGTTTAAAATGATCCATAACGCCTTCGGTAGGCACCAGATGACTGACAGCTGAACGGGAGAAGCATTCTCGCACCACTAAATTCTCACAACCATGCTATCCACTCCGATAGCTGAATGGCGTTCGGTCAGAGGGCTGCTAACCCTAAGTAATAAAAAAAACCTGAGTAAAGGAATCAACGATCAGCGTGAACGAATGTCTTGTGACGTCCGCCGAGAAGAAACGCAGCGACCAATCTTCATCATCATTTCATCTCCATACGGGGCGCAGGTCGCCGAGTGTGGCGTCGAATAAAATAAGATCTGCACCAAGGCTGCCTGACGAACCCCGTAAGGGGCCTCCCGGTCAACGACGCCAAACGCTCATTTCCATTTTACCACGATGCTTAACAGTGGGTACTTGGTACCTGCCATCGTCTCTTGTGCTGATCGGTCTTCGAACATACCGAGCCCCATGGAAAGAAAACAATTAATTTTCAGGCTGTGGCTAAGCCATGTCTCCGCAATATCCTTTCTTTCAGGAGTGCTAGTCTTGCAAGGTTCGCAGGAGAGCTTCTGTAACGTTTGGAAGGTAGGAGACGAGGTACTGGCGGAAGTAAAGCTGTGGCGACGGGACGTGAGTCGTGCTTGGGTAGCTCAGTTGGTAGAGCACTTGACCGCGAAAGGCCAAGGTCTCGAGTTCCAGTCTCGGTCCAGGACACAGTTTTAACCTGCCCGGAAGTTTCAAATTAAATATAGTTCCACAGCTCCAGAGCACACACAGCCACTGTCGAGGTGACCAGTCCGTATACGTTCTTGTTGTTGTTGTGGTCTTCAGTCCTGAGACTGGTTTGATGCAGCTCTCCACGCTACTCTATCCTGGACGGCCGCGGTGGTCTCGCGGTTCTAGGCGCGCAGTCCGGAACCGTGCGACTGCTACGGTCGCAGGTTCGAATCCTGCCTCGGGCATGGATGTTTGTGATGTCCTTAGGTTAATTGGGTTTAAGTAGTTCTAAGTTCTAGGGGACTAATGACCACAGCAGTTGAGTCCCATAGTGCTCAGAGCCATTTTTTTTTTACTCTATCCTGTGCAAACTTCTTCATCTCCCAGTACCTACTGCAACCTTTTTTTTTTTTTTTTTTTGTCATCAGTCTACTGACTGGTTTGATGCGGCCCGCCACGAATTCCTTTCCTGTACTAACCTCTTCATCTCAGAGTAGCACTTGCAACCTACGTCCTCAATTATTTGTTTGACGTATTCCAATCTCTGTCTTCCTCTACAGTTTTTGCCCTCTACAGCTCCCTCTAGTACCATGGAAGTCATTCCCTCATGTCTTAGCCGATGTCCTATCATCCTGTCCCTTCTCCTTACCAGTGTTTTCCACATATTTCTTTCCTCTCCGATTCTGCATAGAACCTCCTTATTCCTTACCTTATCAGTCCACCTAATTTTCAACATTCGTCTATAGCACCACATCTCAAATGCTTCGATTCTCTTCTGTTCCGGTTTTCCCACAGTCCATGTTTCACTATCATACAATGCTGTACACCAGACGTACATCCTCAGAAATTTCTTTCTCAAATTAAGGCCGGTATTTGATATTAGTAGACATCTCTTGGCCAGAAATGCCTTTTTTGCCATAGCGAGTCTGCTTTTGATGTCCTCCTTGCTCCGTCCGTCACTGGTAATTTTACTGCCTAGGTAGCAGAAATCCTAACTTCATTGACTTCGTGACCATCAATCCTGATGTTAAGTTTCTCGCTGTTCTCATTTCTACCACTTCTCATTACCTTCGTCTTTCTCCGATTTACTCTCAAACCATACTGTGTACTCATTAGACTGTTCATTCCGTTCAGCAGATCATTTAATTCTTCTTCACTTTCACTCAGGATAGCAATGTCATCAGCGAATCGTATCATTGATATCCTTTCACCTTGTATTTTAATTCCACTCCTGAACCTTTCTTTTATTTCCATCATTGCTTCCTCGATGTACACATTGAAGAGTACTGGCGAAAGGCTACAGCCTTGTCTTACACCCTTCTTAATACGAGCACTTCGTTCTTGATCGTCCACTCTTATTATTCCCTCTTGGTTATTATACATATTGTATATGACCCGTCTCTCCCTATAGCTTATCCCTACTTTTTTCAGAATTTCGAACAGCTTGCACCATTTTATATTGTCGAACGCTTTTTTCAGGTCGACAAATCCTATGAAAGTGTCTTGATTTTTCTTTAGCCTTGCTTCTATTATTAGCCGTAACGTCAGAATTGCCTCTCTCGTCCCTTTACTTTTCCTAAAGCCAAACTCATCGTCACCTAGCGCAGTCTCAATTTTCTTTTTCATTCTTCTATATATTATTATTGTAAGCAGCTTCGATGCATGAGCTGTTAAGCTGATTGTGCGATAATTCTCGCACTTGTCAGCTCTTGCAGTCTTCGTAATTGTGTGGATGATGCTTTTCCGAAAGTCAGATGGTATGTCGCCACACTCATATATTCTACACACCAACGTGAATAGTCGTTTTGTTGCCACTTCCCCCAATGATTTTAGAAATTCTGATGGAATGTTATCTATCCCTTCTGCCTTATTTGACCGTACGTCCTCCAAAGCTCTTTTAAATTCCGATTCTAATACTGAATCCCCTATCTCTTGTAAATTGACTCCTGTTTCATCTTCTATCACATCAGACAAATCTTCACCCTCATACAGGCTTTCATTGTATTCTTTCCACATATATGTTCTCTCCTCTGCATATAACAGTGGAATTCCCGTTGCACTCTTAATGTTACCACCGTTGCTTTTAATGTCACCAAAGGTTGTTTTGACTTTCTTGTATGCTGAGTCTGTCCTTCCGACAACCATATCTTTTTCGATGTCTTCACATTTTTCCTGCAGCCATTTCGTCTTAGCTTCCCTGCACTTCCTATTTATTTCATTCCTCAGCGACTTGTATTTCTGTATTCCTGATTTTCCCGGAACATGTTTGTACTTCCTCCTTTCATCAATCATGGTTTCTTCGCAGCTACCTTCTTTGTACCTATGTTTTCCTTCCCAGCTTCTGTGATGGCCGTTTTTAGAGATGTCCATTCCTCTTTAACTGTACTGCCTACAGCGCTATTCCTTATTGCTGTATCTATAGCGTTAGAGAACTTCAAACGTATCTCGTCATTCCTTAGTACTTCTGTATCCCTCTTCTTTGCGTATTGATTCTTCCTGACTAATGTCTTGAACTTCAGCATTCTCTTCATCACTACTATATTGTGATCTGAGTCTATATCTGCTCCTGGGTACGCCTTACAATCCAGTATCTGATTTCGGAATCTCTGTCTGACCATGATGTAATCTAACTGAAATCTTCCCGTATCTCCCGGCCTTTTCCTAGATTACCTCCTCCTCTTGTGATTCTTGAACAGGGTATTCGCTATTACTAGCTGAAACTTGTTACAGAACTCAATTAGTCTTTCTCCTCTTTCATTCCTTGTCCAAGCCCATATTCTCCTGTAACCTTTTCTTCTACTTCTTCCCCTACTACTGCATTCCAGTCGCTCATGACTATTAGATTTTCGTTCCCCTTTACATACCGCATTACCCTTTCAATATCCTCATACACTTTCTCTATCTTCATCTTCAGCTTGCGACGTCGGCATGTATACCTGAACTATCGTTGTCGGTGTTGGTCTGCTGTCGATTCTGATTAAAATAAACCGGCCACTGAACTGTTCACAGTAACACACCCTCTGCCCTACCTTCCTATTCATAACGAATCCTACACCTGTTATACCATTTTCTGCTGCTGTTGATATTACCCGATACTCATCTGACCAGAAATCCTTGTCTTCCTTCCACTTCACCTGAATGACCCCTACTATATCTAGATTGAGCCTTTGCATTTCCCTTTTCAGATTTTTTAGTTTCCCTACCACGTTCAAGCTTCTGACATTCCACACCCCGACTCGTAGAACGTTATCCTTTCGTTGATTATTCAATCTTTTTCTCATGGTAATCTCCCCCTTGGCAGTCCCCTCCCGGAGATCCGAATGGGGGACTATTCCGGAATCTTTTGCCAATGGAGAGATCATCATGACACTTCTTCAATTACAGGCCACGTGTCCTGTGGATACACGTTACGTGTCTTTAATGCAGTGGTTTCCATTGCCTTCTGCAACCTCATGTCGTTGATCATTGCTGATTCTTCCGCCTTTAGGGGCAATTTCCCACCCATAGGGCAAGAGAGTGCCCTGAACTTCTATCCGCTCCTCCGCCCTCTTTGACAAGGCCGTTGGCAGAATGAGGCTGACTTCTTATGCCGGAAGTCATCGGCCGCCAATGCTTATTATTTATCAAAATCTTAGGCAGTGACGGGGACCGATCCCGGGACCGAAAACGTTTTGATTAAGAATCAAAGACGCTACCCCTAGACCAACCTACATCCTTCTGAATCTGCTTAGTGTATTCATCTCTTGGTCTTCCTCTACTATTTTTACCCTCCACGCTGCCCTCCAATACTAAACTGGTGATCCCTTTATGCCTCAGAACATGTCCTACCAACCGGTCCCTTCTTCTGGTAAAGTTGTGCCACAAACTCCTCTTCTCCCCAATTCTATTCAATACCTCCTCATTAGTTATGTGATCTACCCATCTAATCTTCAGCATTCCTCTGTAACACCACATTTCGAAAGCTTCTATTCTCTTCTTGTCCAAACTATTTATCGTCCGTCTTTCACTTTCAGAAACGACTTCCTGACACTTAAATCAATATTCGATGTTAACAAATTTTTCTTGTTCAGAAATGCTTTCCTTGCCATTGCCAGTCTACATTTTATATCCTCTCTACTTCGACCATCATCAGTTATTTTGCTCCCCAAATAGCAAAACTCGTTTACTACTTTAAGTGTCTCATTTCCTAATCTAATACCCTCAACATCACCCGACTTAATTCGACTACATTCCATTATCCTCGTTTTGCTTTTGTTGATGTTCATCTTATATCCTCCTTTCAAGACACTATTCATTCCATTCAACTGCTCTTCCAAGTCCTTTGCTGTCTCTCACAGAATTACAATGTCATCGGCGAGCCTCAAAGTTTTTATTTCTTCTCCATGGATTTTAATACCTACTCCGAACATTTCTTCTGTTTCCTTTATTGCTTGCTCAATATAGAGATTGAATAACATCGGGGAGAGGCTACAACCCTGTCTCAGTCCCTTCCCAACCACTGCTTCCCTTTCATGTCCCTCGACTCTTATAACTGCCATCTGGTTTCTGTACAAATTGTAAATAGCTTATCGCTCCCTGTATTTTACCCCTGCCACCTTCAGAATTTGAATGAGAGTATTCCATTCAACATTGTCAAAAGCTTTCTCTAAGTCTACAAATGCTATAAAAGTAGGTTTGCCTTTCCTTAATCTAGCTTCTAAGATAAGTCGTAGGGTCAGTATTGCCTCACGTGTTCCAACATTTCTATGGAATCCAAACTGATCTTCCCCGAGGTCGGCTTCTACTAGTTCTTCCATTCGTCTGTAAAAAATTCGCGTTAGTATTTTGCAGCCGTGACTTATTAAACTGATAGTTCGGTAATTTTCACATCTGTCAACGCCTGCTTTCTTTGGGATTGGAATAATTATATTTTTCCTGAAGTCTGAGGGTATATTCGCCTGTCTCATACATCTTGCTCACCAGATGGTAGAGTTTTTTCAGGACTGGCTCTCCCAAGGCTGTCAGTAATTCTAATGGAATGTTGTCTACTCCTGGAGCTTTGTTTCGACTCAGGTCTTTCAGTGCTCTGTCAAACGCTTCACGCAGTATCATATCTCCCATTTTATCTTCATCTAAATCCTCTTCCCTTTCCATAATATTATCCTCAGGTACATCGCCCTTGTATAGACCCTCTATGTACTCCTTCCACCTTACTGCTTTCCCTTTTTTGCTTATAACTGGGTTTCCATCTGAGCTTTTGATATTGATACAAGTAGTTCTCTTTTCTCCAAAGGTCTCTTTAATTTTCCTGTAGGAAGTAACCGTTTAAACCCTAGTGAGATAAGCCTCTACATCCTTACATCTGTCCTCTAGCCATCCCTGCCTAGCCATTTTGCACTTCATGTCGATCTCATTTTTGAGACGTTTGTATTCCTATTTGCCTGCTTCATTTACTGCATTTTTATATTTTCTCCTTTCATCAATTAAATTCAATATTTCTTCTGTTACCCAACGATTTCTACTAGCCCTCGTCTTTTTACCTACTTGACCTCTGCTGCCTTCACTACTTCATCCCTCAAAGCTGCCCATTCTTTTTCTACTGTATTTCTTTCCCCCATTCTTGTCAATTGTTCCCTTATGCTCTCCCTGAAACTCTGTACAACCTCTGGTTTAGTCAGTTTATCCATGTCCCATCTGCTTAAATTCCCACGTTTTCGCAGTTTCTTCAGTTTTAATCTACAGTTCATAACCAATAGATTGTGGTCAGAGTCCACATCTGCCCCTGGAAATCTCTTACAATTTAAAACCTGCTTCTTAAATCTCTGTCTTACCACTATATAATCTATCTGAAACCTTTCAGTATCTCCAGAGTTCTTCCATGTATACAATCTTCTTTTATGATTCTTGAACCAAGTGTTAGCTATGATTAAGTTGTGCTCTGTGCAAAATTCTACCAGGCGGCTTCCTCTTTCGTTTCTTACCCCCCATCCATATTCACCTACTACGTTTCCTTCTCTCCCTTTTCCTACTGACGAATTCCAGTCACCCATGACTATTAAATTTTCGTCTCCCTTCACGTTCTTACATTCTTGCAAAGACGAGAAGATGCCAGATGGATTACATCATGCTAAGACAGAGATTCCGAAATCAGTTATTGGATTATAAGACTGACCCAGGAACACACATATAAACGCATATGGTAATTTAGTAATGGTGAAGAGTGAAGTTTAAGAGAATCCTCTGTAAGAATCATTGTAGAAGGAAGTGGGATACTTAAGTTCTGAGGATTGATGAGACCTTTTTAAAATTCGCTAAGGAAGTGGATGCTGAGGTAAGGAATATCACCTGAAAAGGAGTGGAAGTCTTTAAAAATGGCAGTCACATATGTTGGACACTCAGAGATAGATATAAGGAACGTAACTGCGAAGAAATCTTGGCTGGCAGAAGAAATGCTGCACTTAGTTGACCAAAGGCGGAAGCACAAAAAATGTTCAAGAAACGACCGGAATGCAGCAATATGCGCTCAAGTGACAAATCCATGGGATAACGATATGCACATATACAAATGGCGGTAGTACTACGAAGAAAAGGCATTTAAAAATAAGTACATTAGTGGAGTTGTCATTTTTACGCAGGTGGTTCGTATTAAAAGGTTTCCGACGTGATTATGGCCGCAAGACTGTAATTAACAAATTTAGAACACGGAATGGTAGTCGGAGCTAGACGGTACCACTTTCCCAAATATGAACGACTACAGAAGCAGCTTAGCTTATTATTTCTGCAGGAGACTTTCAGCAAATTATTGAGTCCATGCCACGTCCAGTAGCTGCACTGCGCCGGGGAAAAGAAAGTCCGACACGATATCAGGAGGGAGATCAAGACTGTTGTCACTTCAGGGTAAACCAGTTGCGAATAAAAGAAATAGGAAATGCAGCACACTCAAGGCGGAATGGCTGCAGGAAGAATGTGAAGAAATCGGACAAGAAATGATCGTTGTAACTGCTGACTCGGCACACATAAAGGCCAAGACAACCTTTGGTGAAATTAATATGTTCAAATGTGTTTGAAATCCTATGGGACTTTACTGCTAAGGTCATCAGTCCCTAAGCTTACGCAATACTTAACCTAAATTATCCTAAGGACAAACACACAACCTAAGACCGAGGGAGGAGTCGAACCTCCGCCGGGACCAGCCGCACAGTCCACGACTGCATCGCCGTAGACCGCTCGGCTAATCCCGCGCGTCTGAAATTAATAGTAATGTCGATAACTATAAGGGTGCAATGGGAATTCCACTGGAAAACACGTAGGAAAGAATGGATAGGTGGAAGAGTACATCGAAGCCTTCTGAGAGGGGGAAGCCTTGCCTGATGATTTGGTAGAAGAATAATCGGGAGCCAATAAGGAAGAATAGGCGATACAGTGGTAATCTAGTAGAAGAGCTCTGGAAAACTTGAGATCAGATAAAGCTGAAGTAACAGCTATCACTCCATCAGTATTTCTAAATTCACTTCGGGCAGTGGCAACCAAACGACTATTTATGTTTGTGTGTAAAATCAACGTACCATCAAACATACGGAAAAACATCATCCATGAAATTCTGAAGATAGCGAGGGCAGATAGGAGCGAAAACTGTCCCAAGATCAGCTCAATACCCCATGCAACCACGCTGCTGACAGGAACACCATACAGAGTAATGGAAAAGAAAACTGAGGAGTTGTTAGATGTTGATGAGTTTGGCTGTAGGAAAGATGAAGGCACAAGAGAAGCAGTTCTGTCTACGCGCTTGATAATGGAAACGACACTGAAAAGCCGCCCGTTGTGGCCGAGCAGTTCTAGACGCTTCAGCCTGGGACCGCGTGACCGCTACGGTCGCTGGTTCGAATCCTGCCTCGGGCATGGATGTGTGTGATGTCCTTAGGTTAGTTAGGTTTAAGTAGTTCTAAGTTCTAGGGGACTGATGACCTCAGATGTTAAGTCCCGTATTGCTCAGAGCCATTTTTTTAACATTGAAAAAAAAATCAAGATGCCCTCATAGGATTTGTTGATCTAGAAAGTCATTCTACAGTTTGAGATGGTGTAACATATTATAAATTCTGAAAAAATAGGAATACTTTACAGCTAAAGACGGGTATAGTACAGAAGAACAAAGAGGGAAAGGCATGACTTGAAGACCAACAGCGAAGTGCTTGGATTAAAAAGGGTTCAAGTCAGGGATGCAGTCTTTCCCGCTTCCTGTTCAATTTATATATTATAGAAGTAATGACATTACAGAGGAAGGAATGAGAACGTAAAAAGCAGACTGCCACAGGCAAAGAAGGCATTACTGGCCAGGAAAAATCTACTATTAAACGTAGACCTTGATGTGGCGAAGACGTTTCTGAGAAGGTACGGTTGGGGAACAGCTTTGTATAATAGTGAAACGTGGTCTCTGGGAAAACCGGAACAGCGGAGAATCGAAGCATTTGAGATGTGGTGCTATAGAAGAATGTTGAAAGTCAGGTGGACTGACAAGATAAGTAATGAGCAAGTTCTCCACAGCATCGGTAAAGAAAAGAATATTTCAGAAATATTGAGAAGAAGAAGGGACACGATAACAGGACATACTGAAATGCCACAGTGAGTTCCTGTCAGCTGCACTCAACATACAAACTTTATTTATCAATACACAATATTACAAAAACTTTAATCGACCTCCTTTGGCTAACTTTACATCGGCTGAAGGTCACATTCAAAATCCAAGACACAAGGCCTAAGGAAAGTTGAAATACAAGATTCTTCTCGAGGTTTCACCCAAGACTATTTTCTAACTCTTCAATCTAATCTGCTGAAGGCCTTGCCACCTTAATTTTAATGCAACTAGGCTGGAGGTCGCATACAAAGCAATAAGAGGAGTTTCAATCAAAAGGCAGAAGGCCTTATCTTAAAACATTTCATATAAAATAAGGAATAACAATCTCATGCATTAAGGGCAAGACAAGGACATTTCTTCAAGAAATATTAATACTCGGCTTAAGGCCACACATCAACACAATAATCTTACGGCTTAAGGTCTTAAAAGATTTGATGTAAAATTCGGCTGAAAGCCTCATATAAGGAATAGCAATCATATGTCTAAAGGGCAAGAGAGGAACATAGATTCAGGATATATAAAAACTCGACTGAAGGCCACACATCAACCAAATAACTCAAACTCAAACAGGGAGGTTACTATGTAACAGACACGAAACGACGCTCAGAGGTTTCCAAGGGTCGGCCTGGAAATGTAACACTAACGTCCATTTAGGCGAGACAGACAGCCTTACCAATAGTCTCTAAATCGGAAGGCAACCCAACCTATAGACAGACGGCGAACCAACCAACTACCTGATTTCGGTGACCAAACCAACGACACTACAACCAAAAGCCAGCGAGGCGAAGAGACGAGTGAGACTGGTGTCCAAAAATTGGTGTGAAAATAAGCCAAGTCACAATAACTACTGACATACAAGAACATCGCAACGGCTTTAGAACTACACGGCGTAGCGGACAGCATCAACACGGTAAGAAAACTTTCACACTCTGCTCTGTCGCAGCCGCCCAACGGGCTACTGCAGTACGCGGACAGTATTACAGCAGAATGAGATTTTACTCTGCAGCGGAGTGTGCGCTGATATGAAACTTCCTGGCAGATTAAAACTATGTGCCAGACCGAGACTCGAACTCGGGACCTTTGCCTTCCGCGGGCAAGTGCTCTACCAAGCTACCCAAGCACGACTCACGCCCCGTCCTCACAGCTTTACTTCTGCCAATATATCGTCTCCTTCCTTTCAAACCTTACAGAAACTCTCCTGCGAACCTTGCAGAACTAGCACTCCTGAAAGAAAGGATAAGCGGAGACATGGCTTAGCCACAGCCTGGGGGATGTTTCCAGAATGAGATTTTCACTCTGCAGCGGAGTGTGCGCTGATATGAAACTTCCTAGCAGATTAAAACTGTGTGCCGGACCGAGACTAGAACTCGGGACCTTTGCCTTCCGCGGGCAAGTGCTCTACCAAGCTACCCAAGCACGACTCACGCCCCGTCCTCACAGCTTTACTTCTGCCAATATATCGTCTCCTTCCTTTCAAACCTTATAGAAACTCTCCTGCGAACCTTGCAGAACTAGCACTCCTGAAAGAAAGGATAAGCGGAGACATGGCTTAGCCACAGCCTGGGGGATGTTTCCAGAATGAGATTTTCACTCTGCAGCGGAGTGTGCGCTGATATGAAACTTCCTAGCAGATTAAAACTGTGTGCCGGACCGAGACTAGAACTCGGGACCTTTGCCTTCCGCGGGCAAGTGCTCGCAGGAGAGCTTCTGTTAAGTTTGGAAGGAAGGAGACGATATACTGGCAGAAGTAAAGCTGTGAGGACGGGGCGTGAGTCGTGCTTGGGTAGCTCAGTTGGTAGAGCACTTGCCCGCGAAAGGCAAAGGTCCCGAGTTCAAGTCTCGGTCCGGCACACAATTTTAATCTGCCAGGAAGTTTCAGTATTACAGCATTTAAAGCATTGCTCAGGTGAACTGACACAGGGTTTTAAGGACGACACACACACACACACCCATGCCCGAGAGAGGACTCGAACCTCCGACGGGGAAAGGCGTGCATACCGTGACAAGACGCCCGAGACCGCGCGGCACATACATTGAGTTATGAGAGAGTAGCTTCCATGGTACGGGAGGGAGTTGCAGAGGATGTAACTGTAGATAAAGATTGGAATGCACCCGACAAATAACTGAGGAGGCACGATGGAATTGCTACTCTGAGATGAGGAGTTCAGCACGGGAGAGGAATTCGTGGCGAGCCGCATCAAACCATTCTCAAGATTGACTACTCAAAAAAAGGAAAAGAAAAAAGTTAGGTTGAGAATTGGTAGATACAGCGAATCTGAATGCTAAATAAAGGTTGCGCTAACAAACTGATACAGAGCATACCCTAAGCTCGATCCACATTTAAATACACTTTTCGTCATAAAAACCAAAACTTTGATGTATACTCAGGAAACGTATGTCAGGTGATGGGCAAGGCTCCGAGGACTATTTTGATGCGTATTGTACACACACATCGTAAAAAAGGTATGAGAAATGGAAAGGGGTACCCCCTATGTAATTTTTACCAAATATTTAAGTACGAGTATAGTGTACTCACAAGACGGATATTTTTTCTGTTTGACAACACACGGGTAAACATTTGTGTGCATCTTGAAGCATTTCACGTAAACTGTTTCCGATGTCAGCACTTCATTAGAAGATCTGTACTTTCCACTCTTTTCACTTGTACATCTTTAGCTTAACAACACATTAACAAGTGTTTTTTCAATAACTATTTGCCAGAAAATTTAGGGATATAGGAGCTTTAAAAAGGTCGTAGTTTCCATTTTTCACTCACACTTTACTTCCCGTTTATCTGTTACCCTTTTCCAATCTTAAAATAACGCCAGTGACGTGCTGCTGAAATACTCCGTTTGCTCACTTTGCAGGTGAGAACGTATCTCTTCCGTTACGCTGCCGCAGCTCACCTGCCTAGTTTGCAGAAATACTCGCAAATTCTTCTTAGATGCTACTTGCAACTAATCACAATGTAACATCTACGTAGATAAATAGCAGAACTCGCATTTTTATGTTTGTAGACTGCAGAGGGATACAAGTTGTGAATTCGTGAACTGCAATGTTAAACTGTGACTAATCGGATCAAAATATCGCAGTTACCGAAAGGTAAAGATAACAGAAATCACTGATGTCGGAATGTGGCAGTTTAACCCGTCCCTATTCCATAAAGCCGGACACGGAGGTTCTTCGAGGTGAGCAGTGGGCCAACCTCTTTCCGGAGACTCTGAGTCACCGAAAGCACGGCAGACAGGTTCCTGCTGACAGAACGGATTTATGTGTCGGCAGCTACAAAAGACAGGCCAGCGGACGGAGCACCGTTCCCAGCAGACAAGCCGAGCAGCGCGATAGCATCGCTCCCAGTCCTTCACGGGGAGCACCTGACACAGCAAGTGTGAACAGGAACCTCGCGGGGCGCGGACAACTCTTCTGCTGATACAAGTGTGAGACACGAGGCCGGAGTTAGTTACGTCACCTGGCTCTGAGGCTGCAGTAAAGAGCTGCTGCAAGGGTCACTAGGCTGACGAAAAGAAAGATTTAGTGGCGACAAGCTATTTCTCTGACAGATTTACGGAGTTGTGCAAGGTACCTCACGAAAATACTCCCCTCTTCACTGTTAAAGTCAGTTGTTTCGGACAAAAGTCCGCTTTTCCAGGCTTAATAAAGCGGGAACGTAGTGTTTAGGTAAAGAGATATCAATCTCTTTTTCTCTTGACGCTTTTTTCCCGTTAGTACACTCTTGACGATGCTGATCAATTATATTCCGGAGGTAAGAAAAGTCTGTTGCTGATTTGCTAGGTTACACGTATCTATTTATATCAATTTATATACTGAGAATTCATATTTGTTTTTATTTTATTTTCATTTAAATAGTTTTTAGATTTGTGACTAAATTATGAAACATTTTAATAGAATTTGCGTAAATTCGACAAGAATCAGTGGCAGGAAGTAGAGTAAAGGGTAAATAAGAGTAAAGAAAGTATATACCTTTGTAGAAAGAGACGAGCAACAGATATCAGAACGGTGAAGTCTGAAACAACAACAAGCGGGCAAGATGCTTTTAGTTGTCAGAACTAACCACCTCGCATCTGTCATTCTGAGGGTGGTTTCTGTGTTTCAACACGTTAAGGAACAAAATATGCCAAATTTCAGACATCGTAATAGCTTCCGTCATAAAGTAGTGAAACATTGTTTGTGAAAAGTTAGGTAATAAGTGGTTAAAAGCAAACTGCTTTTCACCTTCGTGCTGAGAATAGAAATCATATCCCTCTCTGACGTTCCATTCATTAAAAGGCGTGGCACAGTGAAACTACCACCCAAATTATAATTTCGATTCGATTGCTTGTTTTCGCGTACAGAATCCTTCCAAGCCGCCTTGGCTTCAGTTCTTCACCTACTGCATGTTAACAGTACACATGGCGAGCTCGTAAGAAGTTTCGTTGTTTGGAGATCCCGAAAGCGTTGCTGCAAATTATGTCTGTCGCTTGCTTATACAGAATTATTACTTACCACCACAGTCAGCAATGACAGCTTGCTACAAATGGAATTGAAATTCATTAAACAACTCGATACGATCACATTTAACGTTCGCGTTAGTTACGGCATTCAGTTCAGAACATGGTGAAATCTCATGGCTGTCGCAGAATGCGTGACGTATCTGCGCAGAACAAGCATACACTCGACCGCCATCGTTCGTGACTCCCACTATAATGTTCTAATCACACTACAACAGATGGAGAGGGAGACACTTAACGGCTCGTTATACACGAACTGTGGTTAATATTGATCAACTTTTTCATCGCACGCTGATTAGACGGATCTGCGAGCTAGGTAACATCCTCAGAAATCAGAAATTTGTGAAAGATGAAAAAGAGTACGAAATTTGTTACACTGATAACACGAGGCTTATCACCATGAATATGTTCTGTTATGTCATATTTACACTCACATATAAAGCACTACTAAACAGATTCGAGAGCCTATATCGCATAAATATTTCATTACTGAAGACAACCAGTTTCGACAGACTTTGCTGTCATCTTCAGGGTTAAAATTCTACATCTACATCTACATTCATACTCCGCAAGCCACCCAACGGTGTGTGGCGGAGGGCACTTTACGTGCCACTGTCATTACCTCCCTTTCCTGTTCCAGTCGCGTATGGTTCGCGGGAAGAACGACTGTCCGAAAGCCTCCGTGCGCGCTCTAATCTCTCTAATTTTACATTCGTGATCTCCTCGGGAGGTATAAGTAGGGGGAAGCAATATACTCGATACCTCATCCAGAAACGCACCCTCTCGAAACCTGGCGAGCAAGCTACACCGCGATGCAGAGCGCCTCTCTTGCAGAGTCTGCCACTTGAGTTTGCTAAACATCTCCGTAACGCTATCACGGTTACCAAATAACCCTGTGACGAAACGCGCCGCTCTTCTTTGGATCTTCTCTATCTCCTCCGTCAACCCAATTCTTGTTGTTATGAAACGTGTTCATTTTACGTTGGACCTAACGCAAAGTTGTCACGTGGATTGGCCACTGGCAAAAAGTACTTTACGTTTTTAATTATTTTGGTTATGATAAACCTGTTATTATTTGTTGGATGTAAGGTCCGCCAGTTTTGCAAAACACCGTTTCTGCAAGTCCCCAAACATGTTTCGGAACCTCTGTCCCATCATCAGTTGGTTTCTGTTATTCCCTGCTTAAATTCGTTTTTACTTACTTGCCACACAAAAACGTAATTAAAAATGAATATAGACGCGAAATATCGTGAATAACTAAATTACATTTAAAGCATGAAATGATAGGTTAACTCGCAAAAAAATTTCTTATCAACATCGATTGGTTGCAAAGACAAGGTACCTGTAATAAATAATGCACAAGTCGCCCTGAAAAACCATGCAAACTGAGTGTAAAGGTTTGTTTATAATTAAATAAATCTTCTGCTACCAGTCACGATTTTTCTTTATTTTTCTATTCGCACGACGCGTTTCGAGAAATAATTCTCATTTTCAAGTGCGTTTTTTGATGTGTGTTAAGCCATTTCTTTTGATGTTGTCAGTGTGTGTGAGTCTGCTTCATTTTGTTGACTTTTACTGTAATACATAAGAAACGCGATTTTTAGTTGGGTATCAATTCTTTCTGTGAGGTTAGTGGCTAAAGTTTGAGAAGAATTTGTACTTACAGTTTTCTAATGGTCCATTTGTGTAGAGTCTCACACACACTTAACATCACACACAACTTGTACACTTTACACATCGAAAATATCTTATATAAACAAAACAGTTACAGAGATCTTCTTACAGGTAGTTCACAGAGATAACATTATAGGTCTTCCACAGATTATGATATGCTTTTGTACAGAGGTTATTTATCTTAACAGTTTGATTTTACAATTGTGCTTATTTATATGTTTTACTATTTTTATTTAAGTATATTATCGAAACATCTGAAGAAATTCAGTGATTCACTTTCAAGTTTTTCATTTAATATTTTATCTTCATATTTTCTGTAATGTGAATATATCTCCAGTTCTTCAAGCAAATCCATTTTATGTCCTTTATTTAGTCGGTGGAGTACTTTGACATTTTGCTCTATTTTTCCAAGTGGGTGTCCTGTATTATGTATGTGTGTTGCTATTGCTGATGTAGTGTGTTTGTTGTGTGTGTATGCTCTAATGTGCTCTGTGTACCTGGTGTTAATATTTCGGCCTGTTTGTCCTACGTAGAACTTGGAGCATTCCTGGCATGTTACCTTGTATATTCCAGAGTCTGAATATGGATCATGATTACACTTTATATTATGTATTAGTTTTTGGTGTAGTTTATTGGATGTAGAAAACCCAATTTTTACTCTGTGATTTTTGAAATTATTTGCAATCTTCTGTGATACATTGCCTATGTATGGAATGCTAGATATATATTTGTTTTTCTCTTTTTCTTCTGTGGTGCAGTTTGTACCTGGGTTTCTCTTCACTTTGTCTATATTAACACCAGGTACACAGAGCACATTAGAGCATACACACACAACAAACACACTACATCAGCAATAGCAACACACATACATAATACAGGACACCCACTTGGAAAAATAGAGCAAAATGTCAAAGTACTCCACCGACTAAATAAAGGACATAAAATGGATTTGCTTGAAGAACTGGAGATATATTCACATTACAGAAAATATGAAGATAAAATATTAAATGAAAAACTTGAAAGTGAATCAGTGAATTTCTTCAGATGTTTCGATAACATACTTAAATAAAAATAGTAAAACATATAAATAAGCACAATTGTAAAATCAAACTGTTAAGATAAATAACCTCTGTACAAAAGCATATCATAATCTGTGGAAGACCTATAATGTTATCTCTGTGAACTACCTGTAAGAAGATCTCTGTAACTGTTTTGTTTATGTAAGATATTTTCGATGTGTAAAGTGTACAAGTTGTGTGTGATGTTAAGTGTGTGTGAGACTCTACACAAATGGACCATTAGAAAACTGTAAGTACAAATTCTTCTCAAACTTTAGCCACTAACCTCACAGAAAGAATTGATACCCAACTAAAAATCGCGTTTCTTATGTATTACAGTAAAAGTCAACAAAATGAAGCAGACTCACACACACTGACAACATCAAAAGAAATGGCTTAACACACATCAAAAAACGCACTTGAAAATGAGAATTATTTCTCGAAACGCGTCGTGCGAATAGAAAAATAAAGAAAAATCGTGACTGGTAGCAGAAGATTTATTTAATTATAAACAAACCTATTGTATCTACAGTCGCAGGCTTTCACAAACCATTTATAATGGATCAAATCAAAAAATGAGTGTAAAGGTATTAACTAAAAGAAAGAAATTGTTGTTTGTTCTAAATATTTCCATAATTTTGTAATCATTTAGTAAAAATGTTCACATTACAGAATAAATAAGACAGTAAACCACTGATGATGGCACAGAGGTGCTGAAACATGTTTGGGAACTTGGAGAAATGGTGCTTTGCTTAAGTGGAGGACATTACATCCAACAGTTTTAACTGCAAACACGGTAAACACAAGGAACTGTAAATCCAAATGATGACTTTCTATTATTATTTGCTGATTTTTATCCACATGACACTATAGTTTGAGGTCGAAATTAAAATCAAGTTTCATAACAAAAAGATTTTGGAGACCTGTCTTGTAAGAAATTTCCATTGTGCCTGTTTCTCACAAAGTAAATACGTCAGACTGATAACTGTAAGTGCTGATATCTGTGTCAGACGGTGGCTGGCCAACATAAACACGGCCAGGCGCGACCAGCCATCGATTTCCTGCCAGTGTCGCGGCGCTTGGCGGGTCAGGTCGGCTGCAGTCGATACGCCGTCGACCTTGGACACTGGCTGCAGCTTTGCCACCAGTGACGTCACGGCGTCGGCACCAGACTTAAAGGCGAAAGCAGCAACGGCCTCCCCGCATTTCGGCTCGCGAGACACCGTTTGTAAACAGAGACACTGTCTACAAGCGACAGAAGTGCGGTTCTCATACGTATTGAGAATTTGTTTGAAATTTAAGGTAAAACCTGGCAACCATACGCCAATATGAAGCTTAGTGTACCTACACGATTTTGGAACATTTAATTTCCCGTAATTCCCCGAAATGCCGGAAGGAGTGGCCCAGCGGTTCTAGGCGCTACAGTCTGGAACCGCACGACCGCTACGGTCGCAGGTTCGAATCCTGCCTCGGGCATGGATGTATGTGATGTCCTTAGGTTAGTTAGGTTTAAGTAGTTCTAAGTTCTAAGGGACTGATGACGTCTGCAGTTAAGTCCCACAGTGCTCAGAGCCATTTGAACCAATTTTTTCCCCGAAATGGGCGTTATGCCTCCTTACATAACAGAGAGAGAGAGAGAGAGAGAGAGAGAGAGAGAGACCATCATGGATGACGATGATGATATTTCGTTTGAGGCGCTCGACTGCGTGGTTATCTGAGCCCGTACAAATTCCCCATCTTCTCGGTGACCAGTCTCGCCACTTTCCCGAATGATGATGAAATGATGAGGACAACACAAACACCCAGATCCCGGGAGGAGAAAATTCCCGACCAGGCTGAGAATCGAACCGGGGATCCGACGATCCAGAGGAAGCAACGCTACCCACTATACCACGAGCTTAGGACACCAACATGAAGATAATGACTGATGGTGGTAAATATAATAAACCAAGTATCTCGGTAGTATTACTATGCAAAGTAATGGATGTTTGTTAGAAATGAGGGGAAGACTGTCACTAGCAAAACAAGCTTACATTGAGATGACAAATGTCATGGGATAGCAATATGTACATACACAGGTGACGGTAGTATCTTGTACACAAGGTATAAAGGGCAGTGGATTGGCGGAGAAGTCATCTGTACTCAGGTAATTTATGTGGAAAGTTATCCGACGTGATTATGGTTCAAATGGCTCTAAGCACTATGGGACTTAACAGCTGAGGTCATCATTTCCCTAGACATAGAACTACTTAAACCTAACTAACTTAAGGACATCACACACATCCACGCCCGAGGCAGGATTTGAACCTGCGACGGTAGCAGCCTCGTTGTTCCGGACTGAAACGGCTAGAACCGCTCGTCCACCATGGCCGGCTGTGATTATGGCCGCACGAAGTGAATTAACAGACTTTGAATGCGCAATGGTAGTCATAGGACATTCAATTTCGGAAGTCGTTAGAGAATTTAAAATTCCGAGATTAATAGTGTCAAGAGTGTGCCGAGAATACCAAATTTCAGGCATTATTTCTCACCATGGACAACGCAGTGGTCGCTGATCTTCACTTAACGACCGAGAGCAGTGGCGATTGCTTAGAGTTTTCAGTGCTGACACACGAGCATCACCGCGTGAAATAACCATAGAAATCAATGTGGGGTTTACGATGAAAGTATCCGTTAGGACAGAGCGGAGAAATTTGGCGCTAACGGACTATGGCAATAGACGACCGACACCAGCATCTTCTAACAGCAGGCGTCGCCTGGAGCACCTCTGCTGTGCTGGTGACCATATCGGTTGGATCCCAACAGACTGGAAAACGGTGGCATGGTTAGATAAGTCCCGATATCAGTCCATAACAGCTGACGGTAGGCTGTGAGTGGGCGCAGACACCACGTCGCCATGGAATCAAGATTCAACAAGTCACTGTGCAAGATGGTGGTGGCTCGTTAATGGTGTTGGCTCTGTTTACAAGGAATGGACTGTGTCGTCTGGTCCAAATGAATCGACCATTGTCAAAAATTGGTTATGTTCGGCTACTTTGAGCCTATTTACAGCCTTTAATGGACCTCATGTCGCCACACAACGATGGAATTTTAATGGATGACAATGCGCCACGTCACAGTTGTTAGTGATTCGTTTGATGAATATGCTGGACTATTCGAGCAAATTACTTGGCCACACAGGTCGCCTTACATGAATTCCATCGAACATTTATCAGACATATTCAAGAGGTCGGTTCGTACACAAAATTCTGCACTGTAAGCACTTTCGGTATTACGAACTGCTCTAGAGGCAGCATAGCTCAATATTTCAGCAGGGGACTTCCAACAACTTGTTGAGCCCATGCCACCTCGAGTTGCTGCACTTCGCTGGACAAAAGAAGGTCCGACACAATATCAGGAGGTATTCGACGACGTTTGTCACCTCAGTGTGCATATGGCCAAGGAGAAAATTCTCAAACATCAGTAGATCCATGCAGAAATACAGCAATTGGTTAGAAAACAATTATCGTAGCTTCAGCTTCCCTAATGATGCCAAATCTGGGTGACCGGAGAACAAAAGAGGAATCAAAGTAATATAAATATCGTCATGGCGGTCAGTATCACAATCAAAGTGGAAATAAAAGTACAGGAAAAAGTTTTCGAACTTTGTTCCAGGATACAGCAACCTACGAGTTTCATAATTATTTAGTAAACAGTCGTTATTGCGTAAAAGTTGTTACTTTTTAATTGTGGATGACCGGTTTAGATCTAGTATAGAGATCGTCTTCATATCTACACTCCTTGTTTTTACTTGCTGACCGAATTAGGTCTACACTATCTTTTAAATAGAAGTCACGGATTGTATTTTTCTCTTTGAAATTGGTAGATTCTAAAGATGCGTTGAAATTATTGTGTTTTAGCAAGTATCTGGTGACCTTTTGCCTTTTCTTTACATTTTTGGTTTGAGTTGGGTGTGAGAAGCCTGCTTGGGAATGTCCTAGCATGACCGGAGCGTTGGGGTTATGAAAGGTCTCTGTTGGATTCCTTTCATGTTAATTTCTTAAATATGTTGTCATTTACGGCATAAATTCCTCTTCTAAATTTTCTGTGGTGTTTCTGACTATCTGGGAGGAGACTGAGCAGTGGAACGTGTTACTTTTACACATAAACAAGAACGATCTGTCACACTACTACACTTTAAAACACAGTTTATATGTAATTCATGTCACACAGTCTCATACGGAACCTACACCCACTTTCTTTTATCTACTGTATATGATAAGATACTGTCATCCCCCTTCCCTTCTGTGTGAGAGGATGAATGAGCAAATGTATTTCTAGTAGCATGCAGGATGGTAGCAGACAGTAGGACCAACGTCGGAACAGGTAGCTAAGCTTTATAAAAGCAGAGAGGTTTCTATTCTTAGTATGGTCCTGTCCGTCCCTTGTCATGTTGGTATACGAAGCTGCCTCTTTGGGCACTTCCGTTTGTATCTGTTAAGCATGCTCGGTAGGATCCCAGGTCAGTCTGTCTGTGGCGAGCGTCTGAAGTGGTAAGATCTCCGGCTAAGCGCATGTCTGCTAAGTCCGTAGGACAATGGATTCCATAAGTTCAGCCTAACTGAAAATTTAATCACCTTTATTACAGGTTTAGCTCTAAAATATCGAACGCTATCTTAAATTGCAACGTAGTGTAATTCGAGTGTGAAGTTCATAATATCTTCCGGTATTGCTTCGTCACTACATTGTGAGTAAAGTGGAACCACGTGTTGATCAGTAACTCTAACTAAGATTATCAATCTTAAATGCGAATGTGCGTGAGATTGTAACGTCTCGTCTTGACAATATTTTTCAATATAGCAACTTTTCTTTATGTTCAACCCACGTGGGGTGCACTTTGTGAGACCAGTACCACGAGCTTATACAATTGTTTGACCCATCAGATTAATAGTAAGACGATAGTAACCAGCTTGAGGTTTTTCTTTTGTATTGCGTTTCGATGTAATTTATTTTAATTATCAAACTTATTGTGAACTTACACTCTTTGTGTAAACCATGGTGACCATGTGAAGCATGTGGTGTCAGCATCAAAGAAGCCCTCAGCTATTCTTTTCAGGAACATTTCACAGAGAGTTAGTATGCATTTAGTATACCAGTGTGTGGTAATTACATGACGGACAGGATTGTGCTACGAACGTAACTTCTTTGGGTGAAAATTGAATCGGTTGGTTGCAGTTAATTTCCTCTTGGATATGTTTCAACGTTCTTTGTGTGTTATTTTATGAATGCAGTGTTGTATGTAGTATCCCTATCTTGGCTCCCTATTTCATGTGTTACACAAGATTAAAAAAATCACATTTTCCCAATCCTAAATAAGGCACCAGTTTAGTTATGAATCAAGTTTAATATGCTGAAATTTCAATGATCAATGTTAAAATAAATTTCCAAATATAAACTGATTTATTTCTTTTTATTTAAATTCTCTTTTGTTGTATGACGATTGAAAGATTATAATTAATGTTGGTCTGGTTGGGAATTTTGTAAGCTAGACTGGATACCTGGTGAAACAGTTGCTCAGTAATGCAAGGTCAACTTCCTCAGACAGCTCACAGCTTTTAACCCGCATTTATTGTCTATCAGCACCGCTTTCATAACAAATTAATGCAACAACATTACAACCTTTATCTGAAGACACACTGTAGAGTTTACTAATATAGTGGAAGCCAAAGATGAACAGGATGTAATCTTATGTTATGGTTTGAAAAGCTTGTGAGGGTGTTACACAGAAGTTTGTTCTGAGAATTAATGGTCTAGAAAAGACTTCGATAAGTTTCACCGTTTCCGAGTTAATTAGCACTGAAGTTAGCCAATCAGGCCGCTACGGGCGAAATTCAACTGATTCGCCAGAGGCAGAGTCGCCAAACGTGTTCTTCGTTTGGTCTCCTAAAACCGAACGAGAAGACGATGCAAAAATTGGGCGTGGGGTGGTAGTAATGATGGAATCTGGGCCAAAGGCTGAGCAGTTTCGTGCGCTACCGTCTACACCATACGAACAACTGGCACTAATTGTACCTGGAGAGGCGCTTGAATCGGCGCGCACGAGAGTCTAGTTGGCTACCTTCGGCGCTAATTAACTCGGGATTCTTTGTTAATGACTGTTTCCAGCACAACCTAACCTGCTACAGCTCGACAAGCTTTTCAGATTGTATCTGATCACGCCGTATGTATATATGGATGTGGCGATCATCTTTGTACTCTGAGGAAAATTCATTCCTAACCTCTGCTTACGTACGACTTGTTCCAGTGTTATATCATCTTGGAAAGTTTTAATATAACAACTATTTCAAATAAGATTTCAGATTTGCTGGAGGAGTTTCGCCTTTCTGTAAGTGTTGCGAAAAAGAATTTTTTTTTCCGAAAAGGATTATTTTGATTAATTTCACTAAGAAGGTCTATGTTGTTTCCTGATTAAAAACATGGCGATATAAGCTAACCAAATAAGGTACTGGCGACATTCGTCAGGTTGGGCTAAGAGTCGTGGGTGCATGATCAACAGAAAAAAAAACAAAAAAAAAAAATGTACCTCAGTTGTTAAGTGGTTTCCTCATGAAAGAACAGGTGTGAATTCCTTTCTGGTTCATAGTTATATCTGAAAAGAAATTCCACAGCAGCACACATTCCGCTGCATAATATAAGATTCACTCATATTTATGAATTAAAGGCAGTCACCTCACTGAGGCGTAGCAAAATGACTAACTGTTGTAACATCGCCAAGGTGTGATACCGCTAGAAATGTATACGGAATTACTGATTCCATTTGTCATTGATTCTTTCTTTGGTCGATGAATGCTACACTTCTATCTCCACTAGAGCAAAACATTTTGATTTTATTCAGTTAAAGTTACTAATGGTTCAAATGGCTCTGAGCACTATGGGACTCAACTGCTGAGGTCATTAGTCCCCTAGAACTGAGAACTAGTTAAACCTAACTAACCTATGGACATCACAAACATCCATGCCCGAGGCAGGATTCGAACCTGCGACCGTAGCGGTCTTGCGGTTCCAGACTGCAGCGCCTTTAACCGCACGGCCACTTCGGTCGGCTTAAAGTTACTCGTCAGAGCCGGCCGCGGTGGTCTAGCGGTTCTGGCGCTGCAGTCCGGACCCGCGGGACTGCTACGGTCGCAGGTTCGAATCCTGCCTCGGGCATGGGTGTGTGTGGTGTCCTTAGGTTAGTTAGGTTTAAGTAGTTCTAAGTTCTAGGGGACTTATGACCTAAGATGTTGAGTCCCATAGTGCTCAGAGCCATTTGAACCATTTTTTTACTCGTCAGAAACAAGAAAACAAATAGTATCTCCACTGCATTCTCTAATTATTTCAGGATCCGTTTCCTAGTCCTTTGAAGTTATTCTGGGATCTATGGAAAAACTAGAAGTTGCATTCTTACTGTTCTGCAGTATGATGTCGTTACTAGGTGGAATGTGAGTGACATTCGCTATTCATATTTGATTGCAGGAAGCTGCCTCACTGCTTCAGGCGTCTAGTAGCAGTCTCTCTCAACGACTTTCATTACTTACACTCAGAGGTGAAGCGAGACCTCCGAGCAGAGGTTGAATTTCCCTACATCTGGCAGTCATCAGTATTCCGCTGTCAGAGTATGTCTTTCTGTCTTCTCTATTCCCTGGCGTTATTAAAAACTCTTATTTGATGTTTCCATACATTTGATTTGACGCTTCAAATTATTAGACTCGTCAGTCAAATAATTTACTGGTAAATGTGTACTTTCGTAGGCCTCTGCAGCTTGAGGCGGTGAACATAAAATATTTCTGAGTGTAGAATCACGACATGCTTTTAATAATTGTTGCTAAAAGGGTAGAAGCGTCACGTCGGTCTCAAATACAAGTTCCTTCCTCCAAGTATGCGAATGGATAAACTCGTTTTCCATTGGTAGAGACGCGCGGGTTAGCCGTGCGGTCTGGGGCGCCTTGCTGCAGTTCGCGCAGCTTCCCCCGTCGGAGGTTATAGTCCTTCCTCGGGCATTGGTGTGTTGTTCTTAGCATAAGTTAGTTTAAGTTAGATTAAGTACTGTGTAAGCCTAGGCACCGACGACCTCAGGAGTTTGGTCCCATAGGAACTTACCACAAATTTCCAAAAAAAATTCGATTGGTAGACTCAAAGTAAACTCAATGTAACGATGGCCTACACGTCAGTTTTATATATTTAATGGCAGATATTTCACAAAATGACGTAACTCTACCCAGAAAACGGTTATTTACTAGCCGTTCACTTGCTGTTGCGTAATGCCTTGCTAAAAAGAGACAAATTTTCTAAGAATAATCCATTCCAAAACGATTACTCAGAAACAGATAGATTGGTGATGACGCTCAGAGTCTGCAACCTCCTTCTACGTGTTTTTCGTTGTCCTTCTGATGACCAAAATGCCCATTCTCAAAATTTAAATTGTGTGTAACACCTTTTGGTTCGTGAAAGTATGAATAACGAACAAACTGTCAAAGTTATTTTTGCTACGGAATGGAAATCTGATAATGGGTGGAGCCCGAAACGTGTCATTTGGATTAAATGCACCAAAAAACCACTAGTACCTGTCTGCTTATGACTACTCAGCTTTTCTAATATCCAGTCAGTTATATTAATAATAACGGTCACATACCTCTACCGGCAGTTTGAGACCGACGTACAAGTACTACATGAATTTGCTATTTGCACAGCAAAAAACCGATGCGAGGCCAAGCAGAGAGAAAAAAATGTCGAGAAAATGCGTTTCAGGAAAAGAGAAGTATGTTAACATCGAACATAAAGTTAAGTGTTACAAAGTCTTGCCTGAAAGTATCTGGCGTGCAGCCATGTTCGGAAGCAATACGTTGACAAGCAAAACGTTCAGACAAGAAGAGAATGGCAGCTTTTGCAATGTGGTGCAGCAGAAGAAATCTGGAGATTGAAATTTGTGGTAAGTTCCTATGGGATCCAGCTGCTGAGGTCATCGGTCCCTAGGCTTACACAGTACTTAATCTAACTCACGCTAACGAAACACACACACCCATGGCAGAGGGAGGACTCGAACATCCGACGAGGGGGAACCGAACGAACCGTGGCAAGGCTCCTTCGACCGCGAAGCTACCCCGCGCGGCAGATGGAAAAACAAAGAGACTGTTGTCTCCATTGAATCGAAGTGCGGTGAAAATAAATTTATAGTACAACTTGATTAAAAAAAAGGATCAGTTGATCTCACGCGGCATTAAGAACTCGTCAGTTTGGAAACGGAGGGCAGTGCAGGGGGTAAAAATTGTAAAGGGAGAACGAGGTTCGTTTACAGCAAGTACATTCAAGTGGATGTAGTGTCATAAGGATGGAGAGACTGCACAGGACTGAGGATAGCTGTGTCAAACCAGTCTCTGGACTGAAAATCATAACACAGTACACATAATTACAGAAATATCGTCCTAGAAAGAATTGAAGAAACGTCCTATGTCATCAGGAGTCATTCAGATACAGCCGAAACATTATGGAATGTACTAATGAGCTTATATGTGAACAACGGAACATATTAATTATGGAATACAAACTTTTCCAGTGAAATAGGTTACTCGTTCAATGTCAGCGGATAGAAAAGCTTTGCTTCGTAAATTAGTGTGAAGAGACATATACTGTATAGGGTAGTTGTAATTAAACTTTCGCCATCTGAAGCAGCCTTTATGAAGATCTGGTGGTGACTGCAATGAAACTTTGTGGAAACATCAGCAAGGACTTGTGGAGAGAAATAACGAATAAATGATAGCAACAATCCGATTTTAATTTCCATATGAAAGGGCAACACTTGTTAATTGCGTACTTCGTTCACATTCCAGGTTGCAAACGTTGCTCATTGTGACGATCATGTGTGTCCACTACAGCATTGAACCGAAGGAAGGATTGCTGTACTTCTGTCCGAAACAAAGGTGGACCGTGGGATGTTAAACCGTCGTGACACGGCTAGCGCACTGCTTGAAGATCGCATGTTGCCCTCAGCATTCTCAGCCATGGAATCGTCACTTCTTCAACAATTTGTGGAGCAATTGGGCGTCACCTTGTCCTTGGAGCAATTCACAAATCACCAGTTAATTCAAACTTCCAAATCCTGTTCTTCACTCCCGGTGCGGAGAGAGGATCTCTCCGTAGTCCCTTAATGAGTCGATACTCGCGTAGAGCAGGAGCACCGTTGCTTAATTTTGAAAAAACATCTTCACAAGTAAAGCTCTGCTCACCCTTTAAAGACCCACGTTAATTGTCTCCAACTGTAATGCACACTGATGCTTGGCTTTCACCGCAGCAGTGGCGGAGCCTAACGCCAAGTCATGGCACTAACACTGCTAACAACGTAAATCCTGCAGCGGGAAATCTGAACGTCATTCCTACAAAGTTGGGTACCCGTACCGTAAATAGTTTTCCGTCTACATTGGCTTGAGTAGCGTAAGTTGAATTATAACCACTTCGTACACTTAATTCAGACCAAAACCTTCAGTTTAATTTAGACTTTCAATGTCTCGGTACATAATCGGGAAATGTTAGAGGAGCTGAAGGTATATTACGGCGTGAAACGATGACGATGAGAATAAACAAGAGAATAGCCACTTTTAATTGTGGAGCTTGTAATAGTTCTTTATTTGCGAAACCATTACCACCCGCCAACCCAATTTTTCGATATCGTAGATTAATGAATATTTTTCTGCGTAATGACTCATATTTTTCACTCTATTCAAATTTGGCTTCATTTTTATATGTATGTACGTCGATATTTTGAAATGTTAAAATCGATATAATATCTAGTGTGAATATCTTTGTACTTATTGTTATCTTTGATGCTGGCTTGTGACTTTTCGCGTGGAAACGTACGTGGTAGCCAAGTTTTTGTGTTGAATATGAACAGTCTTGACTTTGTGTTGGAAATGAAAAAATGAGTCTCAGTTGTGGACAATGGAAAATGCTGTGGGTTTTATTAAGAGCAGTAACGGCACCGAAATTGTATGATGAAGTAATGTTTAGAACATGCGAAAGTATAGAAAGTTTAATAAATGTGAATTTTTGTGAAAAGTGAGTGTCAAGAATTATTTTCAAGTGGCTATTGTTTAAAAAAGTATGAAGCACCTTTCAATGCAAAACATAAATCATCAAATTAATTGTGAGAGATTGTCTTCGTAAGTTCTTCCAGTCGGCGTCATTAACATCTGAGTGCCATTCGCACCAACAGCGACAGTCGTGCTACCTGGACAACAATTTTAATTACGAGCCAAAGCCAGAGCGAAATCGTCGTTGGATTTCAAATACAAGATAAGTGATATTATTGTTAATTTTCTTCAATGACTGTAATCAACTGATGTAGCAATACCTGCCACATTAAAGACGTTTTAGTTGCGCAATAAAAAAGATTACACTTTGAGTGCGCGACGTGATAATTTTTGAACTAATTAACTGTTCGTGGAGGTATTGTTATAAGCTACACATGGATGCTACAGAGGACCAAGCGGAGAAGTCAGGATAGCTGTGGGGAACCTATGAAGCGTCAACGACGATAGTAAAACCTTATTAGACTTCAGTTATTTATTCACACTCTTTAAAAGTTGTCGTTCTTCCGGACCAGCCTCAGTTGTTGCTCATTCGGCTGCGTTTTGGGTTCTAGTTGACGTCCATCGAGTGAGCTCAGCGATCACATTCCCATGTCAGTGACTTTTTCACAGCAGCAGGTTGTCGGCTGGCAGGCATGGCCATTGTACAGCACGAAGTGATTCTCGCTCTTGTCGCTGGAGTGTCCTCTGTCCCACTCTGAATTCTACAATGACCCTTGATAACGTTAGTACAATGTAGCTCGTGTCGGTAGTCGTGTATTCAGTTGATCTCCATCTTACTGGCTGGTGGGTTTCAGCAACTAGAGGAGCCTGAGTGTTGAACAGGAATGTGTATTCCGAAAGGCCCTGTTACTGGCTTCTGTACTGAAGTTACATGCGGTGAGCTATGTGGTGTTGCCAGAAGACAGTCAGTTTCTCCATCGGTAGATGGTAGGTGGCGAGCAGCGTGAAGTTCATCAGGTGAAGGCCATCATCTCGAATACACTTTCGGCTAGTTCATAGACTGTGTTGGAGCATCTAGGACATAGCACTACAGTCGTGGAATGGACTGCTATTAATATGAATGCCATCGATAGCAATAATCTACCTTTCACGTAGCAGGCAGTGTTGCAATGTGTCGACAACCTGCCACATTTGGGACATACTGGCCCACTTTCTGCTTGCACCTCTGTCTCTAGCATGCCTTTAAGGTAACTGTGGTTGTGTGAATCAGCACACAGCACCCATGGGAACGGTAATCGTCTTTATATAAGTAATGAAAACGTCCTCGGTCCCAGGTTCGAATCCAGCCACTACTTAAATTTTGATTAACAATCAGCATTGGCGGCCGAAGACTTCCGGCACAAGAAGTCACGCCTCCTTCTGGAAACGGCCTGGTCAAAGACGAAGGAGAAGCCGACAGAGGTTGAGGGCTTTCTCTTGTCCTACGGGTGGGAAACTGCCGCTGAAGGCGGAAGAATCAGCAATGATCAACGGCATGAGGATGCAGAAGGTAATGGAAACCACTGCATTAAAGACATGTAATGTGTATCCAGAGGACATGTGGCGTGTAACTGAAAAATTGTCATGGTGATCTCACCACTGCTAAAAGATTCCGAAACAGTCCCCCATTCGGATCTCCGGTAGGGGACTGTCATGGGGGAGACGGCCATGAAAAAAAAAAAGATTAAATAATCAACGAAAGGTTAACGTTCTACGAGTAGGAGCATCGAATGTCAGAAGCTTGAACGTGGTAGAAAACTAGAAAAACTGAAAAGAGAAATGCAAAGGCTCAATCTAGATATAGTAGGGGTCAGTGGAGTGAAATGAAAAGAAGACAAGGATTTCTGGTCACATGAGAATAGGGTAATAACAACAACAACACAAAATAGTACAACGGGCGTAGGATTCCTTATGAATAGGAAGGTAGGACAGAGAGTGTGTTACTGTGAACGGTTCAGTGTAGGGTTGTTCTTATCGGAACCGACAGCAAACCAACACCCTACAACGATAGTACAGTTATACATGCCGACTTCGCATGCTGAAGAGGAAGTGATAGAATAAGTGTATTAGGATACTGAAAGGGTAATACAGTACGTAAAGGGAGATAAAGATCTAATACCCATGGGGGACTGGAATGCAGTTGTAGGGGAAGGAGTAGAAGAAAAGGTTACAAGAGAATATGGCATTTGGACTAGGAATGAGGCAAGAGAACGACTAATTGAGTTCTTGAATGAGATTTTCACTCTGCAGCGGAGTGTGCGCTGATATGAAACTTCCTGGCAGATTAAAACTGTGTGCCCAACCGAGACTCGAACTCGGGACCTTTGCCTTTCGCGGGCAAGTGCTCTACCAAATGAGCTAGCGAAGCACGACTCACGCCTGCTACTCACAGCTTTACTTCTGCCAGTACCTCGTCTCCTACCTTCCAAACTTTACAGCTCTCCTGCGAAACTTGCAGAACTAGCACTCCTGAAAGAAAGGATATTGCGGAGACATGGCTTAGCCACAGCCTGGGGGATGTTTCCAGAATGAGATTTTCACTCTGCAGCGGAGTGTGCGCTGATATGAAACTTCATGGCAGATTAAAACTGTGTGCCGAGACTCGAACTCGGGACCTTTGCCTTTCGCGGGCAAGTGCTCTACCAAATGAGCTACCGAAGCACGACTCACGCCTGCTACTCACAGCTTTACTTCTGCCAGTACCTCGTCTCCTACCTTCCAAACTTTACAGCTCTCCTGCGAAACTTGCAGAACTAGCACTCCTGAAAGAAAGGATATTGCGGAGACATGGCTTAGCCACAGCCTGGGGGATGTTTCCAGAATGAGATTTTCACTCTGCAGCGGATTGTGCGCTGATATGAAACTTCCTGGCAGATTAAAACTGTGTGCCCAACCGAGACTCGAACGCGGGACCTTTGCCTTTCGCGGGCAGGTGCTCTACCAACTGAACTACCGAAGCACGACTCACGCCCGGTACTCACAGCTTTACTTCTGCCAACACCTCGTCTCCTACCTTCCAAACTTTACAGAAGCTCTCCTGCGAACCTTGCTGAACTAGCACTCCTGAAAGAAAGGATATTGCGGAGACATGGCTTAGCCACAGCCTGGGGGATGTTTCCAGAATGAGATTTTCACTCTGCAGCTAGCAATACCGAATTCCCTGTTCAAGAATCACAAGAGGAGGAGGTATACGTGGAAAAGGCCGGGTATATGGGGAGACTTCAGTTATACTACGTCATGGTCAGACAAAGATTCCGAAATCAGTTACTGGATTGTAAGGCGTACACAGTGGCAGTTATAGACTCAGATGACAATACGGTAGTGATGAAGAGTAGGCTGAAATTTAAGAGATTAGTCAGGAAGAATCAATACGCAAAAAAGTGGGATACGGAAGTAATAAGGAATGACGAGATAAGCTTTAAGATATCTAAGGCTATAGACACAGCAATAAGGAATAGCTCAATAGGGCCGGCCGCTGTGACTGAGCGGTTCTAGGCACTTCAGTCCGGAATCACGCTGCTGCTACGGTCGCAGGTTCGAATCGTGTCTCGTGCATGGATGTGTGTGGTGTCCTTAGGTTAGTTAGGTTTAAGTAGTTCTAAGTCTATGGGACTGATGACCTCAGATGTTAAGTCCCACAGTGCTTAGAGCCTTTTGAACCATTTGAATTTAGCTCAGCAGGCAGTACAGTTGAAGAGGAATGGGCGTACTTAAAATGGACAATCACAGAAGTTGGAAAGAAAAACGTAGAGAAAACTAAGATAACTGCGATGAAACCTTGAGCAACAGAAGAAATTCTGAAGTTAATCGCTGAAAGGATGAAGAACAACAATGTTCTGAGAAATTCAGGAATACGAAATAGAAGTCGTCGGGGAATGAAATAAGTAGGAAGTGCAGGGAAGCTAAGACGAAATGCTGCATCAAAAAACCCAAAAGGAAATGAATGTCGGGAGGACAGACTCAGTATACAGAAAAGTCAAAAGAAAAGAGTGGTAACACTAAATGTCCAACAGTAATTCCACCGTTAAATGCAGAAGAGAGAGCGGATAGGTGGAAAGAATACACTAAAAGCCTCTATGAGGGGAAGATTTGTCTGATGTAATAGAAGAAGATCAGGAATCCATTTAGGAGAGATTAGGGGATCCAGAATTAGAATCAGAATTTAAAAGAGCTTTGGAGGACATAAGATCACACAAGGCAGAAGGTATAGATAACATTCCATCAGAAATTCTAAGATTGTTGGGGGAAGTGGCAGCAAAACGACTATTCACGATGGTGTGTTTAACGTATGAGTCTGGCTACATATAATCTGACTTTCGGAAAAAAATCAACCACACAATTGAGAAAGCTGCAAGACTTTCAAGTGCGAGAATTATCGCACAATCAGCTTATCACGTCATGCATCCAAGTTGCTGACAAGAATAACATACAGAAGAATGGAAAAGAAAATTGAGGATATGTTAGGTGACGATCAGTTTGGCTTTAGGAAAGGTAAAGGCACCAGTGAGGCAACTCTGACTTTGCGGTTATTACTGGAAACAAGACTAAGAAAAAATCAAGACTCGTTCATTGGCTTAGTGGGCCAGGAAAAGTCGTTCGACTGTGTAAAACGATGCTAGATGTTCGTAATTCTGAGAAAAGTAGGGGTAACGTATAGGGAGAGACGGGTAATATACAACATGTACAAGAGCCAAGAAAGAATAATAAGAGTGCATGACCAAGAATGAAGCGCTCGGATTACAAAGTGTGTAAGATATGGAAGTAGTCTTTTCCTCCTACTATTAAATCTCTACGTCGAAGAATCAAAGATGAGAATAAAAAAAAGGTTCAGGAGTGGAATTAAAGTTCAAAGTGAAATGAAATCAATGATACGATTCGCTGATGACATTGCTATCCTGAGTGAAAGTGAAGAAGAATGCATGGTCTACTGAATCTAATAAACAATCTAATGAGTACAGGTTATGGATTGAAAGAAAATCTAAGAAAGTCTTAAGTAAAGAGAATTAGCAGAAATGAGAACAGCGATAAACTTGACTTCAGGATTGGTGGTCACGAAGTAGACGAGATCAAGGAATTCTACTACATAGGCAGTAAAAAAATTAATGACGAACGGAGCAAGGAGAAAATCAAAAGCAGACAAGCGATGGTAAAAAAGTCATTCCTGGCCATAGGTGTGAATTAGAGGAAGAAATTTCTGAGAATGTACATCTGGAGTACAGCATTGTGTGGTAGTGAAACATGGAATGTGGGAAAACCTGAACAGAAGAAAATCGAAGCATTTCATATGTGGTGCTACACACGAATGTTGAAAATTATGGCCGGCCGGAGTGGCAGTGCGGTTCTAGGCGCTACAGTCTGGAGCCGAGCGACCGCTCCGGTCGCAGGTTCGAAACCTGCCTCGGGAAAGGCTGTGTGTGATGTCCTTAGGTTAGTTAGGTTTAATTAGTTCTAAGTTCTAGGCGACTGATGACCTCAGAAGTTAAGTCGCATAGTGCTCAGAGCCATTTGAAACATTTTTTTAAAATTATGAAGACTGATAAGGTAAGAAATGAGGAGGTTCTGCGCAGAATCTTTTGAGGAAAGAAATATGTGGACAACACTGATAAGGAGAAGGAACACGTTGATAGGACATCATTTAAGTTATGAGGAAGCTACTTCCTTGGTTCTATAGGGAGTTGTGGAGGGAAAAATCTGTAGAGGAGGACAGGGATTGGAATACATCTAGCAAGTAATTGAGGTCGTAGGCTGCAAGTGTTACTCTGGGTTGAAGAGGTCAGCACAGGAGAGGAATGTGTGGTGGGCCGCATTAAACCAGTCATGTCCTACAAAAATTGTGAATCAGTTTTAGTAATTTTTCTCTAATTTGTGCCCCTTCCTATTCTTGCTGTAATAGTGCTCAACATTAGATGGATGTGTTATATAACTGCCAACGGCCTTGCTGCAGTGATAACACCAGGTCCCCGTCAAATCACCGAAGTTAAGCGCTGTCGGGCTGGGCTACTACAACTTGGATGTTTGACCATCCGGTCTGCCGAGCGCTGTTGGCAAGCAGGGTGCACTCAGCCCCTTGTGAGGCAAACTGAGGAGCTACATGAGTGAGAAGTGGCGGTTCCGGTCTCGTAAACTGACATACGGCCGGAAGAGTGGTGTGCTGACCACATGCCCCTCCATATCCGCATCCGGTGACGACTGTGGGCTGAGGATGACACGGCGGACGGTGGGTACCTACGGCCCTTGATGGCCCGTTCGGGCATTGTTTTTAGTTTAGTTTATATTATATAACTAACGAAGAGTTACATAAATGAACAGGGGAGAAAAGAATTGCGTCGGATAATTTGACTAAAAGAATGGGTTGGTTGATGGACACTTCCCGATGTCTTCAAGAATCGTCTGTTTGATGATGGAGTGAAGTACGCTGAGGTAAAAATTGTAGAAAGAGACTAAGGCTTGCTGATTGCGGAGGCTGAGCAAAGATAAAGACGCTTGGACTGTATACATTAGTGTAGAGAGGTGCAGCAGACGAATATCGGTCATTTGCCACGCCGGACATTCGCCCCTTCGCCAGGTAGCGATCCCTCAGGTAAGGGACGCCCTTCCCCGCACCACCTCTGTCCGCTTTCAAACCGCCGTCTCCACATCTTACTCGATACAACCAGTACGTGAGGGACCTTCTTCGACATCTTGGCCAAATACAGAGCTTCTTTTCCAAAATCGAAATATTTAAAACTTTCGGGAAACGAAAGCAATACCGACGATTATGTCAGTATATAATTAGTTCTGCCAAGTATAAATATAGATCCATCTGTGTGTACGGTAGCTTTCTTTCACGCTTACTGATTGCGATAGAAACAGTCCATCGCCATGGGAGCAACAGGAACGATGTAAAGAGAATACGAATGTACGCTAATCATTTCTTTTTGATCACTGCATTTGTGACTATTTTAAGTACTTCAACTGCATGCCCAAAAGACAATAAGGAAATAAGAAATGGCTATGTAAATGTTTGAAAAGAAGAACGACATACTCCATATTAATTTACTCTCTAAAATGAGATATCCCTTGCGGCGAAACATTAGTTAATAAAGTGTAGCGGGACAATGTTTAAAACGTGACTGAAAATACGTTCACTAAATAGAGATAAGAACATCTATGATTGACATGTCATCTAAGGTCGACGTACAATTTTAAAATGTTAGAAATAAGGAAATGAAGTAAAACAGAATGCTATGCTTGTAACGTACGTTGTTGTTCTACATTGTTTAACTCTGGTATTTACAGGGTCATAGAGAAAGCATCCCAGATTTTGGAGGGAAAAGCCGTAATTGCAATGATCTGCACTACAACAGAAACAAGAAGCACAACTTAAGGAAAAATAATGTAATGCGTGTTCCATCTCACATGCGACAATGAAGCAGATAGTTCAAAAAATGGTTCAAATGGTTCTGAGCACTATGGGACTCAACTGCTGAGGTCATTAGTCCCCTAGAACATAGATCTAGTTAAACCTAACTAACCTAAGGACATCACAAACATCCATGCCCGAGGCAGGATTCGAACCTGCGACCGTAGCGGTCTTGCGGTTCCAGACTGCAGCGCCTTTAATCGCACGGCCACTTCGGCCGGCCGAAGCAGATAGTTCCTGTGACTTAGTATGGGCAGAAGTTATATTCGACAGCCGGAATAAAATAATAACTGGCTCCTTTTACCGACCCCCGGTCTCAGACGAAGCAGTTGCTGAACAGTTCTAAGAAAACTTGAGTCTCATCACAAAAAGGTATCCTACTCATACAATTATAGTTGGCAGTGACTTCAATCTACATTCCGTATGTTGACAAAAATACATTTTCAGACCCTATTGTAGATATAAAACAACTTCCGTAATTGTTCTAAACGCTTTTTTTAATTTATTTTGAACAATTAGTTCACGCGGATATTCACATTGTAAATGGTTACGAAAACACACTTGACCTCTTAGCCACAAATAATCCTGAGCATCACAACGGATATAGGGATTAGTGAACACACAGTCATAGCGAGGCTCAATTCCGTAACAAAGAAATTCACCAAAACTAAACGCGAAATATATCTATTTATAAAAGCAGCTAAAAATTCGGTCGACGTGTTTGTAATAGACAGTCTCCAATCCTTCCAAACTATGTAAGTTAAGACCATATGTGGCCTAAGTTCAAAGAAACAGTATCAACAGCACTCGAGATATTCATACCAAATAAATTAATTGTTCTAAAAGCTTTTTTAAATTATTTTGAACAATTAGTTCAAGCCGATATTAACATTGTAAATGGTTCCGAAAACACACTTGACCTCTTAGCCACAAATAATCCTGAGCATCACGAAGGATATAGGGATTAGTGAACACACAGTCATAGCGAGGCTCAATTCCGTAACAAAGAAATTCACCAAAACTAAACGCGAAATATATCTATTTATAAAAGGAGCTAAAAATTCGGTTGACGTGTTTGTAATAGACAGTCTCCAATCCTTCCAAACTATGTACATTAAGACCATGTGTGGCCTAAGTTCAAAGAAACAGTATCAACAGCACTCGAGAGATTCATACCAAATGAATTAATAAGAGACGGAACTGATCTCCCATGGTACGCAAAACACGACAGAAAGCTGCTGCAGGAGCACCGAAAAAGGCAAGTATAATTTAGACGAACGCAAAATTTCCAAGATTGGCGAAGTTGTACTGAGCCTCGAAATTTGGTTGGGATTTCAATGCGAGCTGCATTTAATAGTTTCCACAACGAAACCGTGTCTAGAAATGTGGCGGAAAATCCAAGGAGATTCTGGTTCTACGTTAAGTAAACCAGCGGAAAGGCTCAGTAAGCAATGAGGAGGAGGGGGAGACAAAGGACCCAACATTTCGCAGCAGGTAAAATCGTGGCAAATTTCCGGCGTGGCAAATGTCCGCCCACCGCAGCGGACTAGCCATCGGACGACTACAGTAACTCATGTAGAACTTGTGTAGTAACAATCTGAGTGCATGATATAAACACCCATAACCGAAAAATAATAGTAACATTAACTGCAGATTCGTTATTGGTTAATGCCGCAATGAGTAGCGCCGTTCGAATGTTTTGGAAAAAGAAATGGAGAACTAAAGAGGCTGTGGAACCGAAAACGAGAGGTCTTGAGTGGCCGTGCGCCTACGTGACGGATTGCCTCCGGCGATTCAGCGGGAATAAAGAGAATCAGCTGACACTGACAGAGTGCAGGCTCTCATTACCGTCTTTGTGGTCGCCGCGCCAGGCGCGCCCGGTCAGGAGTTATGCCAGGCCGGGTATTGTTCCAGCACGTCCTCAGCGGAGCTACTCTGCCGCGGAATCAATTTGTACGTGTCCCTTTTTCGCTGCCGCAGAATTGCCAGATTAATGTCTTCGCAATCACTCTTCACGTCGTACGACAATAGCGAGTGTTCGTTACTGCGAGAGTAAGACAGTAGTAATAGCAGGTGTCCCATAACTCAAGTTTGGACCGTACGCTGTAAAAACATGTCGATGTTGTTGGACTGTCTGCAGTACTATTGGAGAAGGTTGGGAATCTTCCAGTGGTGGCTGTGAGACCTCTTCGCTATCTGCGTATCACTTATACGGGACCAAACTTGTAGTTCCTCAGTAAGGGGGAGAAGGTTTTCTAGGAGAATAACATGTCGAGAATCATCCATTTCATAACATCTTCCAATTGGACCGATAAGAATGCTGAGTTAAAGATTTGTAAACTAAGTCTATTAAGAAACGACAGCTAACCAATGTGCTTCACCAACGTGAAACCGTATCCGCAAATGAAATGTACATGTGTACAGCTAAACAGCCAGGAGTTACTATTGTCATGAGTGATCACGAATTATTGTCAGGCAACTGGAACTTTCCCGTCAAAAACGAGTTAGCTGCCCCCTTTTATTTCTTTTTGTTTTGTAGGCCTTGAGAAAATTTTTTTCGTATCGAAGACTGATCATCATTTCCATCACCATCTCCAGAACCAGGAGCACTGCTAGGTAAATACGTTTCACATTCTGTTTCCATGAGAAAATACAAGGAGGCTAGCACGAAAAGTCTGTATGATAACGGTTAGGAGTCGAATATGAAATGGATGGAGAAAGGACAGTATCAGCGTACAGCAAATTTCAAATTACTTTCTCTGAAATTAAAAGTGTGAGCATGAATTATGCTAAAGGAACACCACCGTTAAACGCAAAATGTCAAAGCAGTCAACTAGAAAGAGTAGAATGAAAACCTCTACGAGGAGGGATAACAGCCCGCTGATGTGATTGAGGAGAAATGTGTCGGTTTGTAGTATATGGGGAATCTAGTAGAACAGTTTGAGTTTGACAGAACTAGGGAGGAGTTTCGATCAAGGAATTAGGTAACATTCCTGGAGAATTTCTAAAATCGTTGATGGAAGTGTCCATTAAAGGAATATCCCATATACACTCCTGGAAATTGAAATAAGAACACCGTGAATTCATTGTCCCAGGAAGGGGAAACTTTATTGACACATTCCTGGGGTCAGATACATCACATGATCACACTGACAGAACCACAGGCACATAGACACAGGCAACAGAGCATGCACAATGTCGGCACTAGTACAGTGTATATCCACCTTTCGCAGCAATGCAGGTTGCTATTCTCCCATGGAGACGATCGTAGACATGCTGGATGTAGTCCTGTGGAACGGCTTGCCATGCCATTTCCACCTGGCGCCTCAGTTGGACCAGCGTTCGTGCTGGACGTGCAGACCGCGTGAGACGACGCTTCATCCAGTCCCAAACATGCTCAATGGGGAACAGATCCGGAGATCTTGCTGGCCAGGGTAGTTGACTTACACCTTCTAGAGCACGTTGGGTGGCACGGGATACATGCGGACGTGCATTGTCCTGTTGGAACAGCAAGTTCCCTTGCCGGTCTAGGAATGGTAGAACGATGGGTTCGATGACGGTTTGGATGTACCGTGCACTATTCAGTGTCCCCTCGACGATCACCAGTGGTGTACGGCCAGTGTAGGAGATCGCTCCCCACACCATGATGCCGGGTGTTGGCCCTGTGTGCCTCGGTCGTATGCAGTCCTGATTGTGGCGCTCACCTGCACGGCGCCAAACACGCATACGACCATCATTGGCACCAAGGCAGAAGCGACTCTCATCGCTGAAGACGACACGTCTCCATTCGTCCCTCCATTCACGCCTGTCGCGACACCACTGGAGGCGGGCTGCACGATGTTGGGACGTGAGCGGAAGACGGCCTAACGGTGTGCGGGACCGTAGCCCAGCTTCATGGAGACGGTTGCGAATGGTCCTCGCCGATACCCCAGGAGCAACAGTGTCCCTAATTTGCTGGGAAGTGGCGGTGCGGTCCCCTACGGCACTGCGTAGGATCCTACGGTCTTGGCGTGCATCCGTGCGTCGCTGCGGTCCGGTCCCAGGTCGACGGGCACGTGCACCTTCCGCCGACCACTGGCGACAACATCGATGTACTGTGGAGACCTGACGCCCCACGTGTTGAGCAATTCGGCGGTACGTCCACCAAGCCTCCCGCATGCCCACTATACGCCCTCGCTCAAAGTCCGTCAACTGCACATACGGTTCACGTCCACGCTGTCGCGGCATGCTACCAGTGTTAAAGACTGCGATGGAGCTCCGTATGCCACGGCAAACTGGCTGACACTGACGGCGGCGGTGCACAAATGCTGCGCAGCTAGCGCCATTCGACGGCCAACACCGCGGGTCTTGGTGTGTCCGCTGTGCCGTGCGTGTGATCATTGCTTGTACAGCCCTCTCGCAGTGTCCGGAGCAAGTATGGTGGGTCTGACACACCGGTGTCAATGTGTTCTTTTTTCCATTTCCAGGAGTGTATTATGTATAATCTGCGAGACTGGAGGCATACCAGCTGTCATTTGGATGAATTCCAATCACATAATCCCTAAGAAAGAAAACAATTTAACAGCTTAAGTGTCCAATGAAGGTAAGTAGAAATGAAGTTAACGATGAATTCAACATGAGAACTAGAGACCACGAGATGGACGAAGTGAAGGAATCCTGGCACTGTGAAACTAAAATAACACATGAAGGATGATGCAAAGAGTATGTAATTAGCAGTCATCACAGGCAAAGTTGACATTCCGGGCCGAAAAAAGTCTACTAGCATCAGACGTCAGCCTTGCGTTTGGAGAGCAGCAGTGTGTGGTAGTCAGTCGTTGACTTTGGGAAAACCAGGAAAGAAGAGCATCTAAACGTTTGCTATGTGGTGCTTCAGTAGACGCTGAAAAACAAGCAGACCGGTAAGATGAGAAAATCAGGGGGTTCCTCGCAGAGTAGGGAAACTGAACATAGGGGAAATGTCACCTACACTAGTCGGTAGGATTGCAACCTGCGTCAACGTATAACGGAATACCTTCCGCTGTACTACAGGGAACCGTAGACGACAGAAGAATGGGAGAAAGATTTCGCAATATATAGATCAAGTAATTAACGACGGTGAGCGTCAAGTACTAACCTTCGATGTGCCAGATGTCTCAGGAGAGGATGTCGTCACGGGTCGTATGAAGCCAGTCTGAAAACAGATAGTTGGGCACTTTCCTCCTTCCTCCCCCCCCCCTCCCCCCATACAACTCCACCCGCCCTTCCCATACATACACGTCTCCTAAAGAAGATAAAAATGAGATCTATTATGGTTCAGTGACAGCCATTTTTGGATTAGGAAGCAGAGGATCATATGTCAGGAAGGGGAGGCCGTGGTCATTTGTAACAGTTTAAAGTTTATACTTAATGTTACACTTTTATCACCAGCCATTCGACATACACTGTCTTCTCTACTTTTCTTGCCTCTTGGCCCTTCCTGAAACCCAGCTATTCTCTTGTAATACGCATATTACCACTGGCCACAGCTAGAGCGCATCTTCCAGATAACAGTGAATGTGCTATAAACGAGACTTGTCTGCATGTTGTACGACAAGGGGAAGAACTACTATTTGTGAATGCCTCTGAGAGTACAGTGCAGCAGATTGGGTAAACGCCGTAAGTTTCTAACCAGTGTGTGACATTATGAATGCCTCGGCTGTAACCCAAGCCAATTCATTTCATGGGTTATATTCTACATTCATTGTTTACACAGCCAAAATTGTGTAGTAGTGAATACAAACCAAAGAATAATAAAAAACTGGTAGATCAATCCGATTACCGAATCAAACAATGTTTTCAGAAAGTTACTCTATGAAGTCCATCCATTCGTGTGCTAGAGGCAAGCAGTAAAACTGTGTTAGAAACTGAAATGGTTCAGATAAGATCCGTTAATCCACATTCCTTGTTCGTCTTTCCAGTTTCAGTATCAGAAAACTCTCTAGTACGGTAAAAGATGGTAATTTGTTAGGGTTCCGTACCTCACTCGGTAAAAACCAAACCCATATAGGATCACTTTGCTGTCCATCTCTGGCTATCTGTCTGTCCGACTATTAAGATCTCTTCTTCTCAGAAACGGGTAGAGGTATCAAGTTGAAATTTATGTCAAGAACAAACATCTACATTCCCTTGGTAGTGTAAATAATTTAAGTCTCTCAGTCAAAGAAATCAAAAGATAGGGCGATATATGTGCGACAGTCATTCCCTAGGGTCTATAAACTTACTGGAAACGGTCTATAGTTGCGATCATGGTTAAACCATAACTTTACTTGCAGTATAACACCCATACTTATTTTCGTTGTTGCTAACAGCACTTGCTAAGTTGCTGGGGGAGTGTTTTGTGTCGGCGACTCCTCGCTGCATTGACCTGGCTTACTAGCGGTCGTGTGGGCGGCTCTCGAGCATTTCCTAGTGGGTCTTGCTGTTTGCAATAGCCCGTCCTGGATATCTGTGCTCAAGCCGAATATCTTATGTTATCTGACTTGCACTGTAAATGAAATGTTGCTGTCGGCCATGAGCCTTTGATTAACTGGCTTAGCACAAGAAGTTTCCCTTAACGTTTAATACATACTTTATCCTTGTTCCAAGTTTATTGTAAATGTTTTGTTGTTAACCTTTTGGGGTTTGCCTAATGTTTTGAGAAAATTTATCTAGAATTGTTTTAATTATCTTAATTAACTGGTTTATTTAAAACTGTTTAGAATTTTTAAAAAGGCCAATAGTGTTAAGGTTTTATTTCTCGAACTGAAGTTATTATTATTGTAATTCAAAAGCGGTCTCTTTTACCATCTCGAAAGCCTTTATGTTAGTATGGCCATATCAACTCAAATTTTCTCAGCTGTTCTTCAAATGGGACCTGTGGTTACCAAACAAGTATACAAAAATAAATACTGTTGTTCAAGAATAAATGATGTTAGTTAAAGGGGCCTAGCCCTACCTTGTCATTTCCCTGATCCCGGTAATTCATGATTTCACAGACTACCTAGGAGCAACAATTTCCACGCTAAGAGCGCTTTCTGTTTGAGGCGTCATTGTTTATTTTATTTTTTACGTTCCGTTTTCTATCAGAACTTTTTGAGATCCATTATTGAGTTCAGCTCTTTTCAGCCAAATCTTAGTGAATTGTCAGTGGAGCAGGAGTTTCTTATTAGGAATAATTTGAGGGAGGAGAGAGAAGCTAGTTCTGCTGTTTATTTAAAATAAGGAAACCCGCCAGAAAACTTTGGTCAGAACCAGGCGATACGTCTTATTTAATTGTGCAAGGTGTACAAGCGTTGTTACGATTGTATGTAGTGCCGCAATAGATATAAACATCCCCCCAATAAATATCCTTTGTGGTGATTATCTTGTTTCGTTTCGCCAATGTGTATGGGCAAGCCTCGTGGCTAGTTGGACACGATCAGCAGCTCTCACTCGTGACCACTGCGAATGAAAAATGAAGGTTCAAACGCTGTTGTCGAAATGTAAAAATGTTTTTTCGAGGTGACTTTGTGTTACATTGACGAAGCTTCACTGGCTATCGCTATCGCCGAAAATTCCTACACATCGTTGTTAGGATCTCGGAAAACAATGATGCAGAAACCTTAGGGCAGCGTTGATGAGGGAGTAAGCGGTAAGCACAACAGCGTTATTCAGTACAACGCTTTTCTCCTGATCCCCTGGAGTATGGGGGCGTTGTGGGTCAATAATCTCTCTTTAGCTCAGTCAGTCATGCCGTTTGCGGCAGCCTGAAGCCACCTTTCCATTTCACGACTTCCACGCTTTGTCAGTACACCGCTGTATCATCCGCATACAGCCGTTGTTGAACTCGATCTCCAGATAACGCTAATCAGCGACAAGTGGCACATACTCTTGGGCTACAATGTACAATGACCACAGCATAGGACAGAAGTCCGAACGTCACAGAACTCCGCCACGTATTCGAGACACGGTGGACGTGCTGTTGCCCCCACCCGCCCCCCTCCCCCCCTTCCCCTTTTCCACCGTCCCACACGTACACAAAAGAAACTTGCAACCGATGAGGTACGTAGCTCTCTAAGACTGGAACATTGTGAATAACTGTCGTATGCAGCAAGTCTTTACGACACAAAGTTAAATGGAAAACTCACGTCGAACACAAGTGTACCGTATTACCGTCTGTTAATCGCAGCTGCCTGTGACAGTGCAGGACCACCACAAGAAACCAGGCTCTTCGTGCGACAGTATGTTTGCTGCCGTACGTCATCTAATAACATACGACGTGGAGTTGAAATTTAAACGATGGAAGAGGATAGGAAACGTTGGTTAAGCTATCCTCAGAGAAAGTGAAGAAGAACTGTAGGATCTGTTGAATGGAAAGAACAGCCTCATGAGTAAAGAATAAGGACTGAGGATAAATTGAAGAAAGACGAAAGTAAGAGAAGTAGCAGAAACGAGAACAGCGACAAACCTCACATCAAAACTAGTGTTCATGATGTAGATGAAGTTAAGGAATTCTCCTACCTAGGAAGCATAGTAACTCATGAAGGGCGGGCAAGTAGGACTTAAAAAACAGAATAGTATTGACGAAACGGGTATTCCTGGTCAAGGGAAGTGTACTAATGTCAAACACTGATCTTAATTTGAGGAAGAAATTTCTGAGTCTGGGGCACAGAATTGTATCATACAATGAAGGCTTTCACGACCGGATGGTACTGTTGTTGATAATTCTTTCGGGTTATATGGCCGTGGTCCATGGAATACGTCTATTCCTAACGTTTCGTCCAATACTACGTTGGACATCCTCAGAGGTATGGCTGGTCCTGTTGAGTCCTGCCGACTCAACAGGCAGGACTCAACAGGACCAGCCATAACCCTGAGGATGTCCAACGTAGTATTGGACGAAACGTTAGGAATAGACGTATTCCATGGACCACGGCCATATAACCCGGAAGAATTATCAACAATAGAATTGTATGGTTGTGAAACATGGACTCTGGGGAAACCAGAACGGAGGAGAATCGAAGCACTCGAGACGTGTTGTTACAGAAGAATGTTGAACGCTAGATGGACTGATTAGGTAACGAATGAAAAGGTTCTCCGAAGAATCGGAGAGGAAAGAAATGTATGGAGAAACAATGACATGAAGAAAGGAAAGGATGAGAGGAAATCTATTAAGACATCGCGCATTAACTTCATAGCACTAGAAGAAGCTGTAGAGGGTAAAATCTGTAGAGAAACACAGATATAGGAATACACCCAGCAAATAATTAAGGACTTAGGTTGTATGCATTACTATGAAATGAAAAAGTTGTCGCAGGACTGGAATTCGTGGCGAGCTGCATCAAGATTTTGCAAAAACAGACATAGTGTCTTATGGGATAACAGCAATCAGTAATTTTATAATGTTACTTAAAGTCCGTCTTAATTCCAATTTTTTTTATTCATATAACCGGTTTCGGTTCATTCAGAACCATCTTCAGATCTGATATTTCAGTTACAGGAGTAACCCGTCCAAATTCAGCAACTTTCACATTTGGACGGGTTACTCCTATAACTGAAATATCAGACCTGAAGATGGTTCTGAATGAACCGAAACCGGTCATATGAATAAAAAAAAAATTGTAATCAAGACGGACTTTAAGTAACATTATGCATCAAGCTTGTTGGGACTTTTCGATTCTGCGAGTATAAAAGAGAAAATCGTGGCCATAGGAACAGTACCTTTCATTTTTAATATTTGTAGCTTTCAAAAGCAACATTGTTCCTGCCTAGGAATAGGACGTTCTTCTGTCTCGGCACGACACGCTGAGTTATCTACCATGACGTGTTCCGAAAATGTTTTGCAGATGCTGACAGTAGGCAGTGATTGACAAGTTTTTCATCTGGGTCGCTTTTAACGAGAGTGAAGGGGTCGGACGAGATTTTTACCACGTTATGTCACCGACAGTGAAATGTGTATTTCATATGTCAGTCCTGAATGGAAACAACTTTCCATTTAGTGACGTCATGCCAATTCTTTCAGATTGAAAGCATTCAAACAAATCACCTCTCACATAAAATTCGCAGTAGCATTTTTATGGAACGAAAAGCAGTGAATTCCGTGTTGCCTGAGGTCGGCATGTAGTGTATTGTGACACGCCGTGAAGGCTGTAACCTGCCATTTGCTTTGTATGCCGAGAATGATGAATTCCGAAATACTCTTGTTCGTACTGTTGTCCCATACCGTACTGTAGCGGATTCTTTTTGATTTCGAAACTTGGAGATGTGGAATGGTGTAATGTTAACAATGTTTTCACTGAGATGTCCTTATCTAATGACATCGACGTCGAAATTTGAGAAATCGTTTATGAATGTTGAGAACATTACGCTTCTTTACTGTATAGAAGACGTTACTTTCTTTTCTATTAAACATTGTCCTTCACTATAAAGCAGTGGGTTCTATAACTCCAACATTTTGCGAAAGAGTCACATTTTTGTGAAGACAATAAAGTGCAGTGTCGAACTCCTTTCGCAACTTTTGGAAGAAGGAATTTGCGTGTTCGATTTATATGTTCTATTTTTGTGTTATCGTCTGTGATTAAGCCAAGATCTCCAGAATGAGATTTTCACTCTGCAGCGGAGTGTGCGCTGATATGAAACTTCCTGGCAGATTAAAACTGTGTGCCCGACCGAGACTCGAACTCGGGACCTTTGCCTTTCGCGGGCAAGTGCTCTACCAACTGAGCTACCGAAGCACGACTCACGCCCGGTACCCACAGCTTTACTTCTGCCAGTATCTCGTCTCCTACCTTCCAAACTTTACAGAAGTTCTCCTGCGAAACTTGCAGAACTAGCACTCCTGAAAGAAAGGATATAGCGGAGACATGGCTTAGCCACAGCCTGGGGGATGTTTCCAGAATGAGATTTTCACTCTGCAGCGGAGTGTGCGCTGATATGAAACTTCCTGGCAGATTAAAACTGTGTGCCCGACCGAGACTCGAACTCGGGACCTTTGCCTTTCGCGGGCAAGTGCTCTACCAACTGAGCTACCGAAGCACGACTCACGCCCGGTACCCACAGCTTTACTTCTGCCAGTATCTCGTCTCCTACCTTCCAAACTTTACAGAAGTTCTCCTGCGAAACTTGCAGAACTAGCACTCCTGAAAGAAAGGATATAGCGGAGACATGGCTTAGCCACAGCCTGGGGGATGTTTCCAGAATGAGATTTTCACTCTGCAGCGGAGTGTGCGCTGATATGAAACTTCCTGGCAGATTAAAACTGTGTGCCCGACCGAGACTCGAACTCGGGACCTTTGCCTTTCGCGGGCAAGTGCTCTACCAACTGAGCTACCGAAGCACGACTCACGCCCGGTACCCACAGCTTTACTTCTGCCAGTATCTCGTCTCCTACCTTCCAAACTTTACAGAAGTTCTCCTGCGAAACTTGCAGAACTAGCACTCCTGAAAGAAAGGATATAGCGGAGACATGGCTTAGCCACAGCCTGGGGGATGTTTCCAGAATGAGATTTTCACTCTGCAGCGGAGTGTGCGCTGATATGAAACTTCCTGGCAGATTAAAACTGTGTGCCCGACCGAGACTCGAACTCGGGACCTTTGCCTTTCGCGGGCAAGTGCTCTACCAACTGAGCTACCGAAGCACGACTCACGCCCGGTACCCACAGCTTTACTTCTGCCAGTATCTCGTCTCCTACCTTCCAAACTTTACAGAAGTTCTCCTGCGAAACTTGCAGAACTAGCACTCCTGAAAGAAAGGATATAGCGGAGACATGGCTTAGCCACAGCCTGGGGGATGTTTCCAGAATGAGATTTTCACTCTGCAGCGGAGTGTGCGCTGATATGAAACTTCCTGGCAGATTAAAACTGTGTGCCCGACCGAGACTCGAACTCGGGACCTTTGCCTTTCGCGGGCAAGTGCTCTACCAACTGAGCTACCGAAGCACGACTCACGCCCGGTACCCACAGCTTTACTTCTGCCAGTATCTCGTCTCCTACCTTCCAAACTTTACAGAAGTTCTCCTGCGAAACTTGCAGAACTAGCACTCCTGAAAGAAAGGATATAGCGGAGACATGGCTTAGCCACAGCCTGGGGGATGTTTCCAGAATGAGATTTTCACTCTGCAGCGGAGTGTGCGCTGATATGAAACTTCCTGGCAGATTAAAACTGTGTGCCCGACCGAGACTCGAACTCGGGACCTTTGCCTTTCGCGGGCAAGTGCTCTACCAACTGAGCTACCGAAGCACGACTCACGCCCGGTACCCACAGCTTTACTTCTGCCAGTATCTCGTCTCCTACCTTCCAAACTTTACAGAAGTTCTCCTGCGAAACTTGCAGAACTAGCACTCCTGAAAGAAAGGATATAGCGGAGACATGGCTTAGCCACAGCCTGGGGGATGTTTCCAGAATGAGATTTTCACTCTGCAGCGGAGTGTGCGCTGATATGAAACTTCCTGGCAGATTAAAACTGTGTGCCCGACCGAGACTCGAACTCGGGACCTTTGCCTTTCGCGGGCAAGTGCTCTACCAACTGAGCTACCGAAGCACGACTCACGCCCGGTACCCACAGCTTTACTTCTGCCAGTATCTCGTCTCCTACCTTCCAAACTTTACAGAAGTTCTCCTGCGAAACTTGCAGAACTAGCACTCCTGAAAGAAAGGATATAGCGGAGACATGGCTTAGCCACAGCCTGGGGGATGTTTCCAGAATGAGATTTTCACTCTGCAGCGGAGTGTGCGCTGATATGAAACTTCCTGGCAGATTAAAACTGTGTGCCCGACCGAGACTCGAACTCGGGACCTTTGCCTTTCGCGGGCAAGTGCTCTACCAACTGAGCTACCGAAGCACGACTCACGCCCGGTACCCACAGCTTTACTTCTGCCAGTATCTCGTCTCCTACCTTCCAAACTTTACAGAAGTTCTCCTGCGAAACTTGCAGAACTAGCACTCCTGAAAGAAAGGATATAGCGGAGACATGGCTTAGCCACAGCCTGGGGGATGTTTCCAGAATGAGATTTTCACTCTGCAGCGGAGTGTGCGCTGATATGAAACTTCCTGGCAGATTAAAACTGTGTGCCCGACCGAGACTCGAACTCGGGACCTTTGCCTTTCGCGGGCAAGTGCTCTACCAACTGAGCTACCGAAGCACGACTCACGCCCGGTACCCACAGCTTTACTTCTGCCAGTATCTCGTCTCCTACCTTCCAAACTTTACAGAAGTTCTCCTGCGAAACTTGCAGAACTAGCACTCCTGAAAGAAAGGATATAGCGGAGACATGGCTTAGCCACAGCCTGGGGGATGTTTCCAGAATGAGATTTTCACTCTGCAGCGGAGTGTGCGCTGATATGAAACTTCCTGGCAGATTAAAACTGTGTGCCCGACCGAGACTCGAACTCGGGACCTTTGCCTTTCGCGGGCAAGTGCTCTACCAACTGAGCTACCGAAGCACGACTCACGCCCGGTACCCACAGCTTTACTTCTGCCAGTATCTCGTCTCCTACCTTCCAAACTTTACAGAAGTTCTCCTGCGAAACTTGCAGAACTAGCACTCCTGAAAGAAAGGATATAGCGGAGACATGGCTTAGCCACAGCCTGGGGGATGTTTCCAGAATGAGATTTTCACTCTGCAGCGGAGTGTGCGCTGATATGAAACTTCCTGGCAGATTAAAACTGTGTGCCCGACCGAGACTCGAACTCGGGACCTTTGCCTTTCGCGGGCAAGTGCTCTACCAACTGAGCTACCGAAGCACGACTCACGCCCGGTACCCACAACTTTACTTCTGCCAGTATCTCGTCTCCTACCTTCCAAACTTTACAGAAGTTCTCCTGCGAAACTTGCAGAACTAGCACTCCTGAAAGAAAGGATATAGCGGAGACATGGCTTAGCCACAGCCTGGGGGATGTTTCCAGAATGAGATTTTCACTCTGCAGCGGAGTGTGCGCTGATATGAAACTTCCTGGCAGATTAAAACTGTGTGCCCGACCGAGACTCGAACTCGGGACCTTTGCCTTTCGCGGGCAAGTGCTCTACCAACTGAGCTACCGAAGCACGACTCACGCCCGGTACCCACAGCTTTACTTCTGCCAGTATCTCGTCTCCTACCTTCCAAACTTTACAGAAGTTCTCCTGCGAAACTTGCAGAACTAGCACTCCTGAAAGAAAGGATATAGCGGAGACATGGCTTAGCCACAGCCTGGGGGATGTTTCCAGAATGAGATTTTCACTCTGCAGCGGAGTGTGCGCTGATATGAAACTTCCTGGCAGATTAAAACTGTGTGCCCGACCGAGACTCGAACTCGGGACCTTTGCCTTTCGCGGGCAAGTGCTCTACCAACTGAGCTACCGAAGCACGACTCACGCCCGGTACCCACAGCTTTACTTCTGCCAGTATCTCGTCTCCTACCTTCCAAACTTTACAGAAGTTCTCCTGCGAAACTTGCAGAACTAGCACTCCTGAAAGAAAGGATATAGCGGAGACATGGCTTAGCCACAGCCTGGGGGATGTTTCCAGAATGAGATTTTCACTCTGCAGCGGAGTGTGCGCTGATATGAAACTTCCTGGCAGATTAAAACTGTGTGCCCGACCGAGACTCGAACTCGGGACCTTTGCCTTTCGCGGGCAAGTGCTCTACCAACTGAGCTACCGAAGCACGACTCACGCCCGGTACCCACAGCTTTACTTCTGCCAGTATCTCGTCTCCTACCTTCCAAACTTTACAGAAGTTCTCCTGCGAAACTTGCAGAACTAGCACTCCTGAAAGAAAGGATATAGCGGAGACATGGCTTAGCCACAGCCTGGGGGATGTTTCCAGAATGAGATTTTCACTCTGCAGCGGAGTGTGCGCTGATATGAAACTTCCTGGCAGATTAAAACTGTGTGCCCGACCGAGACTCGAACTCGGGACCTTTGCCTTTCGCGGGCAAGTGCTCTACCAACTGAGCTACCGAAGCACGACTCACGCCCGGTACCCACAGCTTTACTTCTGCCAGTATCTCGTCTCCTACCTTCCAAACTTTACAGAAGTTCTCCTGCGAGTTCTCTCCGAGTTCGAGTCTCGGTCGGGCACACAGTTTTAATCTGCCAGGAAGTTTCATATCAGCGCACACTCCGCTGCAGAGTGAAAATCTCATTCTGGAAACATCCCCCAGGCTGTGGCTAAGCCATGTCTCCGCTATATCCTTTCTTTCAGGAGTGCTAGTTCTGCAAGTTTCGCAGGAGAACTTCTGTAAAGTTTGGAAGGTAGGAGACGAGATACTGGCAGAAGTAAAGCTGTGGGTACCGGGCGTGAGTCGTGCTTCGGTAGCTCAGTTGGTAGAGCACTTGCCCGCGAAAGGCAAAGGTCCCGAGTTCGAGTCTCGGTCGGGCACACAGTTTTAATCTGCCAGGAAGTTTCATATCAGCGCACACTCCGCTGCAGAGTGAAAATCTCATTCTGGAAACATCCCCCAGGCTGTGGCTAAGCCATGTCTCCGCTATATCCTTTCTTTCAGGAGTGCTAGTTCTGCAAGTTTCGCAGGAGAACTTCTGTAAAGTTTGGAAGGTAGGAGACGAGATACTGGCAGAAGTAAAGCTGTGGGTACCGGGCGTGAGTCGTGCTTCGGTAGCTCAGTTGGTAGAGCACTTGCCCGCGAAAGGCAAAGGTCCCGAGTTCGAGTCTCGGTCGGGCACACAGTTTTAATCTGCCAGGAAGTTTCATATCAGCGCACACTCCGCTGCAGAGTGAAAATCTCATTCTGGAAACATCCCCCAGGCTGTGGCTAAGCCATGTCTCCGCTATATCCTTTCTTTCAGGAGTGCTAATTCTGCAAGTTTCGCAGGAGAACTTCTGTAAAGTTTGGAAGGTAGGAGACGAGATACTGGCAGAAGTAAAGCTGTGGGTACCGGGCGTGAGTCGTGCTTCGGTAGCTCAGTTGGTAGAGCACTTGCCCGCGAAAGGCAAAGGTCCCGAGTTCGAGTCTCGGTCGGGCACACAGTTTTAATCTGCCAGGAAGTTTCATATCAGCGCACACTCCGCTGCAGAGTGAAAATCTCATTCTGGAAACATCCCCCAGGCTGTGGCTAAGCCATGTCTCCGCTATATCCTTTCTTTCAGGAGTGCTAGTTCTGCAAGTTTCGCAGGAGAACTTCTGTAAAGTTTGGAAGGTAGGAGACGAGATACTGGCAGAAGTAAAGCTGTGGGTACCGGGCGTGAGTCGTGCTTCGGTAGCTCAGTTGGTAGAGCACTTGCCCGCGAAAGGCAAAGGTCCCGAGTTCGAGTCTCGGTCGGGCACACAGTTTTAATCTGCCAGGAAGTTTCATATCAGCGCACACTCCGCTGCAGAGTGAAAATCTCATTCTGGAAACATCCCCCAGGCTGTGGCTAAGCCATGTCTCCGCTATATCCTTTCTTTCAGGAGTGCTAGTTCTGCAAGTTTCGCAGGAGAACTTCTGTAAAGTTTGGAAGGTAGGAGACGAGATACTGGCAGAAGTAAAGCTGTGGGTACCGGGCGTGAGTCGTGCTTCGGTAGCTCAGTTGGTAGAGCACTTGCCCGCGAAAGGCAAAGGTCCCGAGTTCGAGTCTCGGTCGGGCACACAGTTTTAATCTGCCAGGAAGTTTCATATCAGCGCACACTCCGCTGCAGAGTGAAAATCTCATTCTGGAAACATCCCCCAGGCTGTGGCTAAGCCATGTCTCCGCTATATCCTTTCTTTCAGGAGTGCTAGTTCTGCAAGTTTCGCAGGAGAACTTCTGTAAAGTTTGGAAGGTAGGAGATGAGATACTGGCAGAAGTAAAGCTGTGGGTACCGGGCGTGAGTCGTGCTTCGGTAGCTCAGTTGGTAGAGCACTTGCCCGCGAAAGGCAAAGGTCCCGAGTTCGAGTCTCGGTCGGGCACACAGTTTTAATCTGCCAGGAAGTTTCATATCAGCGCACACTCCGCTGCAGAGTGAAAATCTCATTCTGGAAACATCCCCCAGGCTGTGGCTAAGCCATGTCTCCGCTATATCCTTTCTTTCAGGAGTGCTAGTTCTGCAAGTTTCGCAGGAGAACTTCTGTAAAGTTTGGAAGGTAGGAGACGAGATACTGGCAGAAGTAAAGCTGTGGGTACCGGGCGTGAGTCGTGCTTCGGTAGCTCAGTTGGTAGAGCACTTGCCCGCGAAAGGCAAAGGTCCCGAGTTCGAGTCTCGGTCGGGCACACAGTTTTAATCTGCCAGGAAGTTTCATATCAGCGCACACTCCGCTGCAGAGTGAAAATCTCATTCTGGAAACATCCCCCAGGCTGTGGCTAAGCCATGTCTCCGCTATATCCTTTCTTTCAGGAGTGCTAGTTCTGCAAGTTTCGCAGGAGAACTTCTGTAAAGTTTGGAAGGTAGGAGACGAGATACTGGCAGAAGTAAAGCTGTGGGTACCGGGCGTGAGTCGTGCTTCGGTAGCTCAGTTGGTAGAGCACTTGCCCGCGAAAGGCAAAGGTCCCGAGTTCGAGTCTCGGTCGGGCACACAGTTTTAATCTGCCAGGAAGTTTCATATCAGCGCACACTCCGCTGCAGAGTGAAAATCTCATTCTGGAAACATCCCCCAGGCTGTGGCTAAGCCATGTCTCCGCTATATCCTTTCTTTCAGGAGTGCTAGTTCTGCAAGTTTCGCAGGAGAACTTCTGTAAAGTTTGGAAGGTAGGAGACGAGATACTGGCAGAAGTAAAGCTGTGGGTACCGGGCGTGAGTCGTGCTTCGGTAGCTCAGTTGGTAGAGCACTTGCCCGCGAAAGGCAAAGGTCCCGAGTTCGAGTCTCGGTCGGGCACACAGTTTTAATCTGCCAGGAAGTTTCATATCAGCGCACACTCCGCTGCAGAGTGAAAATCTCATTCTGGAAACATCCCCCAGGCTGTGGCTAAGCCATGTCTCCGCTATATCCTTTCTTTCAGGAGTGCTAGTTCTGCAAGTTTCGCAGGAGAACTTCTGTAAAGTTTGGAAGGTAGGAGACGAGATACTGGCAGAAGTAAAGCTGTGGGTACCGGGCGTGAGTCGTGCTTCGGTAGCTCAGTTGGTAGAGCACTTGCCCGCGAAAGGCAAAGGTCCCGAGTTCGAGTCTCGGTCGGGCACACAGTTTTAATCTGCCAGGAAGTTTCATATCAGCGCACACTCCGCTGCAGAGTGAAAATCTCATTCTGGAAACATCCCCCAGGCTGTGGCTAAGCCATGTCTCCGCTATATCCTTTCTTTCAGGAGTGCTAGTTCTGCAAGTTTCGCAGGAGAACTTCTGTAAAGTTTGGAAGGTAGGAGACGAGATACTGGCAGAAGTAAAGCTGTGGGTACCGGGCGTGAGTCGTGCTTCGGTAGCTCAGTTGGTAGAGCACTTGCCCGCGAAAGGCAAAGGTCCCGAGTTCGAGTCTCGGTCGGGCACACAGTTTTAATCTGCCAGGAAGTTTCAAGCCAAGATCTGTTCCACCCTTGTTTCTGCGGAAAGCACTTAGGTATTTGTTTGTTGCTGTAAACATCCTACCTCTTCATCTTTCCGATTAAAGTTTCATGTCTTGCCACAAATTTGCTTCCTTTATATTTTTCATTGTCCTTCATTCTTCATTAAGATGAAACAGACCTAAACAAAAGAGCTCGCTATAGACACGCTAATTAAATTTAAGACTCTTCTCATTTCATTAAATGGACCTGACGTCGGGATATGCAAGAAGTTTGATCAACACTACCAAAGTTTTCTTGTCTGAACATTTGTCAGTGAAGAGAACAGGGTTTTGTCCTTCTAGATGCAAGGGATTGGAGGAGTCTATGTAGTCAGCAACTCCATTAGACGTTAAACCGTAGCTACATTCATAGTAATAAGGAAAGCATCACCCACAGATATCGTTGTGACCTTCCCTCAGGAATTAACTGATAAAGATCACCAAGAATTATGATTGTACATGACTATCTTCTGACGTTCTTTTTTCTCGCAGTCACTTTCTGAAGGAGCCATTTAACAATGATCCGTTACTAAATTCATTACCCGGCTCCTGAGAAGAGGATACAGATAAAGAACGAATTTACGACGTAATTTAAAGAGATGACTCGTCTGAGGACGAGGTGAATGATGTTTTTCTGGAGTAGAATGGCCCTGAGACGAGCGTGCGTCGACATGATGAAATTTTAACGTACTGTACTTGCGTGCGTCGACATGATGAAATTTTAACGTGCTGTACTTCCTTGACTGATTACCATAGTAAAATTAGGTCTAGGAGACGTGAAGATCTGGCGCTCTTATGCCTCATGCGCGATTATGAAAATGTTTTTCAGAACATCAAGCTGTGACAGCAGTTTGGAAGGTGAAATTATCATTACGGGCATTATTGTCATCAAAGGCAGGACAAACATATCGTCGTTCGAAATAATGAGGTACGTTTTTGGCTGGTACGAGAGTACACAAATTGTGATCTGAAATCCACAGGCAATATTTACGATGAACTAAAGTATTTTTGTGCATTTTCAACTTCTCGCGGCGTAATGAATAGTGCATTAAATTTCGGGCATGCAGCCGTGCAAATAAAATTTCCTCCATTGATATTTCGGCCGCGTATCGCCCGGCATCCCGAGAGTGAGTCCCAAGACTGACAACAAAATGCCAAGCGCTGCCTTATATGCTCCACCGCGGCGGTACTGCGCATGCGGGTCACAGATGCTGGTCGGTGGCAAAGAAATACGCTTACTAGTGCGCCGCCTTTGGCGAAGAAGTACAGACATTCGATTCGCTTATGATCGGCGGCGGTGACACCATGACGACTTCTCTGCAGTTTAATTGCCCCAACAGCCGGATCCCACGGTTTGTCTAAATTAAAACCATTGTCTCTAATTATTAAATTATTAGCTAATCTAATCTCTAGAGCTTCCTTGAAGACAGATTCCCAAAAGGAGGAGGTGGATGTTAAAATCTTCAGGAAGAGGTGGATGTTAAATGAATTACAGTGATCTGGAGATTTCAACGTCCACCTCTTCCTTTTGGGATGTTAAAATCTTCAGGAAGAGAGGGATGTTAAATGAATTACAGTGATGTGAAGATTTTAACATCCACCTTTTCGTTTTGGGAATCTGTTTTCAAGGAAGCTATAGAGATTAGATTAGCTAATAATTTAATAAATAGAGATAATGGTTTTAATTTGGACAAAGCATGGAATCCGGCTCTTGGTGTAATTAAAATGCAGAGAACTCGTCATGGTGTCACCGCCTCCGATCACACTTCGATAAGCGAATCGAACGTCTCTACGCCTTCGCCACAGGCAGCGCATGTGTAAGCGTATTTCTTTGCCACCCACCAGCAACTGTGACCCGCATGCACAGTACCGTCGCGGTGGAGCATATAAGGCCGTGCTTGGCATCTTTTCGTCAGTCTCGTGACTCACTCTGAGGATCAGGTCCTGAAGAAAGGTTGTGCTCCAAAATAGAACAGCATAGAGACAGAAGTGATAACACTTTCTGCTTGAGCTGACCATCATTACGCAGGACAATGCTCAAGCACGTACAGTGCAAGCTGCTACTGATTTGTTTGACTGATAACGTTGCTAAGTGCTATACCACCTACTGCACTCCCCTGACTTAAGCCCTCGTAAGTTCAACTCGATTTCTAAACTGAAGGAAACACTTCACGGCATTCGCTTCGGAACTGTTACAAATTCGTCGGGCAATAGACCGCGCCGCTCGAACTGTCAACGCAACTGCCACTGTTAAGAGTATCCTACGACTTCCACATCGCTGGCAACATGTTATACACAACGCTGGTGACTACGTTGAAGGTTAGTAAAACTTTGAAACACGTATCTATTTTGTGCGAGCTGTAAATAAATATTTGACGCTATTAAAGCTCCAGCCCTCGTATATGGACTTGGTAGTGTCACGACTAGTAAGGACCAAACGGCATATGCTGTTACTTGTTACCCTTTACAGGCCAGATTGTTTGTTCTATATCTGATATTCTTATGTTAAAAAGGATGTTTTATGTTAGTATTTGACACCTGTCAAGGCATATGTGGGCTACAAAGAATTAATGGTTTCGCCAGAGTGATTTATGTTTTGTATGTCGATATTATGCAATTTAAATAAATTGTTATTAAGACTGATCCCACATCTGCACCCCTCTCCACCTGAATCCCACGTATCGGTTTGGTACCTCCACTGAGGCTTTACAAGAACTGACCCGAAACTGGATAACAGTTGCATTTAAACAGCATTAATTCTGCCATGGCAATTTCTCAATCACTTATGTCATAAAATAATTGTACGTGTAAAACATTAATCTAGGATAGAATCTTCTCAGTATTGCAAATCTATACTCAGCTGGGTAGACCATTTCTAAAGATATGAATAGTTTGATCAATGTCATATACATGATATGCCAGTTTCTTAATAAATAATTAAAAAAACTTGAAATAAACCAATTTATTGGAAGGTAGGTGGGAGTAGTTTATCATAATACCGCTTCATTTATTTGTTATTTCACTTCAAATTCGGATTTGTATTCCACACAATGGACATTCCGGCTTACAATTCAAATAATTTTAAAGTTACAAGAAAATCCAATAGCAGGCTTTGTAGGGCTTTTCAAGTGCTATCCATTGTGGCATAGTTTGAAAATACCTCTTAATCAATGAAGAGTCATTAATAAAATTCTCTTCTGGAACAACTTAAACACTAACATCCCGATCGAGAGTTAAAAAAAATGGCTCTATGGGACTTAACTTCTGAGGTCATCAGTCCCTTAGAACTTAGAACTACTTAAACCTAACTAACCTAAGGATATCACACACATCCATCCCCGAGGCAGGATTCGAACCTGCGGCCGGCGATCGAGGGTTCGTTTAGACCCACGTACTCCTGTCAGTTTTTTCTTTACATTCGTATGTTTGCTTATTTACTAGCTGTCTTAGATGAGCTGTTACTGAGTTTACATGAGTTTCATTCTTATTACAGACTCGCTTCCGCCAAAAGGCGGCCCCTTCCGTCCAAGTACTCCTTACCATCGCCCAAAGTGAAGTGGTTGGCACAAGAGAGGAATTCTTAGCAGACGGTATCAGACCGATCGTTGATGAGGAAAAAGTAGGATACACACAAAATTTCTAAAACAAATTACGTCTCTTGAGAGTCTTCACGTATAATAGAAGAGAAAGAACCTGTAAGAGAATGTGGGGTGCAGACATATTAGCTTATCGTTCGGAACAACTGCGACACAGTTGTGACACTATTATCGATATTACCTATAACTGTCTTATCTAATTTCTATGACTGTTTTTACTTAAGGTGACCTCTGTAGCCGGCCGCTGTGACCGAGCGGTTCTAGGCGCTTCAGTCCGGAACCCCGCTGTTGCTACTGGTGCAGGTTCGAATCCTGCCTCGGGCATGGCTGTGTGTGATATCCTTAGGTTAGTTAGGTTTAAGTACACTCCTGGAAATGGAAAAAAGAACACATTGACACCGGTGTGACAGACCCACCATACTTGCTCCGGACACTGCGAGAGGGCTGTACAAGCAATGATCACACGCACGGCACAGCGGACACACCAGGAACCGCGGTGTTGGCCGTCGAATGGCGCTAGCTGCGCAGCATTTGTGCACCGCCGCCGTCAGTGTCAGCCAGTTTGCCGTGGCAAACGGAGCTCCATCGCAGTCTTTAACACTGGTAGCATGCCGCGACAGCGTGGACGTGAACCGTATGTGCAGTTGACGGACTTTGAGCGAGGGCGTATAGTGGGCATGCGGGAGGCCGGGTGGACGTACCGCCGAATTGCTCAACACGTGGGGCGTGAGGTCTCCACAGTACATCGATGTTGTCGCCAGTGGTCGGCGGAAGGTGCACGTGCCCGTCGACCTGGGACCGGACCGCAGCGACGCACGGATGCACGCCAAGACCGTAGGATCCTACGCAGTGCCGTAGGGGACCGCACCGCCACTTCCCAGCAAATTAGGGACACTGTTGCTCCTGGGGTATCGGCGAGGACCATTCGCAACCGTCTCCATGAAGCTGGGCTACGATCCCGCACACCGTTAGGCCGTCTCCCGCTCACGCCCCAACATCGTGCAGCCCGCCTCCAGTGGTGTCGCGACAGGCGTGAATGGAGGGACGAATGGAGACGTGTCGTCTTCAGCGATGAGAGTCGCTTCTGCCTTGGTGCCAATGATGGTCGTATGCGTGTTTGGCGCCGTGCAGGTGAGCGCCACAATCAGGACTGCATACGACCGAGGCACACAGGGCCAACACTCGGCATCATGGTGTGGGGAGCGATCTCCTACACTGGCCGTACACCACTGGTGATCGTCGAGGGGACACTGAATAGTGCACGGTACATCCAAACCGTCATCGAACCCATCGTTCTACCATTCCTAGACCGGCAAGGGAACTTGCTGTTCCAACAGGACAATGCACGTTGTAAATGGTCCGCCTAGTCGTTGATATCTCTAGTTGCTGTAATCGCAGTATTTCACTCCCATTTACGGAGCTTGTTAGCACTTGATGTTAGGTTGGCGCCATTACAATGCATTGTAGTAATCGCTGCTGCTTGCTGGATCGCTGCTGTGTCTCGATGCTGATGCTGGCTCTAAATCTGGTTGTCTAGGGTTAAAAACATGAGGTCCCGAGTTTTTCATGTGCTTTTGATGATAAAGAACAAACGAAACCAACACATATGTAAACATCAAATATTTATTACTTTGGTGGCCATCTTAATTCCACTATCCACCAAAGACCATAACACAACACAAAGTAGTACTTCCTTTACATGTTCTTTGCATTGTTTTTCCATCCCAAACAATAACACAGAAACACACTTCACCAAAGTGACATCCCGACTGCCCCTGACTGCCTCCGACTGCCTGTATTTATAACGTTGTCAAAGAACTACTAAAAAGAGATATAGTTTATAAGTCACATGTACATCTGTTATCATAATTTGTGCAGAAAAGTTATTAATTCGCATCGAGTGACATAATTTAACATGTTATTAAAATGACAGACAGATTTGTTGACTTGACAGAATAATTCTTTGTTACAAAAAGGTCGTTTTTTAGAAGTTTGTCAATTGACTTCTCTAATTTGCATAAATAAGTAAGTAACATGAATTATTAAGAATTACATTGGGTTTCGTCTAAAATAGGATTGATTACGTGAATACTGAGTGAAAACGCTCCTAGTGAACAAATAGGTTTCACTGGGTGATTTTTATTTAAGGAGATCCAAAATACCTATGTTGGCCACTATTTTTCGTACTTCATATTAATTATTTAAGATGAACTTAGTGTTTTTACATGATGACATTTGCTGTATCAGTGATCAAGTGATATTAACTTTTGTGTGGGTCAGTTATTCAGTATAATTTAATGGATTGACTGTTTATGGAGACATGTTATGCAATCATTGTTAACATACACAATAACTTTTCTATAATCATAAATACTCATTAAACTGGTTGAATTTGGAAGGGATCGCATACTTCATTAAAGTAAAGCCTTTAATATGTTCCGTTACAACGTCCGCATGTATCCCGTGCCACCCAACGTGCTCTAGAAGGTGTAAGTCAACTACCCTGGCCAGCAAGATCTCCGGATCTGTCCCCCATTGAGCATGTTTGGGACTGGATGAAGCGTCGTCTCACGCGGTCTGCACGTCCAGCACGAACGCTGGTCCAGCTGAGGCGCCAGGTGGAAATGGCATGGCAAGCCGTTCCACAGGACTACATCCAGCATCTCTACGATCGTCTCCATGGGAGAATAGCAGCCTGCATTGCTGCGAAAGGTGGATATACACTGTACTAGTGCCGACATTGTGCATGCTCTGTTGCCTGTGTCTATGTGCCTGTGGTTCTGTCAGTGTGATTATGTGATGTATCTGACCCCAGGAATGTGTCAATAAAGTTTCCCCTTCCTGGGACAATGAATTCACGGTGTTCTTATTTCAATTTCCAGGAGTGTAGTTATGTCTAGGGGACTGATGACCTCACATGTTAAATCCCATAGACCTTAGAGCCATTTCAACCATTTGGTTTCTGTATAATCATGTCTTTTGATGTAACAACCATGTCAATTATTTATTCATTAATTATGGTAAGTTATGTAATTTTAACTAATCTATAAATGTAATTTCAGAAGTAATGTGCTGTAAAGGAATGTAAAAGTTAAAACTTTAATTCTGATACTGGTTCGTGCAAAGGGAAAGTAGGTTTGTAATTATGTAAAACTTGGAGAGAAGTGTCTTCGCAATGGAACGAGCCAGGCGCGAATCGAAAAGGTGGAGTAGGTTGTTGAGCTTCAACGTTCCTTTGTACATAGCTCAGTCGGTGGATAGCAGGCAAAGGGTACGCGTCTTGTGAACTGAAAGAGGTGAAAAGAACTGCAAGATTATATAATATAGCCTCGGACGCGGAAGTCATTCAGCTTATTATTCATGGCGTACTTTGGTTGACTGTGTATTACGAAAAGCCTTCTCTAAAAAGAGAATTTTCAGAGCTTGTTACGCAGGAAGAGCCGTAGATACTTTTGCCTCATTTTTTTTTAATAGAATAGGAGATCGAACCTGTCACCACCTTCGTCTCAAATTATCATCTGAGGGAATAGTTATGTGGTTTCGTTTTCAATACTAATTTTGTTGAGGCACCGTATTACTTTTAGTCGTTTACCTACGCAGGGTCTTATCCCAAGTGTTACCAGCAGCTAAATCAGAGTATTGTATTTTACTGAAATGAAAAGGAATGATTTTCTTTAACAGAAGATAATAAACTTTTTGAATTGTAAAGTACATAATTATTTAGTGAGCGTAAGTGTTGAGACACTTCTCGTAAATGGACAGTTAAAGTTTAATCGAAGTGCAATTACTAAGTGAAGATTTAAAGTATTGAGTTCAAAGATTCTTCTTACTGCAATAATAGTGTTTACAATTTCATGTGTTATGTAATTAACACTGTTTCCCATGTTGTGTTGTCAGTAAAGTGTTAGCCTCGATCTGAGTCTACCGATAGATTTGTTTCTGGGTCCTAATGCTGGAACTTGAACCAGATTCAAATGTCATATTACAATAAGAACACTTACGAATAAGCAACTCGCTACAAATGATGACACTATACAGTATCCAGGTCTCACATGTTCGACTTGACCTAAATAATATAAAAAAGTTAACGTTACTTGAGAATACAAATAATGATCAGTGCAAAAAATACAATTACTTAATAACTATTTCAATATTCATTTCCCAACCTCTTGTCCAAGTCAGTAGCGTTCCGCCATTAGTAATCATTTACTTGCAATTATAATTATCTTTCTACTGTAATGTATAGATCGTAAGTGTTATTGAGAGCCAGTTGTTGCCTAAACATGTTAATACTCCTCCTGTGTATTCCAAGTCAAATTACTGGTCATTACTTGTTAAACTGTGTTACTGTCTTGTATCTTGTTAGCAAAACAGAAGTTCTATATCAAGTAAAGTCAACCCCAAGTCTGAACCACGCTAGTACTGTGTACAACTTTGCCTAACTACGCTGGCAACCGTTTCCTTTTACATTATTACAATTCACTTGATTAGTAATAAAAGCTCATTTCGATTCTCGTTTGTTTTGCTATTGTTTCCTCTCAATAGCAATCTTTCCAGAGTCGAGAAACAGTCCGACGTCTTTCCACTGCACACAGTCACGATCACAAAAAAGTATCCTTTCACAGGAATAATATTATCTGCATATTACTATTTTAGCAGTAGCCGGAAGTATTATACAATTTATGTGTGTTCCATCGAAGGACGTGAATCACTAACATATTCATATGTTTTACACTCAACATTTTACGTTAGAATATGACAAAAAAAGTAGTGTGACTTTATTTTGCTGGAAGAATACGGAAAGGTTTGATAAAGTGTGAAGAATGGGAAAAAGAGCAACCCAAATGTTTGAACTAGGTGAATTTCATTTAAGAGCTACACAATGTACGACCTCAGATTAAGGAAAGGTCTTTTTCAGACCCCTGTCAGTTGTAAGAAGTTAGTTTTGTACGGAATTGTTTTCGACTTTACCTCTGTCGGTGGTTTTTCCTAGCTTGTGCGCTTGACTGTGTGAAATGCGTGTGCATGTCATACAGCGAATTAAACAGAAGTAGGGTTGAATAACAATTATTAATGAACAAAATACGAATATGTACTTCAACCATATACCCTTGGAATGATGTGACATCTGTATTTGCAGATACTTTGATACCATAATTATCAATGCATTTTTTGTACAACGACATAAACGACAAAATCTTGTTTTATTTCGTGTCATAATGTAAAATACCAAATCTACTTTTCTTTGCCGGGATATTTTATTTTTGTTTTATTTTCCGATAATCGTTGAACGTTGCTGATTCGTCTGTGCACATAATTTCAAATGGGTAAGAAGAATCCCTGGAAATCTGTAAAAATGTTGCATTATTGCCACATTTTCTACAAGTAATCCCCGTGTTGTCATTAAAGTGCAGCAGAGTTCAGAGATATTGATGTTTCAATACTAATTTTTTTTAAAATGTATTTTCAACAATGGATCTGTTAAGCACCATAAACTTTTTTATATTTGTCATAAGAAAAACTATGCAATAAATATATACATAAATTTGAGAGAAATTTGTGCCCTTCCCGTTGTTTATTCTGAAGTTTGTTTCCGCTTCTTTTGCGGCTAACCGATAAGTGTAACTTCTGTTTTTGAAAATTTTTGGAGAGATTTCTGTATTTAAGGAATTGTGAAGAAACACAGACATGTGTCGTCTGAATTTACCTAAACTTTCAGACATGACGAGGATCCGTCATACAGTTATTTGTATTTATATTTGTTTGTTACTATTTTATTTGTCGTTTGCCTTTCGGCTGTGTCGTATCTTCATCCAAGGATAGTGAACTGCAATGCTGGAAATAGTGGAGTCTACCTTCTCGATGTTGGTACTACTACAGTACAGCAGTGTAGTAGTGCAGATAGTGAAGACTTCGAATCGGCTTGTTTGGACAGAAAAAAATCACTGGAGATCTTTATTCTTGCGAATATGTCTCTGCTGACATAGCTATCCTTCCGAATCATTCTCCATCAACATCATTATCTAGTCGGAGGTCGGAAGCTTTCTACGCGTCATGACGAGACATGCATGCATGTACCTAACGTGGTGCTTCAGAACAGTTAAGAACGAAGTAACCGTATGCCTCAATACGTTCACAGCGGTAGACACACCAGCGGCACGCCACTGCGAAAATGCTGTGACACTCAACCGCACACTCATACTCCTATGGTGGACTACAGTCTTCAGATGGTAAATAAAATTAAGACACTAAATATGCCCACATAATGTAATAACTGCAATAAAATACTACAAAGCAATTTTTGTTATATTTTTTCTCCTTTGTTTCGAGCTGAGTCTAAACGGTCTGATCATGGTGTAAGGTTCTCTCGTAACTCAAGTATTAGTACAATCCCTCCCAAACCAGTATCTTATCTGACAGCAACTACTTTTCTTTATCCTTTTACGCCTTGCTGTTGCATTTTCTTCAGTATCATCTGTAGTGGGAGGAATAACTGGGGGTAAAGATATGCTTTTCTTCTCTCCCTCCGACTATGTAGTAGCGATCGTTAACACTTCGTATTTGCAACTTCCGCATTCTGCCGAAGGCCTGCCGCTGTGGCCGAACGGTTCAAGGTGCTTTAGTCCGGAACCACGCTGCTGCTACAGTCGCTGGTTCGAATACTGCCTCGCGCATGGCTGTGTGTGATGTCCTTAGGTTAGTTAGGTTTAACTAGTTTTAAGTCTCGGTACTGATGATCTCAGAAGCTAAGTCCCATAGTACTTAGAGCCATTTGAACCATTTTGCCGAGCTCTTGTAGAATTTTGACAATAGGTAGACGTCATCTTTAGTGCTAGAACGGCCATCACACACTGACGAGCAAAAGCATACGTACGTCGTTACTTTAAGGGGGGTAGGACGTCAAACGGGCCGACTTGGAGCAGAAGAGGCACCACAGGACATTTTAATTTCCACTCTCTATACTTTTACAAATAAATTCATAAAACTTTGAAAGCATGATCAGGAAGGATTCAGGATTCATACTTATAATAGTGGAAGCTCAAAAACGTAATAAATTCCTATTTTTTACATGTGAAATTTCATTATTTTTTCACTTATCACTGGCTGCATTTGTTGCTTTACGCACACTTTTCTTCCTAAGTAAGAGAGATTCTTCGATGAATTTTGCATAGCATACAAACTATAGTTACATGTCCACAAAACTCTAGAGTTCATTTAATTTATTAAAAATGAATGAACTGTTACACTTTAAACTTCTTGTTTAGAAAAAACTCAAACTTTTCAGTTAATTATCTCAATTTTTCCCACAGTTTTTAATAGATTTGGAAAATTCTAGAGTTTCATACACCTGTAAGTACTGCTTGTATGCTGTGCAAAATTCATCGAAGAATCTCTCTTACTTAGGAAGAAAAGTACACCTACAGAAACAAATGCAGCCAGTAGTAAGTGAAAAAATGATGAAATTTCACATGTAAAAAAAAGGTATTTTGCTACGTTTTTGAACTTCCACTGCTATGAGTGTGAGTGCTCAATCCTTCCTGGTCATGCTGACAAAGTTTTATGAATTTATTTATAAAAGTATAGACAGTAGAAATTAAAATGTCCTGTAGTGCCTCTCCTGCTCCAAGTCGGCCCGTTTGACGTCCTACCCCCCTTCAGTTTAGCCACGCAAAGAATAAAACGTGATTTCTGTCGACATGAACATTTATTAAAAACAACAGAATTTCTTGTGTCTATTGTTGACGAAGGCCAATGGCCGAAAGCTTTAACTGTGAGAGTCTTTTTATTGTGCGTATCTGCGACTCAGCATCACCGCTGTAAGGTGAGAAGCAACTTTCCTTCTCATAATATGATTACATTTGACAGGTTAAAAATCTTTTCAGTAATAGAATAGTTCATGAGACAGCTGCTTTTTTTTTTTACAATTTTTAGAACATACCAAGATCACGCGTGAAACTTTCTCCCGAGTCTTTCTCTTCGGACCGGCGACGGTCGCACACAGGAGGCATCGGTCTGATGTTAGGCGTGGCTCTGGCGGTTAAGCCGTCACGTACTGTCTCCCGAACTCCGTCATCACACGCTACCAAATATCAGCTTTTTTCTTTGGTCATCAGTCTTCTGACTGGTCTGATACGGCCCGCTACGAATTCCTCTCCTGTGCTAACCTCTGAGTAGCACTTGCAACCTACATCCTCATTTATTTGCTGGATGCATTCCAATTTCTGTCTGCCTCTACAGTTTTTGCCTTCTACAGCTCCCTCTAGTACCATGGAAATCATTCCCTCATGTCATAACAGATTTTCTGTCATCCTGCCCCTTCTCTTTATCAGTGTTTTCCACATAGTTCTATCCTTTCCGATTCTGCGAAGAACCTCCTCATTCCTATCTTCTCAGTCTTCCTAATTTTCAACATTAGTGTGTAGCACCACATCTGAAATTCTTAGATTTTCTTCTGTTCCGGTTTTCCCACAGTCCATGTTTCACTACCATACAATGCTGTACTCCAGACGAACATTCTCAGAAATGTATTCCTCAAATTAAGTCTGATATTTGATATTAGTAGAATTCTCTTGCCCAGGAATGCCCTTTCTGCCATTGCTAGTCTGCTTTTAATGTCCTCCTTGCTCCGTCCTTAATTGGTTATTTTACTGCCTAGGTAGCTGGTTTCCATAACTTCATCTAATTCGTGACCATCAATCTTGACGCTAAGATTCTCGCTGTACTCATTTCCATTACCTTCATCTGTCTTCGGTTTACTGTCAATCCATATTCTGTACTCATTAGACTGTTCATTCCGTTCAGCAGCTCATGTAATTCTTCTTCACTTTCCCTCAGGATACAAATGTCATTAGCGAATCGTATCATTGATACCCTTTCACCTTGAATTTTAATTCCACTCCTGAAACTTTCTTTTATATCCATCATTGCTTCCTCGCCGTATAGATAGAACAGTAGAGGCGAAAGGCTACATTCTTGTCTTACACCCTGTTTAATAGAGCACTTCGTTCTTGGTCGTTTTCTCAGAATTTCGAACATCTTGCACCATTTTACATTGTCGAACCCTTTTTCCAGGTCGGCAAATATTATGAACGTATTTTTATTTTTCTTTAGTCTTGCTTCCATTATTAACCGCAACGTCAGAATTGGCTCTCTCGTGCCTTTTCCTTTCCTAAAGCCAAAATAATCGTCATCTAGGCAATCCTCAATTTTCTATTCCATTCTACAGTATATTATTCTTGCAAGCAACTTGGATGCGTGAGCTGTTAAGCTGCTTGTGTGGTGATTCTCGCACTTGTCAGCTCTTGCCGTCTTCGGAATTGTGCGGATGATGTTTTTCCGAAAATCAGATGGTATATTGAGAGACTCATACATTATACACACCAATGTGAATAGTCGTTTTGTTGCCACTTCCCTCAATGATTTTTGAAATTCTGATGGAATGCTACCTATACCTTCTGCCTTATGTGATCTTAAGTCCTCCAAACCTCTTTTAGTTTAACTCTAATACTGGATCCCCTATTTATTCTAAATCGGCTCCTGTTTCGTCTTCTATCACATCAGACAAATCTTCCCCTCATAGAGGCTTTCAATGTATTCTTTTCACTTATCCGCTCTCTCCTCTGCATTTAACAGTGGAATTCCCATTTCACTCTTAATGTCATGACCCTTGCTTTCAATTTCACCGACGGTTGTTTTGCCTTTCTTTTTCAGTGTCTTCACATTTTTCCTGCAGCCACTTCGTCTTAGCTTCGCTGCACTTCCTATTTGTTTCATTCTTCAGCGACTTGTATTTCTCTATTCCTGAGTCTCCCGAACATTTATGAACTTCCTCCTTTCATCGATCAATTGAAGAATTTCTTCTCTTACCCATGGTTTCTTCGCAGGTAACTTCTTTGTACTTATGTATTCCTTCCGAGCTTCTGTGACGGCCCTTTTTATAAATGTCCATTCCTCTTCAACTGTTCTGCCTACTGAACTATTCCTTGTTCCTGTTTCTATAGCCTTAGAGAACTTTAACCGTATCTCATCATTCCTTAGTACCTCTATATGCCACTTCTTTGCATACTGATTCTTCCTGGCTAATGTCTTAAACTTCAGCCTACTCTTCTTCACTGCTATATTGTGATCTGAGTCTATGTCTGGTCCTGGGTACGCCTTAGAAGCCATTAGCTGATTTCGGAATATCTGTCTGACCATGAAGTAATCTAACTGAAATCTTCCAGTATCACCCGGGCTTTTCGAAGTATACCTCCTCCTCTTGTCTTTCTTGAACAGAGTATTCACTAATACTATCTGAAACTTGTTACAGAACTCAATTAGTCTTGCTCCTCTCTCATTCCTTGTCCCAAGCCCATGTTCTCCTGTAACCTTTCCTTCTACTCGTTCCCCTACAACTGCATTCCAGTTCCCCATGACTATTAGATTTTCAAATACCTTTACATACTGTATAATCCTTTCAATATTTTCATACACTTTCTCTATCTCTTCATCTTCAGCATGTGATATCGGCATGTATACCTGAACTATCGTTGTCGGTGTTGGTTTACTGTCGGTTCTGATAAGAACAATGTGGTGTCACCGCCAGACACCACATTTGCTAGGTGGTAGCCTTTAAATCGGCCGCGGTCCGTTAGTATACGTCGGACCCGCGTGTCGCCACTATCAGTGATTACAGATCGAGCGCCGCCACACGGCAGGTCTAATCTAGAGAGACTCCTTAGCACTCGCCCCAGTTGGACCACCGACTTTGCTAGCGATGGTTCATTGTCTACATAGCTCTCATTTGCAGAGACGACAGTTTAGCATAGCCTTCAGCTACGTCATTTGCTACGACCTAGCAAGGCGCCATATTCGGTAATTAGAATGAATTCTGAACAGACAATATTGTGAACCGTGTACCGTCAAGATCGACGTTCATCATTAATGGATTAAAGTTAAGTATCAAACTAATTACGTCCGCTTTCTGAATTCTCATTCCTTGTCATGTTCCAGACCTCACGTCAGTATAGTTCGTCCCTCTTCACGCCAGCCTGCGTGAGGTAAAACGCGTGCATTTCGGCCTCCATTCGTAACACGGTGTTGGCTCTTCTGCTAACACAACAAACAACACTGTCACTGAACTTTTAACAGTAACACACTCTCTGCCCTACCTTCCTATTTCTAGCGAATCCTATTCCCGTTATACCATTTTCTGCTGCTGTTGATATTATCCTATACTCATCTGACCAGAAATCCTTCTCTTCTTTCCACTTCACTTCACTGACCCCTACTATATCTAAATTGAGCCTTGGTATTTCCTTTTTCAGATTTTTTAGTTTCCCTACCACGTTCAAGCTCCTGACATTCCACTCCACGACTCGTAGTATGATGTCCTTCCGTTGATTACTCAATCTTTTTCTCATCGTAATCTCCCCCTTGGTAGTATCCTCCAGGAGATCCGAATGGCGGACAATTCGGGAATCTTCTGATATTGGAAAGTTCATCATGACATGTCTAGGATTACAGGCTACATGTCCTGTAGATATACGTTTCCATTGCCCTCTGCATCCTCATTCCATGGATCATCGCTGATTCTTCCGCCTTTAGGCGCAGTTACCCACCTCTCGGACAAGAGAGTGCCCTAAACCTCTGTCCGCTCCTCCACCCTCTTTGACAAGGCTGTTGGCAGATGAGGCGTGTCTTCTTATAACGGAAGTCTTCGACCGCCAATGCTGCTTATTAATCAAAATGTGAGCAGTAGTGGGATTCAAACCTGGGACCGAAGACGATTTGATTATGAATTAAAGAAGCTACCCGTAGACCAAGGGTGTGATCTGCTGTTGTTAGTCACCAAAGAAAATATGGAGAAGATCCCTATTTTTCAACACTGAACGATAAAGCAATCCTTTGCAGATATAGAAAAGTCAGGTGACGCAAACACGTTCGCGCCACTTCCACTTTCCTACACACATTTTTCCCCAGTTTCAATAACTTACATTAATGCTCATGACCTCAGCACGCTTGCTTCTGACCAGACTCATCATCTCCGAGATGGCCGTTCCCAGACGCCTAGTCAAAGCTGAAGTCAAAGTCTCTTACGTCAGTAAGTGTCGTCATTTGCGCCCCATGCATTCGCTAGAATGATCTTGAAAACTGGTATCGCGGGACAGAGCGGATCAGGTTGTGGTAAGGGGCTAAGGTCAATTACTGTTAGCTATACCAGAACACACACAACTTTATTGCCCAAACTAATGCACAGTTCTCTCTTTAAAACAACAAAGATTAATTCATGGCTGAGGGCCCAAGTAACTTCTCCAGAATAAGTTTGAATGCTTGCTTTAAAAACACCGGGATTTAAAGTAACAGCTGATGGCCTTACTGAAGCAAAATTATAATGTCTTCTCGGCTAAAGGCCGAAATAATATTTCACATCAGCTAAGGAATTCTTTAAAAGCCAAGCGTTTACAAGTTCTGGCTAAAGGCCATATTAAGGGAAATTCAGGTTAATTCTTCGGCTGAAGGGCAAATAAATTTTTTTCATAATAAAAGAAAGGCTTTAAAGACGTGCCTTTACACTGTACAACAGAAAAACTTGAAGTATCTTGTTGGCTGAAGGCCCAAACAATTACTCAAGTAGAATTAGAGACAACCTTAAGATAAACATTTACAGAACACGGCTGAAGGCCGTTTCAAAAATTCAAGATAATTAAAGGGAAACCTTACAGACAAGGATTTACATATTACAGCCACAGATTCTCAAACAAACTTGGCTCACGACCTAAATACAGAGCAACAAAAATTTTAAATGAAACACGACTGAAGGCCTAATCTTAAAACGGTCGACATGAAGTTCGACTGAAGGCCATATAATAAACGTAAAAGAGACAATATTAACACACGGCTGAAGGCATGGCACAGTACCTGCGACCAAATAAAATGACAATCACAAACAACAAACAGTGGTGCTCAGAAGTGTTCCTAAGGTCGGCCTGGGGAGGAAATTAACAACAGTTTAGGTGAGACAGACAGCCAAGCATAACACTAAACAGTTGGGTTGCAGCACGACCTAGGGACGGTTGACGAACCAATCAACTGCCTAATCAATTCTCTTCCACCCGACCAACAACATGACAACCAAAAGTGTCAGTGAAGACGAGGATCACAGCAGGATTATGTCTTATTAATAGGCGTATAAGCACAGTCAAGGCACAACAACACTCAAAGGAAAAAAAAGAGAACAACACCAAGCTGTCGAACTACACGCCGTGCTGGACAGCATCAACATGATGAGGAAAACACACTGCCGCAAAGCTACGCTAACGTTCAGGGTAGGTAACCGGAACGTTAACAGCCATAAGGCAGAAGATACCGCTGGTGCACTTCACTAATAAATTATAATTATTTCAAAAGTTAAACACCATATAAGCAGACGACTGCAAAATTTTGCCAATTCCAACATAGATCGCGTTGCTGCTTGCTGGGACAGCCCAGGATGAAACAACCAGAAATCAACAAAGAGATGTCACAACGGTTGAGCTTTCATGACAGGTTCACTGATTACGCAACTCCAGTATGCAGGTGCGGTGGGCGACGAACTTAGCAGTTCTCGCAGCTAGTGCCCCACAACTCCGACTGCGCGTGCATGCCGTAAGCAGTCCCGGCCTGATGACACGCCGGCGAGACTTCCCCGCTGCTCCGCCGCCGTCGACCAACTGTCTACGCGCACCAAGACACGGAAATATAACTGCCACACCAAAGAAGTTACGGCAGTACAAGTATCGATAAACGCTGCCTCTCCCACCGATGGAGGCAAGTGAACAACTCATCCAAATAGTAACTTAGGGAGGAATAAGACGCCACTCGATGGTGACAAAATGCCCAAAAGGAAAAACAGCATTAGCGCGAGCAGACCACGGCTCAGATCTGCTACGGGTATTCCATCCTCTTACATGCTTCTCTTATAGCATCAAGTGTCTGCCGTCTCGTGCGTGGCAGTAATCATAATGTTTCATTAGTGTAATTAGAGAATGACTCATGGCACGTAAATGCTGGAATATTTAAGTTTAATACGCGTCGAGGCCTGGTGATTTCTTCATCTCCTACACTATGTGGCTCTGATCAGTGTTCAGCTAACATGCATGTAATGCCGCATAGCTTGGTTTTACATATCTTAAAAAAATCTCCTGTTGAAATTTAGCTCGCAGTACAAGGGGCATTCAATAAGTAATGCAACATATTTCCTTACCTCGACCAGCTGCGGTCGGAAAATGCGGAATTTGTTGTTGGATATCGTGTAATATTCCCGCTTAAGTTCCTATAGTTTCAGGAATTTCAGTTCTGTGGCGCCGCCACTCGTGGTCTTCAAAATGGCGTCAGCAACGGACGTGCGTTCCAAGAAGATGGCTGTCATTGAGTTTCTTTGGGCAGAAAACCATACCACCACAGCGCAGTGGTTAGGCACTGGACTCGCATTCGGGAGGACGACGGTTCAATCCCGCGTCCGGCCATCCTGATTTAGGTTTTCCGTGATTTCCCTAAATCACTCCAGGCAAATGCCGGGATGGTTCCTCTGAAAGGGCACGGCCGACTTCCTTCCCCATCCTTCCCTAATCCGATGAGACCGATGACCACGCTGTCTGGTCTCCTTCCCCAAACCAACCAACCAACCATACCACCACACACATTCGTAGGCGCTTACAGAATAGCTACAGAGATCTAGCAGTGAACAAAACCACAGTGATTTTCCCTCGTGTTCCACTCGCAAATGGAGCAAAGGAAAAACGACTGTCTGCACACCTCCGTATAAGCCCTAATTTCTGGTATATTATCCTCGTGATCCTTATGCAAAACATATGTTGGCGCCATTGGAATGGTTCGGCAGTCAGCTTCAAATGGCAGTTCTCTAAATTTTCTCAGTAGTGTTTCTCGAAGCAAGGTCTGCAGACCTGTCCAGTCTCCTGCATAGTAGCCGGCCACACGCACAGCAGTGACGTCGGCAGTGTTGGACCACATGGACACTCATTCGAGATGATCGACAGATCACAATCAGACGCTTTGCTGCTAAACTGGATCTCTGTGTTGGTAGCGCTGACTCACCCATCCACAAGTTGGAGTAGTCACAGGTGTGTCCGCTGGGTTAGTTTGTACGATGGTAAGAACTATACCCCTTACATGAAGTCATTAGAGATCACCTAACTCATGTTGAGCGAACAGTAGGGCTGAACAAAATGACAGACAAGGCACAATGCATCATGTACAGGGTATAGTTTGAACGTAGTGGAATAATTAATGTCGGGTGATGGTTTTAAAGTAATTCACACGACATGAAAACTTTGTGGAAATGAGTCGATTTACTGGACGCTAGTTTACCCCAGGGAAGCTTTTAGAGTTGACCGTGGCCTGCCGGGGGAGCGGCTAAGGGAAGAGACAATAGGCAGCTTAGGGCGGCTCAAGCTCTGAGAGAGCGGTAACGCGGCGTGGCCTCCAGCCGCCTTAAGATGAGTGACAGTGAGTGGGTGGTTGACCCCGACTCCACGCTGGTGTACCGGGAAGCAGACGGAGAACTTTACGCATGTTGATAAATGTCCGTCGTCCCGTTTTCAGGGGAAACATGCGAGAAAGCCGCGCAAAGCTACGGTGGATCGGTCAACAAAGGTCAAAATATGTGTGTTCGTGACTATAGCAACTTCACGCTGAATTCATGGTCTGCAGAGGCTGAAGTAAATCAGGTGAAGAGTGGCAGAATGAAATACGCTGGCCTCAGATGGGAACATAGGACCAAGAAATTTGATGTACTCTCCTGGGAGTCAGAATTCCGGAAAACTTGGTGTTTGTGGAGACGCTAACCTTGATGGGTGGCCTGAGGGTAGCTAAATAGAAGAAGTTCATAGGAAGGGAAATTTTGTGGGAATTTGTTCACTTCCCAGAGCAGGCATTGGTCGGCGCTGGGAAGCAACGCATAATTAACGCGACTTGCGCTGCAATTGGTGTAAGTGATTTTGGCTGGAGGGGAAACCGAGGTGAAGAGTGGACTGGCAAAAGTCTCAGTAAGGTCTTCCGTTCCCAGCTTGCCTAGAGTGTGGACATGGCATTCTTTACTCAGCTAGCCTGGGAAACAGTGAGCATCTCTGCAGTTTAGGACCTAGCAAAGGGAACGATCGAGCTTGGAGATAGGAAGGTTTGATTCAGCTATATACTGAGCAAGATAGCTAGGAGTGAATAGACGTGCACAGCCTTGCAGCACCACGAGGTCAGCCGACGTCCACACAAAGACGCCGCTCCGCCATGCTGTATTCGGTGATATCGCGTCGTCTCCGGCCACTGATTGATTTGTTGGATCACGTCAGCAAAGTTTCCACGAGGGTTTCATGGGCCGTGTATTGTAGAATTCTTCTCACACTTTGCATTACACCTGGGTCAGTCGATAGGAATTACTTTTGAGTATTGCGCTTTACTCCACGCAAACGCAATTTATTACTTCTGCCTGATAGGAGAGTCTTGCAATGTCATGATTGAAGGTCTTGAGTTAAAGTAAATTTGTGCTAATCGACTGCATCTGTTTTCAATCAAGTAGTTGAAATCCAAAGTCACTTTCTTAATTAATTTTATGTTCCACATTGGCATCTGGTGTTCAATAGCTGAATAAAACATCAATGTGCACCCCTTTTTAATTAAAAGTGATCAATTCTGAATAAATTAATGTCAACACTGCCACTGCAGTTCAATCAGGAGTCACAGGGCCATATTACTTTTTTGCGTTATCCGATATTGCGGCAGTTTGCACTCTCTGTTGATCTGTTAGTCAATTAGTTGGGGTGAACACACGCCAAAACCAGCTAAGTAACGGGTGGGGTGATACAAGTTGCCTCCTAATAGTCGACAGCAATAAGCAAGTAGTTTGACCAAAAGGTTGTACTCCGAGGAAAGCAATACGTGGGTGATCGAGAGGCTGCTGATGCAACAAGACGGTGGCTCCAATCGTCGGCCAGTAGAGTAGTACCATTCTGGCTTACAGGCCCTGCTAGTAAGGTGCTCTAAAGCCGTCGCACCGAAAGTAGATTATGTTTAAAAACAGGGTTTCGTAGCCAAAAGTGTGGGGAATAATGTCGTGTACGTGAATCCTGAATAAAACCAACCTGCTTCCTGAAAAAAAGTATATTGAATTACTAATTGTACGCCCCTCGTATAAACCGTTGTAAAAAAACAAAATGCACACAACGAGTGAGAATTTTGGCGTGACACCTGCCAGTTGGGGACTGATGACCTTAGCTGTTTAGTCCCCCTTAAACATCTCAACAACCACCACCACCATCTGCCAGTTCGTATCATTTTGCGGCTCTTCATACCAGCTGGTGCTGGCTCATAAGAACTCGTGAAATGAACCTGGAATACCCAACCCACTACCACAAGCACTAAAGGCTGGAAGCAGTGGCTAGAGATCGCATCCGCGAAGGACCCTCGTGGCAAAGAACACAGATCTTTCACAAGCTTCCACAGGGTTATCGAGCTTCATGCACGAAGGCGCATGTGCATTACTGAAAGGCTGGAAAAGTAAGTAATTTTTTTTAAGTTTCTTACGATACATCGGTCACGCGACTTTCTACCGCCTAAAATGTTCACTGTTGACCACGGGTTCTTAATCTAGAAATACTCTTTTCTGGGTCCTCTTAAGTTTCGATGTGTCCTGTATAACAGGAAGTATGTATCTGATCAAAAAAATTAGTGTCGATGACAAGAGTCCCAGCTCTGCAAACGATGTCACCCGTGCTTAATTACGATAAAAGTTCGCAAATTGCCCACGCATTTGGCGGTAGGGGCTGTCGGCTTATCAGGGGCCCACAGCTGTCTGCGCCTCATTAGACGGGAGCCCCGCTGCGCTAATTGGCGTTAATCCGCGCGCCGTCCATTAATGCGTCGGCAGGAGCTGCGCCTACAGCATCAGGGTGGGGTGGGGGTGGTTACCGGGGGGGGGGGATGGGAGTGACGACGGAAGCTGGATTACCAACTTGCTGCCGGGAGCACAATAGTTCTGGCAAACTGCGCAAACATCAACAGCCTGCGCCCAGTCTGGAGGGAGCCTCGCCGCTTTCAGTGGAGCTCTGGCTCATCTTTCGTTGCCCACAGTTTTTGATGGGTCTCTGCGGGCGGGTCGCCGTATCTTAGAAGTGATGGATACAGAAGTGGATGATTCGCAGTCTGCATCTGCGTACACAGAAGGTGACTCCCCTCATTGACAGACAAATTTCTTTCACATCTCCTGAAGTAAATAAACTGGTTGCCCTTAAAATTGCACCATCACGAAGGCCGTATGTAAAAAACATCAGACTGGCACGGTGTGTAATTACAGATGCGTCTGAGTGGATCCTCACAAAATTAGAATGAGTAATACCACACACTACTGAAGGCGTTGGTCAAAAATATGTAAACAACGTGAAAAGCCCTTCCTTGAACATGAATGGAGATACCAGCCGAAACCGCAAGTCGCGCTGTTATTTTTGGATGTATTTATTTTTATCACGAACGGTACCTGTGCAATGTCCTCAATACTTGTCAAGCGTCAATCTGTACTGTGTGATTGTCAGTGCATTAAGTCGGAGCTAAGTGAATTCAAACGTGGGAAAATTGATAGAGCTCGTATGGTGGATGCTTTCGTAACCAAGGTTGCCGAAATGTTCTGTGTTTCAACAGGCACCGTGTTGAAGATTTATAGCTCATACAGTGAAAGCGTGAGAAACATCATCTGCCGGCCGCTGTGACCGAACGTTTCTAGGCGCTACAGTACGGAACCGCGCTGCTGCTACGGTCGCAGGTTCGAATCGTGTCTCGGGCGTGGATGTGCGTGTTGTCCTAGGTTTAAGTAGTTCTAAGTCCAGGGAACTGATGATCTCGTATGTTAAGTCCCATAGTGCTTAGAGGCATTTGAACTATTTAAAAACATCATCTCCTAAGTAACAATATGAGCGAAAATGTGTATTGAGTGGTTGTGATGGACGTCATTGAAGAGGATTGTGACGAAAAATAAGAGCACAGCATCTGATAAAGTGACTGAAGAACTGAATGTGGTGCTCGCGAACCCTGTCAGCAACAAAAAAACAGCAAGGGTGCACAGTAAACAGGGACTTACAGAATGAGCTGCAGTTTCACAAGCAAATACCAGTAACTGGTAAACGTGGTAATGGGCTATGCAGCAATGGAAGATTCTCGTTTCGTAGGATGAGTATTGTGTCGTACGTTTTCCAACTTCTGGTCGATTTTACGTCCTAATAGTGAAATATGGCGTAGTTTCGGTGATCATTTGGGCAGCCATTTCGTTGTATTCCCTGTGCCTCATGATTACTGGGCAAGGGTCGCATTACTGCAAAGTATTAAGTGACCCTTTTGGGTGATCAGGTCCATTCCATGGTACAATGTTTTTTTCTGCATGGTACAATGCTACTCGGTAGAAGAATTTCAGAATGCTTTTCTGTCAGCGTATTGGTCGAAGACGACACAGCGCGGAATCAAGGATCAATTAATTAGCTTACCAAATTATGAGAACTCAAATTTTCCCACTGTCACGAAATTTTTTGAACACATGGTCCCACAAAACCAATACTTAAGTGAGCCATACAGTGAATCTGCACTTATCCAATTATGTATTTCTAAATTACCACGATCATTAAGAGTATCACTTTTAACAGGTCAGCAGAAAGAAAATATTTCGGCATTCAACAATAGAGGCTTTTCCCCACATCAACAAAACCAGTCGGTTAGCATACCTAACCAACAATGTAGTCTGCAAGGTCAACCAAGCTTTAACGTTTCGCCGCCTACACGTATAGCGTCGGCTCCACCAAATAGTAACGCACAGCAACAAGGAAATCACTACGTACAGAAAACATACCATTTCAACACATATCGCAATGCGCCGTATAGCAACGATTATTATGACAGACGTAAAAGTAAAGAGCACAGTTTTCAGCGTACGTTTAATAACAGTCGGTCTTACCAGCAGCATAATCAACCACAACAACAGATTATCATGAATGAACCAGACAGTCGGTATCATTCCGAACCTAATACGTCAGGAAGAAATAACAGAACAGTACAAATAGTCGAGATGCCACAGCATCCTCCCGCAAATAACAGCACGTCAGAAAGAATTTGACTAGATACAGTGCACAATGAATCTTCCAGCAACGTAAGCACTACTTTTGACACACAGAATCTTGTTCAGGAAAATGCTATTGTTTTTGACGACAACCGAGACACTCTTTTACATGAAAAACCAGTTATACAAAAAACCATTTCCAACCCTGTCATTGAAGTAAGGATTGGATCATCCACATTTTCAGCAGTAATTGATTCTGGATCACCTATGTCAGTTATAAATGAAGAAACTTTCAACGAATGTAACAAAGAGAATACCTATCCTACGTTACCATTAGGCAAAACTAAATTAAAAGGAGCAGTATCTGGTAAAGGAGTAGATGTAAAATGACAGACACACTTATCGTTTTGTATTTCAGGTCATACGTTCCACTCAAATTTTTGGATTGTTTCCTTATTGATAACAGACGTTATTTTAGGTACGAATTTTCTCGTACAACATGACGCAATTATTGACTTTCAAAATTCCTGATTAATGTTAAAGGATGAGAATGTACAACTGGCATTAGAATTTCAGCACGCTTTATCTGCAGATGAACGGGCAATTAACCGAACACAAGTCTTTTCTACATCGCGTAACACGGACTGTCATTCCACATTGTTCACAGATACGTACGTACAAAACTATAATACACCAGACGAAGCCAACTATGACGTTATGCAAATGATTTCTGATAAAGTAAAACAAAGCAGTGCAAATACAGACGACGAACGTACTCAACTACGCAATATTCTTTTACAGCAAGCTCCAGTTTTTGACAACGTCCCTGGTACTACGTCCGATTTTATGTATGAATTTCAAGTTAAACAGCACGACACATATAAAGCTAAACATTATCCCATTCCTTATATCCACAGAGAACAAGTTGAGAAAGAATTACAAGATATGCTAGACCAAGGAATTATTGAACCGGCAGCTAGTCCGGACATAAATCCGCTCCATATTGTTAAGAAAAAGGATGGTTCACTTCGACTCGTGCTTGATTCGCGTCATGTCAGCTACATTATTATTAATGAAACAGATCGCCCACAGACACTAGAAGAACTTTTACAGAAATATCATGGTACTGCTATTTATTCCACATTAGATTTGAAATCGGGATTTTGGCAAATCCAGCTCCATCCGAACTGCAGAAAGTACACAGCTTTTCTCTGTTTTGGTGATTGTTATCAATTTTGCAAATTACCGTTCGGTCTAACAATTTCTTCAGCTGCATTTATTCGCGGTTTGAATACTATACTTCCGACAGAACTTAAAGACCGAATCACAACGTATGTAGACGACATTCTTATTGCAGAAGCTAACTGGTCTGAACATAATCTGATTCTGGAACAACTGTTGCAAACTTTTCGTGCACAAGGACTCACAGTTAATCTTAACAAATCACACTTTGGCAAAACTTCCATAAAATTTCTTGGACATGTAATTTCACCAGAAGGCATTGAGCCTGACCCGGAAAAACTTCAAGCTTTACGTGACATTACTGTTCCAACGACAAAGAAACAATTACGCATCTTTCTGGGATTAATTACCTTTTTCCGTAAATTTATTCATTACTCTGCTTTAGACACCCCTAGATTATGCCAACTGACGGGTAAAAACGCTATTTGGTCCTGGGATAGGCAAGCACATTCTGAATTTGTTAATTTGAAACATGCCTTGTTGAATGCACCTATTTTATCACACTCAGATCTTACTAGAAATTTTTCCATTTCCACCGACAGTTCTAACGCCGCTTTAGGCGTACACATTTTTCAGGAAATTGAAGAAAACGGTACTACAGTAATTAAAAACATGGCCTTTGCAAGTCGCATTCTGTCACCTGCTGAACGCAATTATTCTGTCACAGAACTTGAAACATTATGTGCTGTATGGGCATTTACGAGATTTAGGCATTTTCTTTATGGAAGACATACGACCGTTTACACAGATCATAGAGCTATACAGTTTTTACTTTCCGCAAAATTTACACACGACAGGTTAAGCAGATGGAAACTTTATTTACAGGAATTTAATTTTACAATTGTTCACATTCCCGGTACACAAAATATTGTAGCAGACGCACTATCCTGTTCTCTCAGCAACAATCAGCAAAACATCGCAACCAACTTCTGCCAAGCAAATTTTAGCGTCATGTATATTCAACAAGTCGCATTACAAAATTTCATTTCATCGTCATTACGAGACACAGCACAAGAGCAGAGCAAAGACAACGCGTGGAAAGAAATTAAACGCTTTTGGCAAGATAGGAATAATGTTACTATTAGAAACCATTATACTGTACGCAATAATATTCTGTTTCGCCGCTCTCACCCTGACAGCAACAACTGGTTATTATGTATTCCTGACGAGCTTGTTAACAAATTAATTTGATATACTCATTTAAGTTACGCACATTATGGAGCCAGAAAATGTTTTCTTATACTGAGACAGAACTGTTATTTTGCGAACATGGAGAAACGTTTTCGACGAGTTTTAGCGTCATGTAAAATGTCCCAGAAAGCTAAATCAGACACGACTTCACATATTCCTCCGTTACATCCCATTGTACCCGTTAAATTGAGACACATGGCCGCTGTAGACATTTTGGGTCCGATTCCCAGATCTAACAGAGGTTTTTTTTACATCTTCGTCGCTGTTGAACTCACTTCGAAATTTGTTACCTTGACTCCGTTACGCAAAGCTACTGCTAAATCTGTTTCGAATGCATTTGTAAAACATTTTCTATTTCATGTAGGACATGTATTGAAAGTAATTTTCGACAATGGACCACAATTTCGATCTGCTATATGGACCCGTATGTTACGAGCTAGAAACATTTTTCCGATCTATATATCTAAGTATCACGCTTCTTCGAACCCTTGTGAACGACTGATGAAAGAAATTGGTAAACTATGTAGAATATACTGCTATAAAAAACATATTGATTGGGACACACACATACTCTCATTCCAGGATGTAATTAACTCCATACAAATGAATCTACTATGCTATCTCTGACTGTTATCTTGAAAAATGTTGAACCACCTAACGAAATTAAAGAATTAGTATCTTTTCCTACATCTCGTCGACTACGTCACCATGAAATAATTGACATTGGTCTCAACAACATCAAATGTGCCGCAGAGCGCCGGAGACGACAGCAGAAACAGGTTTGTACACGCCGTGACTTTCTCATTGGACAGAAGATATTAGTACGCACGCATTATTTATCCAACAGAGGAAAGAGTAGATGCAGTAAATTTGAGCTTCTATACGCAGGTCCATATAGAATACGAAGCATCCCTCACCCCAATGTAGTACATGTTGAAACTTTGAGAACCAGGAAAAGCAAGGGCAATCACCATGTCTCCAATATTAAGCACTTTATTGAATGAACATACTTTATGATTTATCACACTGTAATGCCATTTCCAGATATTTATATGACCACTTACTGATGATGATTATATTTTTTCTTGGCAAGTGCCCGTCAAGGTAAGGTTAGCAGGTCGCCTATCTTGTGGTTAGACATCAGACCGTGCACATTTTCCATTTTTAGTGTATATATGATTGTTTTCCTATCGAAAGTAGAATTTTTGTCCGTATGCACTATGTAATCTTTAAGATATAACAAACACCAGTTGACTTTGACATTTTGCCTTATGACATCTCAATATCTTGACTATTCTACATTTTTTGCTACTACATTATGATACTGTATGTACATTTTTGCACTTAAAAATTGTCAATGTTTTTGACATAATACTTTTTCTGTCATGCTATGCTGTATGCCTAGGTATATCACTATAAACAAGTTTTTATTTAATGAGTATATGATTGAAATGCAGGATATTAATCTTTATTCATCATTTTCAGAAAGCAATACCGTGTAAAATAAATAAATTAAACAACCACAGTGGTTTACTATGAAATGGAAATTTTACCATCAGAATGAAGGAAAGAAAATGCAATATCTTGTCATGAAGAGTAAATGGATCAGAATTAACAAGCATTAACCAGAATATATTATAACATCATATGATAGGAATCTTGAGTAATTATTTTTCTTTCAGAATATGAGGCGATTGATGCAGGCTGTCAGACAGAACTACAGATGTTAATTTTAGTGATGATATATGCTAGAAGTAAGAAACTCTATACTATATGAAGTAATGAATGATAATGAATAGTTGTATGAAGTAAATGGTAATATTAATATGAATAATTAAGTGTCTATTTTTAGCAGATGATAATAAATGATGATGGTAATATGAATAATGAAGTTTTTCTTTGCAGATGATGATGATGATGAAGTTATGATAAAATGAATAATGAAGTTTTTCTTGGCAAAAAAAATGGTTCTAATGGCTCTGAGCACTATGCGACTTAACTTCTGAGGTCATCAGTCGCCTAGAACTTAGAACTAATTAAACCTAACCAACCTAAGGACATCACACACATCCATGCGCGAGGCAGGATTCGAACCTGCGACCGTAGCGGTCGCTCGGTTCCAGACTGTAGCGCCTAGAACCGCACGGCCACTCCGGCTGGCTTTTCTTTGCAGATGTGAATAATGATGAAGTTTATATATTTACTATTAGTTAAGAGATGCTATGTAGTTATTTAAGTATTTGTTGCAGTTCCTTTTGACGGTATGTCTCATGTCACATAGAATAATGATTGAATATTTTGGGAAAGACAGCTAGAGTACATACATATTAAGTACACGTTTCATTACCTGTTAATTCCAATTTTACTACTTTTCAGCATTATATACATTTTTTCTTTCAGGGCAATAATCCATTTTGTATTTTTCCAAGAGAAGCTTTTCATGATATTAATATGCTATAAGCTTTTAGTTATTAAACCTGTTCTAGTACTTGCATTTTCTTTTCCCAGTTGTGTATCATTCATGAATGTGATCATATACACTCTGCTTGTATGATAACCTTGGTACAGCTGACTCATGACGAATGACGTTATTAATCCTTATTTCCAGCAATAAGTCAAAAGCAAATATTTTTATGCCCCAACAATTAATTATCGATCCCAACGCAATGCATTGGTAGCAAAAAAAATTTTTATTGCCAGTCCCAGCTATTACCAGTATATAACTAAATAATACTACCAGTTTAAGATATATTTCTAGTCCTAAATATAATACAAATTTCTCTGTTGTATTGAATCCATTATATCTACGTATTATTGGACTACAGACATTGAGTAACAGTTACACTGTGTTACATTTTAAATATGTCTTATGTCACTTGCATGATATCATATATAAACACTACAATTTGATGCTACACGCAATAACTCCTGTTATGAATGATGACTTCTGAATAATGCATAATAAATGCCTTGTCACTGGCCAATGAATGCCAATAATTACTGTAATGAGATGTCTTATGATGCCAATGACTACTGTAACGAGATGACTTATGCATAAATGCAATGCCAATGATTACTGTAAACTGTAATGAGATGACATAATGCCAATAATTACTGTAATGAAACGTCTTACGATTACTGTAACGAGATGACTTATGCATAAATGCCATGCCAATGATTACTTTAAACTGTAATGAGATGACTTATGATGCCAATGATTATTATAATTAGATGACTTATGCATAAATGCTGTGCCAATAATTAACTCATTTTGAATGATGACTTCTGAATAATGCATAAAAAAATGCTTTGTAACTGGCCAGTGAGTGCCAATAATTACTGTATTCAGATGACTTATGAATAATGTTCTGTAACACTCCATACATACTACTTAAATGCTGTGTAAATAGCCAATGAATGCCAATAATTATTCAGATCGGTTGATGCACTAGTGTAATTCTATGATGACTAGCATAAGACTTAATGTGTCCTTCACCTTATGACCTAATTACCAGCAATTACTGCAATATCCGTTTGTCCTGTCCATCCTCATGATCATGGAGCACTATATTTGATTTTTGCACTAATTCTACGTTGCTGTAAGAGTATGGATTCTACAAGAATGTGGTGTTGACATATCAAGCTGTCCACCACCTTGAACGATGGAGGTGTTATTATGGTCCTACTGTTTCGTGTACCTAATGTACTACCAAAATGATAACATTCAATATTAATACAAAATTTCAGTGTCTTGGCTACACTGATAAATACTTCAGGGAAGAGAACTTCAGAGTGGCTCACTTGGTGTTGTGCTTCTGTAGAAAGATATGGACTTTCGGTGCAGCTACATGCAACCTACTGTGTTACAACCATGATGCAATCCTTCCCATTCCTTTCATAGTTCTTGTAAAATGGTGAAGACTTATACAGTGCGTTTAAATTCTTGTAAAATGATAAAGACATATACAGTGCGTGTGCACTTCATTTCATTTGTTAATAAGATCAGTTGTCCTAATTATGCTAAAGACTTTCACAGTGCGTGTGAACTTTATTTCACTCCTTGATATGTTTAATTGTTGTAAAAATGCAAAGGACTTTTACAGTGCGTGTGCACTTTATTTCACTCCTTGATATGTTTAATTGTTGAAAAAATGTTAAAGACTTTTACAGTGCGTGTGCACTTTATTTCTTTTCTTAATGTGTCCAGTTCTTGTAAAATGCTAAAGACTTTTACAGTGTGTGTGCACTTTATTTCATTTGTTAATGTATTCAGTTCTTGTAAAAGATGCTAAAGACTTATACAGTGCGTATGCACTTCATTTCATTTGTTAATATGATCAGTTGTCCTCAACATGCTACAGACTTTTACAGTGCGTATGCACTTTATATCATTTGTTAATATATTTTGCACTCATTGCGTATACACTATTTTATTTCTTAATATGTTCTGTACTCATTGCGTATACATTTTGTTATCTCTTGATATGTTCTGTACTCAGTGCGTGTGCACTCTATTTCATTTCTTAATATGTTCTGCACTTATCAATAATGTATATACTCTGTGACTGTAGACTTAGGAACTAATTAGATTATACAAAAATTTGTTGCTCATGGCAAGTCCAATTGACTCACCATCGCTGCCACCAAATTTTTGCCCCCCCCCCCCCCTCCCCAGTGGAGGGTTATGTAAGAGGTCCATGATTAAGGAATTTGTTGCTAGCCCACTCGAGCAGATGTAATTTCGATGGATTGCTCACGCGCTGCCTGCGATATGTAAGGTATAAGAGAATCTCAGACCAGAGAGCAGTGTTGTATGCAGTAAGAGCTGTGTCTGTAGCAGTAGGAGTTGTAGTTGCTAGCGAGCAGTCTGGTGTATCGTGTTGGCTGGGCCGGTCTTGGGGACCGATGGCGGTGCCTGAGCGTTGTAGTATAAGGTAAAAGCAGCCTCGCGCATATGTAGTATTATTATATCAAGCCCCATGTAAATGTTTTTCAAAAAATCTTAATAATAATCTTTCTCGTAAAAAGTAACTTTTGACAATCAATCATTTCAATTTAAAGAATTTACTAATTTCTCCAGTCCATGGTCATCCCGATTATTGTAAAGAAAAATTCAGTTGTTCTTTTTATACATGAGAAATCTATCGACCAGCATTGCACTGGGCTATGCCAGAAAAATTTCATATATATGCTGATATATATGCTTTATCCGGCGACTTCATTGAGGTGAGATTTTTCCATTTATTCAGAATGATCTTTCAGGGCCATGACGCAGCACTGCTGACGTCTAAAATTTACCAGTTTAAAATCACACAGTCAGTTATTGAAAGGTTATCTATGAGTTACATTTTTTTATTAGGAGATTAGTCACATTTTATTGTTCCAAGGTTACGGAATTTATCTGTGGGATGTTACGCTGAATGTGAATGAAATAAATAATTATGTATATATATTACTGTTGGGAGGTTACAGAATCTTTTGTGGGGAGGTTAAGAACTGTTGCTGACAATTTTTTATTTCAAAAACGGCGTACAGTCGCGGTCTATAACAGCTCTGTGCTTTGACTGTCGCGCTGTTAATATAGGTACTGGAAAACCGGCTGACGCTGCTTCCTGCTCCTTAGCGAAACAAGAGCGTCGAACACCGTCAAAAGTGGCTAGAAATATATTATTCTTAATGTTTTTCACAAGTTTACAGTGAAAATCGGCTTTTAAGTTTTCCGAGCAACTGTGTTTGCCATAGTTAAGAAGCTACCGACTGCCTGACACGCGTGGCAAAATCGGGAACGTTGGAGAACAGTAATCAGCTGTTCTGTAAATCAACGGTTCCAATCCCTCTGTGTTGTTTTACTATTTACATTTTTTCCGTTTAGTTTGAATATCTACATCACTTAAATATAAAATTCATCAAATATATGCTAATTACCATATATAATAGCATAATTTTTATGAAAAATTAAGAAAACATTACAAATTAAATTTTTCAGACAAAAATGAAGAATTAAGTACTCTTTATTTGGATTGTGTCCATTGTTTCGTACCACAGATGCCGTCTCACACGAAGCAGTGTGATAAGCGCAGTGGAAACAAAGTAAACAATAGCCTAAGTGCCACCGCACGGAGCACACCGTCCAAACGCTACACTTTTACTGTTGTTACCGTACAACTGCAGTTGGAACCGCCGAACGCTGGCCAGACGCAGAACAGCATGTCGTAAACGAAGCGGAGAAAATGCGGCAAGTGAATGACTTACTGGATTCAGCTGTTGATCGGCTCGGTATCAACGTGGTAGATTAACAGTTCCAGTACTGAAATGTGTTCCTTGGTTTCGGATATGGAAGCAGTTCAGATGTTACCGGACGAGTGACTTACCGTCTGTGATTTCAGTATTTAACTATACGGTGTAATCCCTGAAATATGCATTCACGTCACAGAAGGCTCAGACAGAAAAATTACTTTTTGTTTAATTTAGTCATATTCAACACTCTTCTTATTCATTACAATACTATGTTAACTAAGAAAGAAGGCATGTTATGTTTTCCGTGTGGCCCCTTACGGAGCGTATTGCCGAAAGTTTGCGATATGTTATTTCATTATACGTAAAAGTTAAATGACATTCGAAGTTATATTGTTTCTGTGCTCGACGCGTCTTAGCTGCAACTGTCCGAGTTACAAAAGATTAGCTGTAACAGCTGATTGGCCGGTCCTGTCCGACTTACGTAAATGCGCCAGTAAAGACGTTATCTCATATTATCAATCAGTCAATGTGCTCGTAACGCGTAGCACACAATGTAACCCAATTATCGTACATGACTGTGCTCTAGACAACTTGACTACCACGCCACGTGAAACGAAATCCAGTAACATTCCACCTAATGCGGAGGAATACATGGTGTAATGCTTACATCAGGTTTGTTCTTATTTTCTTATGATGAACGCTGTCCAGTAAGAATAAATTTTTTTGTCTCATTGAAATGGTGGTGCAGTTGATTGGACTTTGAGGTGTAGTAGCTTACATAGCCTCTTAACGCCAATTAAATTCAAGTTCCTGAGAACTTTCGTAGCCTGCACTACTTAAGTCATTTAAGCTATGTGAATCTCATGACATTTAGTTACCTAACAATGTTCTCTGAATTTTAACTTGATATGCGGTAGGGAGCTGGTGATGAGTAGAAACGTACTGAGCCATAATAAATTTATTAACGTTTCTAAACACACTAATGAACTTACTTTTAAGAAGCAAAAATCCAAGAATAACATTAACAAATTGCCTCCAGAACTGAAAAGACTACATTTCAGTAGCACAATTGATAGCAAACACCTCAAAACGGCAACAGTATAAAATCACCTCCCTTTAGTAAAGAATATTAAATCAAGTAAAAATACATTCACATTACAAACAGAAAAATATTTGATCAAATCAATATGTCACAAATATTAACCTTTGGCTATCGCCAGTAATTATAAAAAACTCACTGTCTTCGAAGCAGCCAAAATGGCTGACAAATGTGGTTTTAATTTATGATGATAGAGGCGGTGGCAGAGGCAACGCCAATAGCAATAATTCCTCCTTCTCTACTAACATAGGACGGCGGTTGCCACTACCACAATACTAGAAATCTTCATTAAAAATTTCAGTCATGGTACACAGGCATCTTTAACTGGCCCACAGTTAAAAAGAGATACAATCACGTATCTGTAACACAGAGACAAGTCGTTAATTATTTAGTAAAATTTAATCATTGGAACGTTATGTAGGAAACTGTGCCTTGACTCCTGTGGCATAAAGTTTCTCTGTAGGTTTTTTTTTATAGATGCAAATAATTTAGTAAACAGCTCGTGCACATGATACTAGCCCACAGGTAATTATAGACATGCCTCAGAAATAAGGTAGCTAGATTAAACAATTTTCATCAAAAGAATTACGTCTCTATTCTATACCCTTAGATTCTAAACTCAGTTTGGAATAGTGACAGCAAGCCCACATACACTGACAGAACTGAACTGAAGTAGTACCAGGCGAAACCTTGATAAATTTTGGAAATTTGTGGTAAGATCTTATGGGACAAAACTTCAGAGGTCATCGGTCCCTAAGTTTACACACTACTTAATCTAACTTAAAATAACTTACATTAGGGACAACACACAGACAACCATGCCCGAGGGAGGACTCCAATCGCCGACGGAGGGAGCCGCGCGGAACGTGACTAGAGCCCTCAGTCCGCGCGGCTACCCCACGCGGCTCCTTTGTAAATAACATAACAATGGGCAACCAGGATAGGGAGTCAAAACAGCCACCACGCGACACCAAGGGACAAGCACAGTAATCAGATGCCCACCGTGATTTCTCGTAAAATCCAGCGCCCATTGACAAACGTTTCCTCAGAGAGCGCCGACAGAAGGATGTAACGAAGGTTACTTGCAGTCGGAAACCGACGGGTATCATCCAGCAGACGGCACCACGTCCATTACTTGCAAAGCTTGGACCGGACCCCAACCCGGCACCCCTGTGGACATAAATTGCTTGCAACTTCAATAGCAGAGGACACGCCGAATACTGTGCGTCCTGCCGAAGTAGCTTTTAACGAGCAACGTTCACGGTTGTGACCAACACTCTGTCCCACAAACCCGTGTAGCTGTAGCTCCGTGGAAAGTTGCTCTGAAAAATACCTTTCTTTCTATTTCTTGATGGTGGCTGGTTTCGAACACCTGTTTTTTATTTTCGAACTGTCCGTATCGCAAGTGTGACAATACAATAGCCTATGTACAAAAACTGCCCTGCAGTGATTATCAAACCGGAACTCAGACCATCTGAACAACAGTAAACAGATCATGTAGGACGGAAGTTGGAAACTTAGAATTCTCTAATGTCCATTCTCTATGTGGTCTTTTTATTATTGTCGAGTGTGTCATGGTGCCGTTTTGTTCATCGATTCAGGGGCGGTTTTTGTACTTATTGTCGTACTTACGATACGGATGGTTTGAAAATGGAAACAGGTGTCTGAAACTAGTGACTATCTTCGTAATGCAACTTATGCTGGAGCTACACCCATTTATTTCAAGTTGTAACTTATTTTTCGCCTGCAGCGTGCTGCAAGTTCGTTACCTAAAATGACCCCCAGTTAGTTTATTAGCGAATCAGTGTTTTCCTTACTTCTATGTTCTTAACAGAGGTGAGTTTTGGTACTCATGGTGACAGATGATGGTACTCGCTTTATGTGCTTCAACTTCGACAATGTAGTGGTCTTCGCATTCTCATTTACCTATCGTGTCACAGCTTGCTATGTCTTAGTATTTATATGTTTTGGCATTTATACATAGGTCGTGTTAGGATTGCCTTATACCCCCAGTGACATTGTTTGAAGTGGTCTGCTTTGAATTTAGAGGACTCGCCTTGCTTAAGTAGGATCTGAACTTCTTATTTATTTGTTTCACTGTGGAATGCCGACCTGTTAAGCGATATAAAGGAAACCAATCATATCATTTATTGCGATTTACTGTACAACCTAGGCCACAAGATGGTTCTGAAAGTTCATAGTGTTCGCTATGCATTCTACTTTCTCTTAATATGTCGACTGCCGTTGGGTTTTGGGTTAAGTTGTTTCTGATGTTGTGACAAGTACTTGTTTTACCATCCGTGATATTTCCTAGGCTGTACATATGCATACTATTGTAATTCATACCTTACTGTGTATTTTACTTTAAATGAAGATTGATACTAATATACACTAGGCGGTTCCTCATCTAAAAGGATTTTTTAGGGTTTTATTATTTTAAAAAAAATGACGAGCTTCGTTTCTACGGAGCTCTTGATTGTACGCTGTGTAGTACTGATCTTTTTCATGAATTTACATGTTTCCTAGTAAATCTGTGATGTAAAATAGTTTTATGACTAACAAATATGTACACATGTTTTAGTCTATTGTGCTGGATACATACAGCGAAGCTTGGTTTAATGCTACTATCAAATATTTACACATGTTTTAGTCTATTGTGCTGGATGTATACATGGATTTTATTTAACGCTAATACTTCCATCATTTTTAAGATTAAGCGCTATTATGAGTATTATGATTACCTGTCACTTGTAAACTTGATTTGTACATCCTTATATTACTACATGTATACTCCTTTGTTATGCAGGGGCCTGAAGATGGCAAAATGAATTGCCGAAACTGGTTAAGTTCAAAATAAAATAACTCAAAGTATACTGCTGTTTGTAAAGTTTATTGAACTGAGAAGTACGTACCAGCCGATGTCTCCTGGCCATAATGGACCGACAGAGACTGAAGATCAATCTGTTGTGTGTGGCGAAATCTATTACGAAACTAAAAAAAATGGCGATTGAATTCTGTGTGTTTCCTGTTCGCGACTGTCGCATGAATGTTGTTCAACATTTGGTAATAAGTGTAATTTCTCTGGTGAGAGAAAGGCAGGCCAGTGCGTGAATAAAACCAACGACTCAGTATAAAAGACAACGTTAATCAAGATTTATAGTAAACTGATAAAATTAGGTAATTCTAATTGATTCTTTTCTTCGTGTTTATCCATACACCTGTGGGTGAGATGGACCACTCATTTATATTTCCATTTTATCATGTATCTCGTACTTTAAATAGTCGTGTCTCAAAAACATATTTTGCTATTCATGTGACACTCTGTACTAATATGCGGCCAGAAGTTAAAAAAGGTAAAAATTTATGCTACAAGTGAGGTCTAACTCACCCGGACTTACTGTAAGCGAAACGGGTGGGAGCTCTTGCTGCTGCTACAGTGGGCGGCTCTGTGCACTAAATTATGCATCATGTATACCCTAAAGCTACCTTGTTTTGTTCACTGACTGCATGGAGTAGATTGAAAGAGCCTCGATTTCAAATACCAAAAGGGATCTTATACAGAGTAACAGCACTGGTCGTTCTGTCTGCCATTTCCTGAGTTAACAATATTGTTTGAGAGTCTACAGAATGTTTCCGAAGAATTCTATCATAAGAGATATTAGTTTGCAGGTGTCGGTGACAGTAACAGAGGCCGGCCGGAGTGGCCGTGCGGTTATAGGCGCTACAGTCTGGAGCCGAGCGACCGCTCCGGTCGCAGGTTCGAATCCTGCCTCTGGCATGGATGTGTGTGATGTCCTTAGGTTAGTTAGGTTTAATTAGTTCTAAGTTCTAGGCGACTGATGACCACAGAAGTTAAGTCGCATAGTGCTCAGAGCCATTTGACAGTAACAGAGGAGGTAATTCCAGAAAAAAGGCTGCAGCGCCTATATTTTGCACAATACACGGAATGCCAAACTTCCAAGAAAGCTTCCTGTCTCTGTCCTGTGATAATCAGATAGTTAGCCTCACGCTGTGAAGCTGATTTTATGTAGTGATGCTATTTACGTAGTTATGCAAATTTATAAGACTCACATTCAAAGTCAATTGATGTACATTATACACTCCTGGAAATGGAAAAAAGAACACATTGACACCGGTGTGTCAGACCCACCATACTTGCTCCGGACACTGCGAGAGGGCTGTACAAGCAATGATCACACGCACGGCACAGCGGACACACCAGGAACCGCGGTGTTGACCGTCGAATGGCGCTAGCTGCGCAGCATTTGTGCACCGCCGCCGTCAGTGTCAGCCAGTTTGCCGTGGCATACGGAGCTCCATCGCAGTCTTTAACACTGGTAGCATGCCGCGACAGCGTGGACGTGAACCGTATGTGCAGTTGACGGACTTTGAGCGAGGGCGTATAGTTGGCATGCGGGAGGCCGGGTGGACGTACCGCCGAATTGCTCAACACGTGGGGCGTGAGGTCTCCACAGTACATCGATGTTGTCGCCAGTGGTCGGCGGAAGGTGCACGTGCCCGTCGACCTGGGACCGGACCGCAGCGACGCACGGATGCACGCCAAGACCGTAGGATCCTACGCAGTGCCGTAGGGGACCGCACCGCCACTTCCCAGCAAATTACGGACACTGTTGCTCCTGGGGTATCGGCGAGGACCATTCGCAACCGTCTCCATGAAACTGAACTACGGTCCCGCACACCGTTAGGCCGTCTTCCACTCACGCCCCAACATCGTGCAGCCCGCCTCCAGTGGTGTCGCGACAGGCGTGAATGGAGGGACGAATGGAGACGTGTCGTCTTCAGCGATGAGAGTCGCTTCTGCCTTGGTGCCAATGATGGTCGTATGCGTGTTTGGCGCCGTGCAGGTGAGCGCCACAATCAGGACTGCATACGACCGAGGCACACAGGGCCAACACCCGGCATCATGGTGTGGGGAGCGATCTCCTACACTGGCCGTACACCACTTGTGATCGTCGAGGGGACACTGAATAGTGCACGGTACATCCAAACCGTCATCGAACCCATCGTTCTACCATTCCTAGACCGGCAAGGGAACTTGCTGTTCCAACAGGACAATGCACGTCCGCATGTATCCCGTGCCACCCAACGTTCTCTAGAAGGTGTAAGTCAACTACCCTGGCCAGCAAGATCTCCGGATCTGTCCCCCATTGAGCATGTTTGGGACTGGATGAAGCGTCGTCTCACGCGGTCTGCACGTCCAGCACGAACGCTGGTCCAACTGAGGCGCCAGGTGGAAATGGCATGGCAAGCCGTTCCACAGGACTACATCCAGCATCTCTACGATCGTCTCCATGGGAGAATAGCAGCCTGCATTGCTGCGAAAGGTGGATATACACTGTACTAGTGCCGACATTGTGCATGCTCTGTTGCCTGTGTGCCTGTGGTTCTGTCAGTGTGATCATGTGATGTATCTGACCCCAGGAATGTGTCAATAAAGTTTCCCCTTCCTGGGACAATGAATTCACGGTGTTCTTATTTCAATTTCCAGGAGTGTACTTACTCATTCTGAAGTAATTTGCGTTTGAGTGTGGCATTTTTAATTAATAACAACTAACAGCATTACATCTGACATCAGCAAGAAGGTAAATAAAGTGTATAAAAATAATTTTTATTCTCTCACATCTGTTTTGACACATGACCAGATTCATTGCAATTAAACTTTATATTACTTCTGAAACAGTTAGTGTCTTCCCAGCATTACGATTATAATAAGATAAGAATAATATGCCTAACGATGCTTCTGTTGTGGTGTTCAGTTTCATGACGTTTGATTCTGCCCTCCATATTAAACTGTCCTGCCAAAGTTTTTTCATCTCAGCATAAGTATTACAATATACAGGGTTATAATTAAGGCTCCTGTAAAAAAGGAACCACTGCACAGAACGACGTCAAATTTGAACGGAATATTGTTTTAGAATGGAGAAACGTTTTGGAAACCAAATAATGTAAGGAAAATTTTGCCTTTAGTTGGCTCTGTAAGCGGCAGAACATGCAAAATAACACGACTGTTTCTGAGTTAGCGTCTGAGACGCTCAACATGAATGTCTCAACTGAGGATCGCGCGCTGCTGAAGCTCTTTTACAAGAACCACCGATTGGCACTAGTAGCTATGCAGAAGTTCCGGACGGTCATGGGTATAATTAAGGGTTTGATCTGATGTCCACCAAGGGTACGGAGAAAATGATTACGAAATTCGAAAGTACAGGTGCTGTTGAAGTGCAGTGTGGGAGATTGAGGAAAACAACTGATCGATCATCAGTAGATGTGGTTATAGCATTGCAGGAGGGGTCGAGCGGTAGTGTGCAAACATGCAGTGCTTACGGAACTGCTCGAATTTCGAACATGTCTGTGAGCACTGTGCATAAAATACTTCGAAACGTCTTCTATTGATATCTACACAAAATTACCTATGTTCAGGCGTTGTTTCATGCTGGCCTGCCAGTTAGATAAACGTTTGTACTCTAGAATTTCTTGCCACGTGAAAGTGGACAACGAATGGCCAAGGAACATTCTTGGGACAGACGAAACCCATTTCTAAGGACGTGTGATTACACATAATTAAAGAATATCGCCTCGTGATGGCTGGGTGTTGTGTGCTGTCCTTAGATTAGTTAGGTTTAAGTAGTTCTAAGTTCTAGGGGACTGATGACCATAGATGTTAAGTCCCATAGTGCTCAGAGCCATTTGAACCATTTTGAAAGAATATCGACGCATATCAACCGGTTCCACTTCATTACGCAAAGGTGCGGGTTAACGACATCGTTTACCATAGGACCGTATTTTTTCGAGGAGATGAGTCCTGCCGGTCCTGTTATCCGTATCGTCACTGGCAAAGTTATGGCAAAATTATGTGAATCTATTGCGCACCAGCGTGTTTCCAAACCATCAACAGTACGACAAACCCTGCCTTTAGGAAATGCTAGAATTATCAGCCGTTATTTCGCTACAGCCCCGCGGTCCATATCACCTGATTTTAATCCTTGTGACTTCTGGCCGAAAGATCCTGTGTTGAGTGTTTCGATTACAAACGTAGCTAATTTGAAAGCATGCTTTGCACAACGCATTCAGAAAGTGACCACTGAGATACTCTATCGGTAGTGAAACATGCCCTTTCTATATGCCAACTTGTGGCAGAAAACGGTGGACAGCATGCTGTCCATACTGAACATGCCTCGTACCAGTCTCACGACGGTTAAAAACCAATTTCTTTGTTGTTTCTATGTGGCTTTTGGCCTCATAACATTTAAAAACCTATGTCAGTTTTCCGTTGTATTTGGCTGTTTGCCTCAGGACAGTTCAAAACCGATTTTTCCCACGCGATGTGGTGCGGTCTTGACGTGGTGGATAGGCTTACGTAACTAACAGTGGCACAACTTTTGAATTACAAAACAGTGCCGTCGTGCACATTGCACGGTGCGGTTGGTTTAAAGTGCAGCTCATACCTTAGCCGTCGTAATGCGTTTGAACTATCATTTGTAGCAGAACCCACTTGCGTAATGACACTTGTAGCACCATGTACTGGAAAAATTAGCGTTAGTTTTTCTTTTTTTTTCTTTTTCTTTTTTTTTTTTTTTTTTTTTTGTTCCCAGAACGTTCCTCGCTTCGTCGATAATATTCTGTTCAAATATGAAGTTTTCTGGAGAGCGGTTTTTTAACAATTTTGAAAACAGGAACTTCATTATAATCACACTGTACTTCTTCGCAGGTTTACTGTTGTCGAACCTGAATTTCCATCTACAATTTCTACCCTCATATCTTCCTTCCATCACCATATTGCATATTTCTTGAAGGCTCAGTAAGTGCCCCCTCAACTCTTCCTTCTTATAGCCAAGTTTTGTACCACGAGTATGTTTTCTCTCCATTTCAACTCATTACCTTTTGTTAAGTCATTATATCTACTCATCTATCTTGTAACATGAAGCTTCAAAAACATCTTTCCTCTTTTGGAATCCACTGCTTATCGTTCAGACTTCAATCCTACGTAGGACTACACTCCAGTCTAATACTTGCAGAAAATATTTAATGAAATAAAAATTGTATTAGAGTTTAACAAATTTATCATTTTCAGAAAGGCTTTCCGTGCTGTTTCCACCATAAATTGATGTCCCCTATGCGTTTTGTCATTGTAAGTTATTTTCGTACCTAAACTGTAGGACTTTTGTACTATTCTCAATTTATCATTTCCTGATTTAATCCGTCTGCACCATCCGAGCCTAATTGACTACACTCTGTTAACGCTTTTTCCTACTATTTCATGCCGGTAATATAACCTCTTTGCAAAACACTACCCATTTCGTTCAACTGATCTTCCAAGTCTTTTACTGTCTCTGACGGAAATCCTCAAGATATTTCTACTTTCCTCATCGAAGATAAACCCCTTTTATACATATCTCCATGGTTTCCATTATTGCTTGCTCTTTGCGCAACTTTAGTAATATGGGTATAAGTCGATAACCCATCTCACTCGCGTCTATACCACATACTCCTTTCCCTGTCTTCTGTTCTTAAAAATGGAATCTTGTTTGAGCTCAAGTTGTAGAGAACATTTCGCTTCTCTTTTTTTCCATTGGTAATTACAGATTTAAAAGAGTGCACTTGATGCAACTAGTACCAATCCTGTTAACAAAAATCTCAGGATCGCTACAATGTCTGACGACAAACCGAAAATTAGCAGGTAGATTGCTACTGTAGGATTTCAGGGCATGTCATGATTGTTCTTTCGGTGGTGCGGCCGTTGTACGATGACCATGCTGCATCCCGGAGAAAGGCAACGTAAGTGAATATTGACGACGGAGTGTTGGACTGTGCCAGGAAGGCAAAACATATGGCTTTAAGCTGATAAAACCAAATCACAGAGTGATCTCCGATTAAGAGGAGCACTTTACTGCAGTCAGCCACTGTTGTACATGGCGGAGAGGAAGAGGTCGAACTTCTCTTCACCGCCTGCGTATCGTTAGAAACGTCCAGATTTTTTTAATTGTAATGAAGAAACTCCCTTTCACTCGTTGAGCAATACCCTACAAACAGTGATTCCACTGGTTTGCATTGTTTCTTGCAGCTCGATCTGTATGAAGACGAAATAAACTGAACACAGATTCTGCGCATATAAAATACTGGGATTGTAGAACTCTCACTTGTGGCTATACGAATAGTTCGACCATACAGTTGGAAGTGTGACATCGAGGCAATAGTATGTGTTCATAGATATACCAGCTGCACCCCGCGACGTTGCCCGCAGTTAAACAGTCATTTACAAAGAAATGATAATGCTGAACACTCTATTCAGGCATATTTGCCATCGCGAAAGTTACGGTATTTCTCGGGGGTACTGAGGCACGACCCACTTGCGACCCAGCAAACCGTGAGACATGGGGAAAAGCACCAAACTGTGAGACGATGGCAGAAGCTGACAGAATACACGTCGTTCACAACCCACTCGTTTACTTCAGGAAAGAATTTTGGCGCAACCGCGAAATGAATTAAAATCGTGCCAGGAAAAGGAGTAAATGATTTCATGACAGTATCACATGCATTGTACGGAAAAGATCATGTATGCCTTCGTGTGTATGGAGGACCTGAAATCTACTGTAGTATGTCCCTGTAAACAATGTTCCGAGTCGTCTAGTTCTCTGCGTCTCTGGATCTCGGTACACGTGAACAACCAACGCAGAGCTTTCCGTGCCAAAAAGGGTGCGCTGAAGGATACTTGCCTCGTTTAACGTTGATCCTTGACTTTTATTTACAGTCAGTGAGAGGACCACTTTCAAAGGAAACTGCAAGTGTGTAAATTGTAAGGCAAGTTTGTTGGGATGATAGGAATTCATGGTATCGGTACCGTGTCTCCTTGGCTTGGTGATGATGGTGGCCTCACGATACGCCTTCCCAGTCCTATGATGAGTAATCTGGTGCCACTGCACAATCTTGTATTCAGGTTACGCATCAGTATGACAGGTACACACACTTTCAGGTGAAACTTGTGAAACGGCATCACTGACAACTGTAATGAGTTTAGAAACTCTACAGGGTATAGACTATCGTCATCTCTTGTCATCACTGTATCAATCGACGTGTAGGTGATCACCTCACCAGATACTTGATCAATAATTGAGTTACTGACGATTCGCACAGATTCATTCTTGGGCGCCAGTATCTGAACCCTAAACTCAATGTATTCATTTGTTAGTAGGAGTTCGTGGGTGGCTTTTTAGTCACGTTACCCATTCCATGGGAACTGTAGTTACTTTAACCATCCCACGGGAATAGTGAATGACTTCAGAACAAAAGGTAGCCTACGTGTTAATTCAGAATATAGGCTACCTCCGTTCCAGAGTCTATCCAAAGCCGTGCCACCGCTTCAGCGTGAAGGAGTGACTCGATGAAGAAAGAAAATAGACAATTTCTTTTTCGATACAGCATAAATTTCATGTTAGTTGTGCGTGCAACAACGTCGCCTGTTATCAGTTGATACGCTCGTGTATCATAATAAATACAGCCTCAATAACAGCCTACCATATTCTGCATGTAATGATAGGACGTCTCTGTCGTACAACATTTGAATGACACAGACATTGTGAGTCTTCAAGCGTCCTAGAAGTAGTTTTCACAAATACAATACGCTTCAAAAGTCAAACAGTAAATAACTTTTGCTGGGACTAATTATTGTTCCCCTTTACACGTTATGTTTGTTCAAATCAATAAATGTCCTGTAACATACACCTTTAAAAGTAGGCTAAATCTTAATTGAGGATACATGCTAATTCTATTCCAAATTTCTTCCACACTCTTCCAGGCATTTCAGCGTGAAGGAGTAACAAATTTTCGCATTTATAATATACATGGGATTCCTTTTAAACTGTCATTGAAGTGAGCGAGGGAGATAGCGGAGGAATAGCATGGCTCACATTTGGCTGTATGTTGAACTCTTCGCGTGTCGAAAGTGGTAAGGAATGTTGTGCAACGGCAGGCAGGGTGCAGGAAAAAAATGATGTCAGTTTGAAACACTTCGGTGCCACGTGTTCAGACGTGCTACATAATTCATTTATTCTTCTCCATGCAAGCGTGCCCTCCGCGGTCACTTGTTTGTGAAGTTCAGCGCGTATTTCGTGCTGACAGGCAGGCGCCGCTTCGCGTGTCATATCTTCGAGAGCTCACACACTTTGGTCGGCACGAGCGAAATATTACAACCACCCCTTATTACCCGAAAGCCTCGTTCGCGGAGCGGGTGAATCGCAATTTGAAATCAGCTCTTATAATATATCATGCTAACGCACCCGGCAAGTGGGACTCGACGTTGACTTTGTTAAATCAGGCTTTCAATTCGGTCAAGCATGAAGCCACTCCCGTGTCTCTTGTGGACTTAAAGTACGCTTACGAGCTGTATACCCCATTATCTAAATTATGGGAGATTAACCACCTATTGTCCAGCTCCATAACACCCGAGACCATACGCGAGAATTGGAGGCGTGCGAGGAATAATACCCACATCGCGCATAACCGACAGGCAGCGCGTTATAACAAAGGGAGGAGACCCTTTACTGGCTAGGTGGGGGGACAGCGTGTGCGTTAAAGCTCTAGTGGGCGCTAGTCGCAAGTTGACACTTCGTTTCCGGGGACCTTGCCGGATAATCAAGGTTTTGAGCCCCGGTAAATTTAGAGGCTCAAGAGCTGCCAGGGTAGCAGAGCTCACTAACGCGCTGCTTCCTGGGCTCGGGTAGGCGCGTCGGCCCCGGACCGAATCCGCCCGGCGGATTAACGACGAGGGTCAGTGTGCTGGCCAGCCTGGATGTGGTTTTTAGGCGGTTTTCCACATCCCGCTAGGTGAATACCAGGCTGGTCCCCATGTTTCGCCTCAGTTACACGCGTCGTAGACATTTGAAACACGTCCCCACTATTTCACGATTTACACTAGACACAGACAATTGGGGTACTCTGATCCCGTCCTGGGGGGGGAGGGGGGAGGGATACGGGTTGGCGGCAGGAAGGGCATCGGGCCATCCCTAACAATAACATTTCCAAATCCGTTGTAACAACGCCGACCCTGTGATCACTGCGGGACTATGGCGTAAGCGCAAGCGCAAGAAATTTAGACGTTGAAGAGATATCATCAGGCAAGCGTTTCTGGGTCCACCTAACTCAAATAAAGGCTGCCAGATCTCTCCCTCTGTCCATGGTTTCTTCCTTGTCTGTCGTCCAGGAAGACGGTCTGGGAGGAGGTATGTTCGCGTTTTGTGGGGGAGGGGGGAGATTGAGCCGTGGGGGGACTGGCGCCAGTAGTATCTCTGACATGAGTACGATTGATTTCCTTGTGCAGAGATTTGTCTTTGGACTTGGGGCGGCTCGAGATATAAGGGAGTGCCGACCGCGAGTAGAGAGGAGAGGACATAACGCTGTGAGAACCTTACGCCGCGGTGAGCAAGTCGACGATTGGCTGGGGGACAGAAGCGAAGACGGCGTGCCTGTGGCCGGGCGGCAGTTGTCACGTGGTTGTACTGGAGTCGGCGGCAGTTGGCCGGCGCTGTGCATTCTCCGGCAACCTCGTGAGCTGTGGATGTGCCCGCTTCCTTGGAGCTACACGCTTTTATGGTCTCGCGAAGCGATGGTTTGACATCTTCGCAAAATCGCCCCAGCATCAAGACACCAAGTTAAGTACGCTGCGATTAGTTAACTGTCATTGTGATCGCTCTTGGTAGAGTAAGACGTTGCAAGACCTGTGATGTTTGATTTCATTTGAGGCCTCTTACTAACCGTGTGCTCTGCTTCCGCATGATATTGATGTATTTGCAGATGTGTGTCATTAAGTTCTTGTGAGTTTCAGTTCTCGTGAGCCAGTTCACTTCCCACTCTTAGTGTTTGTTTATCAAGTACTGTTTCACTTGAAGGACTTGCGAGTGAAACTGGTTGTTGTTCAGCCTTGATTTAATAGAGTTAATTTACTGCTCTATCTTAGACGTTAAAGTTAAGAAAAACTTGATGCCTCCGGTTTTCAGGTGTGATTTGTGTTTCAGTGAGCTGAGGCAGCGGACAATCGAAGCTTAGAGCTTCCCTTTAGATTACAAGTTTGGCTTACGGGCGGTGGACTTCGCCTGAGCTCGTGTGTTCCTCTTCGGTAGCGTTTGCTTGGTTCACATTTTGATGGACTAGTCGACGTGGGGTTGCAACGGAGACACGTCTTGCGTCAAAGTGAAGTATTACTTCTCTCAGTCGGTTCCACCGTTCGTGGTTAAACTTCGGCCTTACAAGCTTGGGCGTTGCTTCTGTTGTGTGTTAACTAGAGTTGCTTTGTTAAATTTATGGTCATATTTTTCCTGGGTTGCGGTTCTTAATGTTTAGATAATGATTTATTAACTTATGAGTTAATGTAATGAAAATTTCGTAAATATTTTGCCTGAGTGGCGGTTGTCAATGTTTGCTTAATGATTCATTAACTTCCTTATGATTTTATGTAATGTAAGTCTCTCAAATAATCTTGCCCGGGTGGTGCCTGTCAAATTTTATGTGATTGTTTTGGGTAGCTAATAAACCCAATGGAATTGAAATGTTCACTTAATTGGGTCAGCCCTTCCACCCCCTTTAGATTGAAAGGTTAAACAAACAGGTGTTAAAAATAAGCCGTTCCAGATATTTTCTTGTTACTGATTTGCGAACTTGTGCACCGCACTGCAGACGACCACAGCAAGTCGGTCGAAATGTCGGCAATTTATTTGTTTTAGTAGTTTACAATGACGCGACCCAGTACCAAAAAAAATTTTTTCCAACACTGAGCACCAGTTGTATTGGTGACCTGTACTGTCCAAGTGAGACTACTGTGCCGATACTATTGTTTTTTTTCTTTTTTTTTTTTTCAAACGTCGGAGCATTAATTTCTCATATTTATCGCAATAGAGAATTTCCGTTTGTTTTCCGTTGTAACCAAGTTGCTTTGTTTATTCGTATATGCGACGTTGCTTCGTGGCGCCTAACCATTTTTTCCTGCGTAGTCTGCATAGAAACCAAAGCATGTACTGGCTTTTCAGTGAGCACACCGGTTATCATTCGAAAGATTTTTCTGCACACAGGAAGGGCCGTGACGCAGTCCGTGTGGTGCAGAGTCGAGTAGCAGTTTAATTATTTTCAGGTTCACCACAATTCATAATGCAGTAATTTTGAAGTGATATCTGTGACAGTTGGCCAGCATATTTGGACTACACGAATCGAGCCTATAGAGCAAGATTCCTTACACATTTGGTATTTGTTTAGGCAGCGAGTATTCGTAATATTCAATCTTTGCTAGTTAGAAACGCTTTGCGATTTACCGATGCGCTTGCGAAGGTTCTGCCACTTCATTGCCTAAGTTTCATGAGTCAAATTACGTTATCCAGTGTTCGATATTTGAAAATTAAAATTATGAAACTTCCTGGCAGATTAAATCTGTGTGCCGGACCGAGACTCGAATTCGGGATCTTTGCCTTTGGTGGGCAAGTGCTCTACCAACTGAGCTACCCAAGCACGACTCACGTTCCGTCCTTCACTGCTTTACCTCCGCCAGTACCTCGTCTCCTACTTTCCAAACTTCACAGAGGCTCTCCTGCGAACCTTTCAGAATTAACACTCCTGGAAGAAAGAAGGAGACGATCTACCGGCGGAAGTACAGCTGTGTGGACGCGGCGTGAGTGGTGCTTGGGTAGTTCAGTTGGCAGCCGGCACGGTAAATCAGCGCGTTTGGTCAGAGGGCTGCTCGCCCTCTGTAATAAAAAACTGACTAAAGGAATCAACGATCAACTTGAACGGATGTCTTGTGACGTCCGCCCGGACCAAACGTAACGAACAATACCGAACAAAATGCGACCCAAAAAAAAGTTGGTAGAGCACTTGCTCGCGAAATACAAAGGTCCCGAGTTCGAGTCTCGGTCCGGCACACTGTTTTAATCTGCCAGGAAGTTTCATATCAGCGCACACTCCACTGCAGAGTGAAAATCTCATTCTGGAATTGAAATAATGTTCAAAATGAAACTAGTTAAAAGTTTGTTGGAACGTACACTAAAGTTTTACAAGGCATGGTAGGCTTTCAAGGCAAGGGTTTTGTGTAAAATCAAATTTACCAGTAAGATTAATAGACAATAACTTTTCTGTCGTTCCTTTGGGAGGAGCGTATCTACACTAATTGGGCTGTCGAACCTAGGGAAGAGGCATTGCAGCAGAATCACTGAACAAACAGCAGAAGAAAGGCCTACGGTTTTCAGGTTGAAATAAGAGCTCACTACTGCTCCTACAGTGAAACTATTACGTGGGAAACGTGTCGTGCATGCGTCTTCGTGAGGGGGTGGGGGCTCTGCTCCCGACATCGCTTCACCGTTCCTGCGACCCCCGCTACAGCCAACGCTGAAACCAATATGACAGTTTGTTGTGTGAACTCTCCGACCGTAGCTGAATTTTGGCATGGAAGCTGGTCAGATTTTTCAAACGGTTCAAATGGCTCTAAGCGCCATCGGACTTAACATCCGAGGTCATCAATCCCTAGACATGGAACTACTTAAACCTAACTAACCTAAGGACATCACACACATCCTTGCCAAGGCAGGATTCGAACCTGTGACCGTAGCAGTCGCGCGGTTCCGGACTGAAGCGCCTAGAACCGCTCGGCAACAACGGCCGGTGTCAGATTTTTCCTACGCTCAACGGAGTTCCACATTTTCTTCTAAGCACAGCTTGTTCACTTAAATTCATTAAACATAAGTATATGCAGTGTTTACCAGGGCTTCTTTCAAATGGTTCAAATGGCTCTGAGCACTATGGGACTTAACGTCTGAGGTTATCAGTCCCCTAGAACTTAGAAGTAGTTAAACCTAACTAACCTAAGGACACCACACACATCCATGTCCGAGGCAGGATTCAAACCTGCGACCGTAGCGGTCGCGCAGTTCCCGAATGCAGCGCCTAGAACCGCTCAGCCACTCCGGCTGGCCAGGTCTTCTTTGTTGGCAGATGCTTTTACACAATCTGCACTATCAACGGTTAGTGTGTTGCTAACACTAATCTTCCTAGGTCACTTTATTGCTGTTCAGCCCTGCCCGCAGGAGAAAGACGATGCCCTTTGATCCAGAGCAATTTTCTTTCTATTAACGTGAGTGGTTGCTCTTTCAGAGAAATCGTTCATCATCATCATCATTTAAGACTGATTATGCCTTTCAGCGTTCAGTCTGGAGCATATTCCCCCTTATAAAATTCCTCCATGATCCCCTATTCAGTGTTAACATTGGTGCCTCTTCTGATGTTAAGCCTGTTGTTGTTGGCTTCAGTCCTGAGACTGGTTTGATGCAGCTCTCCATGCTACTCTATCCTGTGCAAGCTTCTTCATCTCCCAGTACTTACTGCAACCTACATCCTTCTGAATCTGCTTAGTGTATTCATCTTTTGGTCTCCCTCTACGATTTTTACGCTCCACGCTGCCCTCCAATACTAAACTGGTGATCCCTTTATGCCTCGGAACATGTCCTACTAACCGGTCCCTTCTTATGGTAAAGTTGTGCCACAAACTCCTGATCTCCCCAATTATATTCAATACCTCCTCATTAGTTATGTGATCTACCCATCTAATCTTCAGCATTCTTCTGTAGCACCAAATTTCGAAAGCTTCTGTTCTCTTCTTGTCCAAACTATTTATCGTCCATGTTTCACTTCCATACATGGCTACACTCCATACAAATACTTTCAGAAAAGACTTCCTCACACTTAATTCTATATCCAATGTTAACAAATTTCTCTTCTTCAGAAACGCTTCCCTTGCCATTGCCAGTCTACATCTGTAAGTAGGCTGTTTAGGCTTTTTTTGGTAACGCCACCTCTGTATGAAAATCACTGGCTGTGCTGTGTGCAGTCTGTGGCTGCTTTGCATTGTTGTAATACTCGCCATTGTAGTGTTAGGGAGCTGGCTGTGAACAGCGCGTAGCGTTGCGCAGTTGGAGGTGAGCCGCCAGCAGTGGTGGATGTGGGGAGAGAGATGGCGGAGTTTTGTAATTTGTCATGAACTGCTATATATATGATGACTATTAAGGTAAATACAGTGTTTGTTCTCTATTAATATCTTTCATTTGCCAACTATCCCTATCAGTAGTTAGTGCCTTCAGTAGTTTGAATCTTTTATTTAGCTGGCAGTAGTGGCGCTTGCTGTATTGCAATAGCTTGAGTAGCGAAGATTTTTGTGAGGTAAGTGATTTGTGAAAGGTATAGTTTAATGTTAGTCAGGGCCCATTCTTTTGTAGGGATTTTTGAAAGTCAGGTTGCGTTGCGCTAACAAAATATTGTGTGTCAGTTTAAGGACAGTCGTGTATAATTGTTAAAAGGGGACGTTTCATATGTCGACCCTTAGCCTAGGATACCTCACTGGAATCTTCTGATTTTTTTTTTCTTGTAGTTTCTGTAATTAGTGTAGCTTTTCTTTATTGCTAGTGCGTAATTGTAGAGAAAATCTCCTTTGTAGTTGCAGTCTTTCATTGTTGTACAGTGAAACAGTTGTGGTATGCATGTAGATTTGCACCAAGTATTTCGCAGCTGCAATTAACTAGATATTATTTTCAGTGTTATGTTAATGTGTTCTCTTATTTTTGCTCTTCAAATTGTGTTTTTGTGTGTTGTCGTGTGAAATACTGTGACAATAATGGCGTGTGAAAAACGTAATACTAGGCTCCAAAGTAAACTGAGAAATGACAGTGAAAACGAAATCAGTGTGTTAGCGCCACCGAGTAATGAATTAACTGATGTTCAAAGTAGTAATTTGGTAATTGTGCATAGGGAAATGGAGCGGGCGGCAAACAATGGCGTAGGCAGTGAAACAATTAGTGAGCAGGGAAGCATTATCGATCGATCGGTCGGCAATAGCTCGGCTCAGGAATCCGAAATGACACGACACGATCTCGCAAATACTGTAGATTCAGGTTTTGGATCCTCACCGTTTTCTCAAATAAGTCAAGACACATTTTCTGCTTGTCAAAATGTGAATGTTTCCGGTGCAAATTCACTGCTGAAAAGCACTGAGGAACATGTTCCAGACACCAGTGCATTGTTATTACAATTAATACAACAAATGGGACAAACACAACAAAAGATTCAAAAGTTAGACACAATCGAACAAAATCTTCGAAAGTTAGACACAGTGGAACAAAATCAGAGACAAACACAGCAACAGTTAGACACAATGGAACAATACCAGAGACAATCACAGCAACAGTTAGACGCAATGGAACAAAATCTTCAAAAGTTAGACTCATTGGAGCAAACTCTTGAACAAACACGTGAGGATTTAACTACTGAGTTACATCACATTGAATCGAAATGTCAAAAAGTCTGTAATGACGTAAAAACACAAATTTGTGAGCATTTCCAACCTATTTTTTCGCGTCATGAAAATGCACTACAGAATCAAGAAGCAGCCATAAAAGAACTGCAAACTACTGTTCATGAAAATCATGAGACCTTGCAAGCTAAATTTGACTCAGTTGCATCTACCGATTCGGTTATGCAACTTGCAAAAACTCAGGAAAACTTGAAGGACACAGTAGATTCGATTTCAATACAAATGGACACTCTGAAACTTGGTTCAGAAAAACACACTGAGGAAATGTGTTCACTATCGGAGAAAGTAGCAGAACTTTCGGATCAGGTCACTAACTTATCTATAAAGGTAGATGATGATCTGAATGACACAAGACCTGTAGCCTTCACTGACACAGAAGAGTATGAACAAATTAGAAAATTCAAACAAAATCAAAATCAAATCAATACACAGTACAAAAGAGAAATCCGGGAAGTACAAGATCAGTTGACGCAGGTAATACAAGAATTACATACTTCAGAGGACACTCGCGCTCCAGTACGGGAAGAGGGACATAGAAATACGGAACAACCACAAAATAATAACACAGGACATTTCGGAAATTATGAAAGAAATTGGCAAGGCGCATTGGATTTTGAGATGGAACCGCCGACACGACGTAACAATGACCGATATGCTACTCGCCGGCACGATGATTTTGACAATAAGCTGTTTATTACTACACGTAAATTCAAAACGTTTAAGAATTCTGCCAACGACATTCATCCACAAGCGTGGCTCCATCAATTCTCTCATTGTTTTCCTCCCAACTGGTCATTGGAGCACAGGTTAGAATTTATGTGTGGCTACTTGGAGAATGAACCAGCTGTAAGAATGCGATCGGTCATTCCCGATTGTCACAGTGAAGGAAAATTTTACCATGCCTTCCTCTCAGCATCTTGGTCTCAAGCCACACAAGACCGAGTAAAACATGGCATCATAATGATGAAACATTTCGAACAATCTGAATTCTCCAGTCTTGTGAAATATTTTGAACACATGTTGCATAAGAATCAGTATCTTTCAAACCCATACAGCCCCTCAGAACTCATCCACATTTGCTTAATCAAATTACCTGAACATTTACGGCATATTATTTTAGCAGGACGTTGCAAAGACGACATTGAAGCTTTTCAGGGACTGTTACAAGAACTGGAAATTGACACTGACAATCGCGGAACGCGAGAACAGGAGCACAACAATTACAGGTCACATCTGTTACAATTCCGTGACGACAGAAATAATAACTTGACACGACAAGGCTATTCTCACATCACAAATCGTGACCAAAACAGACACCACCCTTATGACAACCGTTGGCAGAATAGTATTTACAGAGAAAGATCGCATTTCCATAGTAACGAATATGACAGAGATTACCATAGAAACAGACAATATGGGAACCAAAACAATTATTATCAAGGGAGACAGAATAACTTCAGACGCAACAGTTCGGCGCACAGTTACGATTCAGGGAGAAATTCTCCACCACGTGACGGACAAGGAAGAAACTACGGAACCGACCGACATGACGACAGACGATATATTCGTAACGACAGACCTGAATTGCATCAGAACTGGCGGGATTTAAACAGGGCAGGGCCTTCTCGTCAGAGTGAATTTGTAGAAGTTAGGTCTCCTAATCCCAATAACGGCGCGCGCCAACAAAGAGACAGACAATGACTCGCACAGCAGGCAGCCGCGTGCGCCCGCTGGCTCCGAGAAAAATAACATAAGACGCTAGCCTTGAGAAAAATTTTAGCATTCTTTACCGATGTATAAAACATGACAATTGCTTTTCAGTTGAAAGTCTGAGTACTATGAAGAGTAAAGGTTTATACCACATTTCACATGTAAAATCGTTTATTGAAAGATAATCTGTTTTTTAACTTTGTCTTTGCCATATAACTTTTCACTTCACGTTTCTAGTATGCTTTGTCAGACTTAGAATCTGTTAACAAGCAACAATGTTTGAAGTTAAATATCCAGTCAAGAACCAAGATAACTTATTGAAACAGAAATTACGAATGCATTGTTATAGTGAACAGACGTCACAGTGTTATTGTGTGTGTACATTCATGCTTGTTAGTTCCACTATCACGTAACGACTATAAGGATCGCATACTTAGAACATATACCGGCAACGCTAATGAGATTTTCATGCAACATTTTGGTTTACTTAAAAAAAAACATTCTGGATTTAAAGTACTTTCTGTGAGATACCAGAGGACACAGTGGTTAGTTTATGTGACAGCTACACGATTATATCGCGACGCTACTAATGAGTGACAATTTACAATGTTGCTTTTGCGGTGTATCTGTTTTATATCTGCACAGTTTTCTGAATTCTTCTGGAAAGAAAACCATGTTTTAGTAGTAACTTTTGTGGTATAGCAACAATGAGACAGCCTTTTTCGTGGCACAACAATACGTTACAGTACAGTACTTTCTTCAACACAACAATAAGTGTAATAACTAATATATCTATACACAAAGCATTTCACATTTGTTTATCATGAGGTAAGTACATTGACTTCTGCAGAAATTAGCTTTCGGAGGACGATAACTACGAGACTTCCACTGAGATTATGTTGCAACAAGATGCACATTTAGCGCTACAGGACACGTATTTGAGTGATTGAATTTGTACTTAAAATATTTATTTTTAAAGATATTTGGAGTACAATGATACAAAGGTTTTCCATGATACATTTCATTCCATTGCTGTAATCTGTAACACCTGAGGGTATAATTACATTAATCCTCAGGGGGGTACACACTTACTTTGTGTATCATGTGTTTGGCAAGCACAAGGAGCCCTAGCTAATATGGTATTTGCTTATACAACTTTACACATAGGTACCATATTTCTCTAACACAGAATTACACAGCTATCGGATTATTTGACAGAGAAACAAACATTCTTTTTACTACGTCAGTGACAGATGTTTACGCAATTACACAGTTGGATACCTTCACACTTATGAAATTGTATTTTGTCTGTACTTTGTAAACTGTTCATATTTTTTCGGAACCATTGTGATACTATGAGAGCTTTGAATGATGTATTTGGTATGAGATCATGATTTTTAAGGTACGTTTGAGGTAGATGACACTATTGAAATGAACAGAGAATATTTTTTAGGGTATTGAAATTATTGCAGAAAGCTACGACGTTTTTGAGATTTGACTGAGGTGTTATGATGTTATTTTTACGACGACGATGTGTATTATGCTGTTGAGGTATGTTTATGATCAATAAGCTGATGCTATATAAGGAATGTGATTACGTGTTTATATGTATATGAATAATGAATAGAAGTTAGGGGCTATGGTTTGTGAAAAAGGTTGTTGGAAACCAAGAATCGTACTTTAAGAGTTATGAAATGTGTGTATATGCGTGAATGTATCACAATGCTGGCGAAAATTTTTTGGACGCTGTTATATTTATAGGATTTTGTTTCTACAGATTTGTAACCCAAATTCTTGACCTGTGACATATATTTATATGAGACTGTCACTGTAGCGGAAACTGGTGTCATAAATATTTCGGTAAGAAAGTTCAGTGACCACCTGCACGTAATGCGTCGTGGGCACCCAGCTGAGCGGCCAGGTGTGTCAGACGCCTGGAGAAAAAGCAATTATTGCGAGCCCTTTTCAGCAGCACAGGTAGAAAAAAAAAAAGGAAGCCATTATCCTCGCTATTGACGTTTCTTTGTAGAGAGCATCGCAAAAACGACACGGTCGAACTTGAAAACATATGTTGACACTGTGGAGCTCTTAATTTATGATATTTACAGAAATGCCTAATGAAATGACGAGAAATATTTTTACATCTGCACACCTGATTCTGACAAGCGTCTTTCTACGAGAGTTGAGACAATTTCTACTAACTTATGAAATGTCACATGACTATTGAATGATATTTTTATGCTTTGGTTTGCGTAATTGCTTATTTCATTTGATATCTGGTTTCCAGTTGTCTTGCAGCATTGGTTTCATAAAATAAAATTAAATGCATTTGCTAATGTGAACACTTTCTGTCAACAGATCTATTAAATAATTACTTTATGATCCACATTCTTCGAAAAAGGAGCTCTTGGAATGGAAAGAACAACAAGAAGGGACTAGTAACAGGAACTGCATACAAAATTTTCTTTTCAAGTACTTGGTAATTTCTTTTGTAGAATAAATTGTGATGCATCACTCTAGTGTTAAGATGTGACATAGGTATTAGACATGGCCATTTTTAGTGTAATACTTTTTCTGCTTGAACTTTGTCATGTTTAGGTATAAGTTATGCTGTTTGCCAGGAATAGTGCTACTGAATTTTAATTCGTGTTACTCTGTTAAGCCAGTTTTACTACTGATTTATTTTTCTTGTTTGCTGCTCATTGCCTTATATTAGTTATAATTTATGTTGCTTGCTTTGCCTTTTGTATTTTTTATCATTGCTGTTTGTGTTCTACATCTACATCCATACTCCGCAAGCCACCCAACGGTGTGTGGCGGAGGGCACTTTACGTGCCACTGTCATTACCTCCCTTTCCTGTTCCAGTCGCGTATGGTTCGCGGGAAGAACGACTGTCTGAAAGCCTCCGTGCGCGCTCTAATCTCTCTAATTTTACATTCGTGATCTCCTCGGGAGGTATAAGTAGGGGGAAGCAATATACTCGATACCTCATCCAGAAACGCACCCTCTCGAAACCTGGCGAGCAAGCTACACCGCGATGCAGAGCGCCTCTCTTGCAGAGTCTGCCACTTGAGTTTATTAAACATTTCCATAACGCTATCACGGTTACCAAATAACCTTGTGACGAAACGCGCCGCTCTTCTTTGGATCTTCTCTATCTCCTCCGTCAACCCGATCTGGTACGGATCCCACACTGATGAGCAATACTCAAGTATAGGTCGAACGAGTATTTTGTAAGCCACCTCCTTTGTTGCTGGACTACATTTTCTAAGCACTCTCCCAATGAATCTCAACCTGGTACCCGCCTTACCAACAATTAATTTTATATGATCATTCCACTTCAAATCGTTCCGCACGCATACTCCCAGATATTTTACAGAAGTAGCTGCTACCAGTGTTTGTTCCGCTATCATATAATCATACAATAAAGGATCCTTCTTTCTATGTATTCGCAATACATTACATTTGTCTATGTTAAGGGACAGTTGCCACTCCCTGCACCAAGAGCCTATCCGCTGCATATCTTCCTGCATTTCGCTACAATTTTCTAATGCTGCAACTTCTCTGTATACTACAGCATCATCCGCGAAAAGCCGCATGGAACTTCCGACACTATCTACTATGTCATTTATATATATTGTGAAAAGCAATGGTCCCATAACACTCCCCTGTGGCACGCCAGAGGTTACCTTAACGTCTGTAGACGTCTCTCCATTGATAACAACATGCTGTGTTCTGTTTGCTAAATAATCTTCAATCCAGCCACACAGCTGGTCTGATATTCCGTAGGCTCTTACTTTGTTTATCAGGCGACAGTGTTTTGTGCTGCTGCATTGCCTCGTTCCTTAGTTTAGCATCTGAGCTCAGTAGATTTAAGTTAGCTTAAGAGGGGTAGACTATATAAGAACCTAACTATGGAGAATAGGGAAAGAATGCATTGAAAGTTATATGAAAACGATTTGGGCCAAAATGAGTATTGTACAATGAGCCATAATTATTTTGAAAGAAATATGGTTAGAATACAGAAAAGAGGTATAGATAGGACTTTTTGGGAATAATGATGAATGACGGGAGATCTCCGAGAAGTAAAGAAAGTTTTGTTTGTAAATAGTGCAGTAAAACAAACCCTGTCCTTTCCCCCTGTGTTATTCTGGTATATGTTTGTGTACTCTTGTATATTTGTGTTTTTCCTGTCGTTATGTGTTTATCTAATAAGATTTATGTTGTAGAATTTTTCAAATACTATGTTATTTACTTTGTAAAGATGTTTAGACATTATTTATTCTGTTTTGTGTTAATGCTCATGTGTGAAGTTGATGTTTCGAAAGTTATTCTGATCTTTTATGTATGTACTCTTGTCATAATTCCTGTAACACTGACGTATATGTCTATTTTTACTCTTTTGTAAAGCCCATATTACTACAAATGTTATCTGTATTGTTATGTTCTTTAATGATGTATTTTGTACCTTTGTAATTGTATTCTTATGTTATAAAATTGTAATTGACACCAGTTCATCAAATTAAGTAACTTGTAAGTTACATTTCACTGCACACGTTTCTGTTGGTCATAGTATATGGACAATATGTGAGAAGTAGGGACTGTTAGTGTTTGCATGTGTGTTAATAATTCAGCAAGGGACTGGATAACAGCATTGCTGGTTCTAAGGACAATTCCAAAAACTTTGTGAGTGCACAAGTGGTGGTTATGGACTTGCTATATTAGCCGCAAGACTCTTCAGTGGTGATTGTGCACCTGAACAGTCACAACAGATGGCTGCTGGCCATCTCTACAAGGACTACAGTGGGTCTACATCTTTGATGATCCATCAATACCATTATCTCTACAAGGACTACAGTGGGTCTACATCTTTGATGATCCATCAATACCATTATTTCTACAAGGACTGCAGTGGGTCTGCGTCTCTGGTGGCCCACCAATACCGTAATCTCTACCAGGACTGCAGTGGGTCTGCTCTGTGATGACCTACCTACCAATCTTCTTCAAAACGTCGAATGACTCTGCTGTGGGTTTGCTCTGTTGTGGCCCATTACCTGTCAGCATGCCAAGAGTCAGCACTGTCTTTCCGTTGGAAGGGCAACACTACTTCTTCAAGACTGCATGGAAATCCACTACGTCTATGTGCATTGTCTTTTACTGCTCAGATTTTGAGAAAAACACTGATATTTTACTGTGATGAACGATTAGGACTGTCTTTATGGACTGTGAGAAAGTTTAACTTTTGACCAACATTGTATCAATAAGTGTGTGCATTTGATTTCTTTGTTATTGTAATTATGAAAAAATTTTTCAAATCTGTATTGGCCACTGCCCAAACCAATTTGTAAAATTTTTTTGTGGGGAGCATGGGGGCTATGTAAGTAGGCTGTTTAGGTTTTTTTTGGTAACGCCACCTCTGTATGAAAATCACTGGCTGTGCTGTGTGCAGTCTGTGGCTGCTTTGCATTGTTGTAATACTCGCCATTTTAGTGTTAGGGAGCTGGCTGTGAACAGCGCGTAGCGTTGCGCAGTTGGAGGTGAGCCGCCAGCAGTGGTGGATGTGGGGAGAGAGATGGCGGAGTTTTGTAATTTGTCATGAACTGCTATATATATGATGACTATTAAGGTAAATACAGTGTTTGTTCTCTATTAATATCTTTCATTTGCCAACTATCCCTATCAGTAGTTAGTGCCTTCAGTAGTTTGAATCTTTTATTTAGCTGGCAGTAGTGGCGCTTGCTGTATTGCAGTAGCTTGAGTAGCGAAGATTTTTGTGAGGTAAGTGATTTGTGAAAGGTATAGTTTAATGTTAGTCAGGGCCCATTCTTTTGTAGGGATTTTTGAAAGTCAGATTGCGTTCCGCTAACAAAATATTGTGTGTCAGTTTAAGGACAGTCGTGTATAATTGTTAAAAGGGGACGTTTCACATCCTCCTTTCAAGACACTGTCCATTCCGTTCAACAGCTCTTCCAAGTCCTTTGCTGTCTCTGACAGAATTACAATGTCATCGGCGAACCTCAACGTTTTTATTTCTTCTCCGTGGACTTTAATACCTACTCCGAATTTTTCTTTTGTTTCCTTTACTGCTTGCTCAATATACAGATTGAATAACATCGGGGACGGGCTACAACCCAGTCTCACTCCCTTCCCAACCGCTGCTTCCCTTTCATGTCCCTCGACTCTTATAACTGCCATCTGGTTTCTGTACAAATTGTAAATAGCCTTTCGCTCCCTGTATTTTACCCCTGCCACCTTTAGAATTTGAAAGAGAATATTCCATTCAACATTGTCAAAAGCTTTCTCTAAGTCTACAAATGCTAGAAATGTAGGTCTGCCTTTCCTTAATCTAGCTTCTAAGATAAGTCGTAGGGTCAGTATTTCCTCACATGTTCCAACATTTCTGCGGAATTCAAACTGATCTTCGCCGAGGTCGGCTTCTACCTGTTTTTCCATTCGTCTGTGAAGAATTCGCGTTAGCATTTTGCAGCTGTGACTTATTAAACTGATAGTTCGGTAATTTTCACATCCGTCAACACCTGCTTTCTTTGGGATTGGAATTATTATATTGTTCTTGAAGTCTGAGGGTATTTCGCCTGCCTCATACATCTTGCTCGCCAGATGGTAAAGTTTTGTCAGGACTGGCTCTCCCAAGGCCATCAGCAGTTCTAATGGAATGTTGTCTATTCCCGGGGCCTTGTTTTGACTCAGGTCTTTCAGTGCTCTGTCAAACTCTTCACGCAGTATCATATCTCCCATTTCATCTTCATCTACATCCTCTTCCATTTCCATAATATTGTCCTCAATTACATCGCCCTTGTATAGACCCTCTATATACTCCTTCCACTTTCTGCTTTCCCTTCTTTGCTTAGAACTGGGTTTCCATCTGAGCTCTTGACATTCATACAAGTGGCTCTCTTTTCTCCAAAGGTCTCTTTAATTTTCCTGTAGGCAGTATCTATCTTACCCCTAGTGATATATGCCTCTACATCCTTACATTTGTCCTCTAGCCATTACTGCTTAGCCATTTTACACTTCCTGTCGATCTTATTTTTGAGACGTTTGTAGTCCTTTTTGGCTCCTTCATGTACTGCACTTTTATATTTTCTCCTTTCATCAATTAAATTCAGTATTTCTTCTGTTACCCAAGGATTTCTACTAGCCCTCGTCCTTTTACCTATTTGATCCTCTGCTGCCTTCTCTACTTCATTCCTCAAAGCTACTAATTCTTCTTCTACCGTATTTCTTTCCCAAATTCCTGTCAATTGTTCCCTTATGCTCTCCCTGAAACTCTGTACTACCTCTGGTTTAGTCAGTTTATCCAGGTCCCATCTCCTTAAATTCCCACCTTTTTGCAGTTTCTTCAGTTTTAATCTACAGTTCATAACCAATAGATTGTGGTCAGAGTCCACATCTGCCCCTGGAAATGTCTTACAATTTAAAACCTGGTTCCTAAATCTCTGTCTTACCATTATATAATCTATCTGATACCTTCTAGTATCTCCAGGATTCTTCCATGTATATAACCTTCTTTTATGATTCTTGAACCAAATGTTAGCTATGATTAAGTTATGCTCTGTGCAAAATTCTACCAGACGGCTTCCTCTTTCACTTCTCTATCCCAATCCATGTTCACCCACTATGTTTCCTTCTCTCCCTTTTCCTACTCTCGAATTCCAGTCACCCATGACTATTAAATTTTCGTCTCCCTTCACTACCTGAATAATTTCTTTTATCTCATCATACATTTTATCAATTTTTTCATCATCTGCAGAGCTAGTTGACATATAAACTTGTGTTACTGTAGTAGGCGTGGGCTTCGTGTCTATCTTGGCACAATAATGCGTTCACCATGCTGTTTGTAGTAGCTTACCCGTACTCCTATTTTTTTATTCATTATTAAACCTACTCCTGCATTACCCCTATTTGATTTTATATTTATAACCCTGTATTCACCTGACCTAAAGTCTTGTTCCTCCTGCCACCAAACTTCACTAATTCCCCCTATATCTAACTTTAACCTATCCATTTCCCTTTTTAAATTTTCTAACTTACCTGCCCGATTAAGGGATCTGACATTCCACGCTCCGATCCGTAGAACTCCACTTATCTTTCTCCTGATAACGACGTCCTCTTGAGTAGTCCCCGCCCGGAGATCCGAATGGGGGACTATTTTACCTCTGGAATATTTTACCCAAGAGGACACCATCATCATTTAACCACACAGTAAGGTTGTATGCCCTCGTGAAAAATTACGGCTGAAGTTTCCCCTTGCTTTCAGCCGTTCGCAGTACCAGCACAGCAAGGCCGTTTTGGTTAGTGTCGCAAGGCGAGATCAGTCAATTATCCAGACTGTTGCCCCAGCAACTACTGAAAAGGCTGCTGCCCCTCTTCAGGAACCACACGTTTGTCTGGCCTCTCAACAGATACCCCGCCGTTGTGGTTGCACCTACGGTACGGCCATCTGTATCGCTGAGGCATGCAAGCCTCCCACTAACGGCAAGGTCCATGGTTCATGGGGGAAGGATGTTAAACCTATTACTTCAAAATCATTCTTAACCGAATCCAAGTACCTTTTCCTTGGTCTACCCTGACTCCTCCTACCCTCTACTGCTGAACCCATGACTCTTGGGTAACCTTGCTTCTCCCATGCGTGTAACATGACCCCACAATCTAAGCCTGTTCGCCCTGACTGCTACATCTATAGAGTTCATTCCCAGTTTTTCTTTGATTTCCTCATTGTGGACACCCTCCTGCCATTGTTCCCATCTACTAGTACCTGCAATCATCCTAGTAACATTAATCGTTCTACTGTGTGTTATTCAGTTATTACAAGTAGCTATACAGGCACAGTCGGTCGATGTAATTAGTAAGCCACTGACAATCATCTGCAGGCGGAGATCGACAGAGAAGTGCTATCGCGAACTCTGTCTCACTGTTCGCTACAGGGGATCCTCGACAAGTCAAAGCCCTATCCATTCAAAATGGTGAGTGTCAAGAAGACCAAACTGGTTCTTTCTGATAGCATGTTTCAAACCATTGCATGTAACACTGTTTCACTGATGACCAATGACTAATATTTCCATTACTACTGTTTCTTTCAGTGGGTAGAACTGTCATTTTGGACAATGGGGTATGCATCAAAGATGTGTTCCGACGTTGACTCTGTGACCTATGGACTGTAGAACTGAAGTAATAGAGACTTGTAAGTTTTTTTAAGCACACAGTTTATCGAAGTTAACACGAGATGGAATCGCAGCTGACTCCGTTAGGAGAGAAATCAGATTTGTAGCCATCCTTGAAATCACCATAGGTGCGCATTCTTGAAGTGCGTCTGGTAATAACAGGTGTGGGTTGTCGTTTCTAAACAACTCAAATACAAGACGCAGTGAGTTGCGTTCGTTTATGCAGAATTAAAACTAAATTATGATTTGTTACGTGAAGAAATTATCTTATTCAGGTACCTTTTGTGATAAATAACTGCTGACATTCTCAAAAAATGTTAAAAAGTTCCTGCGGTAACTTAAATAACACAGCTTTTTCTACAAAATTTAATGCTGTTTCAGGAGATTAATTGCTGTAGTTCCAACGGACTCATGAGATAAACGCGCAACTCTAAGCTTATTATGGCGCCGCATTTTGCAGGGATGGACGTCCGTTTTTTAATCCATGGTGTGTCGGGAAGGGGGGAGGGGGAGGCGGGCTCGCTATTCTTTTGTTAAAAGCGAAGAGCTTAGCACAGGCTGATGCGAACAATAGGCCCTCTTCAAAGTCTTTGCTGGCAAACAAAGAGAGAATTACGGGAGACGAGAGCACAGACAATGCCTAAGACGCAAAACTACATTGCCTGTCTCTTCGCCGATAACAGAGCATCCGTGCAAAGCCTCACTGCATCAGTCATTCTACTAGTAGACAAAAAAACTTCCAAGAAAAAAGTTGGAGATTTTTCTTTTAAGCGCAACTGATATAAGCATTATCGGCATACCGCGCCATGGCCGCAGATATTAAAGAAATTCCAAGGGAGCTAGATGCTCTACCCAACAACAATCAGTGCCTTTTTTTAAAAAAAAAGAAAAGATTATTCACCTGATCGTTTCTCCGGGATATGTTTTCCTGTTTAGAATGCACAGTTAACATTTGGAGCATTTAGGAAAGGGGGCTGCGTGTTGGAGATGCTGTATTATGCTGCTAGTTATTATAAACAATTACAGTTTGGTAAGGGTATAGGAAGATTTGTTCACTCCCGTAATGAAGGAACTACTATGGATTTTTCCTGAAAAGATTCCTTCAATGTTTCATATCACTCACTAGCAATGAACAGTTAAATATACATTTTACGTGTCAAAATGTCCATTTTTTTCTCGTCTGCTACCAACATCCCATCTCAACTCAAGAATCAATTGACTGTGTTCCTACACAGACATCCAGAGAGCGTATGACACAACTGACAAAATAACAAGAAAAAATAGTATTAAACGTACTTAGAGTTGTAAAATACACAACGGAAAATGATCTTAGGCCTAGGTTATAAGTGTTATATATTACGATGTAAAACTTTCTAGCCTTGTTCTGAAGATATTTAAGGTGAAACTAGAAAATAAATATGTCTGACAAGTAGTTGAAACTAATTAAATGAACAAGTGTATTAGTTTCGCAGACGGCGTAACTGTGATGGGGAAAAGTTAAAAAATACACAATAATTAAAAGAATTTTTATCAGTGTTGCTGGAGGTAATGGACTGCTGGAACAATTAAAACTGGTTCAAAAAAGCTGTGAAGTACAAATAAATTGATATACCTGGACCTTTTCTGCAACAAGGGAAATTGCGTATAGACAGACATCGAGGAGCATACTGAAAGGGGATCGCAGCGCTCCTACAGTTGAAAGTGTTACGTCCTATTGACTGGTCATGTATCAAAACTGTTCACAAGAATAGAGTACAGAAGAACGGAAAATAAAGCAAAACTCAAGAAAAATCAAGATGACTGTATAGGATTTATTAATGTAGAACTAGCGTTCGAGCACCTGAAATGACAATGTGTTTGAAGTTTCAGAAAATTAGGAAGGTATTGTAATGCATTAGGCCTATAACGCGTCCTAGAATCAAGAGCAACAGCAATAACTGAAGACCGACAGACAGAAAACGGCGTGAAGCCTCCTCTAGTGTTCGCTCCATCCAAGAAGCTATGAACGAAATAACAGAAAGGTTCAGAAATGGATTTAAAGTCCAGGAAGGAAGGATATTAATGATATGATTCGCTGATGACACTCCTATACTTTGTGCAAGTAAGGAAGAACTGCAGGACCTGCTTAATCGCCTGAACAGTCGGATTTTCACACATTATGAACTGAGAGTAAATCAAGGAAAGACGAAATTGTGAGCAGCAGCAGAAATGAGACAAGTGAGAAACCGTGACTGGCGATTACGTAGTCAATCAAGAGAAGAGATACCGCTACACTGGCAACAAAACCCACGCCGGATGAAGTGAGAACAACATAAGAAACAAATTAGTGCAGATTAAAGACAACATTCGCTCCGGAAATGTAGTTTAGTGTCAGACATACGTGTTAAAATGAGAAAGAAACTTCTGTAAATATAAGTCTTAAACACAGTTCTGTTTGCAAGTGGATAATGATTTGTGGGAAGCTGGGAAATAAGAATCGAAGTGTTTGGATGTGGTATTACGAACGGTTATTGTTTGAGATTTCGTGTTACGAACGGAAATCGACAAATAAGTGGACCGATATGATTAAAAAAGTGAAGAAGTTCTCTTAGGAGTCGGTGTTTGAAAGATATGTTTGGAAATTGTCTTTAGAAGATGGGACAACTATGATAGAACGTATGTTTCGACATCATGGAATAATTCTCATGACACTCGTGGTAACTGTAGAGAGCAAAAGTTGTAGGTGAAGAGGGAGATTGGCGTATAACAAAAAACAAACGCGGGACGTAGGGTGTTAGTGCTAGTCTGAAATGAAAATACTGGACGCTCGAGAATGTTGGAGAACCAGTTATAAATCTGAAGCCCCGAAAAAGGATAATTTAACTCGCTAAAAAACAGTTACAAATAACAGCCCTAAACTGACACATGATATAACTAGAGGAATGAGAGAATTTGTTGGTATGTGTTAAGCTTTTTCGAAAGACCAAATCGTTTATCCTTATATTTTACGTGTAATAGCAGGGAAAATGATAAAATTGTGCTTATGCAAAGATAATGTTCTCGACGGTTCAGTGCCTCTTCCTGTCATATAGTAAACACACGAGGTAAACAGTTATAGAGAAAACTAAAGTCTTGAAATGACAAGTACACAGATAACTTTAGACTCACAGTAGCTAAATAGAATCGTAGCGAAACCAGTGTGTTTCATCCAACATTCCACCTTCATCACAATATCCGATAATTCACAGCCGAATTACCCGCTCCATGCAACGATAATTCCCTGTAACGCAAGACCTTCGTTTAATCGGAGGACATTGTTCCGATAATCAGTCAGTTTGGCGCCAAACAGAGCAATCAGCGTGTTTAACAAGATGATTACACCTCGTTTCTGATATTCAGGATCGCCTCTCTACATAATGATGTGGCGTGCACCCGTGAGTGCGTAGACTGCTGACGCAGTTTCAGTGACAATTGGGTGTGATCGTTAATCTCCTGGTAAAACGTGAGGAAGGAAAGAGTTCTGTCTCTCATTTTGTCGAAATTGTTACATTCTATGAATTCAAGAATGAAACTTCCAACTTGCAGCGGAATGTGGACAGTTGTGAAACTTCAAAACAGTTTACAAATGTGTCTCAGTGAAATCCGTCTGCTATAGATGCCTTTCATACTACGTGTTCATCTAATATGTATATACACACATCCAAAAAGTTTTGCATCACCTCGGTTCCGAGAGTTCCGGAACCTGTACAGATAATTGGAATAGAGATCAACATAACCATCATTTCCGCCCTTTTTATTGCTCATGAAAACCACCCATTGCATGTTGTGTCACTATACAGCGAGACCTTCAGAGGTGGTGGTCCAGATTCTGTACACACTGGTACCTCTAATACCCAGCAGCACGTTCTCTTGCATTGATGCATGCCTGTATTCGTCGTAGCATACTATCCAGAAGATCATCAAGGCACTGTTGGTCCAGATTGGGCTACTCCTCAAAGGTGACTCGGCGTGGATCCCTCAGAGTGGTTGGTGAGCCACGTCGTACATAAACAGCCCTTTTCAATCCATCGCAGTCATGTTCGATAAGGTTCATGTATGGAGAACATGCTGGTCACTCTAGTCGAGCGATGTCGTTATCCTGAAGGAAGTCATTCACAAGATGTGCACGATGGGGGAGCGAATTGTCGTCCATGAAGACGAATGCCTCGCCAATATGCTGCCGATATGGTTGCACTGTCGGTCGGAGGATGGCATTCACGTATCGTACAGCCGTTACAGCGCCTTCCATGACCACCAGCGGCTACGTCGGCCCCACGTAATGCCACCCCAAAACAGCAGGTGACCTCCACTATGCCACTCGCTGGACAGAGTGTCTAAGGTGTTCAGCCTGACTGGACTGCCTCCAAACATGTCTCCAAGATTGTCTGGTTGAAGGCATATGCGACACTCATCACTGAAGAGAACGTGATGCCAATCCTAAGCGGTCCATTCGGCGTGTTGTTGGGCACATCTGTACCGTGCTGCATGTGTCGTGGTTGCAAAGATGGACATCGTCACGAACGTCGAGAGTGAAGTTGCGCATCATGCATTGTGCACAGTTTGAGTCATAACACGACGTCGTATGGCTGCACGAAAAGCATTTTTCAACATGGTGGTAGCGGTCATCAACTGCAGTAGTAGCCCTTGGGCGGCCTGAGCGAGGCATGTCATCGACAGTTCCTGTCTCTCTATATCTCCTCCATGTCCTAACAACATCGCTTTGGGTTCACTCGGAGTCGCCTGGGAACTTCCCTTGCTGAGAACCCTTCTGGCACAAAGTAACAATGAGGACGAGATCGAACCGTGGTATTGATCGTCTAGGCAAGGTTGAACTACAGACAACACGAGCCGTGTACCTCATTCCTGGTGGAATGACTGGAACTGATCGGCTCTCGGACATCCTCCGTCTAATAGGCGCTGCTCATGCATGGTTATTCACATCTTTGGACGGGTTTAGTGACATCTCTGAGCAGTCAAAGGCACTGTGTCCGTGATACATTACTCACAGTCAACGTCTATCTACAGGAATTCTGGGAACCGGGATGACGCAAAACGTTTTTGATGTGTGTATAAGCAATTGAATGTCGTAAACAACCTATAGTAAATCTAACGTCTGTAAGAGTAACATTATTTTTTATTGAAAACACAAAGCCATTTCATTAGCAAGTCGCATCAACTCTGAGGTTGGCCAATCTATCGATTACTTGGCGCGAAGAATCAGTTAAAAATGCACCGCATAGTTTGTGGACAAAGGGAGATACTCCACTTCCGTTTGCTGCCGTGAACAGGCTCTCCTTCCCTGTTTAAACGTTCCGAACTGTTTAGTATATATGCTTTGTCTTTTCATACTGAAATGGGCACACTGAAGAAAAATACAATAGTTTATTGAGGAATAGATAATGGATCTCATCGCTTCTTATTAGTGTCAGCAAGTGATATCTTAGCAACTGAAAACCAAAGAAACCAACTAAGGATCAGAAGGAAGAACAAATTTTTAAGGTGTACCTTTTAGAAGATAGCAGCATAAGTGATCTCTACCAAACTTGGACTACTGAAGCATTAGCAAATCTGGAAACGGTGAACGACTAGGGAGAAGAACGGAAATACGTAACAACAGGGGTATCTAAAACAAATGGATATTATGAGGAAGAAAAGGCAATACAGGAAACGCAGAGGAGTAAGGATCTGGACACAAGAGATGAAAACAGCAATTGAAGAAAAGCAAGAAGCTTTCAGGACCTATATAAATAATCCCACAAATGAATGCTACAATGAATAGAAAGAGAAAAGAAATAATGCGAAATACGCAACTCGGAGGGAGCACACAGAATCACGAGAACGCGGTATTGGCAATTCGAGTATAGACCATCATGTATATAGCAGACGAACTGTCGTTTGTAAAGTAATAAAATCACTCAACAGACGACCGGCCGGTGTGGCCGAGCGGTTCTAGGCGCTGCACTCCGGAACCGCGCGATCGCTACGGTCGCAGGTTAGAATCCTGCCTCGGGCATGGATTTGTGTGATGTCCTTAGGTTAGTTAAGTTTAAATAGTTCTAAGTTCTAGGGGACTGATGACCTCAGATGTTAATTCCCATAGTGCTCAGAGCCATTTGAACCATTTTTGAACTCAACAGACGTGAGAATGATCGCATAAGTGTCAGTAACATGGGAAAGAACGAATGGATAGCTCATTATATAAAAAAATTATGGTATGATGATATTTCAGTTCAGGCATTAGCTAAACTAAATGGTACCAAAGACATGGACGAGGCTGACATGAGAGAACTGACTAAAGCTCTAGAAGGTACGTAGAATGGGAAAGCCATTGGTTTAGATGGTATCAGTAAGAAACTGTGGAAATATGGATGGTTATTCATACGCCAACGGCTTCTTCATATCTGTAATTAATTTCGTAGAAATAAGAAGGTACCAAGAGATTGCCTAAAAGCCAAAGTAATATCTATCTTTTAAACAGGCGGTAAAAATAAATTTAGTATAAGCCCTTTGGATTCAGACTATAAATTATGTCTGAAATTTCTTTAGGCAAGGCTAAAAAATATCATGGAAAAAGTAATATCTGAACGACGAGGTGTTAGAGACAGACGATGAAGTACAGACAATGTCTTTACACCACAACAAGTTATAGGAAAGGAGACAAGAATTCAATAGGAAAACCAACCTTGCTTTTAGAAATTTTGAAAAATCATTTGTTATTGGAACCGTGATTTATTTTCAAAGAATATTCTTAAAATTTCATTTTATTTACCATCGATTCATCAAGAACATTAACACATTTAATCACACTATCTGAGCGTGGAAGTAGCTGCCAGAGAGCAACAAATCATAAGCAAATAATTTTTAACAAATGGTAATTTATTCACTTTAATGGTCTCTAAGGCATTTTTGAAAAGAAACATTATAAGGAGAAAGCACCCTCTAAATATCAAGTTACAATTTATTCAGAGGCAGAAAGAAACAAATTTTTGAGTGTATGAGCTTTCGGGCTGAGAACCTTGCCGCTCCCTTTTAACACGGTCGTAGTCACGACCGCTCACAACAACCTCTGAAGACTACACTGGTGCAAATCTGCAACACACCAGATTACTTTAAAATAAAAGTTTTAACAATTCACACAAGCACATAAACTATGCACCCCGTAGGAGAGATGGAAATGGTAGAAATCACTAAAATTAAAAGATTAACTTGCTACCGAAAAAAAATGTTCAAATGTATGTGAAATCTTATGGGACTTAACTGCTAAGGTCATCAGTCCCTAAGCTTACACACTACTTAACCTAGATTATTCTAAGGACAAACACACACACACACACCCATGCCCGAGGGAGGACTCGAACCTCCGCCGGGACCAGCCGCACAGTCCACGACTGCAGCGCCTTAGACCGCACGGCTAATCCCACGTGGCAACTTGCTACCGCAGGTGCAACTTGATTCTAACTTCTAAGAAAAGTCTTACGGTGGACGGGTGGCAACTTTACATACTACAATGACCATTTAAATAAAAGCACATGAAATGCAATCCTATATAACATTATACAAGGTTGGCCAAACAAGTTAACATGCTCTACAGTACACGGATACCGCCTCTCAAGATGATAGACAAGATGAAAACATATTTCAGGAATTAGGCCGCTACACTCCAAGCAATAAATTCGTTAACACGCCAAATCCGGCAAACATGAGGCACCTCCGAACGACAGACAAAATGGTTCAAATGGCTCTGAGCACAATGGGACTTAACATCTGAGGTCATCAGTCCCCTAGAACTTAGAACTACTTAAACCTAACTAACCTAAGGACATCACATACATCCATGCCCGAGGCCGGATTCGAACCTGCGACCGTAGCGATCGCGCGGTTCCAGACTGAAGCGCCTAGAACCGCTCAGCCACACCGGCCGGCCGACCGACAGACAGACACTAACTGCCTAACAAATGCAGACGAGAGACAGAATAGCAAGCTGGGGACGAGAGACTAACCAAGACAACAAGTAGAACTTAACAAGAGTAAATCACACAAAAATTACCAATCACTTAACTTCTAGTAAACTGCAATTCCTCGAGAAGACCTGGCCCAGCACCCCAAAATCGCACTCCCGAGCCGTCCGCGGCGAGCCGCTTCAACGGACGGAGGAAGTCGCGCCGATCTTCCGCCTTTCCTGGTCCGCACCAACCGACCGACTGCCCGCTGCTCCGTCTGCGACTGCTGCTCCGTCGCGACTGCACTGCTGGTCCATCTCCCACTCACTTTCAGACACACGACGGCGGAAATACTGACTCGGACCCAACCACGCAGAGGAAACACGCCCACTGGCAAAACGACATCCCTGCACCAGGAAAGGACGGAGCCAGGCTCCAAAAGATGGTAAATGAAGGGGCGCAGAAGGGCTCGGAGAACCAGGTACACCACGGCGTCGCAGCTCGCACCGGCCAGACTGATGTCGTGGGTTGACTCCTGTTGCTCTCGTGTCGACCGCGAAGCCACTACCCTTCGCTATACGGCGCGGCCCACTGTACTCACGTGGCGACCTCACATGCGTCGACGCTCAAGACGGACAAGTCATCTTGTGTCTCAGTGCGCGACCGTCCAACAAATGGTTCAAATGGCTCTGACCACTATGGGACTTAACATCTGAGGTCATCAGTCCCCTAGAACTACTTAAACCTAACTAACGTAAGGACATCACACACATCCATGCCCGAGGCAGGATTCGAACCAGCGACCGTAGCGGTCGCGCGGTTTCACACTGAAGCGCCTAGAACCGCTCGGCCACACCGGCCGGCGACCGTCCAACAGATCGATCAAACCGCCAATGACCACTGCCTGAGCAAACTCGAGCAGACTGGCGGCCTAACGCGCAGACTCAGAAGCAGGTACTAAGCACCGACCGGGCGACCACTCGCTGAGTTCTCTTACTGGCGGAGTGGAAAGACTCTCATTTTGCCGGCTTTAAAGGTTGATCCGAACGAAAGACATACTATCACTCCGGACGACAGACAGACACTAACCACCTCACAAAATGCGGACGAGAGACAGACTAGCAAGCTGGGGACGAGGGACGCCCCCGACTGACTCTCACTGACTGAGACTGACTCAGACCGACTCACCCAGACTGCCCAAATGACCAGCTCATAGCGCCCCTTAGATGCACGTGAACAGGCAACCTTTTCCCTTTCCCACCAGAGGGAGACACCAAAGTTGCCATTGCCACAGCGGCGCCACCGCCAGAAACAGAGGGCGACTGCTTCACACTACGCGCTGCGGCGCACTCTTCAAAACAGCAGTTTTTACCACGGCTCAATATTGCGAACAGAGAAATGCCGTGGAACATAATATCTAAACCACCTTATCCATCTCACTTCGTAAATTCTATTAGGAGTTTGTACACAAACACCGAAATTCTCACAAGTATAGGAAATATAATTACAAAGCCAATGAATATTGAAGTGCGAAATTAAGGCCTCTTAAGTGGCCGCAAGTCTGTACGGGAAGGACTGGGCCTAAGGGATTTCTAATGCTTCATTCACTGGTTTAATATACACGCATAATGCATGAGGCAGTCTTCGTTACAAATTACATGAACTTTGTCATTAAATTCGGAATAAAACAAGAATTACACTTTAACAAACACAGCAACTATCCCACGTAAGAAGTCACTTTTTCCAAAAAAAATTATAAGTATTAATGATACAAATGATTAACAATATTAACAGGAGCAGTAGCTTAGAACTGATGAATTATCTGTAGTGGACTGACAAGGCAGCCAGTCCACAGTGACGGGTAGCCGAAAGGGCACACGTACACACACGCCGACTGGCGCGAAGTCTGGAACAGGATTCGTAAAGAATGTGATAAAGAAAAGAACGTAGCTACTAGAACACTTAACTTTTATATCGTCCTTTGGTATACAGCATTCTTGATGATACAAGTGAGACTATCTTGAGATACATGCAATGGTACAAATGGCGCCTTGCTAGGTCGTAGCCATTAACTTAGCTGAAGGCTATTCTAACTGTCTCTCGGCAAATGAGAGAAAGGCTTCGTCAGTGTAGTCGCTAGCAACGTCGTCGTACAACTGGGGCGAGTGCTAGTCAGTGTCTCGAGACCTGCCTTGTGGTGGCGCTCGGTCTGCGATCCTGACAGTGGCGACACGCGGGTCCGACATGTACTAATGGACCGCGGCCGATTTAAGCTACCACCTAGCAAGTGTGGTGTCTAGCGGTGACACCACATTATCAATACGCAAAGGCCTTGAATAACATGAATATACAGTGCCCAGTATTGGACAGCACGAATTTCGAAACTTATTTTCTAATAACAACGGACATGACCCGTTCTTTAACAGATCCTTTAAAATAGAAACTTTCGGTTTCATTTAAGTAAATTATATCTTACATTGCAGTTTTAAATCAACAAGGAGTTAAGTTAAATTCCTCTACCTTAGAGAACATACACAGATATACTTTCAAAGAAATATTAGTTTACTAAAAATGAACTTAGCCGTCATAGAACGGGAATGATAAGGGCAAAGGACCCACGTAAACAGTTTAATCGTTGGAAACCTCGGAAACCTCTAAAAGCTGAAGCTCATGCAGTGCCTAGAAAACCGATATGTCCAAATCAGGATAACGTGTCCACTATACAGGTGAACGGAACTGTGGCTGGCGCCCTGCCTCCGTCAATGCAGAACGCCGCGCATGTTTGGCCGCAAGAGAGAAGACACCATGGCCATGCTTCAGCACCAGGACAACACGCTAGCGAGACCACCTGGTCCGGCAGCCTCAGGTTCAGTGGGCCGCTTCCATCGAACCCCGTCAGCCATGAGCCCCTCAGAGAAATCTCAATGGCACGCCCCTGCTGTACGTAACAGTTACCTTAAGATATAGACTACTGCAGAGGCACCACCAAGTAACACCTTCCCTAATATAAATTCTAGCGCCAGGCACTCGAAGAGATCGACAATGGTCTCATTTGAATAGAAAGTAACAATCTAGCGGTCTCGTCAAGGCCCGCAAACACCAAGAAATTTTTTTAATTTCTTTTTTAATTTGAAGCCTTACAACGAAACTACAGTTAAAACAGTGAATTTCCATCTCTTAATGTGTTATCTGAAGGCGTAGAAAGGCTTGTACAATCGGCTCAGCACCTCATAGCCACGTCAACTTTGAGACACCGGTATACAGTACATGCTGAAACAAATGGCTCTGAGCACTACGGGACTTAACATCTGAGGTCATCAGTCCCCTAGAACTTAGAACTACTTAAACATAAGGACATCACAAACATTCATGCCCGAGGCAGGATTCGAACCTGCGACCGTAGCAGTCGCGCGGTTCCGGACTGAAGCGCCTAGAACCGCTTGTCCACCGCGGCCGGCACATGCTGAAACAGACTGGTTACTGCATGAGCCACTGTGTTGCAAGAAGCACATATCATTCAGCCACTGCAGCAAAAACACAACCTAGAACAATTTTAATTGAAGGCTGCTAATTAAGAGAAATAATATACCGTGATAAATCACTCATTAAACATTCATTAACGAATAAGACTACATTAGTCGGGTTACATAATTTAGTGTCGACAAGGCAAACCAAAGTCAACCCATATATGAAAATCTGTCCCACTAAAATACTTGGGCTCAGGCTAGAATCTACGACATTAATTCGCGATTTGTGCCTCAGACACTAGAATTAGAATTTGTAGTTCCTTTAAGCACCAAGCTGAGTTACGAAAACGTCATGAGGGAAAAGATGGTACGTGTAAGAACACTATAACAGCCAGACCTGACTAGCATACTGTCCTCCTCCTTTCAGGGGACATTTGAAATCTGTTACAGGCCAGAAAAATAATCCACTAAGATCATAAAATTTGATACACACGGCGTGTCAGAGCAAAAGTTCCAGTACACAACCTGAAAGTCTCACAGAAGCAAAATTTAGTAGACCTTAATGTGAGCGCGCTCTCTTAACCACAGGAAAGCCACTACAACTTACCACAATGGAGACGAGAACAGTCACAAATTGAACACAGCTCACCATGAGCACGCCTCTGGCAGCCCGGTACCTCCTTCGTAACCAACTACATGCTCCTCGAAGTTGCCAAACGATGAATGCAAGGTTCCTTCAGACTGCGACGTTGAGAGCCTTTTTCCCTTATTGCTTCGGTAGACCGGACACTGCCAGAAACTTGTTTTTGATTTCGCTCCAAACCCCATATTGCCAAGGCCAAAGACAATCAAAATTCCGGTTCACCACTGTCCCCCACACTCGTTTTGAAGCTCGGTGGTCAAAGATGAGGAGCGACTACAAAGGCCGATATCGCCCTATAAGCCGCCACGGCTCAAACTCAAACTAAGGGTTACGAAAAGGATGCTGTATACCTCTGACACTATTCAGTATCCATATATTTTCCATTTATATATAAAACCAGTAAATGGAAAATATTAAATTTACAAGTAGTTTTTTTAGATCGTGACGTTCGAGTAAACGAAATTTTATATGCAGGTGGCCTACCTCTCATTACAGAGAAAGAACCATGACCTTCAGGTGGGGGTATGTAAGTTTCAACAAATACTCTCATACTGCAACATATCATTGTCTGTAGATAAAACGAAAGTGTCAGCATTTCAGGGTAAATAATCAGTAAGGTCTGAAGTATTCTTCAATAATAAAATCTTGGTGCAGGTTGAGCATTTTAAATATATATGATGCGACATCACTTACGAATACAATCATGACGTGGACCAAAAATCAAATAAATTTACTCCATACGCGGAACGATCGAACAAAGTTTGTAGAATGAAGACAGGAAAGAAACTTAGCTGAAGTTTTATAAAACAAGAGCAGTTCCAACCATTATTTACGGAAGTGAAGCATGGATGACAACGAGACACCAAGGAAGTAGAATATAAGTTCAAGAAATGAGATTTATGAGAAGAGTGGAAGGATGAACAAGGGAAGATGTAAAAGAAATGAGGGTATAAGGAAAGTTTCCGTAATATATAACCTAAACGAATATATAGTGACAAATAAGAGAAGGAACATCTGTACTGTAGAGATGGAGAAAGTTTCTAGATAAAGAAACTTACCCATAAATGCACTGGAAGAAGAAATGTGGGAAGACCTTACAAGAGATGGGTTACTGTAACAGTCAGTTTGCCTAATACATGAACTGAAGAAGGACAAGACACTGAAGGGACTTAGTCCAGGATTATGGTGAGATTGTTGTTGGCTGGCGCTGCCTTTGCGTAATTATACGTTACGTGGTTTTCCAGATTTATTTACCCAAGATACTCTACAGTCATATCTCCTGTGAGCATTGCTAGTTCTTTGTTAAGTTTCACAACTTGCTTGGAAAAATATAAATATAAGACTTATTTATGCAAGATGCTCTTCAGTTGCATTTCATGTGAGTATTGCTAGTTCTTTGTTTGGGTTCATAACTTCTTCGGAGCAATACGAATATAGGATTGTTTTTCTGCCTTTTATAAATATATGTTCATGTACAGCAATGTAGTCCGTTGAGGGGCACTTTTTGTAACACAGGAGACTTTGTACTCATTTTCTGACCAATATGTGCATGTTTACTCACTATTAGGACTTCATGACATTTAAAGGTGAGAGAAAATAAACCTCCTTCAACAGAGATTAAACTTTCGTATCTTTAAATTAAATTTTCAGCCAGAAAGGCTTGAGCGTAATGCAGTGAAGTTTCAAGGCACGTGATTTGAGCGATGAATACATCGATATTTAGCTACCGAGCTGTTGTAGGATACAATGTGCAAGTCGTTTGCGTTGGAGGAATCATTCCTACAAGAAGGTTTCAGTTTACTTTAAATCCCCCTTTCATTAACCCGTTGCGCAGTGAGAATGTTCCTAGCCGCTATAGTGTGTAAGATAAAGTTAGTAGGATGGCGTTTTATTCACTTAAGGGTCACATTTCATACAAAGGAGAATGTCTCGAAGTCATTAAAACCTGAGTCATGGTGTGTTATGAATTGGTTGAAGTTGAGTGTAGTGCTGGGCTTTCAGCAGATTCGAACACCTACCATTGCCTTCAGCAGGAAATACTCTTGCTGAATGAGTCATTAAAAATGATCAGTGGAAGAATAGACCCTTGCCTCCCATCTCCCGCCACCTCCAAACAAACCGGCGTCTTCTACACTGCCACGTATCTCACTCCTACTTTGCAAACTTTGCAGTTGTCGTAGAAAGCTTGCTCGACTAGCAAACCTCGAACAAAGTATGTTACGGAGTAATCCTGGAACAAGGTATTCACCATAATAACTACCAACCGGCAAATACAGTTCAGCAAACAGTTATAATTAATCAGTATGTTTCGCAACAGCCTCATTACGCTGCAGAGCGGAAGACATGATCTGCTAATAACTCTAGACTTTGACAGGAGCAGTTTTTCACTGCAAGCCTTAAACTTACCTCTCTGAGGTATCAGATAATCTACAGCTTGAGAGACACACTGTCCAGTCACATTATTGCAACCGCCTGCCAAATGCCTGAATAGCTACTTGTTGCAGCGTGGACCGCTACAACACCTGCAGTAAAAGACAGTCAAAGAGGTTGTGGAAAGTACCGACATGTATGTGGAGCATTTCTGACTCCATTGCCCCTCGCTAGCTGGGCTACGTTTCCCGTCTGAAGCGGTCCCACACATTCTCAATTGGGTTCAAATCTGGGGAGTCAGCTGGCCAGGGAAGAGCGGGAAACGTCGTGATGTTCTTCAAAAACACGCCCTTACGCTGCGAACTGAGTGTCACGTTTCATTGTCCTGCTGGTAGACACCATCCTGTCGAGGAAACTGTTTGTAAGAATGGAAATGATCCCCAAGAATAGATTCCTACTTGTATTGATGTATTGTGCAAGCTGTGTGACACGTTTCATTATCCAGCTGGTAGATGCCATCATGTCGAGGAAATACAAACTGTTTGTAGGGATGGACATGATCCCCAATGATAGATGCCTATTTGTATTGATGTATTGTACCTTTCAGTATGACGGGATCACCCTCGTAATGCCACGGAAATACTCTGCAGACCTTAACGATCCCTCCTGGTTGCTGGATGTTTACTTTACGACGTTTCACACCGTACGTGGCAAAGCCCATTTGTCCGATGGAGCATAAAACTTGATTCCTCAGGAAAGGTCATTCAGTGGACGACCTTACTGGTGTGATAATTCCAGCCTTTGTAGCCGATAAACAGCAGCCAGCATGGGTGCGTGAAACATACGACTCATGGGGAGGCCCATATGCTGCAAGGTCCAGTGAACAGTCGTTAAGGGGACGCTGTCGGTAGAGTCTTGGTTCGTCTGGGCGGTCAGTTGTTCAACAGTTGGAATTCCATTCGCTTATACCCTTGTCCGCAACACGTGGTCTTGCGGTAGCGTTCTCGCTTCCCGCTCACGTGGTCCTGGGTTCGATTCCCGGCAGGGACAGGGATTTTTCCCTGCCTCGAGATGACTAGGTGCGGTTGTGTTGTCTTCATCATCATCATTCATCCCTATTACGGTCGGAGGGAGGTCCCTGCCTCAAGATGGTTGGGTGTGGTTGTGTTGTCTTCATCATCATCATTCATCCCCATTACGGTCGAATGAAGGCAATGGCAAACCACCTCCGCTACGACCTTGCCTAGTCGGCGGTGCGGGTCTCCCGCATCGTTCCCTACACTCCTCGGAGTATGGGACCTCATCTCATACCAGTTCCTGTAGCCATTGCTCACCCCTGCCATCTACATCCTGTTGTGTACCACAGTTACATCGGCGCCGGTTTTGGATTGCGCTGTTTTGCTATTCACTGTACACTTTAACCTCGGTAGTACACGAACTAAGCTTAGCCGTTTCGCAAATGCTTCCACCCTTGCACCGAACGTCAATGATCATGATCATTTGGACATCAGATGAATCGGTCTGTTTCCGCATTACGACATCGACAGCGTTCTCCCGAAGCGCTTTGTATACCCTACAGTGCTACTACTTCCACTGCCATTTGTGAACGGTTATTGCACGTTGCCGTCAAACATAGGGGATGGTTAAGTTACTGGACCATGTATATTCCCCACCCTGTGTGTTGAACTTACCTTCCGCCAGTGTCTCATTAAAAAGAGAATCTTCGTAGTTCAAAAATCAGTCCCCTAGAACTTAGAACTACTTAAACATAACTAACCTAAGGACTTCACACACATCCATGCCCAAGGCAGGATTCGAACCTGCGATCGTAGCTATCTCGCGGTTCCGGACTTAAGCGCCTAGAACCACTCGGCCACAATGGCTGGCAACCTTCGTAATGCATTGCGTGGTACATCTATGCCCACCTGATACACGATGTCAAAATTTCACTTCAAGAACTACACAAAGACGTTTCATGTGAGCTCGGTGCTGTCCATCTATTTTATCGGGATTAGTGTAAAAAGTTTCACTCCAGTGTGTCACTAAAACATAATTCTATAACCCCATTATTACGAAACTCCAGTCTTTCGCAATAAATGAAAGTACCAGTTCGCATGCTAAATTGAAAGGGTAATAATCAACTCTTTTACTGATGGTATCTAAGAAGATTAATTTTGTGCATTCTAAAAAACTGTGACGGCGACAAGAATGTTGCTGTATAAAAGAATAAAAGGATACATTTGAGTGTGGACAACTTGTCGCTTGCACAATAGTGCCGGGAAATACAGGAAGACTTCAGAAGCAATTCGATTCTAATGAGAAACACATTAAGGTCTAGACTATACAACGGTGCCGGAAATCTGTTTTAGTTTACGACAGTGCGCATTGGTATGTATGTGTGCCGTGTGGCCGGTAGCATCGAGCTTCCTCTGTTTGTTCTCTGGCGTCCTGTGAACTGACGCGAGGAAACTGATTAAACGTTGTCGCTGGCCCAGAGTAAACATCCTCTGTCGCTCCTGCCCACTCCTCTTCCGAAGCGGTCTGTTGCAAGATGTCTGCCGACACCACTGGGAGAGGGGGGAAGTGCTTTGTCCACTGTCTTCAGTCTCTACTAGCCATTGTAGAGATTATTTCTTACGATTTTTTGTAATGACTTCGAAAATCGTACTTTTCGAGCACAGTGACAGTAAGAGTCAATAACACCTTATCATACATCTGTTTTACTAAAGCCGCCGTGAGGCAATGTTGCGTCCTCTCTCCACTATTGTTCAATGTATATAAAGAGCATATTATGAGGGAGGTTCATGAAGACTGGCTTGATGGCATTGTTATGAGTGGCAGAGAAATTAACAATCTCATGTAAGCAGATGGCACTCTGATAACAGCAGCAGACGAACGTCAACTAGAAACCATCATGTGAAAGTTGGCCGAACGAGGCAGAGAATATGGTCTTGAAAACACGACACAAAGACGAAAGGAAACGTTGTGGATTGCCGTAATGACAACAGACATCCCAACAGTTTCTGGATCCAAGGTTGTCAATCATTTGGTATCAGCTACCCATGATACTGGATATTTCGAGCCTGAAGTACATGGGTGCATGTCGATTATGAGAAATTCTGTAACAGAACTTGTAGGCACCTGAAAGAGACGTCCATCACGGCTAGGATGAAGTTCACCTCACCTCGCAATAACAAATGCAGAGAAATTTGGAGGAGGCTGATCGTCGCAGGATTACCTTCACCCAGTGTCTCAATATAAGCTGACTCAGGATGTGCTGTCGGTTTCAGGCTGCACAGATATTCATATTTGTTTCGATTCAGAGTGAAAATTATGAAAATGAAAATGGAAAGTAGTTCCTCGCCGAAAGATGATGATTCTCATTCTAATAGCCGCTTTCAAAATTTGAAGAATGTTTCTCGGTCGAGAATCTCGAAATGGTTGCAATCCACATCAAACAACTCACAGACGGACTACAAATACAATGTTAGTTTTTTAGTTTCAACATTTTATTGCCAGAGAACCAGGAACTTTATTAACGACTTTATTAACAACTCAGACAACAGTTGCAGTATTTATATTGTTGTTGTTGTGGTCTTCAGTCCAGAGACTGGTTTGATGCAGCTCTCCATGCTACACTATCCTGTGCAAAGCTTCTTCATCCCCCAGTACCTACTGCAACCTACATCCTTCTGATTCTGCTTAGTGTATTCATCTCTTGGTCTCCCTCTACTATTTTTACGCTCCACGCTGCCCTCCAATACTAAATTGGTGATCCATTGATGCCTCAGAACATCTCCTACTAACCGATCCCTTCTTCTAGTCAAGTTGTGCCACAAATTTCTCTTCTCTCCAATTCTATTCAGTAGTTATGTGATCTACCCATCTAATCTTCAGCATCCTTCTGTTGCACCACATTTCGAAAGCTTCTATTCTCTTTTTGTCTAAACTATTTATCTTCCACGTTTCACTTCCATACACCACTCCGTACAAATACTTTCAGAAATGACTTCCTGACACTTAAATCTATACTCGATGTTAACAAATTTCTCTTCTTCAGAAACGCTTTCCTTGCCATTGCCATTCTACATTTTATATCTCCTCTACTCCGACCATCCTCAGTTATTTCGCTCCCCAAATAACAAAACTCATTTACTACTTTAAGCGTCTCATTTCCTAATCTAATACCCTCAGCATCACCCGATTTAATTCGACTACATTCTATTATCCTCGTTTTGCTTTTGTTGATGTTCATCTTATATCGTCCTTTCAAGACACTGTCCGTTCCGTTCAGCTGCTCTTCCAGATCCTGTGTTGTCTCTGACAGAACTACAGTGTCATCGGCGAAGCTCTAAGTTTTAATTTCTTCTCCATGGATTTTATTTATATTAGGCGACTAATTTCAAACGCCTGTAGTTCATGTATGGACGCGGACGTTGCAAACTGAAGATGAAGAGATAGAGAAATTATATGAGGATACTGAAAGGATTGTAAGTACGTAAAAGGGCATGAAAATGTAATAGTCATTAGGGATTGGAATGCGGTTGTAGGGGAAGGAGTAGAAGAAAATGTTGCAGGAGAATATGGGCTTGGAACAAGGAATGAGAGAGAAGAATGAGTAATTGAGTTCTGCAATACATTTCAGTCAGCAATAGCGAATACTCTGTTCAAGAATCACAAGAGGAGTATTTGGAAGAGGCAGGGTAATACGGGAAGATTACAGTTAGATTACATCATGATCAGATAGAGATTTGGAAAAAAGATACTGGACTGTAAGACGTACCCAGTAGCAGATATAGACTCAGATCTCAACGTAGTAGTGATGAAGAGTAGGCTGAAGTTTAGAAGATTATTCAGGAAGAATCAATACGCAAATAAGTGGGATACGGAATGCAAAGGAATGACGAGATACGCCTGAAGTTTTGTAACGCTATATGCAGCAATAAGGAATGGCTCTGTAGGCAGTATAGCTGAAGAGGAATGGATATCTCTGAAAAGGGCAGTCACATAATTTGGAAAGAATAACATAGGTACAAAGAAGGGACCTGCGAAGTAATCATGGGTAACAAAAGAAATACTTCAACTGATCAACGAAAGAAGGAAGTACAAAAATTTTCAGGAAAATTCAGGAATATAGAAATACAAGTCGCTGAGGAATGAAATAAATAGGAAGTGAAGGGAAGCTAAGACGAATTGGCTGTAGGAAAAATGTGAAGAAATTGAAAAAGAAAGGATTGTCGCAATGGCTGACTCATCTTAAAGGAAAGCCGAAACTACCTTCCCTGAAACTAAAAGCAAGGGCGGTAACAATAATAGTGCAACAGAAATTCTGTTTATTAAATGCATAGGAAAGAGCTAATAAGTTGGAAAGAGTAATTTAAGGACGCTATGAGGGAGAAATGGCTCTGAGCACTATGTGACTTAAAATCTATGGTCATCAGTCCCCTAGAAGTTAGAACTACTTAAACCTAACTAACCTAAGGACATCACACACATCCATGCCCGAGGCAGGATTCGAACCTGCGACCGTAGCAGTCGCGCGGCTCCAGACTGAACGCCTAGAACCGCTAGACCACCGCGGCCGGCGCTATGAGGGAGAAGATTTGTCTGATGTGAAAGAAGAAGAAACGGGAGTCGTTTTAGAAGAGATGGGGTATCCAGTATTAGAATCAGAATTTAAGAAGACTTTGGAGGACTTAAGATCAAATAGGGGAAATAAGGACTTAAGATCAAATATGGCATGATGGATAGACGCATTCCATCAGAATTTGCAACATCACTGGGGAAAGTAGCAACAAACAGACTATTGAAGTTGGTGTGTAGAATGTAAGAGTCGGACGTCAAACCATCTGACTTTCGAAAAAATACCATCCACACAATTACGAAGAGTGCAAGAGCTGACAAGTGCAAGAATTATCGCACAATCAGAGTAACAGTTCATGCATCCAAGTTGCTGACAAGACTAAGATACACAAGAATGGAAAACAGAATTGAAAATGTGTTAGATGACGATCAGTTTGGCTTTAGGAATGGTAAAGCCACCTGAGCGGCGATTCTGGCGTTGCGGTTGATAATGGAAGCAAGATTAAAGAAAAATCTAGACACTATGATAGAATTTGCCAACCTGGAAAAGGTGTTCGACAATGTCAAATGCTGCAATATGTTCGAAATTGTGAGAAAAATATGGGTGAGCTATAAGAGAGACGAGTAATATGTACAACAGTCCAGAGGGAATAATAAGAGTGGACGACCAAGAACGAAGTGCTCATATTAAAAAGGGTGTAAGACCAGGATGTAGCCTTTTGTCCCTACTGTTCAACCTGCATATGGAGGAAGCAACGATGGAAATAAAAGAAAGGTTCAGGTGTGGAACTAAAATTCATGGTGAAAGCAAATCAATAATACGATTCGCTGATGACATTGCTACCCTGAATGAAAGTGAAGAAGAATTTCATTATTTGCTGAATGGAATGGGCAGCCTAATGAGTACAGAATATGGATTCAGAGCAGACGAAAGTAATTAGAAGTAGCAGAAATGTGAACAGCGACAAACGTAACATCAGGAATGACGGTCACGAAGTACATGAAGTTAAGGAATTCTACTACCCAGGCAGCAAAATAGCCAATGACGAATGGAGCAAGGAGGACATAGACCAGCACTGGCAAAAAAGCTTTCCTGGCAGGCATACGGGGCGTCACTGGCCAAGAGAAGTCTACTGGTATATAACGTAGGCGTTGATTTGAGGAAGAAATTCCTGAGAATATACGTTTGGAGCACAGTATTGTATGGCAGTGAAACTATGGGAAAATCGTAACAGAAGATAATCGAAGCATTTCAGATGTGGTGCTACACGCGAATATTGAGAAATAGATGGATTGATAAGGTAAGGAATAAGGAGGGTCTGCAGAGAATCGGAGGGGAAAGGAATATGTGGGAAACACTGACTATGAGAAGGGACAGGATGATAGGACATATGCTAAGAAATGAGGGAATGACTTCCATGGTACTAGAGGGTGCTGTAGAGAACAAAAACTGTAGAGGAAGACAGAGCTTGGAATACATCCAGCAAATAATTCACGACATAGGTTGCAAGTGCTACTTTGGGGTGAATAGGTTGGCACAGGAGAGAAATTCGTGGCGAGCCGCATCAGTCGAATCACAAGACTGATGACTGAAACAAAAAAAAAAAGTTTCAAACCTTACAGGTTAATTTTCTTGCCTACTGAGGCTGCACTGACAGTGCCTGATCTCAATAATGAACATCGAAGTGGCAACACATACTTTGTAAATGTTTGCACAATGAATGCCACAATCCACACGTGCTTCTTACCAAGTCAAAATGCTGCAGTTGTTGATAGAATCCTTAATAAATGCTTTCAGAAACGTAAGGTTACGTTACTTATACAAATCTCACTGGTTTGGGGGTATTGGTATTCTTCCATGTTTTATGAGCCTGTGCAACGAGGAAAAACGTAAACACTCTGTGATTCAGGTGTGTATATGGCACACAATGGACAGGATAAAATTTTACGTTTGGTACTCTTCCTTTTTCTGGAGGCAGTTCATTCCACATAAAGAATCAGAACAGAGTCCAGGTTGAAATCAACCTCATTTTAAAATCATGTACATCTGGACTCTGTACACCACTGTGGGGTTCGACTTGCCAAGGGTGCTTTCCGAACGAGTCCAGTGAACAGCCTCCTAATGGAAGCTGGCGTATGAAGAGGTCCTAGTCGCCAGAAACAGCTGGTTCCGGTAATGGCTGTCATCTCTCTTTATTTTAAATCTGAAAATGGCTTAGTTCGGCCGAAACCGGTCAATACAACTTAACTATACGATCTTAAGCGCTTGTTTCATAAAATTAAAATTAAAATTATCACTGTTTACTCCCAGTGGCTCAATGTTGCCATTTAAACTGTTTCTGTGACAAGCGTTATTGAAATCAACGTTTTCTGTATTCATATATACTTTTATTTTCCTTCGCAGTTTATTTTTGTGGTGTGCGTACTGTAAGACCTTCGGTACACACACCATCAGATTATTTGACTTCTCGCTCTAGCGACGTAGGCGAGTGTCAACAATATGTCTCGTCGTCTTATCGTGGCGTGTTTATCTTCTGCCGTTAGGTCAGACGATAGAAATGCCACTTGCACGATTAGAGTAGCAGATTGACGGTGACCAACTGTAAACAGAACTTGATGAATTTTCACACACATTTATTAAAATAATAACAATCATAAGCCTTACTTAACTTGATTCTGGATGATATTTACAATTGACAATCTGAAGTTCCTTTGGTCTTGGTATGTTGATCTTATTCTCACATATCTCTGATATTTGACAAAGTGTCTATACATTTATGTTCATGGCTATGTACTGGAATATGATAATCTTATTAGGCGCAGACTGAAACTTGACTATAGACTGGTGAAGACTAATGCAGACTAATGCAGACTGGTACAGATTGGTGCAGACAAATGCAGACAAATGCAGACTGACTGCGGAGGTCTGTACACTCGTTATAATACCTCGCGCGTTCAGGTATCACTGCGCGAGTGTGATCCACGGAGAGAAAAGGTTCTATGTTAGCAGCAATCTCATTGGCTGCGTTACATATTAATATGCGGATCGGCGGAAGCAAAATTTGGTCCGGATCTATGGCAGCGCCATCTCGTAGTGCGGAGACGGACGAGCGCTGCGCCTGCGCTGTTGTGCTTAGCGGGGCGCGCTCTAGTGGGAAAGTTGTGTACGCGCTGACTACGCGGAACTGTGTACAAAACTTTTCACGAAAACGTCTACGTCCCTAACCCTGTCTCGTCGAATACGTTGTAACATACGCAAATCTCATTCAATAAAGTAAATGATTCGTAAAACACAAACTATGATATTTTAGACTGAAACAAGGATTGAGAGGTGGTATGAGCCCCCTCTCATATTTCAATCTTACGATTTGCCTCTCCAGTTGCATGTGGTGTAAAGTTGCTATTCCTTCACTCGCGGACTTCCCACGCAGCGTCTCTTGTCGCCCGGGTGGTCCGGTGACAGGCGGGCTCTGCTAATCTTGAAAGGGTAAGCGGATGGGTGTGAGGGAGTCGAGTGAATGCTTTCCAGACGCCGACATGGTAGAATAGCGGAGGACACACGCTCGGAAGGGCCTGAAGTAGCGGCTGGGCTAGAGGTCCCATTACTTCGCAGAAACTTAGCGAAAACACTTTCTGGCGGGCTACCGGCGAGGCGTGGGAATGACTTGTGTACCCAGGCAGTTTGGGCGGGCAAATTCCCGCGCTTTCTGCAAAATCGTAACTGTAATTTGCTTGGTCAGGGCATAGCTCCGTGACGTAGCAAAATTGGCGCAGAAATTGGCGCCAAGAATCTCCATTGGTGGAATGGTAGTGCTCCGGCAGTAGAGTGGAATTTTCCGCCGGTTTTCGAGTTGCTGATTGGAACGGTTAACCACGGCCACTGTCCACTGTCGTGGGGTCGGGAATGTTCTGTGTTCGGTTTGTACAGGTGCTCTTATGGGTAGTCGGCTCTCGCCTTTCGGTCGAAGTAAGTTATAAGACTGAGCTCTCGCTGCGCGGGTCAGCCTGCCTTCCGTTGGCTGTCTAATATACTTTTATTTAATTGTAACTGTTTGACGAAGTTGCTGAAGTTTCGACTTCAACGTAACTTTCCGAGTACAGTTGGCAATTGAGCGTTCTGTGTACAAGAGGCCTATGTTGTCTGTCTTGAGCAGTTTTGGCTAATGTTGACTGTATCGGAGTTACTGGGTGACTTCGCTTGTTAAAATCAATCACTGTACCGTCAGTGATTGTGTGGCGAGCCTTCTTCGTCTCCCTCAGAGGCGCATTTGTATTGCTAGGAAGTCTTTAGTCTGGAACAACCAGGCCAGGATAATTTGTTTCGGGCTATACTCGCGACATTATCATCACCACGACGGGACGTCGAAGCAACCAGCCATCGCTTCCAGTACGCCAAATGGTTCAAATGGCTCTGAGCACTATGGGACTTAACATCTATGGTCATGAGTCCCATAGAACTTAGAACTACTTAAACCTAACTAACCTAAGGACAGCACACAACACCCAGCCATCACGAGGCAGAGAAAATCCCTGACCCCGCCGGGAATCCAGTACGCCAGATCGTGTCCTTGCAGCTAAGAAGACAGCTTGGTAATGTACGTCCGCAGCACCGGCAAAGCAGGCATTTTCGCTAGGCGATAATCAGAGCTCAGCAGAGCGCGCCTGTTCGTCTTTTCTAACTTTGTTCTATCTTGGGTGTTCATTGTCTGAGTTCTCACTAATGTAGCAGCAATTAATGTTGGGTTAGCGGTGTGTCTCTCTTAAGATTTGAGTGGCAAGGAATTGGCTCCACATACCACTTCGTCATAAACGTCACAATCTAGTTTAGGGGACAACTTCACCTTCACAGCGTTTGTTTGAGTATCCAATTTGAGTCAGTTTGATGTATTGTAAATGTTTCATGTGTTTTTGTTTATTATTTTTGTTTAGTCTTAATAAATCATATTGTTATCTTGGACAGAACTTTCATTCTGTTAATCGCTAGAGCAACCCTATCATTTCTCACTATGTTAATGAAACCTTCCTTTATTTAACTTATTTATCAAATTAAATTATTGCAGGTGCCACACTCTTTTCTACTCCACTTGCAGGGTTGATTACAGTCAGTTCGCGTATCTTTTTAATCCATGTGCAGCAGCAAAAGTCGGAGTTAGAATAGGGGGGCTTATGTAGATTCTAGAAGAATTTAGTGTTAAATTCACTGCTAGCCCCGGCACCTCGCAGGATTATAATAAAGACAGAGCATAACACATAATTTAGATACAAGAAATACATCAATAGCTGTAAAAGGGAACTACGACAGTCAAAATTTGTGCCAGAACAGGATTCGAACCAGCATTTTCCGCTTTACGTAAGTGTTCGCCTTAACCGCTTTGGCTTCCCGTGCACGACTCAGTGCCACACCCAGAGCTCCATATCTCGCACTTCCTGTGTCACAACTCGCACACGAACAGACATTTTGTAATTCCTGTACAGGGGAGGAACGTTTTAATTGAAAGTCGCTTTCTCGTATCAGCGGATATGTACGATTTGGCAGTGCCTGCGTAGTGTAGAAAAACGATGCACTGCGGCCACTACAGCCGCTATGAAATACATGAAATGTTCCGGCACAAATTTTCATTTACGTCGCTCCCTTGTAGATCTCACGAGGAAAAAAATATATGATCACGGCCTACAGAGCCACTGAATGCCGAAAGGTGATGTTGGGGGACTGTAACACGTTAAAGGAAGAATATGAGCGGAGCACAGACGAATGGTTAATCATTCTCTGGTACCGAGCGCCACAGGTTTCTAATCCGCGCCAGACGGCATGGACCTCGATTACCAGTAGAGGTCTCTGCAGCCTTCGCTCCGTAAGCCATGGCTGCGCAAGCTCCTGGCATGCGTATAACGTGAGGTCGCCACTGTGGAGCACGTGGTCCCAGCGGCCAATAGCGACGTACCCTATCATGTGTTTAAGCGCCTGCCTCTCACTCAGCGGGGCAGTCTGATATTCGCTTACAGACATCGTGTTGACTTTGCTTGTTTGTTTCCGTGTCCGAGTGGACGTTGTTGATTTCGTGAGTTTTTCGCTTGTGACCCCGTTGCTTCTTGCGTGTTGCTGTTCTTGGTGTCTTGCTCGGTCGTCTGTCGTTGTGTGTGTCCATCCTTTCCCGTTCATCCGTCTTGTTTCTCTGCGGGCCTCTCCTGTTCGGTCTCGCCGCGCTTCCGTTCACAGCCATCCCACGACTATTCCAAGCGCGGTTACAACACATTCCACCGACGATCGGGTCGGAGATTCCACTGGCACTGGCTTGTTGTTCTGGCCTGGAGCCTGGAACGAGTATCTCGGAATCGGTAAAGCTGCTCGGATCAGTTGTTTGCGAGCTCCTATCGCGTGCATCTATGGCAAGTAGTTGAAGGACGCTGAAAAGACGAGTAGGCGACAAGGCTTCGGACTTCCACGCCTCCTCGCAAAAAGCGATGTTCGGAAATCTGCCCCTCTTTAGGACAAGTCAGACGGCGATTGGTGACAGATCTGACGGCAGAGTACAATACTGGTGAAGTGTTTCAAAGCACACCGTTTAGCGAAAGTTGTTCAGCAGACGATCTGCACGTGTTCCCAATCTGATCCAAAGACGTCAGCTTCAGTTACAGTGGACACAAGGTCATCGAGGTTGCTTAGTGGATCTCTGGCCACGTGCTGTCAGGCAGAGTGGATGACATGTCTTATTACACGACGCTGTTGTACGGATTCGACGTCAGTCAGACGAATAGCTGCTCTTAACATGCACCGCAATGGTGGGTTTAATATACAATAATTGGCCTCTGAGATACTAGTATGCGAATATGGGCCACCTGGGACATCCGTGAAGTCACGTTAAACAGGTATTCCTATAGTCAGCTTCACTTGCCAATCACTGCAAGAGTTTGCGCAGTAGACGAACGAAATAAGAGAAACAAACTTTGATTTTATGATCCCTGCCAGGATTTTGTAAGAGAGACGGCACAAAACTTGCAAGTTTTGCTAGTATTACTGTATTAAAAGAGTCGTCCTTTGATCAATATAAAGTTCAGCATTCAGTTAAAATGAACGAATGGTTTCACCATGTCGCACCAAAAGATCACTTCTATTCCCACCACCGTGAAAGGAAGGGATCGAAAATACTAAAAAATATTTTCTCTGATTTATTTATTTATCTATGGCTTATTCAGCCGGGCCAGATTAGCGCCTTACGCTCTCTCTTACATCCGATCAGGAACAACTCATACAAAAACTATTATGTAACAATCACAGTACCAATAATTTGCATTATTAATAACAATAACAATTGACACTAAGAATAGTAATGGTAACACTAAAAATAATGAGAAAATTATGGAGGAAATAAGAAGGATATTTATTTGTTATACATAACAAACTCAATGACTGTAATATGTAATATTAATAAAAAGTAAAACTTGGCAATAATATCAGTAATGATAATAGTAATAGTATTACCAATGAAATAATGGATGCATTAAGAATACTACTTATTAGTTTAGCACTTTTCAAGCCTTATTTGGTTTTAGAAGTGGAAGTGATAATGAAAGAGCAGAAGGCTGAAATGAAAGTGAAGGTGGCTGCTAGGAAAGAGAATTTCAATAGAGATCTCTGTAGACAACGGGAGGAAAAATAGTGGGAGAAGGAGGGTTGATGAGAGTTAACTGCATGAAGGGATAGCCTGTTGTGATAGAAGGCGAGACATTAGCTGTCTTTTGAGGTCTCAAAGGAATTTCTCAAGTATTTTGAGAAAGATTGTTGCAAAGTCGGGTTCCTGATGAACAAAATGATTTGGAGGCTATAGCAGTGTTACGTAGTAATACAGAAAGTATTTTACTTCGCTCAGAACGATTTTTCTGCTGTGTTGTTCAGATCGTCGCCTAATGGTTGAACATTAGGTAGTTTATAGCCAATTCGATCAGTTTTTCGGGGACTGAAATTCTTATGTCCACTACACACGGGTGAGAGTGACGGACACAGAGAGAAAGTGAGAGAGCGCGCTCGATATTCGCAGTGTAGCGATGGCGCCAATACAGAGCCGTGCAGTAAACCAGCGGACAGGAGGCGCGTACGCCCGCAGGCGGAGAGGTCGCATTGCCGAGACCGTGGCGCCGCGGTGCGGAAGGGCTTCGCGTTTAATTCGAGAGGCGACTGCCAGTGATGGGTTCCCCCGTAATACACACTCGGGCCTGCAACATTAACTGCAATCTAGTGGCGAGTAATCATCGGCGCTAATGCCGCGGGTTAATAGGCTGGCGCCGAGTGCGCGTATAACGGGCAGGGCAGCGCCCGGCGCCACGGCCCTGAATTAATCAACGTCGCAGATGAGAGCCGCCAAGAGCCGCTCGTCTGTTACCTGCAGCGCCCCTACACACGTGTCGTACACGTTGTATGCCTCCAGGTTAATGGCAATACCTGGGGGACACTTAAGGGATTTGAGTGGTTCAGTTTACAGCTTTCTGAAAAGCAAAAGTACTCGTACCATTGAGACAAATGTTCAAATGCTTCAAATGGCTCTGAGCACTATGGGACTTAACATCTGAGGTCATCAGTCCCCTAGACTTAGAACTACTTAAACCTGACTAACATAAGGACATCACACACATTTCCATGCCTGAGGCAGGATTCGAACCTGCGACCGTAGCGGTCGCGCGGTTCCAGACTGAAGCGCCTAGAACCGCTCCGCCACACCGGCCGGCCACCATTGAGACAGTATCGTTTAAAGCTCCTAGTAGATGTAAACGACTAGCCGAGTGGAGACTTTAACCAAGATCCTTGCTTTTCACAGACAATATTCTTACCAATCGAGCTATTGAACTATACATCACAACCTGTAATACACTGTCTGAGCAGAAGTATCCAGACATCCACATGTAACTGAACACTAGTTGACACAAGAGGTGTGACCGCAAGTGTAAAAAAGACGGTGAGTATTGTATTATCAATAAAAAAGTAGTTACTGGAGAATGGGTGGGTTAGGAGAGCCCTGTGATGTTCAATGTGAACTAAAAACTAAACTAAACTCCGCCCGAACAGGCCATGAAGGATCAACGGCACCGACCGGCCGCCGTGTCATCCTCAGCCCACAGGCGTCACTGGTTGCGGACATGAAGGGGCATGACGTCAGCGCACCTCTCTCGCAACCGTGCGCCAGTCTACGAGAACGGAGCAGCTACTTCTCAGTCAAGTAGCTCCTCAGTTTGCCTCACAAGGGCTGTGTGTATCCCGCTTGGAAAGAGCGCTTGGTAGACCGGATGGTCACCAATCCAAGTGCAGTCCCAGCTCCACAGTGCTTAACTTCGGTGATCTGACGGGAACCGGTGTTACCAAAGCCGTTGGCTCAATATCAACTAGTCATTGGATATTGCTCTATCTGTGGAGGTGACAACAGTAATTCGTGGATCAGGAAGCAGGAGACAGACCAGGGTAACAAGGAACACTACAGTGCTATAATTGAATAATAAAACACATATATTTATTTTTTGAGACGCAATGACGTACAACATTACATTCCAAATCTCTGCACTACTGGCCATTAAAATTGCTACACCAAGAAGAAATGTAGATGATAAGCGAGTATTCATTGGACAAACATATTATACTTGAACTGACATGTGATGGCATTTTCACGCAATTTGGATGCATAGATCCTGAGAAAACAGTACCCAGAACAACCACCTCTGGCCGCAATAACGGCCTTGATACGCCTGGGTATTGAGTCAAACAGATCTTGGATGACGTGTACAGGTACAGCAGCCCATGCAGCTTCAACACGATACCACAGTTCATCAACAATAGGGACTGGCGTATTGTGACGAGTGAGTTGCTCAGCCACCATTGACCAGACGTTTTCAATTGGTGAGAGATCTGGAGAATGTGCTGGCCAAGGCAGCAGTCGAACATTTTCTGTATCCAGAAAGGCCCGCACAGGACGTGCAACATGCAGCCGTTCATTATCCTGCAGAAATGTAGGGTTTCGCAGGGATCGAATGAATGGTAGAGCCACGGGTCATAACACATCTGAAATGTTAAGTCCACTCTTCAAAATGCCGTCAATGCGAACAAGAGGTGACAGAGACGTGTAACCAATGGCTCCAAATACCATCACGCCGGGTGATACGCCAGTATGGTGATGACGAATACAAGCTTCCAATGTGCGTTCACCGCGATGTCGCCATATACGGATGCGACCATCATGATGCTGTAAGCAGAACTTGGATTCATCCGAAAAACTGACGTTTTGCCATTCGTGCACCCAGGTTCGTCGTTGAGTACACCATCGCAGGAGCTCCTGTCTGTGATGCAGCGTTAAGAGTAACCGCAGCCATGGTCTCCTAGCTGATAGTCCATGCTGCTGCAGACGTCGTCGAACTGTTCGTGCAGATGGTTGTTGTCTTGCAAACGTCGCCATCTGTTGACTCAGGGATCGAGACGTGGCTGCACGATCCGTTACAGCCATGCGGATAAGATGCCTTTCATCTCGACTGCTAGTGGTAAGAGGCCGTTGCGATCCAACACGGCGTTCCTTATTACCCTCCTGAAACCACCGATTCCATATTCTGCCAACAGTCACTGGATCTCGACGAACGCGAGCAGCAATGTCGCGATACGATAAACCGCAATCGCGATAGGCTATAATCCGACCTTTATCAAAGTCCGAAACGTGATGGTACGCATTTCTCCTCCTTACACGATGCATCACAACAACGTTTCACCAGGCAACGCCGGTCAATTTCTGTTTGTGTATGAGAAATCGGTTGGAAACTTTCCTCATGACAGCACGTTGTAGGTGTCGCCACCGGTGCCAACCTTGAGTGAATGCTCTGAAAAGCTAATCATCTGCATATCACAGCATCTTCTTCGTGTCTGTAGCGCGTCATCTTCGTGGTGTAGCAATTTTAATGGCAAAGAGTGTAATTTGAGAAGATGATGATGAATTTCTTTACGATCGCTGAATGATGGGAGAAGGGGACAGGTGGGATAAAAATCCTTTGTTGATAATTTTGGAATAAAATGGTTTCATGTTCACCGATAAGAACGACCGGGTCACCACCAGTCACAACTTTCCGTGGAATATAGTATAGGGGTAACTGACGTCAATGAGGTGCTTGTGCTTGTGCATCTGTCTAAGCGGTGCCGTATCCACAAGCGGCCTTTCTTAAACTAAAGAGGAAGAAATTTTGAAACAGTAATAGTCAGTCGTTGTATTGTAGTCCTTCTGTACTGACCGACATAGAATTTCGCCAGGGCTATAGCAGTTATTGTTGACATTTTATTGATATTTTAGAAAGACTCTTACGAAGTTATTTCTACGAGGCGCCGGTCGAAGTGGCCGCGCGGTTCTGGCGCTGCAGTCTGGAACCGCGAGACCGCTACGGTCGCAGGTTCGAATCCTGCCTCGGGCATGGATGTGTGTGATGTCCTTAGGTTAGTTAGGTTTAACTAGTTCTAAGTTCTAGGGGACTAATGACCTCAGCAGTTGAGTCCCATAGTGCTCAGAGCCATTTTCTACGAGGCGCAAGGACTGTAGCATTATTTGAAGAATATACTCTGGTTTGAGTTCAGTGAACAATGGTTTATTTTTCTCAGTGAATTTATATGGAAGTATTCTCATTTTGATTCCAGTAATTTCATGCAGTGCACTATTTTTAAATCGCTTCGTGAAGGTGAGACAGACTTTGAGTCATGGTTGTTTTACATTGTGTGGTTTTTTGAGAGATGCGCGTATCGACGGAACTTCTTTAATACAGTCAAATGCGAATTCTGGGGCCCCTGGCATTATTTTTGTATTGGTAAATTAATTTTCACAGGAGACTAGTGGTACGTCTTAAATACTCTTAAGTTAATTCAACCCTCATTTGTAAGAAAAGGAACTGCCACAGCTCTTTTTGTAAGAACCGATAACTTGATGAACTCCGGAAGAAGTACTGTCTCGTCTTTAGACAGCCTCTTCTTTTCTCTGTGAGAGAGTCATCAGCCATCTGACTGGTTTGATGCGGCCCGCCAAGAATTTCTCTCCTGTGCCAACTTTTTCATCTCAGAGTAGCACTTGCAACCTACGTAGTCAAGTATTTGCTGCATGTATTCCAATCTCTGTCTTCCTCAACACTTTTGCGTTCGACAGTTCCCACTAGTACCATGGAAGTTATTCCCTGATGTCTTAACAGATGTCATATCATCCTGTCCCTTCTTCTTGTCAGGGTTATCCACAAATTCGTTTCCTTTCCGATTCTGTGCAGAACCTCCTCATTTCTTACCTTACCAGTACACCTAAGTTGCAACATTCACCTGTAGCACCAAATCTCAAATGCTTCGATTCTCTTCTATTCCGGTTATCCCACAGTCCTTGTTTCACTACCATACAATGCTGTGGTCCAGACGCACAGCCCGCATCTCGTGGTCGTGCGGTAGCGTTCTCGCTTCCCACGCCCGGGTTCCCGGGTTCGATTCCCGGCGGGGTCAGGGATTTTCTCTGCCTCGTGATGGCTGGGTGTTGTGTGATGTCCTTAGGTTAGTTAGGTTTAAGTAGTTCTAAGTTCTAGGGGACTGATGACCATAGATGTTAAGTCCCATAGTGTTCAGAGCCATTTGAACCATTTGAACCAGACGCACACTTTCAGATATTTCTTCCTCAAACTAAGCCCTATTTTTGTTACTAGTACGCTTCTCTTAGCAGGGAATGCCCTTTTTGCTAGGGCTAGTCTGCTTTTTATGTCCTCCTTGCTCTTCTGTCATGGTTTATTTTGCTGCCCAGGTAACAGTATTCCTTAACTTCACCAACTTTGTGATCATCAATCCTGATGCAAAGTTTCTCGCTGTTCTCATTTATGAACTATTCATTACTTTCATCTTTCTTCGATTCACTCTCAGTTCTTATTCTGTGCTCATTAGATTGTCATTCCATTCAGCTTATCATGTTGTAAGTAGGCTGTTTAGGTTTTCTTATTGGTAACGCCACGTAGCGCTCTGTATGAAAATCACTGGCTGTGCTGTGTGCAGTCTGTGGCTAGTTTGCATTGTTGTCTGCCATTGTAGTGTTGGGCAGCTGGATGTTAACAGCGCGTAGCGTTGCGCAGTTGGAGGTGAGCCGCCAGCAGTGGTGGATGTGGGGAAAGAAATGGCGGAGTTTTGAAATTTGTAAGACTGGATGTCATGAACTGCTATATATGATGATATTAAGGTAAATACATTGTTTGTTCTCTATTAAAATCTTTCATTTGCTAACTATCCCTATCAGTAGTTAGTGCCTTCTGTAGTTTGAATCTTTTATTTAGCTGGCAGTTGTGGCGCTCGCTGTATTGCAGTAGTTCGAGTAACCAAGATTTTTGTGAGGTAAGCGATTTGTGAAACGCATAGGTTAATTTTAGTCAGGGCCATTTTTTGTAGGGATTTTTGAAAGTCAGATTGCGTTGCGCTAAAAATATTGTGTGTCAGTTTAAGCACAGTCATGTATAATTTTTCTAAGGGGACGTTTCATATGTCGACCCTTAGCCGAGGATACCTCACTGGATTCTTCTGATTTTTTCTTGTAGTTTGTGTAATTAGTGTAGCTTTTGTTTATTGCTAGCGCTTAATTGTAGAGAGAATTTCCTTTGTAGTTGTAGTTTTTCATTGTTGTACAGTAAAACAGTTGTGGCATGCATGTAGATTTGCAGCAAGTATTTCGCAGCTGCGCTTGCAATTAACGAGATATTATTTTCAGTGCTACGTTAAAGTGTTCTCTTATTTTTTCTCTTCAAATTCTGCTTTTCTAAGTAGTAATTTGGTAACTGTACATAGGGAAATGGAGCAGGCTGCCAACAATGGTGTGGACAGTGAAACAATTAGTGAACAGGGAAGCATTATCGATCGATCGGTCGGCAACAGCTTGCCTCAGGAATCCGAAATGACAGGACACAATCTTGCAAATACTGTAGATTCAGGTTTTGCGTCCTCACCGTTTTCTCAAATAAGTCAAGACACATTTTCTGCTTTTAAAACTTCGAATATTGTCGGTTCAAATGCACTGCCGAATAGCACTGAGGAACATGTTTGAGACACCAGTGCATTGTTATTACAATTAATGCAACAAATGGGACAAAAGCTTCAAAAGTTAGACACAACGGAACAAAATCAGAGACAAACACAGCAAAAGCTTCAAAAGATAGACCCAATGGAACAAAATCTTCAAACGTTAGACAGAATGGAACAAAATCTTCAAAAGTTAGACATAATGGAACAAAATCAGAGACAAACACAGCAACAGTTAGACACAATGGAACAAAATCAGAAGCAAACACAGCAAAAGCTTCAAAAGTTAGACACCACACTTGAACAAACACGTGAAGATGTAACTACTGAGTTACATAACATTGAATCGAAATGTCAAAAAGTCTGTAATGACGTAAAAACACAGATTTGTGAGCATTTTCAACCTATTTTTTCGCGGCATGAAAATGCATTACAGAATCACGAAGCAGCCATAAAAGAACTGCAAACTATTGGTGATCAAAATCATGAGACCTTGCAAGCTAAAATTGACTCAGTTCAATCTACCTATTCGGTTACGCAACTTGCAAAAACTCAAGAAAACTTAAAGGACACAGTAGATACTCTGAAAATTGGTTCAGAAAGACACATGGAGGAAATTAGTTCCTTATCAGAGAAAGTAGTTGAACTTTCGGATCAGCTAAATAATTTATCTACGAAGGTAGATGATAATCTGAATGACACAAAACCGGTAGTCTTTAATGACACAGAAGAGTGCGAACAAATTAGGAAATTGAAACAAAATCTGAATCAAATTAATACGCAACACCAAAGGGAAATCCGGGAAGTACAAGATCAGCTGACACAGGTAATACAAGAATTACGTATTTCAGAGGACACTCGCGCTCCAATACGGGAAGAGGGACATAGAAATAGGGAACAGCCACAAAATAACAACACAGGGCACTTCGGAAATTATGACAGAAATTGGCAAGGTACACCGAATTTTGAGATGGAACCGCCGAAACGACGTAACAATCACCGACATGCGACTCGCCGAAATGATGATTTTGACTATAAGCTGTTCATTACTACACGTAAATTCAAAACATTTAAGAACTCTGGCAACGACATTCATCCACAAGCGTCGCTTCATCAATTCTCTCATTGTTTTCCGCCCAACTGGTCATTAGAACACAGATTAGAATTTATGTGTGGCTGCTTAGAGAATGAACCAACTGTAAGAATGCGATCGGTCATTCCCGATTGACACAGTGAAGGAGAATTTTACCATGCCTTCCTCTCAGCATATTGGTCTCAAGCCACACAAGACCGAGTAAAACATGGCATCATAATGATGAAACATTTCGAACAATCTGAATTTCCCAGTCTTGTCAAATATTTCGAAGACATGTTGCACAAGAATCAGTACCTGTCAAACCCATACAGCCCCTCAGAACTCATCCGCATTTGCTTAATCAAATTGCCTGAACATTTACGACATATTATTTTAGCAGGACGTTGCAAAGACGACATTGAAGCTTTTCAGGGACTGTTACAAGAACTGGAAATTGACACTGACAATCGCGAAACGCGGAAACAGGAACACAACAATTACAGGTCACATCCATCGCAATTCCGCGATAAAAGAAATAATAACTGGACACGACAAGGCTATTCTCACAACACAAATCGTGACGAAAACAGACACCACTCGTATGACAACCGTTGGCAGAGTAGTAATAATTACAGAGAAAGATCGCATTTCCGTAGTAATGAATATAACAGATACAATCATAGAAACAGACAATATGGCAACCAGAACTATTATTATCACGGGAGGCAGAATAACTTCGGACGCAACGGTCTACCGTGCAGTGATAATTCAGGGAGAAATTCTCCACCACTTAACCGACAAGAAAGAAACTACAGGAACTACCGACATGACGACAGACGATATAATCGTAACGACAGACTTGAATTGCATCAGAACTGGCGAGATTCAAACAGAGCAGGGCACTCTCGACAAGGTGAATTTGTAGAAGTTAGTCCTCCTAATCCCAATAACGACGCGCGCCAACAAAGAGACAGACAATGACTCGCACCGCAGGCAGCCACGTGCGCCGGCTGGCTGGGAGAAAAATAACATAGCTAACCTTGAGAAAAATTCCAGTATTCTTTACCGACGTATACCGCATGATAATTACGTTCAAGTTGAAACTCTGCGCACTAAAAAGGGTAAATGATTGCACCACATTTCACATGTAAAACCGTTTATTGAAAGATAATCTGCTTTTTAACTTTGTCTTTGCCATAAAACTTTACACTTCACATTTCCAGTATCCTTTGTCAGACTTAAGAAATTGTTAACATGCAACAATGTTTGAAGTTAAATATCCAGTCAAGAACCAAGAGAACTTATTGAAACAGAAATTACGAATGCATTGTTATAGTGAACAGACGTCACAGTGTTATTGTGTGTGTGCATTCTGGCTTGTTAGTTGCACGAGTACGTAACGACTATGAGGCTTACATACTTAGAACATATACTGGTACTGCTAATGAGATTTTAATGCAACATTTTGGTTTTCTTGAAAATAAATTCTGGATTTAAAGTACTTTCTGTGAGATACCAGATGACACAGTGGTTAGTTTATGTGACAGCTACACGATTTTATCATGACGCTACTAATGAGTGACAATTTACAATGTTGCTTTTGCGGTGTATCTGTCTTATATCTGCACAGGTTTTCTGAATTATTCTGGAAAGTAAAACATGTTTTAGTAGTAACTTTTGTGGTATAGCTACAATGAGACAGCCTTTTCCGTAGCACAACAATACGTTATAGCACAGTGCTTCCTTCATCACGGCAATAAGCATAATAACTAAGATATCTATACGCAAAGCAATTCACTTCGTTTATTACGAGGTAAGTACATGACTTCAGCAGAACTTTGCTTACAGTGGACGATAACTACGACACTTCAACAGAATTATCTTACAGTAAGATGCACATTTAGCGCTACAGGACACGCATTTGAGAGATTAATTTTGTACTTAAACCATTTATTTTTCAAGATTTTTGAATTACAAAGAAAGTCTTCCATGATACATTTCATTCCATTGCTGTAATCTGTAACACCTGAGGGTATAATTACATTAATCCTCAGGGGGTACACACTTACTTTGTGTACCATGTGTTTGGCAAGCACAAGGAGCCCTACCTAATATGGTATTTGCTTCTACAACTTTACACATCGGTACCATATTTCTCCAACACAAAATACACAGCTACCTGATTATTGAACAGAGAAACAAACATTTGTTTTCTACATCAGTGACAGATGTTTACGCAATTACACAGGTGGATAACTTCGCACTTATGAAATTGTATTTTGTCTGTACTGTGTGAAGCCTTCATATTTTTCAGAACCGTTGTGATACTATGAGAGCTTAGAATGATGTATTTGGTATGGGATCATGATTTTTAAAGTACATTTGAGGTAGATGACACTATTGAAATGAGCAGAGAATTATTTTTAGGTTTTGAAATTATTGCAGAAAGCTACGACGATTTTGAGACTTGACTAAGGTGCTATAATGCTATTGTTACGATGACTATGTGTATTATGCTGTTGAGGTATGTTTATGATAAATAAGCTGATGCTATATGAGGAATTTGATTATGCTACGTATCTGTTATGATGAAATATGGTAGAAGTGTTGACGATATGTATATGTAAAATAAGGTAAGGAATAATGAGTAGTGGTTAGGCACTCTGATTTGTGGAAAAGGTTGTTGGAAACCAAGAATTGTACTTTAAGAGTTATGAAATGTATGTAAATGCGTGAATGTATTACAATGCCAACGAAAATTTTTTGGACACTGTTATATCAATAGGATTTTGTTTCTACAGATTTGTAACGCAAATTCTTGACCTGTGAAATATTTTTATATGAGACTGTCACTGCAGCGGAAACTGCTGTCGTAAATATTTCGGTAAGAAAGTTAAGTGACCACCTTCACGTAATGCGTTTTGGGCGCCCAGCTGAGAGGTAGTCGTCCAACAAAAGAAAGCCATTAGGTGAAAAAAAAGGCCATTATCCTCGCTATTGACATTACTTTGTCGAAAGCATCGCAAAAACGACACGCCCATTACTTGGAAAGATACATCTGCGCAACCTGATTATGACAAGCATCTTTCTATGAGAGTTGAGAGAATTTCTACTGACTTATGAAATGTCACATGACTATTGAATGATATTTTTATGCTTTACTTTGTACATAGTTGCTTATTTCATTTGATATCTGGTTTCCAGGTGTGTTGCAACATTGGTTTTATAAAATAAAATTAAATGCATTTGCTAATGTGAACACTTTCTGCCAACAGATCTATTAAATAAATAATTTTATGATCCGGAGCACTTGGAATGGAAAGGACAATAAGAAGGGATTAATAACAGTAACTGCATACATAATTTTCTTTTCAACTCCTTGGTAATTTTTTTGGTAGAGTAAGTTATCGTGGTGCATCACTCTAGTGTTAAGATGTGACATAGGTATTAAACATGGCCATTTTTACTGTAATATTTTTTCTGCTTGAGCTTTCTCATGTTTAGATATAAGTTATTGCATTTGCTGTGGCTGTTTGCCAGGCATAGTGCTACTAAATTTCACTTTGTATTACTCTGTTAAGCTAGTTTTACTACTGATTTATTTTTCTTGTTGCTGCAGATTGGCTCATATTAGTTGTAATGTTGCATTGCTTGGTAATTTAGATTTACTGTAGCTTGCTTTGCAAATTTCCATTTTTTTGTCATTGCTGTTTGTGTTAATTGTTTTGTGCTGCTGCATTGCCTCGTTCCTTAGTATATATATCTGAGCTCAGTAGATCTAAGTTAGCTTAAAATGGCGTAGGCTATATAAGAGAATGAGTTGTGATGAATTGGAAGAAATGCATTGAGAAGCTATAACAATATGGTTTGGCCAAAAAAAGTATTTTGAAAGAGGATATGAACAAAAAAAAGTAGGGTTTAGAGACAACAAGTTTAGGTAGGATTTTCTTGGAAATAAATGATGTAAGATAATGGAAAATAAATACAGAAAGCATGCTTGGATAGGATGTTTTGGTGAAAACAAATGTTGAAATAAGACGAAAGATCTATGGAATGAAGTTTTGGGTTGGACTGCAGTACCAAATATTACACTGAACACGAACTCTGTCCTTTCCATTGTGTTATCCCCCTATGTGTTTGTGTACTCTTGTATATTTGCGTTTTTCCTCTCTTTATGTGTTTAGCTAATAAGAGTTATGTTGTAGAATTTTTCTAATAATATGTTATTTACTTTGTAAAGATGTTTAGACATTATTTATCTGTTCAATTTTGTTGCTCATGTGTGAAGTTGATGTTTCAAAAGTTATTCTGATCTTTCATGTATGTACTTATGTCATAATTCATGTAACACTGATGTATATGTATATTTCTATTCTTTTGTAAAGCCTGTATTACTACAAATGTCATCTGTAATGTTATGTTCTTTGATGATGTATTTTGTACCTTTGTAATTGTATTCTTATGTTATAAAATGGTAATTGACAACAGTTCATCATATTATTAACTTGTAAGTTCCATTTCACTGCACACGTTTCTGTTGATCATAGTATATGGACAATATGTGAGAGGTACGGACTGTTAGTGTTTGCACGTGTGTTAATAATTCAGCAAGGGACTGGATAACAGCATTGCTGGTTCCAAGGACCATTAGAAAATAACTTTGTGAGTGCACAAGTGGTGGTTTATGGACTTGCTATATTCTCCGCAAGACTCTTCGATGGTGATTGTGCACCTGCACTGTCGCAATGGATGGCTGCTAGACATCTCTACAAAGACTGCAGTGGGTCTACACCTTTGATGACTCACCAATACCATTATTTCTACAAGGACTGCAGTTGGTCTGCACCTCTGGTGGCCCACCAATACCGTAATCTCTACCAGGACTACAGTGGGTCTACTCTGCGATGACCTACCTACCAATATTCTTCAAAACTTCGACTGACTCTGCGGTGGGTTTGCTCTATTGTGGCCCATTACCTGTCTGCATGTCAAGAGTCAGCGCTGTCTTTCCGTTGGAAGGACAACACTACTTCTTCAAGACTGCATGGAAATCCACTACTTCCATGTGCATTCTATTCTACTGCTCAGACTTTGAGAAAAAAAAAAACACTGCAATTTTACTGTGATGAATGATGAGGACTATCTTTATGGACTGTGAGAAAATTTTAGCTTTTGACCAACATTGTATCAATAAGTGTGTGCATTTGATATCTTTGTTATTGTAATTATGAAAAGTTTTATCAAATCATTATTGGCCACTGCCCAAAACAATTTGTAAAATTATTTGTGGGGTGCATGGGGGCTATGTAAGTAGGCTGTTTAGGTTTTCTTATTGGTAACGCCACGTAGCGCTCTGTATGAAAATCACTGGCTGTGCTGTGTGCAGTCTGTGGCTAGTTTGCATTGTTGTCTGCCATTGTAGTGTTGGGCAGCTGGATGTTAACAGCGCGTAGCGTTGCGCAGTTGGAGGTGAGCCGCCAGCAGTGGTGGATGTGGGGAAAGAAATGGCGGAGTTTTGAAATTTGTAAGACTGGATGTCATGAACTGCTATATATGATGATATTAAGGTAAATACATTGTTTGTTCTCTATTAAAATCTTTCATTTGCTAACTATCCCTATCAGTAGTTAGTGCCTTCTGTAGTTTGAATCTTTTATTTATCTGGCAGTAATGGCGCTCGCTGTATTGCAGTAGTTCGAGTAACCAAGATTGTGGGGAAAGAAATGGCGGAGTTTTGAAATTTGTAAGACTGGATGTCATGAACTGCTATATATGATGATATTAAGGAAAATACATTGTTTGTTCTCTTTTAAAATCTTTCATTTGCTAACTATCCCTATCAGTAGTCAGTGCCTTCTGTTGTTTGAATCTTTTATTTAGCTGGCAGTAGTGGCGCTCGCTGTATTGCAGTAGTTCGAGTAACCAAGATTTTTGTGAGGTAAGCGATTTGTGAAACGCATAGGTTAATTTTAGTCAGGGCCATTTTTTGTAGGGATTTTTGAAAGTCAGATTGCGTTGCGCTAAAAATATTGTGTGTCAGTTTAAGCACAGTCATGTATAATTTTTCTAAGGGGACGTTTCAATGTAATTCTTCTTCACTTTCACTCGGGATAGCAATGTCGTCAGCAAATTGTATCGTTGATATCCTTCCACCTTTAATTTTAATTCTACTCCAGAACCTTGGTTTCATTTCCATCATTGCTTCTTCGATGTACAGATTGAACACTAGGGGCGAATGACAACATCCCTGTCTTACACACTTTTTAATCCACTTTTTTTACTAGCGATGTTGAAGTCGTAGGATACTCTTAGCAGTGCCACTTGTGTTGTTAGTCGAGCGGTGCGGTCTGTTGCCCGACGAATTTGTAGAAGTTCTGAAGCGAATGCCGTGAAGTGTTTCCTTCAGTTTAGAAATCGAGTTGAACTTAAGGGGGCTTAAGTCAGGGACGTGCAGTATGTGGTAAAGCACTTAGGAGCCCAATCAGCAAAACAACTCAGTAAAGCTTGCACTGTACGTGCTTGAGCATTGTCCTGCCAAATTATGATCAGGTCCTGCAGAAAGTGTCAACACATACATTAGTTCGCTATTCGACCGTCTAGATGACGACACGGTTAAGTCGGCTACATTCCTGCACCCGAACAGGCCTCTCTATTTTCACAACTCCTACCATTATCCAAAAACGTGTTACCACACTGCTGGTCTGATAATATACACTCCTGTGATCACTGTCTTTATTCAGTGTCACGGTATTTGTCTGGAAAAACCAGTTCAAAGTGTTCAAATGTGTGTGACTTCCTAAGGGACCAAACTGCGTAGGTCTTCGTTGTCTAAACTTACACACTACTTAAACTAAGTGAAACTAACCTATGCCAAAAACAACACACACACCCATGGCCAAGGGAGGACTCGAACACACTGCTGGAGTGGCCGGTTATATGAAGGTAATGTCATATGTAGATTTATAAAGATAGTACAGTTTTTAACATGAATACTTGTGTGCACCTGTAGGACCAAGACCGCTTGTGATAGTAATATGGTCGTGTTTCTTAATATCTGGCGGTTTGTAAGATGATTGCGTCTCCCTATCTAAGACACAGTGGTACCACTCACAAGAAAAACTTATGGACATTTCCACCCACCGCTGATTTTTGGGCAGTATTATTTCGTATCACTAGCAGTCAGTTATTGTAAAAAGTATTAAACTTTGTAGTAGGGGATGTATGATAGGTTCGTCTTGAGCATCGTCTCCTTTATTGTTATTTATTTTGTTCTGTTTTAGTTGTTTTTATTATTATTATTGTTATTCGCGTAACAACTCATATATTAAAAAAAATATGTTACTACGAAAAGAGACCCGAAATACCTCTTAGTGATGCTGTGCTATGCCTTTCTTTAGATCAGTAATTTTCAACAAAACAAAATGTATTATGTGCCAATTGTTCTGTATCTGGCTTTCTATTAAGCAGTTATAGTATGCAATGATTGTTCAACATCATAATTCTGCAGTGGATTTTTGTTAATAGTAAAACAACAATAAGTACCACGGCTAACACGAGAACATGAGACTATTATCGGAGAAAAATGATGTTTTTACTATAAGGTTGCCAGACCACAACTACACACAGCAAGATTTCTTTCATGTGATGAAAATAAATTATCTCTTTTCACTATTATTACTATATTATCAGCAGCCCGCGTCAACCTGTAAAACACATTATAAAATCTGCTGCTCTGCTCTGCAACTTCGAAAGCTGAAAGAAATAATTTTTTACTTCACTATTACCTGACCGCTTCTTTGCGGTATGATAGATTTCATTTACTGCAATTTAAATGAACCGCGGCAGCGGCTGTCTCGTTCGTAGCGCCGCTCTGCACCACGAATAATATTTAAACAACTGAAAATGTCTTAAAGGGATGGGATGAAACACCAGGCAAGCTTGACAGAAATTATAATGCAAGGTTTCACTAAATAACTCTATTCAAAACAGTTAAATATCTTAATTATTACACACCTTTTTAACATCTCGCTTAATGGCGTCCCTCTTACAAACTTGACAAAAGAATGCTACGCTAGCATACAATATCACGTCACAGGCTATCCTTCTCTCATAACTCCAAGAAAAAGACAGAGAAATTAATGTTCGTTCTGTATTATTTATACTAGTCACTTATTCTCATCTTTGTTTGATATTTATCGTCTGTGGCGGTTTCAGTACTCGCCGACACAGATATTATCCAAATAAATAATAAAAAAGTACATAATTTTATACAATAACAAAATATGATACACAATGCTTTTCTCTTTATCACATAATATGTCTTTTGCTAAGAGACGTTACAATGCCCCCTGGCAGCAATTGACTAACGTTAAGAATGTTCGGCAATATGCCGCCGCTAACGTTCGTTTTGTCATTGATTGTTACCTTATTTGGAATATTCACTGTTCACTTGTTTGCTATTTTGCACTACAGTTTTAATCACACTCTTTATGGTTTTCTCACACTTTGCGAGGTGACCGTAAACCTAGTCCCAGGGTCATTACAGTTTTATGGCTCCCCCATTCGGGCTACGTGCGGTCAGAAAACCTGGGAAAACTGCGCCGGAGCCATGGTCATCTCGCCTGGTTTGTCTTAAAACACAGTTCGATTGTTCATCAAAAAAGGTTGGAATTTATCCAATGTTCACAGATAACAAATGTTATTTATTACCAAATGTTAAACTTTTAGTCTCCTTGTTAAAAATGTACCTACTACACTCTTTCACATTTGTGTTCTGTGTCACACTGAAAGTCAATCATTAAACAGTTTTACAGTAGTGTAATGGATTGTCTCTACACTTACTCACGACAAATGTTCTACCATGATATGGCATTCGTGTCAGTTTGCTTCACTAATATGACGAAAACACACAACATATATCATCGAACAAGTGAATGTTTTGAGTTTATACACAGTAAATTAAAGAAAAAAAATGTTTGTCCCGTAATCTCGTGTCCAATAAATCATTTTCATGTTAGTACATTCACAGCGTAGTTGGTAAAGTTCGGTTAAATGTCAACAATGTTGTACGGAGCGGGCGGCGCGAAGCAATTGTTGCGTAGCGTCGTCTGGAACGCGGCGTGCCAACGACCGCTGGGGTCGACGACCTGCTCGCCGTAACAGCGACGGAGTGTTGAGGTGGCGCCCGAGCAGTCGCGAACCGCGCCGAACCATTCACCAATGTCGGCGTGTTGCAGTGGTTTCCCGCGACCGGCTGGCTGGCGGCACGGCACCCGTCTCTGCTTCTCCGCATGGCTCCCCGTCACAATGCATGGAACAAATATTCCACAACGGTGTACTGTCTTTAAGGATACAGATTATTAGCTGTGGAAGAAAATGCAACTTGGTTAAAAGCGTTTATTGTTCAGTAAGCCGTCGCTTCGCTGGTATGCACAGGATGTTTTGGCGTGATAACGGGTTTCTTGTGGCTTCACAAGTCAATCGCATTGTGACACTGGTATTCAGGGTTCGTCACACATACGTTGTGCTACACACTTTCATTTGTTCTCACGGTCGATGCGCTGCCAGAGCGTCTCTCAACACGCGAAAATGTTTCGGTTCACACACACTAAATGTTTCCGTCGAGCGATGTTTGTTTGAATCGACTCCGAACGGATCACTAACTACCGTTTTTACACACAGTAAATTTATTGTTCGTCGAGCACTGCACTATGACAGTTATTCACTCAACACTTGACTTATACCGACGTATATATTGGTGCAGGTACAACAGTTATTTTCTGTCCCTACTACACACAATATTCCGTCCTTTCCTAGATTGCTTATGCACACAGTTTATTTTTAATGCATATCAACTGTTCTTAGCATAATCACTCTCATCTACATTGAGTCCATTGTGTTTACAATGTCATTACCCACTTTTAATACTATTACCACGCATATATGGCTTTTTTGTAATTATTTAAAGGTGTGTGATTTTTGGTACATAGCTTTCTTTTCCTTTTTTCAGTGTAGCTTGCCAGGTCATCACCCATCTAGCAAACAGATTTTACCATGTGCATGACAGCTGGACTTGGGCATATTGCTCAATAAATACTTCATTTAATACTAGTATTATTTTTTTTAATGATCTGTCCTACAGGACTACAGTGTAGTTTCCGCGTTGATTGACTTGATTCGCGTATCGCGTATTTAATACTCAAGGACATGTACCAAGTACACGGGCTTCAATTGAAGCATCTATACATACAAAGCGTAGGTTACACGGAACGGGTTTGTTTTTGATTGAATTCTACTCCAGTGTCGTTCTCAGATCACTATTGGCAGTAAACGTTACATCACATAATTGGGTCGTACTACAAAGTCAATTTTTGGCCAGTAGAGACTCTCTCTCAGGGTTCCTTAATTCTAACACAATTACATCTGTTACATTACTATATGGGATTGCATCATTAATTGTACTTACTTACTACAAATGAAAAATGATTCAAGAAATTAATCATTATTTTATCAGCAAAAAGATTATTCATCGCTTGATGAGCATATAGTATTTTAATGACACTAATTGTCTGTAAACAAAGTTTTCAATTTGCATGCTATTGCTCAGTTTACTGATTCTACTTTCATGCTATGCTTACTTATTTATGTCTTGCTTCCTCAAAATTTTAACTACACACAAATTCTTTCTTAAAACTAACATACTTATACTCTAAAACACAACTGAAATCGTCTTATAACTAATACTATTTACATCAGACATGTCATTGAATAAATAATTTTACATCTTTGCGTGGATACAGTCCTTTTATTTTCCCCGTCTGGGGAGGTGCTAACAAATAGCTACATTCGTGTGGCACCTTTATTACTTCAAATGGCCCTGAATATACCAATTGCCACTTACTATTTTGCTTTAGGGTGGCTGAGGATTTGGGGTGGTTACGAATAAGCACCATGTCCCCTACATTGTATTTCTGTTTGTTAGTTACACCTCGGTCGTACTTCTTTTTTCTCTTTGCAGCACAGCTGGTTAGGTTGTCTCATACTTTTCTTATCTTTTCCTCTCTTGTTTCTGCCCTGGTTGGTAGTCTCGGGAGAGGCGTGAGCCATTCACTCTGTGTCTCGTTAACCCCTTTCAATATCTCTACCGGTGGGTATCCTGTACTTGAGTGGGGTGTTAAATTGTGTATTTCTACGAATTTAGGTACCAACTCAGGCCATTTTGCGTGTCGGTTCCCTATGTAAATTCTAAGGAACTTATTCAATTCTCTGAATGTTCTTTCAACTAAACTTGCTTCTGGATGGAACCGGGATACCAGAATATGCTGTATACCTTGCTCCTGTAGATAATTTTTCCAAGTGCGACCCGTGAAATAACTGGCATTGTCAGTTGTTATGGCTTCAGGTTTCCCCACTTGAGGCAAGTATTCTTGATTGATCCGTCTGACTATGGTTTTGGCAGTAGCTGATTTTATACAATAAATTGCCAAGTATTTGGAAAAAATATCGTACATGGCCAGTATATATTTCATACCTCCTCTGGCCATGGGATAGGGACCTGCTACATCCAAAGATATTAATTGAAGCGGCCGGAGTGGAACTATGGGATGAAGTTCAAATTTTGTGGACCTATTATAGTGTTTTGCTTTCTGACATATAGCGCAAGTCCTAACTGTTACCTGAATTTGGTGTTTCATTCGGGGAAAGTAGCAGTATCTTGCCATGAGTTCTGCGCACTTCCTGATCCCTGCATGGCCCCATGCCAAGTGCGTGTGCCATATTATGACTTTGACGGACTGGTTAGGTATACATACTGCCCAGCAGTCTTCTTTCGTGCTAAGTTTATGATATAAAAGATTGTCCACGATTTTAAAACCTTGCTCATTTCTATTGTTAGCATCATTTTCAATATTACTAATGATTTGTGCCCACATCGGATCTGATCTCTGTAGTTCTGACATATTTTTACACATATATAAAAAATCCTTCCTGTACGCATTGTCTCGTACTAAGAGCACTTTATACTCGGCGGATTGTTCTAGCATTTCTGCTAACTCCGGTAATCCTACCGGCAGTCGCGACAAAGCATCCGCTACTATGTTATCTTGGCCTTTTATGTACATAATCTTTATTCGGTATTCTTGTAAGGTAAGCATCCATCTCCTTAGTCGGGTATGGAATAGCTTGCATGACATCAAAAAACTTAACGCCTGGTGGTCACTATACACTTAAATCTCCTTCCCATATAGATAGTAATTGAACTTTTTTACAGCCCAGACTACGGCGAGCGCTTCCAGTTCGGTTGCCGAGTAGGCTCTCTCGCAGCTAGTTAAAGTCCTACTGGCAAAGCCGATAATCCTAATTATTGCCGGGTCGTTGCCTTCCTCCCATTGGAACAGGCACGCCCCCAAGCCATAGGAACAAGAGTCCGTCGCAAGACAAAAATTTTTTGATAGGTCCGGGTGCTGCAAAATATTTGCATTCAGGAGGGCGGTTTTAATTGCTTCGAAAGCTTGCTGACATTTGTCAGTCCAAACCCACTGCACATTTTTTCGCAGTAGATTTAACAATGATGCGTCATTTAACAATTGATTAGGTACAAACCTTCTGAAAAAAGACGTAAGTCCAATGAACGCTTTCAATTGTCTTTTAGTTCGGGGGCTCGGAAATTCTCGGATTGCCTCTAGTTTTTTGTTGTCTGGGCTGATACCAAGCGGCGTGATAAGGTGGCCTAGAAATTTAATTTTATTGCGTCCGAATTTTGACTTTTCTAAATTTGCTGTCACACCTGCTTGCTTAAATTTCTCTAATACTCTATGCACTAATTCCATATGTTCGTCCCAAGTAGCAGTAGCGATTACAAGGTCATCAACATATACTGTGATTTTTTCTAACAAGTCTGGACCCAGTTCCGTGTCTAGAGCAGTAATAAATACTCCAGCACTTACATTCAATCCGAAGGGAAGTACCTTGAATTGGTAACTTCGCCCTCCGAATATGAAGGCTGTGTACTTCCTTGATTCTGGTGTAAGTGGGATTTGCCAGTACGAACTTTTAAGATCGACCGAGGTCAAGTACTGCACTCCGTGGAATTTTTGTATCCGCTCATCGAAATTTTCTGGCCGAGTTCTGACGGGTATAATAATTTTATTGATGTCCCGTGCATCTAACACTAGCCGGATTTTTCCGTTGGCTTTCGCCACTGCTACAAGAGGACTACTGTATGGAGAGAAAGAGGGCTCAATGATATCCCACTCTAACATCTTCCGAATCTCTTTAGCCACTACTTCCCTCCTCGACCAAGGGATGGAGTAAGATGCGCGACAGTATGTTTTGTGGGGCATCACCTCTATGTGATAGTGGTACCCTTTGACTATTCCTGGTCGGTCGGTAAATACCATTGTATATTCCGATAGCAGCTGCGTCAACTGTTGCTTTTGTATGTTGCTTAAACTTTCAGATTCCTGTACTTTGGTCTGAAATGCATGAACATTTGTTTCAAAATTTCTATCTTCTATACTCGGATAATAGAGATCCGTCACAGGTGAATAATCATCGAGGTGTAGTACCCAGGGGTTCCTACATTTGATATTAATTCGGTTGCAACATGGCACAAGTACCTCCTTCGATTTCATCATAGACAACTCAATCCTCCTACCTTTATTAACTATGCTTAGTTTTCCCGAGGAGAGGTCGATCACTGCGTCCCTCTCACGGAGAAAATCTACTCCCAGAATGCAGGCCACTTTTAACCCTTTAACAATGAGGAACGAGCTCACTATGGCTTCGCCCTCCTTACAAATCTCCACCTGCACCTGGTACTTAACAAATTGGCTCTGTGCACTTATAGCTCCAGACACCTTGCAATTATTAACCGGGAAAGTCGGTATGCTACGTCCTTTCCCCAGCGCTTTAAACAATTCGGTACTCATTACACTCACTGAGGCACCTGTGTCAATGATTATATTCACTGCAACATCATTGATTTTCGCTTCTATTATGGCTTGCACATTCTCGTTGCTATCTTTCTTACATTCATGCGGTTCGGTCAGTAGATCTTTATCCATACTGATACCGTCGTTGTATCGCAGCATATGTATTCCAGGGATATTATTGTCATTCGTGTTGCTCTCACTCCACCCCTCGGCCAGCGATGGAGAGCATATCGAGGCCGATTCTAGTTTGTTGGATGGCTTGCTTGCGAGGTACTTGGACGGCTATTGTCCGCGACCTGTACTATGTTTACGTTTTGATTTGTAGGCCGCCACGACTGCGCAATAGGCGCGTTTTGCAGTGGTGGTCTATTGTTGTCGTACCGGTCATTACCCTGCCGCTCTGGGCTTGGTCGCTGATTCTGATTCCAATTGCGATTACTGTCACTGTAATTGCTATGCCACTGACCTCGCGCATTTTTCCAGCGGTTGGTCCCTGGCAGTCCGGAATCGTACCGGTCGTCAAATCGACGCTTTTTATTATGGGACGGCTGCCCATACCCGTTCTGACTTCTCCCGTTATTACAATTTTGCGAGTGCTCTTGCCGCTTGTCCATGGTTGTGGTTTTGTGCACTATTATTTCTGTTATGTTTACACCCTGATCCATTATTCCGCGAGTGATCACACGCTGCTTTTGCGTCTTCCTCGATTAAATCTATTGAATCTAGAACAGACAGGAAATGTTCCATGTCGCTCTCTGGTACGTGTATTAATTTCTCTTTAATATGAATGGGTAAATGTGATTTTAGGAGTCTTATTATGTCTCTTGGTGAGATAGGCTCGTCCCAGTAGCGCGTTTTGTTTATATACTTCTCGAAATACCGTCTCAGATTCCCAAGACAGGGTGAGAACGGTTCGGGATTGTATACTTCTTTTCTTAGCCGCTCTTGTATACAAGGCGACCAGTATTTCGACAAAAACGCCCTTTCGAATTGTTCATACGTAATGCAGCTGTCTGCTACTTCCGTAGCCCACAACGCTGCATCACCCTGAATGTATGACATTACGTATTGAATTTTCTGTGCTTCGTTCCACACACTAGGCAAGATATTTTTAAAGCTTTTTATGAATACTACTGGGTGTACTGACTTCCGTTCAGTAGTAAACGTTTGAAACTGCCTATTTTTTATCAAACTTTCTTCAACCAATATTTTTGGACTGTACTGGTTTGCTCCTGGGACATAGGCTGTGTGCTCCGAACCGAAGCTACAGCTCTTCGCATTATCGCCTAAAGATTCACCATTGTTGCGTCGCGTATAAGTTTGTGCGTTGCCAAAAACATTGGCTGTTGGCGACAGAGTTTCATGTTCAAGATGTTTGCTGCTCTGTGCAAAACCCCTTTCCAAGTCGGATATCCGTTTGTTAATATTCACTTGCCACTGCGGAATGTCCTCACTGAGTATTTGTTTGATAGTTTGCACGTCGTTCTGTACCTGACTATTTACTGCGGTACTGAACGATTCGGAATCCCTATATGCCATGGCTGCTTGTACCTTGGAATTAATATTTTTGTCGATCTCACTCTCCTTCGCTTCTAGCCATGAGTTGAATTCGGTTTCAATTTTAGTCGCTTGTTCGTTCCACTTCTGCTCTACAAGCTGTGTGGAATCTATTTCTAGCTTATCTAATCGGTTGGCTAAGACACCTATCTCGTCTACAATGTTAGTGTTCGCTACTTGCACGTTGTTGACCTGTACAGTCAACTCCTGCACGGCCTTAGGTATCGACTCATAATTCTGTTTCATACAGGCAATCTCTTTTTTCATAATTTCTAACGATTGCACTAGTTGCTGGTCCCGCTCAGCTTGCTGGCGATCCCGCTCAGCCTGCTGGGCAAGAAACTTTTCCTCTAGCCGGCGATCCCGCTCAGCTTGCTGGGCAAGGAAATTTTCTGTTAACTGGAGATCTCGCTCAGCTTGCTGGGCAAGGAAATTTTCTGTTAACTGGCGATCTCGCTCAGCTTGCTGGCGATCTCTCTCAGCCTGCCGGCGATCTCGCTCAGCTTGCTGTGCGAGAAAGATCTCAATTTTTTCGTCCTTTTCAGCTTGTTGTTGCGCAAATTTTGCCTGGTAATCCAGCACGCGCTCTAATATCGCCTGAAGTGAATACCCACCAGGCAGATTACCACTCTCTGGTTCCTGCTTTTCTGGGGTTGGTGCAATTTCTTTATCTACATCTCCTTGAACACTGGTGGGCGGTGGCACCACTTCCTGTGCCCCTGCCCCCACATTTTCGCATGGTATATCCTCAAAGAGAGTACTTGTACTGCTTAATGCACCCGTTTCTACATTTCCTGCACTAACTAATGGCTGTTCCTCAGTATCCATATTGCTCGGACGTTGAATACGCAATTTAACCTTATTCATAAATTACCTACTCAAACACAAGATCTGACGTTTTGCCACTTGCACACAAAATATGTTAATTTATCTACAATACACTGCACACTAAAAATTACTATCTACATTCAACTTTGCCCTGTTATAAACACTAACATCAAACTACGCACACCACTAGCGATATGAGATCACTTCACTGGAGTTAAGCTTCTACAAACAGGACAACTACACTGTAGTCTTACCCTTAGTTTATCTGATTTCGGGGTTCGGCTGCCCCCGGATTATGTAGTCGTTACAGTTTCTCAGTACTATCAGGATCGTTTCCTCTGACTCGCTTGCAGTGGTGCGTTTTTTCATGAAAGAATTTTTGTACATTCATTAATACATGGCATTAATCATGATACACATACATACATTTATCACTAAATACATACATATATAACAATAGACACTGAAAGAAAATATATAAAACATTCTTATTTTCGTGGCCACTACAAATTGGGGCCCCGCGTTTTTGGGCGCCAGTTTCACTTCGTAATCTCTTTTCTGTTTATTTATTTTGTTTTTGTTTTATTATTATTAATATTATTATTATTATTATTATTATTATTATTATTATTATTATTTATGAATTCTCCCAATAACGGAAGACATTAAGCAAATGACATTAAGCAAATGACAATCAACTTTTTTTCTGGTTCTTCTTGTTGCTCCAATAGATCTTCATTCTTTTTGAGAAGGCTTGCTTTCGCTCTTCTGACCACTTCGGTATGTACTGTTTTTGTTTTGGTTGCTCTGGTAAAACTTTCCACTTCTCTACTTTGTGCTTAAAAGTATCTCTGTCTGAAATATCGGTTGCTGTTATATCCGCGTTGGTGAGGTCTTTTCTAACTTCGATCATCCAAGGTGTTGAAGCTTTAAGTGAGGTTACGTAATTTATTAGCTTTCTGGTCAAACGGTTTTCTGGTAATCTGCTAAGATGACCAAAGAATTTCAGTCGCCTTTTCTTAAAATCAATTTCTATGTTTGAAAACTTTTCTGTTGTTTTGATTGTTTGCAGTCTGTAGCCATCTTTAGTCTGTCTCGCTCCTAAAATTTTCCTAATGATTTTTCTCTCTTCTTTTTTGATGTCTTCGAGTTCTCGCTTTCTGTTCAGTACTAGTGTTTCACTTGCATAGAGGACTGTTGGTTTTATGACGGTATTGTAATGCCGAATTTTAGTTTGTCTTGACAAGGATTTCTTGTTGTAGAGGTTGTGGACTAACCAGAATGCTTTTTTGACTTTTTGTAAACGATTTTGCTGTGATACTATTTCTTGGCCTGTTGGTTCAATGTATTCTCCGAGGTACTTAAAATACGGGATTCTATTGATTTTGCCATATTTTGTTTTTAAGCTTGCAATTTCTACTTTTGAACATAGGAATTCAGTTTTTTCAAATGAGATTTGTAGCCCAACTTTCTCAGCACATTCTTTGAGTGTGTCAATCTGTTTAATGGCGGTCTGCTCATCCTCCGCTAGTATTGCTAGATCATCTGCAAAAGCGAGGTATGGAATGTAAAGATTGTTTTTGGAAAAGCCAAGTGAAATTGGTTTCCAACACTCATTTTTCCGTAGTTGTTTCTCCCATTCCTCCATAACTTTGTCAAGAACGATGTTGAACAAAAGAGGAGAGAGTCCATCGCCTTGTCTCACACCTGTCTGAATGCCGAAGGGCTCCGAAATTTCTCCCATGAATTTTATTTTAGACTTCGTGTCAGTTAGTGTTTGTTTTATTAGTTCTCGTGTCTTGTAATCTAATCCCCTTTCTTCTAAAATTTGAAATAATGAGGGTCTATCTATTGAATCGTATGCTTTCTTAAAGTCTACAAATGTGCATACTAATGGCTTTTGTCTGAGAGCTCGCATTTTGACTATGGTTTTGAGGTTAAAAATTTGTTCTGGGCATGACCTGTTTGTTCTAAATCCTGCTTGGTATTCAGATAATTTTGATTCTAGTTGTTCTTGTGTTCTCTTCAGGAGACAGGCTGACAAAATTTTATAGGTGACTGGTAAAAGCGAGATCCCTCTATAGTTGTTCACATCTGATTTGTCACCCTTTTTGTGTAGTGGGTGAATTAGTGCGATCTTCCAGTCATCTGGGATTTTTTCGGTTTGCCAAATATTTTGGATAATGTGTGTGATTTCTCTGAGTGAATTTGGACCTAAATTTTTCAGGAGTTCAGCTACAATTCCATCTTCACCTGATGCTTTGTTATTTTTAAGCTTCTGGATATGTGAATAAATTTCTTCTTTTGTTGGTGGTGCTGAGTTTTCTGATACGGTTTCTGGTTGTATTTTCGGAAACCTCTCCTTAGGTTCTGGACAGTTTAAAAGCTTTGAAAAATATTTCGCTAGTTCTTCACAATTTTCCTTATTTGTTAAGGCCAGTTTACCATTTGATTTTCGGAAGCAGAGGTTCTGTGGACAGTACCCTTTAATGTGGTTTGCAAAGGTTTTATAGAAATCGTGTGTGTTGTAATTTTTAAAGTTGTCTTCTATCGATTTTAGTTGGTCATTTACATATTTCCGTTTGTTTTGCCGTAAACTCTTGGATGCTTGTTTGCGGACTTCAAGGAATTTCTTGTGGGTTTCTTCTGATTTGTTGCAATTGTAATTTTGAAACGCTTTTTTTCTCTCTTCTAGAGCGTCTTCACATTCCTGGTTCCACCATGGGTGTTTTGGTTTTTTACGTAGTGGGATTAGTTCTTTCGCTGTTTTGAGGATTTTAGTTCGAAATTTTGGCCACTCTTCTGCAGGTTGGTCTTCCCATTTTTCTGTGATCCTCGAATCTTTAATTCTGTGTAGGTCGAACTTCGGGATCACGGGTGTTCTCCTGTTACATTTCCTTTTAGGTGTGAATTTAATTTTATTTCTAGTTAAGTAATGGTCTGAATCAACATTTGCGCCTCTGCGCACTTGTACATCATGAATTTCTTTTTGGTACTCATATGATATTGCAATGTGGTCAATCTGGAATTCTCCTAGATGATGGATGGGTGATCGCCATGTTTTTTGTTTTTTGGGTTTTTTTCGTAATGAGGTTGACATAATTTTGAGATTGTTTTGTTGGCATAACTCCACAAATCGTACACCATTTTTATTTGTAAATTTGTGCGCGGGGTAGTCCCCTACTGTCTTCTTATATTTGCGGTCCTTGCCAATTTGTGCATTGAAGTCACCAAGCAAAATTTTCACATCCTCTGTTGGAATTTTTGACATCTCTGTTTCGAGTTCTTCCCAAAATCTTTCCGTTTTTTCGGGCTCTTTTTTGTTGTCCCCATTTGTTGGTGCATGTACATTGATGAAAGTGTAGTTTTTGTTTGCATGTTTAATTCTCATTGTCATAAGACGATTGTTGATGGGTTTTACATCCTTTACTGAATCTAGAACTTTTTTGTCCACAATAAAGGCCATGCCAAATAGTGCTGCTCCTTTACAAATTGTCTTGTTCGTTCCACTTTTGAAAATTCTGTAATTATTATAGTCTACTGTTTCTGAGTCCCTGAAGCGTGTTTCTTGTACGGCGAGGATTTGGATTTTCTGTTTAGTTAATTCTGTCGTGAGGTTGTGCAATTTTCCTGTTTGAATGAGCGTCTGAATGTTAAAGGTGCCAATGTAAGTATGTGTTTTCTGCGGTAGTTTACCAGAGCACTCCGACTTGCTCTCTCGTATAAGTCCAAGCTCCCCAGAATCCGAATGCTTGGTTGCCACTTTGCAGTGGGTGGATTGTCCACCTGGGGTAATTTTGTCTTTACTTGTACGAGTCATGTTTGCTTGTTATTTATTTTCTAGCTTTCGCTAGTGGTTTAGAACCAGGGATTGTAAGTTCCTGGAGCATGTTTGCAGCCGCACCTCCTGGTGGACAGACGCTGACCATACTGCCGCTTGTTCCAAGTCAGACGCAGCACGGGTTTTGGTTGTCATTTGGTCCGCGGGTGGTATTTTATTTCCCACCTACCCGGCATATCTGCCGAGCATTCCCCTATCCGCCACCTGGGGACGCGCCCGATGGGGGTTGGCAATCCCCTCACGGGTTATTATTATTATTATTATTATTATTATTATTATTTGCGTAACAACGCATATACGAAAAGAGACCCGAAATACCTTTTAGTGATGCTGTGCTATGCCTTTCTTTAGATCATTAATTTTCAACAAAACAAAATGTATTATGTTCCAATTGTTCTGTATCTGGCTTTCTATTAAAGCAGTTATAGTACGCAATGATTGTTCAACATCATAATTCTGCAGTGGATTTTTGTTAATAGTAAAACAACAATAAGTACCACGGCTAACACGAGAACATGAGACTATTATCGGAGAAAAATGATGTTTTTACTATAAGTTTGCCAGACCAGAACTACGCACAGCAAGATTTCTTTCGTGTGCTGAAAATAAATTATCTCTTTTCACTATTAGTACTATATTATCAGCAGCCCGCGTCAACCTGTAAAACACATCATAAAATCTGCTGCTCTGCTCTGCAACTTCGAAAGCTGAAAGAAATAATTTTTTACTTCACTATTACCTGACCGCTTCTTTGCGGTATGATAGATTTCATTTACTGCAATTTAAATGACCGCGGCAGCGGCTGGCTCGTTCGTAGCGCCGCTCTGCACCACGAATAATATTTAAACAACTGAAAATGTCTTAAAGGGATGGGATAAAATACCAGGCAAGCTTGACAGAAATTATAATGCAAGGTTTCACTGAATAATTCTATTCAAAACATTTAAATATCTTAATTATTACACACCTTTTTAACATCTCGCGTCAACCTGTAAAACACATCATAAAATCTGCTGCTCTGCTCTGCAACTTCGAAAGCTGAAAGAAATAATTTTTTACTTCACTATTACCTGACCGCTTCTTTGCGGTATGATAGATTTCATTTACTGCAATTTAAATGAACCGCGGCAGCGGCTGTCTCGTTCGTAGCGCCGCTCTGCACCACGAATAATATTTAAACAACTGAAAATGTCTTAAAGGGATGGGATGAAACACCAGGCAAGCTTGACAGAAATTATAATGCAAGGTTTCACTAAATAACTCTATTCAAAACAGTTAAATATCTTAATTATTACACACCTTTTTAACATCTCGCTTAATGGCGTCCCTCTTACAAACTTGACAAAAGAATGCTACGCTAGCATACAATATCACGTCACAGGCTATCCTTCTCTCATAACTCCAAGAAAAAGACAGAGAAATTAATGTTCGTTCTGTATTATTTATACTAGTCACTTATTCTCATCTTTGTTTGATATTTATCGTCTGTGGCGGTTTCAGTACTCGCCGACACAGATATCATCTCAAATAAATAATAAAAAAAAGTACATAATTTTATACAATAACAAAATATGATACACAATGTTTTTCTCTTTATCACATAATATGTCTTTTGCTAAGAGACGTTACAACAACTCCTACCATTATCCAAAAACGTGTAACCACACTGCTGGTCTGATAATATACACTCCTGTGATCACTGTCTATATTCAGTGTCACGGTATTTGTCTGGAAAAACCAGTTCAAAGTGTTCTAATGTGTGTGACTTCCTAAGGGACCAAACTGCGTAGGTCTTCGTTGTCTAAACTTACACACTACTTAATCTAAGTGAAACTAACCTATGCTAAAAACAACACACACACCCATGGCCAAGGGAGGACTCGAACACACTGCTGGAGTGGCCGGTTATATGAAGGTAATGTCATATGTAGATTTATAAAGATAGTACAGTTTTTAACATGAATACTTATGTGCACCTGTAGGACCAAGACCGCTTGTGATAGTAATATGGTCGTGTTTCTTAATATCTGGCGGTTTGTAAGATGATTGCGTCTCTCTTTCTAAGACACAGTGGTACCACTCACAAGAAAAACTTATGGACATTTCCACCCACCGCTGATTTTTGGTCAGTATTATTTCGTATCACTAGCAGTCAGTTATTGTAAAAAGTATTAAACTTTGTAGTAGGGGATGTATGATAGGTTCGTCTTGAGCATCACGCTTATAAAGTATGTATGAGTGCCTGTGTGTGTGTGTGTGTGTGTGTGTGTGTGTGTGTGTGTACTCCGACATGTGCAAAGGAAATGACTACGTACAGTCATAAGAAAGGTCTGGATTTGACATGGAATACTGGGACAGCAAAGGGAAGAGTATGTCAGATCATAAGAGTGGTACATCTATTACTTTTTCCAGAGCCACAGCCGTCAGCATGGTGTAGTTGATAGGTTCGTCTTGAGCATCACGCTTATAAAGTATGTGTGAGTGCCTGTGTGTGTGTGTGTGTGTGTGTGTGTGTGTGTGTGTGTGTGTGTGTGTGTGTGTGTGTGTGCTCCGACATGTGCAAAGGAAATGACTACGTCCAGTCATAAGAAAGGTCTGGATTTGACATGGAATACTGGGACAGCAAAGGGAAGAGTATGTCAGATCATAAGAGTGGTACATCTATTACTTTTTCCAGAGCCACAGCCGTCAGCATGGTGTAGTTTTGATACTTCGCTCATTGTCGGTGGTCGTCCAATTGAGACCATGATCGTAATATTTAATTGTAAGTGCAGTGATAAAATCATATGGGGCAGGCTTCCTAGGATGTTGATTCTGTCTGTGCATGACGTGCAGCGCCTGTAACCTGTGGCGGGAATGATTCACGTTTCTGGCTAATAGTAGTAGCTATGCAAATGGAGAGGCCCGTTGAGTTGCAGGAATATAGCTGACTTAACCGTGTCGTCCTCTAGACGGCAGAATAGCAAACTAATATTTAGTATGTGTTGGACAGCTTTCGTGATCGCGTGCCAATTTCAGAAGATTCAATATGGACCTGTGTTTGCGCTTGACCATTTTTCCCTCCCATATAAATTGTCTGGTTGACTGCTTCCGCACATTTTGCGCCTTTATTTAGATGAGGGAACATCGATTGTGGCGTGTGCATCTAGCAGGGGAAAGGCAGTTGGGAGACTCATTTGCTGGTTCTGTAGAAACACCTCAGTTGACTTCGTAAATTATAGGGATGATCTAGAACCTGTTACATCACTGACATCAGTAATAGCTAGTGGAAATATCAGTTTCGTCTATTTTTCTTCAAGTTTTCATGTAAAGGTCTTCGCAGACGGGATAAGTTTCTCGTGAGTAATACTGCTATGCAAGCGATATTGCTCTGTGCTTGATATCGAGATGTATCTCGTAAATGGTATAATACTCTGGGAAATCATATGAAATTTCATATGTTCTTGTAATCCGAGAGTCAGGAGATGGGTGTAAAAAGCAAGCAATCAAGCAGGTCAGGGCCAGAAACAGTAATGCCTTTCTGCTGAGGGGAGCCGACCGTGGCTTTGCGCAACAGTTCTGAGAGTGACATCAGTCCACTGAGTGTGCTCTCGTCATGCGTCGGTAGTGGATGACCGCCCAACCGCGCGGGAAATACAGGTATCTAGTGCAGCGAGGAGTATACCTACAGAGCATTTACTTTTGCTGTCTGTATTCCCAGAATCTGTACGAGTGTCTGGCGGTCGATAGCTACACTACTGGCCATTAAAATTGCTACACCACGAAGATGACGTACTACAGACGCTAAATTTAACCGACAGGAAGAAGCTCCTGTGATACGCAAACGATTAGCTTTTCAGAGCATTCACACTAGGTACGCGCCGGTGCCGACACCTACAATGTGCTGACATGAGGAAAGTTTCCAACCGATTTGTCATACACAGACAAAAGTTGACCATCGTTGCCTGGTGAAACGTTGTTGTGATGCCTCGTGTAAGGAGGAGAAATGCGTACCATCAAGTTTCCGACTGTGACAAGGGTCGGACTGTAGCCTATCAAGATTGCGGTTTATCGTATCGCAACACTGCTGCTCGCGTTGGTCGAGATCCAATGACTGTTAGCAGAATATGGAATCGGTGGGTTCAGGAGGGTAATGCGGAACGCTTTGCTGGATCTCAATGGCCTCGTATCACTAGCAGTCGAGATGAGAGGCATCTTATCCGCATGGCTGTAACGGATCATGCTGCTACGTCTCTATACCTGAGTCAACAGATGGGGACGTTTGCGAGATAACAACCATCTGCACGAACAGTTCGACGACGTTTGCATGGACTGTTAGCTCAGATACCATGGCTGCGGTTACTCTTGACGCTGCATCACAGACAGGAGCGCCTGGGTTGGTGTACTCAACGACGAACCTGGGTGCACGAATGGCAAAAGGTCATTTTTTCGGATCAATCCAGGTTCTGTTTACAGCATCATGATGGTCGCATCCGAGTTTGGCGACATCGCAGTGAACGCACATTGGAAGCGTGTATTTGTCATCGCCATACTGGCATATCACCGAGCGTGATGGTATGGCGTGCCATTGGTTACACATCTCGGTCACATCTTGCTAGCATTGACAGCACGTTGAACAGTGCATGTTTCATTTCAGGTGTGTTATGACCCGTGGCTCTACCCTTCATTCGATCCCTGCGAAACCCTACATTTCAGCAGGATAATGCACGACCGCATGTTGTAGGTTCTATACAGGTCTTTCTGTATTCTCCAGATCTCTCACCAATTGATAACATCTGGTCAATGGTGGCCGAGCAACTGGCTCGTTACAATACACCAGTCACTACTCTTGATGAACTGTGGTATCGTGTTGAAGCTGCCTGGGCAGCTGTACCTGTACACGTCATTCAAGCTCTGTTTGACTCAATGCCCAGGCATATCAAGGACGTTATTATGGCCAGAGGTGGTGTTCTGTGTACTGATTTCTCAGGATCTATGACGCAAATTGTGTAAAAATGTAATCACATGTCAGTTCTAGTACAATATATATATCCCATGAATACCCATTTATCATCTGCATTTCTTCTTGGTGCAGCAGTTTTAATGGCCAGTAGTGAATATGCATGATGCAAAATGGGCGATTTTGTATGATGCAGAATATGAGTTGTACACTCCTGGAAATTGAAATAAGAACACCGTGAATTCATTGTCCCAGGAAGGGGAAACTTTATTGACACATTCCTGGGGTCAGATACATCACATGATCACACTGACAGAACCACAGACACATAGACACAGGCAACAGAGCATGAACAATGTCGGCACTAGTACAGTGTATATCCACCTTTCGCAGCAATGCAGGCTGCTATTCTCCCATGGAGACGATCGTAGAGATGCTGGATGTAGTCCTGTGGAACGGCTTGCCATGCCATTTCCACCTGGCGCCTCAGTTGGACCAGCGTTCGTGCCGGACGTGCAGACCGCGTGAGACGACGCTTCATCCAGTCCCAAACATGCTCAATGGGGGACAGATCCGGAGATCTTGCTGGCCAGGGTAGTTGACTTACACCTTCTAGAGCACGTTGGGTGGCACGGGATACATGCGGACGTGCATTGTCCTGTTGGAACAGCAAGTTCCCTTGCCGGTCTAGGAATGGTAGAACGATGGGTTCGATGACGGTTTGGATGTACCGTGCACTATTCAGTGTCCCCTCGACGATCACCAGTGGTGTACGGCCAGTGTAGGAGATCGCTCTCCACACCATGATGCCGGGTGTTGGCCGTGTGTGCCTTGGTCGTATGCAGTCCTGATTGTGGCGCTCACCTGCACGGCGCCAAACACGCATACGACCATCATTGGCACCAAGGCAGAAGCGACTCTCATCGCTGAAGACGACACGTCTCCATTCGTCCCTCCATTCACGCCTGTCGCGACACCACTGGAGGCGGGCTGCACGATGTTGGGGCGTGAGCGGAAGACGGCCTAACGGTGTGCGGGACCGTAGCCCAGCTTCATGGAGACGGTTGCGAATGGTCCTCGCCGATACCCCAGGAGCAACAGTGTCCCTAATTTGCTGGGAAGTGGCGGTGCGGTCCCCTACGGCACTGCGTAGGATCCTACGGTCTTGGCGTGCATCCGTGCGTCGCTGCGGTCCGGTCCCAGGTCGACGGGCACGTGCACCTTCCGCCGACCACTGGCGACAACATCGATGTACTGTGGAGACCTCACGCCCCACGTGTTGAGCAATTCGGCGGTACGTCCACCCGGCCTCCTGCATGCCCACTATACGCCCTCGCTCAAATTCCGTCAACTGCACATATGGTTCACGTCCACGCTGTCGCGGCATGCTACCAGTGTTAAAGACTGCGATGGAGCTCCGTATGCCACGGCAAACTGGCTGACACTGACGGCGGGGGTGCACAAATGCTGCGCAGCTAGCGCCATTCGACGGCCAACACCGCGGTTCCTGGTGTGTCCGCTGTGCCGTGCGTGTGATCATTGCTTGTACAGCCCTCTCGCAGTGTCCGGAGCAAGTATGGTGGGTCTGACACACCGGTGTCAATGTGTTCTTTTTTCCATTTCCAGGAGTGTATGTTAACTACATCGACACAGTACATATATTTCCGGGTTGGAGATCAGTTTCACGCTCTGATATTCAATCTTCCATTCTCAGTGGCAGAGCAGCGTAATTGAGCAAGTGTCTTCCTGTATTGGACGATCTGTAGGTCACTTTTGCACTGTTTAACTGTCAGTGCAATATGGCGATCTGTACGAAATAGTTTTGTCACTGAAAGTCCCACCCTCAGAAAGAAAGAAAAAGGTGGACAGTGCTTCCACTCTGGCAGCATCAGTAATTTGGCGGGTAAATTCAGTAAGAGCAATTAGAATGCTCCATTCATTTACAAGACATCCTTTGAGCCAGGACATAGGAGCCTCTACATAGTGGTGAGGGCGTTTGCTTTTCTGGGATGTATGTTGAAAGCTGGATGTCGCGATTTCCAGGAAGAGTAACACATGATGGACAGGATGCTATGTTAGAACCAGCAGGAGGAATGCATTCAGCGTTATTCTGGGCTGTTTTTGTAAACAGGTTCTGTTAGGACAGGAATTTCCATGCAGACAAACTGAGACATCACGAGTACTCCTACTTGAGCGACCATTAACTATTACTGCTGCACTTTACCAATTTACGAGAGGTCGACTTATCTCTTATTTAAATAGCCATGTGATGTCAGTATAACATTGAGAACCTCTTAGATGGTGAGTCACCACGTGAACAATTTGCGGCCGTGCGGGATTAGCCAAGCGGTGTAAGGCGCTGCAGTCATGGACTGTGGAGCTGGTCCCGGTGGAGGTTCGAGTCCTCCTCAGGCAGGGGTGTGTGTGTTTGTCCTTAGGATGATTTAGGTTAAGTAGTGTGTAAACTTAGGGACTGATGACTTTAGCATTTAAGTCCGATAAGATTTCACACACATTTGAACATTTATTTTGAAGAATTTGCGGCCATGCATCATCCACGCTGGGGAGGTAAACGCATGCGTGCTAGATGCAGTTGACATGTCCTGTAAGGACTACTAGGAACAATGCACCCTGTGCTATTCTGGGAAGCATTGGAATAAATTTCTATAGCGCGACCTGTGGTGTCAGTATCGACAGGTAGATAGGTAATGCACCAGCAATGGTAAACTCTTGTATGGCCCAGAGGCGTCTCACGTTGGGAACCGAATGAGTGCTCCAACCAGACTAGACGCCTTGGAGTTTTGTAGGGAGGCAGTTCGCTGATACATCATGGTGGACAATAGTTCGAAAGCATTTTTACATGCAATGAGTATTTGTTTAATGTGTAAGCACTGTGTGTGTATTTGCATACCATTACACATGCATTATCTTTTGACAATATATGAGTAGTTTTCGTGTCTGTTGCATTATTTTGTGAACAGTTGTGTAGGTTGTGCAGTGCATGATTTCGACAGTTTACAATTAACAGACGTGTTAGCAGAGCCTTTTAAATGCATTATTTTGACAAGTTACGAGTTGTTTGTGTGTCTGTACATCAGTGTACTGCATTATTTTGGTAATTGACGAGTTGTTTGCAGGTCTGTATGCTGTGTAGCGTGACACCAAGCACGTCAGGGCGAGTGTTTGCATCAGTGTAATAAAAGAACTACGTGACATCCATGCCTAAATAAATAGTTCCAAAAATATAAAGTACACTCCTTCCTCTCTCCAGCAATCCAGCACAGGCTGAGTCCACTTCCTGCCATTTTCCCCCAGACTGCCACCTTGGATTATGTCACGGGAGGGACAATAGCTCCCTCTGGTGGCAGTACTGTTTAGCAGGTCAGTTGGACTCCACTGGATAGAGCTACTACCTCAAATTGTTTAAATGAACACCACATGCAAAATAAAGATTATGTCTATCCTATCCAGCAGCCCAGCAAAGGCCGAGTCCTTTCCTCACCACTTCCTACGAAGAGGTGGTTGTCAGATGACTTAGGTTAGTGGAGGTAGCCCAAGTGACCTACTTTCCCTGCATTTTCTTAGGTTACTGGAGGTTGCAATGGTGTGTAGCATTGCCCTGCTGGAATTTTAACTTCCCGACATTTTCTGTGGGATGGAAGGGGAGGGGGTTAGGTTAGTGGGGGTATCGCAATTGAGATATTTTCCCGCCAAAATTCGAACTTACCGCCATTATGTCATTGCGATGTTGCCATATCTATCGCCTCCATCTTGGATCCACCATCTTGAATACATTTGTCAACAATGGAGAGTAGGGCCTCACTGGCCTTGTTCCAATAATCATGGCATCCAAGCTGGAGTACACCAGGGTAGCATCCTAGGGCCCATCTTATTCAATCTGTTCATTAACGACTTCCCAGCAACACAAAACACGACTTTAGCCAAATATGCGGATGACACAGCCATCCTTGCGCTAGATTGGAAACCGTCGAACATCAATTCACGAATACAGATGTCATCAGTACTATTGAGCCTTGGCAGGAACGATGGCGTATTAAAGTAAACGTCGATAAGTGCGAAGCAGTGCTATTCACACACAGACTGAAACTACTGCACAAAATGGCTCTGAGCACTATGCGACTTAACTTCTGCGGTCATGAGTCGCCTAGAACTTAGAACTAATTAAACCTAACTAACCTAAGGACATCACACACAACCATGCCCGAGGCAGGATTCGAACCTGCGACCGTAGCGGCCGCGCGGTTCCAGACTGTAGCGCCTTTAACCGCTTGGCCACCACGGCCGGCAAACTACTGCACAAACATCAACATTGTAGACAGGTAACACTACATACGCGTCCAATACGTTCCCGAGAGAAAGTTAGATCTCTCGGCGTGTGGCTGGACCGGAAACTTACATGGGAGGACCTCATCGAATACTTTACCAACAGAGTTCACGCGAGGCTCAAACAACTCTACCCAATGTTCAACAGGGAAAGTAGGGAAAGTTAGATCTCTCGGCGTCTGGCTGGACCGGAAACTTACATGGGAGGACCTCATCGAATACGTTACCAGCAGAGTTCACGCGAGGCTCAAAAAACTCTACCCAATGTTCAACAGGGAAAGTACACTGAATAGGAGGGTGTCGAGGTCCATATAAATGACACTGATTAGACCTCTGATGACGTACGCAGCTCCCGTCTGGGGATACGCAGCTCCCACACTCCTGCGCCGCCTGCAGATCATACAGAACAAAGTGCTAGGCATCATTAGCAACGCTCCACGCTACACACGCACTGTGGATCTTCACAATGAATACTGCCTTGAAACCCTTAAAGAAGTATTCACAAAACACGCCACACAACTATACAGGAACTCGAGACACTCGAACAATCCTTTCATCCTTACTCTGGGAAACTATGATTATAACCATAGGTGGAAGCATAAGCGGCCAAAGACACTACTAGCTAGGGCATAACCAACATTGCAAGCTAACATACGCCAACAAGCGACAAACGATGGCAAGGCCCTGCATATAAACAACATTGACTGTATATGCCAGCTGCTATTAAAGCCGACCTACAGGCTACAGCAGGGAAACGGACGAGCTCGTACACTGACGCACAAACAAATCGCCAACATCACCCTACACTGTGCATCTGATATGTGACCTATCGGACACAAAACGGTGATGAACCTGTTACAGGTATGCTGACGCTGACGGAGAGATCAACACCGGCACCCAACGGCAGCCGCCGAGAAACATCGCCGCACAACGTCAAAGGTATCACTGCCTGATACCCACTACTACATGGTACCCACTACTAACAAACCCCCCCACCCTTGCGTGACCTGTTGCATTCTACAAGACATTTGCTACTACTCTTACTACCCGACGTAGTTATCGCAGGGTTTTTTTCCCCATGCCTCTTGCCTTCAAAGCGCTACCCTTTGTTTGACCTTCGACCCAATCTATCTCCAGATGAGCGCTTATTAACGGTTAACCTTAACCAGACGTACGCAAACATCGCAGTACCCACATCCTGCGACACCTCAATTTAGTGAAACCTAACCCTTATGCAGAGATGGCAGTAGTACCGCACTCATACAGTTATAATTGGTGGAGACTTCAATCTGCCCTCGGTTTGTTGGCGAAAATACATGTTCAAAGCCGGTGGTAGACAAAAAATATCTTCCGAAATTGTACTAAATGCTTTCTCTGAGAATTACTTTGAACAGTTAGTTCACGAACCCACACGCATTGTAAATGGTTGCGAAAACACACTTCACCTCTTAGCCACAAATAATCTGATCTAATAGAGAGCGTCATGGCGGATACAGGGATTAGTGTACACAAGGTCATTGAAGTGAGGCTCAAAACCACATAAACCAAATCCACTTAAAATAAACGCATTATATATCTATTTAAAACAGCAGATAAAAATTCGCTTGATGCCTTCCTATGTGAGAGTATCCATTCCTTCCAAGCTACTTATGTAAGTGTAGACCAGATATGGTTCAAATTCAAAGATACAGTATCGACAGCAATAGACAGATTCATACCGCATAAATTAATAAGAGACGGGACTGATACACCATGGTACACAAAACACGTCAGAACACTGTTGCAGAAGCAACGAAAAAAGCATGCCAAATTCAGAAGAACGCAAAATCCCCGAGACTGGCTAAGTTTCACGAAAGCTCGAAATTTAGTGCGGACCTAAGTGCGAGATACCTTTAATAGTTTCCACAACGAAATATTGTCTCCAAATATGGTAGAAATCCCAAAGAGATTCTGGTCGTGTGTATAGTACACCAGCGGCAAAGAAACAGTCAATACCGTCACTATGCGATAGCGATGGTGCCACTAAAGCGGAGTTACTACATACAGTTTTCCGTAGTTCCTTCATGAAAGAAGGCGAAGTAAATATTTCAGAATTTGAAACCAGAACAGCTGTTAGCATGAGTGACATAAAAGTAGATATCTGAGGTGTTGCGAAACAACTCAAATCCCTTAAGAAAGGCAAGTGGTCCAGATGGTACACCAATCAGGTTCCTTTCAGAGTATGCAGACGTAATAGCTACTTTCTTAGCAATCACATACAACCGCTCACTTGACGAAAGGTCTGTTCCTAAAGACTTAAATATAGCACAGGTCACAACAATATTCAAGAAAGGAAATAGGAGTAACCCATAGAATTACAGACCCATATCACTGACCTCAATTTGCAGTAGGATTTTTGGAGCATATACTGTACTCGAACATTACGAATCACCTTGAAGAAAATGACTTATTGATACATAACCAACACGGATTCAGAAAATATCGTTCTTACTCCCATGAAATAATGAGTACTGTCGACAAGGGTTCTCAGATCGATTCCATATTCCTAGAATTCTAGAAGGCTTTTGAGACCGTTCCTCACAAGTGACTATTAATCAAATTGCGTGCATATGGAGCATCGTCTCAGTTGTGTGACTGGATTTGTGATTTCCTCTCAGAGAGGTCGCAGTTCGTAGTGATAGACAGTAAATCATCGAGCAGGACAGAAGTGATGTCTGGCGTTCCGCAAGGTAGTGACATACGCCCTCTGCTGTTCCTGATTTATATAAATGATCTAGGTGAAAATCTGAGCAGCTCCCTTAGATTGTATTCAGATGGCTCTGTAATTTGCCGTCTAGTAAAATCATCAGACGATCAATTCCAATCACAAAATGATCTAGAGAGGATTTCAGTACGGGCGAAAAGTGGCAATTAGCACTAAACAAAGAAAAGTGCATAGTCATCCACACGGGTACTAAAAGAAATCTGATAATTTTTTGGTGTACGATAAATCGCTCAAATCCAAAGGCTGTCAATTCGACTAAATACCTAGGAATTACAATTACGAGCAACTTAAATTGGAAAGACCACGTAGATAATATTGTGGGGCAAACGAGACAAAGACTGCGCTTTGTTGGCAGAAAACTTAGAAGATGCGACAAACCCACTAAAGTGACAGCCTACATTACACTTGTGCGTCCTCTGCTGGAATATTGCTGCGCGGTATGGGATCCTTACCAGGTAGGATTGACGGAGGACATCGAAAGAGTGCAAAGAAGGGTAGCTCGTTTCGTGTTATCGCGCAATATAGGTGAGAGTGCCACAGATATGATAAACGAGATTGAGTGGCAGTCAGTGAAATAAAGGCGGTTTCCTTTGCGGCGAGATCTACTTACGAAATTTCTATCATTAACTTTCTGTTCCGAATGCGAAAATATTTTGTTGAAACCCACCTACGTAGGGATAAATTAACATCATAATAAAATAAGAGAAACCAGAGCTCGAACTGAAGGATTTAGGTGTTCCTTTTTCCCACGCGCCATTCGGGAGTGGGATGGTAGAGAAGTAGTATGAAAATGGTTCGATGAACCCTCTGCCAGGCACTTGAGTGTAAATTGCAGAGTTACCATGTAGATGTAGATGTAGACCTCCTGAGTTGTCTATCATGCCGGTGTGTGCGTGGAGGATCTCCACCTCTTTTTTTTTCTTTCCACCTATCGGCTCTCTCATCTGCATTCAACCGTGGAATAACCGTTGCAGTCTTTATGCTACCATCCTTGCTTTTAATATTATCGAAAGTTGTTTTGACTTTGCCAAATTCTGAGTCAGTCCTTCCGACAATCATTTCTTTTTCAATTTCTTCACGTTTCTCACGCAGTCATTTCGTTTTACCTTCCCTGCACTTTCTGTGTGTTTCATTCCACAGCGACTTCTATTTCTGTACTCCTGATTTTCCCTGAACGTTTTGTACTTTTGTTTTGTTACCCAAGGCTTCTTCGCAGCTAGAGCTTCTTTGTACCCTACAACTTCTGTGACTGCTCTTTTTAGAGATGTCCATTCCTCTTAAACTGTTCTGCCAACTGAGCTATTCCTTATTGCTGTATCTATAGCCTGAGAGAACTTCAAGCGGGTTTCGACATCCCTTAGTACTCCCGTATCCCACTTCTTTGCGTATTGATTGCTCCTTACTAATCTCTTCAACTTCAACCTACTCTTCATCACTAAAGTATTGTGGTCTGAATCCGTATCTGCTCCTCGGTACGCCTTCCAATCCGGTATCTCATTACGGAATCTCTTTCTGACCATGATGTAACCTAACAGACATCTTCCCATATCACCCGGTATTCTACAGAGTCCATGTAGCTGTAGTGAACCTGAATGAAGGCAATGTTTTCAGATTATTTACTGTGTTACGCATTTTACTTTTATATTGCACTCAGCTATTTCATTTATGCAGACAGCCTCGTAGGTAGGGTAACCACAGATATGAGTTGTCATCTATATGACATACCGCCTTTTAGCGGTGTTTTGTTCTGACGGACAACGAATGCTGGTCACAAAGTTCCGACCTTCCCAGCCTTAATGTTTTAGTTATGTTGTTCACCTGAAGGTGTGTCTTTCTGTCCTAAGAAACCTGTAGTGATTCAGTAATACAGAATTAAATACAGCTGAAGTGCTTTGTTAATACCCAATATAATATTTCATTTATATTTATGAAAACTGCCAGTGACAAAACTTTTTACGGTGTATTATATTCAAGTGACGAATGATTTAGTTCATAATTTTATTTTTATCGATGCCACAATAAGAATGATAGCATATAGACGTTTATGTTTATGTTGAAATCATCGTATAACAATTTTGTGAGCATGTTACATCTACAGTTACACGTTCAAGTATAACACGATGTTTTCTCCGTGACTACGCTGGTTGCCTGATGATCGTTTCGATCACATTTGGTTTGTTGATTTTGTCAGCAGCTCTGGGTAGGTCAAAAGTACGATTTTCGTTAATCTAATTTAACACTCGTTGATTTTCACATCTTTAATGTCTTCCATCTCTTTACACTTTGTACTCTGTAAACTCACATTTCTAAATACCTTCACTACGGCAAGGAACTCCAGATTTAAATTATTTTATTCGCTATTTATATCATTAATCAAGAAACATATATTAGTTTCAAAGCTAGTATTAGTATCCATGAAACTATTGATCTCGATGATCCTGCTAGTAAATTAAAAGCCCGAACATTTGAAAACAGGAGAACGATTATACCAATATGAAAAATTTGCTTCGCACTCCACTCCTTCAGGGGGTTGCACACTTCTTTGTCTGTTCAGTAATGCCTCGCGTGTTCCAACATTTCTACTAAATCCAAACTGATATTGCCCGAGGTCTGCTTCTACCAGTTTTTCCATTCGTCTGTAAAGAATTCGTGTTAGTGTTTTGCAACAGTGATTTATTAAACTAATAGTTCGGTAATTTTCACACCTGTCAACACCTGCTTTCTTTGGGACTGGAATTATTACATTCTTCTTTAAGTCTGATGGTATTTCGCCTGTCTCATACATCCTGCTCGCAAATGGAAGAGTTTTGTCGTGGCTGGCTCACCCAAGGCTATGAGTAGTACTAATGGAATATTGTCTACTCCCGGGGCCTTGTTTCGACTTAGTTCTTTCAGTGCCCTGTCAAGTTCTTCACGCAGTATCAAATCTCCCATTTCATCTTCATCTACGTCCTCTTTCATTTCCATAGTATTGCCTCAAGTACATCGCCCTCGTATAGACCCTCTGTATACCCGTTCCACCTTTCTGCTTTCCCTTCTTTGCTTATGACTAATTTTCCCTCTGAGCTTTTGATATTCATACAAGTGGTTCTCTTTTCTCCAAAAATTATTGTTTATGAGACGTTTTTTTCTTCACAGTGAATTTTGTTTCAAGTATGATCGTGTTCCAGCACTCGTGTGGTTCCCCAAAACGTGACGAACTATGACAGGTCGCCTTAAAATGCTACAATGGAAGGTCACCAACTTCTCTGCAACGACTGCTTCGCAAGTGTACAGAACAAATTCTTCAGATGCACTGTGCAAAGAATTTTTCAGGTAGTTAGTATGCTTAAGACCCATAAGAATTCAACAAAAGAGAATGGGACGCGTATGGAGACATACAAAAAAGACATTATTCCCTATCGAATGACGTACACAGGAAGTTACTTCCAACTATGTGCGTGTGTGTGTGTGTGCGTATGTGTGTGTGTGTGCAACGACATACTAGCATTGACTCGTTAGCTATTTTAGATTTTCACGAACACATGTCAAACTAGGCATCAGCATCAGAAATCAGTTCATCACACATAAAGTGCTGTGTCGTCTGAACGAGACACAGCCAGGCAAAAGCACCACAGGTGCAAAGATGCGAGCTGGTACCAGTGTCATAGAGACTCGCCACTTACTCGAGTTCCACCAGCTCCATATCGACTTTTTCTTGGCCAGGTGCCGCTGAAGTACAATCCGCCAGTGACCGGACGACAACGGACAGAAGCCAACTTGGAAAATAGAAGGGCAGCTCTTGCAATCCAGGTTTGTAAACTCTCGCTGCCAGGTTTGTAAAACCCTCGTCGCTACTGCTGCGGAGGCTGGGTTTGTGAGTTCGTGAAACGGCTTCTAGTGCAGTAAACCGCTAAGAGGATTTCTCCCTGCCACCATTACGCAGCTATGCCCCAGGCTTAGGTAAAAGTATAGGAGAACGAGGGCTCTACAACACTCCGACAAATTAATAACAAAGTCTCACAAATGAGTTAAAAGATTATCGTATCTTTGTGACTTGTTGAATGAGTAAGTCTGCAAAACCGCATGTAATATAACACAAAAAGTTCCTCAATGGCTAAGTGCAAATAATCGAGGTAAACTACCCATTACATAGAAAATACAATTTACATTAACTGCGAGTTCACTTTTGGTTCACTAAACGACGTTCCCTGTCTGAGTCAGCCCTGGACGATTATCTGTAACCAATTGCGAGCGTTGCTATTCTATCTTCCGAATAGTCTTCTGTCCGTTGTCGTCTGGTCATTGGCGGATTCTACTCGGCAGGCAACTGGCCGAGAAGAAGTCGATATCTTGATCCTCAGCTCCGTCTGAGTCTCTATGGCACTGTCACCAGCTCGCATCTTTGCATGTGTGGTGCTTTTGCCCTGGCTGTGTCTTGTTCGAACGACACAGCACACTATGACCGCTGCGATTACGTGCAGGAGCATTAGATTTGAAGACAAACAGTATGGCCAAAGGCAGAACAAAGAAGGTCAGTTTTTCTGCCATACACTTCAACGGAGATTACACGTATCGGCTCAAATACGAATACGAAAATGTATTTTAAACTGTTATTATTGAATGTAGATTTGCACACTCACATGAAAACGCTCTCACCGAGCAGCAAATCATTTGTTGGTTAAGACTGACGACATTCCATCAAAAACGCCATCACAGGACACTGACATAAATAGATTATCAATGATACTTGTCTACATAATTTCTCTCCTAATACGGTTTCGCGGCAAAACCCTCATAAAACTTTACAAACATCTGAAACAACGTGTCTTTTTTGTTACTCTTATCATGGTACTCCTTCCGAAATGTACCTCATATTTCAGATTGTATCTTCACCTCTTCAGTCAACTATTCCACATTCAAACCGGCTACATCTGTGGCGGGTTGACGGCAATTGTTGTTAGGGTTACGTACGTGCGTACACTGCTGAGTTCCCCCACAAAGACTGCCGATTCGCGGCGGTCGGCAAAGCACAGTGGTTTGCGAGCACAATAATCTTGCTGCGCCTTCGCGACGTGTTCATAGACCTCGTCTTACGTGAGCGGACTGTTCAGACCGCTTGAAAGCATCAATCGCTAGCAGTTGAATGATCTTACGTCAGCGCTCACGTGCGGGGCATCGTGCGACGCAGCGGACGCTCTCATTCGTTTGATAATTTCGCGCCAAGTGGACGCGGTTTGCGGTCTGTGTTTCAGCTTCCACTGACTGAAAGTTTGATTAATTCTGTTCAAGAGCGTGTACTGTGGTACAAGAGAAATAAAAACTGCAATAACATTTAGTATCTCAACGTGTATGGGAGGAAGTTGCAAAAATAATCGGTAGTACAGCTAAGTACAGGTTGGGTGTAATTAAACTTTCACTACTTGAGAGGGTCTCCATGAGAAACGAGTGATCATAGGAGAAAGAAACTTTGTGGAAATATTTGTAAGGACATGCGGAAGAGAAATAACGAATAGACCATTGAAAACGATATATTTTAATTTCCACGCGACAGGGTTTAATTTGGTACTTTCGTACCGTTGTTAAGTTCCATTTAGAAAAGTTGCCTCGAACCGCACCAGTGATTGCTCTACTGTTGCCCGATACATCTCGTGTCGGATGTTGGCTACCTATCTCAGTATGCTCATCTTCAACCTCCATCGTGTCTTAGCACTAACGTTGATAAACATCGTCCTTCAGGTAACACCGCAAGCAGAAATCACGAGGATTCAAGTATGGTGATCTCGGTAGACACGCACTTTGGAACATCGGGCAATGATTCTTCAAATGTGTTATGCAGAAACCGAATGGCCTCACGAGCAAAGTAAGATGCAGCTCCATCGTGCATCAAAAGAGTTGAGGCCAAAGTTTCTGCCTTCCGTAGAGCGGGGTTCACATGTTGGTGAAGCAGATCACAGTAACGTGTGCCATTCCTCTTGCATTTCCTTGGTCCTTGGGGTCGGAGTTCTCCTCTACGTAGCCGTGCGCCACGCCCCCCTATTTCCGTCCGGTGATCCACACCTCCTCTACGCTAGGCATTCTTTCGTGCTTATTTTTCGGTTGCGCAATCGAAACAAACTGCACTGACATCCCCGCGCCGCTTTCGTATCGGTCCGCTGACGTACCGTAGTGTGCGTGGATCCGTTCTTTCACGCCTACCTGTAAAGTTTCATAATCTAAATCTGCGTTGGCCATCTTCGCCTGCCACGCCCCCCTTTTTCCGTGCTGTGGTCCACACCTCTTCTACCTACTTGGCTGTGCAAGGAATGAAGGTCGAGAAATTAGAAGATGGAAAGCCTCTGGGAAGTGCTAAAAAACTATTAAGCAAAGAAATTCACACATTAAGATATATCATGGAAAAGCCGTGCAAGATAATGCACATAATGTGAAAACAACGTAGCAATCAGCGTGGGTAATCTTCCACTAACTTTCCCCAGATGACAGTCCTCAGCACGTCCTTGCGACATATCGTGGTGCAAATGTCTTCAGGCGGAAACCAGTGGAAAGCTATATACCCATAAGCATGGTCTGTCACTTGCACTATTAAATGTTATAAATACAACTTTGAGATACTAAGACTATCCTTAACTGCTGAAAAAATGTATACATGGGAAAAAGGAAAATACTAATGAGCGGTACAATCACCTTGTATGGCTGCGGTGCCCTGAAACAATATTTATGTCCCAGTGTGCGATTTGCAGGGGGGGATTTCCCTCCCTCTGTATCAGACCATCCCCTCCTCAGGTTTCAGTTTATGCATCCCAACCTGGGATGTTTATTTCCCACGGACTGGTCTAAAACTTTACATATAATTTTGTTTTCTAATTAATTTTGAAAAAGTGTTATGTAGTAGTTAAGCATTTCAAAACATTTAGAACTAAATGACAAGACGACGCACGCCCCATTTCCGTAGCATGCCACAATGTTGCAAGACGTCGCCCCAGCGTAAACGAGGCTTTAGAGACAGGTCTGTATTGTATGGTGGTTATGATGTGTTGCGTACGAAACTAAAACCTGCAATCAGATCCAGACGACGTGCAAAACTATGAAGAGGTGTCATCCTGCAGCAAGATAACGCTCGCCCACATTCTGCCCAACGAACAGCCGACGCAATAAAGGAGTTGAGATTCGAGGTGCTGGAACATCCATCATACAGTCCAGACCTGGCTCCAAGCGATTTTCACATGTTTGGACCGTTGACGGAAGCACTACAGGGAAGAAGATTTGAAAGTGATGAAGACGTCATTGCTGTGGTGCAAAATTGGTCACAGATGCAACCGATAAACGTATTTTCTGATGAAATAAAAAAACTCGTAAAACGTCGGGAAAACAGGGAGGTTAGGTAGAAAAATAACGCACGTTTCAGTTTTCTATTATCAGAATATGTACAGCTTTTCACAAATGTGCCTTTACTTTTGGAATTCCCCTCGTATACCTGTATGTAGATGATTTTGTAAATAAGCTTTACCTATAATGTACTTTTAAAGATATAAGAAGGGATGGCTTTTCTGATAGTGCATACGCGTGAATAGTGAGTTTCGGCGTAACTGTTTAACCATGGGTAACGCCACGGTCCAAGCTAGTAACATATATAATTATACTAACCCCCTAAGGCATCCCCCCACCCCCCACCCCCCACCACCACCACTGGTAAAAGCACAAATCGCACACTGTTATGTTCTGAACTGTTAAGGAGGTAAATGCATGTGATGTTTATCTAGTGTTTAATACTGGAAATTTAGGTGGGCTTTTGTGCCTGCAGAGATTAGCCTTCAGTCCAGGTGCATTCACAGTGAAAATATTTAGTAGTTCCGATGAAGTACAAGTAGACAATCCCCTAGCAGCAGAATAAAATATCGAAAATTGGCTGGGCAAATGAGGCAAGTGTAGAGAATACTCCAAGAAGACAAGGAAGAGAATGAGTATTGTAGATATGGACAGTAATACCGACAAGAGGTGTGGCAATATTGTTCAAAATTGAGATAAAAGCTTTGGATGAAATTTTTCGTAGAGTGGTTCCTTTGAGATGTAATATACCTTTTCTGAGGAAATATAGAAACTAACATCCTAAAATGTGGCACAATTCTTAAAAACTAGTTACTGAAAAATCTTGCTCAGCACGTTTGCTTCATCTTTTCATCTTGTCTCTGGGAAAAGTTTTCTTTTACTGTAAGAAGAAAATAGAGCAGTCTCAGTTAATATAACACTGTAACTTAACTTGAAAGTAAGTATGAGCGTCACCAAAAATCTGTTTCACACGTTTTACCAGGCTTTTACGCAGATGTATGCTGTAAAGTTTCAGCTTTAACGCTGATTAATTTATGAAAAAAGGTACATTATATGTACATGGGTATATAAAATTACAAATTCATAGAAAATGAATGTCCTTGAAACTTATGAGACAAAAATTGCACAAAATATCGTGCACTATGTTCTGCATGATAGTCTCAAGTTTTAACATTTTAACTGTAGTATTGTAGGCGTTGTTGTTGTGGTCTTCAGTCCAGAGACTGGTTTGATGCAGCTCTCCATGCTACTCTATCCTGTGCAAGCTTCTTCTTCTCCCAGTACCTACTGCAACCTACATCCTTCTGAATCTACTGTAGGGGGTATCGAATTTTTATTGTCAGTTTTCATTCTGGGCTATGTATCCCCTTAAGTGGGTTGGCATGTGAAACTTTTACTAAACGCAGATATTAGAAATAAAGAATGTACTATGAAAAATTATAGAAGTTAATAAAAGGTAGGTTTCAATTCAATGATATGAAATAAGTGAAGAATTCAAGCTACAATACATCAGACAGAAACGGGACACGGAGCAAATTACGGGCGGATTATAACAATTTTACGGGATACTGCGGATGAACGTGAGAACACCAGAATATGATAGTGATGAACACATATTGTTCCGTTACAAGAGTATGTTAATAGATGAGAAGAATCCACCATAAAGCAAGAACTTAGAACGGAGGTTAGCAGCTAACCTCAGCAACAATAATAAAAAAAAGCTTTAAATATTTACTGAAGATAAAAAAGTCTCCTTTGTATCTAAACTGTCCGCTGCACCAGCGCAATAAAAATAACAACGTGCACAAATTGAGACAGGCTGTGTGATATCGGTAGGAGAGCTGCGTAATGTAATTGGGAACACACGTGAAAATTCGTCAGCTAAAATTACGTGTCCGATATCAGTAACGCTGTGTTCCGGTTACTGTTGATAACTGCAGTAACGAGCACAACAGCGCCTAAATTAGTTTAAACGCCGCTGTTACATCCGCAAATGGGAGGATTGCGTTAATTAATTCACGTTCGCATTACATGTTTCTCACGGCTGGTATAACAGTAGTACTGGGTAAATTTTTTCGAATTCAGTGACCACGTTCGGATACAAAATAAAATTCAGCCTTTCGACCAATATTTTATGAGATCAACGTCAGGTAATGGGGAACTATTAGTCACAAATGTAAATGTAGTTAACATGGAATATTTCTTATAATGAAATCCATGAAGTGTGTCGCTAAATATTAATAAAATACATAAGAAATTTAGGGTCTCTATGCAGAATGTAACACCATGTACTACGTTCTATAGCAACGAGTAAGGCATTCACACACACTCTTCTGATCGTGCAAAAAAAAGCAGAGATGTCACCTCATGACTTTCTAAACAGCACAAACTTTGGTTACTATGCATTCTCAGTCACCCATTTAGTTGGGGAGGACAGTTTGACTTCTGTCTCTCTGGGAACAGTTATTTATTGGCTCCAACTGAAGTAAATAGAAGAGATCACGGTTTGTGTACGCGTTAATCAACGCTCACAAATTACTAACACCACGATTCACTTCATACAAGCAATAAGGCGTTATACTAGTAAAACATTAATTTTATGTACATTTCTTTCAATAATTTTGTTCCCACTTGATTGTATTACATGTTGTACATTATTTGTCTTCCACTATAACACAAACCAATTTTTTTTTTTTTTAATTTCGAACAATCTGCACTATATTACACTGCCCAGCGCTTTTCCCCACGTCGAAAATCCAATGAACGTATCTTGAGTTTTCTTAAGCCTTGTTTAAATTATAATTGTCTCGTCATAGGTGCCTCTCTTTACCCTTACGTTTCGTAAAGCCAAACTGTTCGTCATCCAATAGATCCTCAGTTTTATTGTCCATTGTTCTGTAAGCAGGGTGACAAAAGAAATGTATTCCTATGACTACATCAATGGCTTTCTTTCAGAAATACAGATATAGACCGAAAGGTTAACTCGCAGAATGCAAATCTGTCGCTGTTGTTCGCAGCTGGTTCAAAAATGGTTCAAATGGCTCTGAGCACTATGGGACTTAACTTCTAAGGTCATCAGTCCCCTAGAACTTAGAACTACTTAAACCTAACTAAGCTAAGGACATCACACACATCCATGTCCGAGGCATGATTCGAACCTGCGACCGTAGCGGTCACGCGTTTCGCAGCTGGTGTTAATATTCAAAATGGTGGCATCGCTGATATAAAAGGTGTGTTTTGTCAACGAATACGAAAGAACGTCGTCACTAATCGCTGTACAAAGACAATTTCGGGTCAAGTAAAGTAAAGTGGCGCCACACCGTCACAACACTACCAGAATGGCAAAGCAATTCGAAGAGACCGGTTACATACGCAAGAAGAAAACCAAAAGATGACCATCTGTCGAGAACGAAGTGGTGAGGTTTTTTTACGATCTGCCAAAGAAGCCCATATAATCCAGTAGAGAAGTGAATGTTTCTCAATCAGCGTCTGTAGTTCAAATACTGTAGAATTCAAATGCTGCAGGCGCTAAAACTAGCCGATAAACAAAACCGATGGCAACTATACCGTGATTTCCACTCACACAGACTTGTGTTTCCTGGCGAAGTTCAGTTTCACTTAGGTGTCAAAGTAAACGAGTCTTATTTGAGAAAATGAGATACACAAAATACTCATCGCTGTCTGGGCGATGAACGCGATTCTCCGAAACTTTGTATTTTCTGCGCCATAATCAACTGCAGAGGCCGTCCATTCTTCTTCACAGACTCTACTTTTAGAGGCTTAACCCATCTGTGGTTGTCGCCCCAGATGACAGAATAGGTACTCGAATTCATTTTGCAGCATTGCTACATTGACATAACCTCGTACGTAGTCACCTCAGCGAATATCGCTGGGCGAAATAACGTGGAGTTTGTGTTGTGGCACCCCTGATTGTCTGATTTCACACCATTTCTTCTTTCTTTCGGTTATTTTTGAAGGGCATGGTTTACGTATACCCAATTGCGCAGGACTTACAGCAGCTAACGCAGCGGATAGTCGGCGTGGTTTACTCCATTGATTGGGCTACGTTGAAACAGGTCTGCCAGGAAATGTTACACCAGATCGACATCTGGAGTGTCACAAACTGAGCCCACATCGAACATCTGTGAATGTCCATAGGAACTTAGAGAGTTAAAGTCTATAAGAGTATTTCTGAAGCTAAGTCATTACTGTACTCACAGGAATATTTTCATTTTGTTCCATTCATATGAAAACACCCTGTATTTTACTGTCAGCAGCCTGGACGCATGAGTCGTTAAGATAAATGTAGCCATAGGTCACTCATTTACCACCCCTTGTTGTCTTTGGGATTGAATGGGTGATGTTTCCCCGAAAGTCTGAAATAGTGTCTCCAGACTCACATATTTACTTGGTAGTCACTCACTCCAGAGATTTTAGAAATTCAGAAGAAATGTTATCTGTCCCGTCTACCTTATTTGATCGCTGTCGTAACTGTGTTGGGAAAGTACTGGAGCTCCAGGTGCTAATAGAAAGCACTGATGCTCAAAACGTTACAGGCACTGACAGCTGCCTAAAATCGGAGATAAGCTCAGTCGAAATTCTTGTGAAGAACCTAACGGTGCTCCGAAACGATAAGCTAAACACTGTTGGCTGTGGCGTGTTTGTTGATGTTAGAAATAGTTCATTATGACGCGAAATTGAAGTAGATAGTTCCTGTGAGTTAGTATGGACAAAGGTCATTGTTGGCAACCGGAATAATATAATAATTGGATCCTTTTCCCGACCTCCCAATTCATATGACACAGTTGCTGAAAGGTTCAAAGAAAACTTGTGTTTGATTTCAAATGCGTACCCGACTCAAACGATTATAGTTGGAGGTGAGTTTAATTTACCCTCGATATGTTGGCGGAAATACATGTTTAATTCCCGAGGTACACATAAAACATCATCCGAAATTGGGGCCGGCCGGAGTGGCCGAGCGGTTCTAGGCGCTACAGTCTGGAGCCACACGACCGCTACGGTCGCAGGTTCGAATCCTGCCTCGGACATGGATGTGTATGATGTCCTTAGGTTAGTTAGGTTTAAGTAGTTCTAAGTTCTATGGGACTGATGACCTCAGAAGTCCAATAGTACCCAGAGCCATTTGAACCATTTGAACCGAAATTGTGCTAAACGCAGTATCTGAAATTTATTTCGAGCAGTTAGTTCATGAGCCCGGGCGAATAGTAACCGGTTGTGAAAACACACTTGACCTCTTCGCAACAAATAATCCTGAGTTAATAAGGAGCATCAAAACGGATACAGGGGTTAGTGAACACAAAGTTGTCGTTGCGACGTTGAATACTGTAACCCACAAATCGTCCAAAAATAAACGAAAAATATACCTATTCAAAGCACATAAATTTCACTTGACGACTTCCTGAGAGACAGACTCCACTCCTTCCAAATTAATGATATAAATGTAGACCAGATGTGGCTTGAATTCAGAGAAATAGTATCGGCATCAATTGAGAGATTTATAACAAATAAATTAGCAGACGACGGAGCTGATCCTCCTTGGTACACAAAAACGGGTCAGAACACTGTTACAGAAACAACGAAACAAAGAAGCCAAATTTAAACAGACGCAAAATCCCCAAGATTGGCGATCTTTCACAGAAGCTCTAAATTTAGCGCGGATTTCAATGCGAGATGCTTATAAAAGTTTCCAAAACGAAACTTTGCCTCGAAACCTGGCAGAAAATCCAAAGATATTCTGGTCGTATGTGAAGTATGTTAGTAGCAAGAAACAATCAATGCCTTCTCTGCGCAATAGCAATGGAGATATTAACGAAGACAGTGCTGCCAAAGCATAGTTACTAACCACGGCTTTCCGAAAGGTCTTCACAAAAGAAGAGGACGTAAATATTCCAGAATTCGAATCTAAAACAGATGCCAACATGAGTAACGTAGAAGTAAATATGCTCGGAGTAGTGAAGCAACTTAAATCACTTAATAAAAGCAAGTCTTCTGGTCCAGACTGTATACCAGTTAGGTTCCTTTCAGAGTATGCTGATACGAGTACATTAGCTCCATACTTGACAATCATATACAACCGTTCGCTCGACGATAGATCCGTACCCAGAGACAGGAAAGTTGCACAGGTCACACCAATATTCAAGGAAGGTAGTTGGAGTAATCTATTAAATTACAGACCCATATCATTAACATCGATGCGCAGCAGGATTCTGGAACATATATTGTGCTCGAATATTATGAATTACCTCGAAGAAAACGGTCTATTGACACAGAGTCAACATGAGTTTAGAAAACATCGTTCTTGCGAAAAACATCTAGCTCTTTATTCGCATGAAGTGTAGACTGATATTGACAAGGGATTTCAGATGTATTCCGTATTTCTCGATTTGTGTAAATGTGTGTGAAATCTTATGGGACTTAACTGCTAAGGTCATTAGTCCCTAAGCTGACACACTACTTAACCTAAATTATCCTAAGGACAAACACACACACCCATGCTCGAGGGAGGACTCGAACCTCCGCCGGGACCAGCCGAACAGTCCCTGACCGCAGCACCCTACACCGCTCTGCTAATCCCGCGCGGCTATTTCTCGATTTCCAGAAGGCTTTTGACACTGTACCACACAAGCGGATTATAGTGAAATTGCGTGCTTATGAAATATCGTCTCAGTTATGTGACTGGATTAGTGACTTCCTGTCAGAGAGAGCACAGTTCGTAGTAACTGACGGAAAGTCATCGAGCAAAACAGAAGTGATATCTGGCGTTCCCGAAGGTAGTGTTATAGGCCCTTTGCTGTTCCTTATATATATAAACGATTTGGGAGACAATCTGAGCAGTCCTCTTAGGTTGTTAGCAGATGACACTGTCATTTATGGACTAATAAAGTCATCAGAAGATCAAAGCAAATTGCAAACAGGTTTAGAAAAGATATGTGAATGGTGGGAAAATTGGCAATTAATACTAAGTAACGAAAAGTGTGAGGTCGTGCACAAGAGTGATAAAGGGAATCCGTTAAACTTCGGTTACACGATAAATTAGTCAAATATAAAAGCCGTAAATTCCACTAAATACCTAGGAATTACAATTACGAACAACTTTAATTGGAGGGAACACATAGAAAATGTTGTGAGGAAGGCTAGCCAAAGACTGCGTTTTATTGGCAGGACACTTAGAAAATGTAACAGATCTACTAAGGAGACTGCCTACATTACGCTTGTCCGCCATCTGCGCGGTGTGGGATCCTTACCAGATAGGACTGACGGAGTACTCGAAAAAGTTCGAAAAAGGGCAGCACTCTTTGATTATGGCGGAATATGGGAGAGAGTGTCACTGAAATGCTACAAGATTTGGGCTGGACTTCATTAAAAGAAAGACGTTTTTCGCTGTGACGGAATTATCTTACGAAATTCCAATCACCAGCTTTCTCCACCGAATGCGAAAATATTTTGTTGATACCGACCTACATAGAGAGGAACGATCACCATGATAAAATAATGGAAATCAGAGCTCGTACGGAAAGATATAGGTGTTCATTCTTTCCTCGCGCTATATGAGATTGTAATAACAAAGAATTTTGAAGGTGGTTCGATGAACCTTCTGCCAGGCACTTAAATGTGATTTTCTGAGTATCCATGTAGATGTAGATAGCAAGCCTTACAAAGCTCTGTCCCTGATGGTGGTTGCCCTATCTTTTCGATATCGAGCAAAAATTGTTCAAATGGCTCTTTGACAGTAGTGTACAATTCATGCGAATGATCTCGCCCGTGGTTTGTTCTGACCACTGGAATCCGAATCGTGGCACTCTGTTTTTTCACAGCCGTCGAGCGTTCCGTCCTCTGCTATGGGGTCTGTAGTGTGCCTTCCTTGAGCGTAACTATCGACACCGGTAAGCCATTGCTGTGGTAGCCGAATACAGCTAGCTCTGCTACGACTACTTCCAGGAGTTCATATAAACGCCTGCAGAGGTCAGTCAACACACAAAAAGCAAACTACATCCGTTATTTCGTTTCCTTACTTAAAATTAATTATGATAGGATTTTTTTGTGAACCCTTAAGTATATAATTCTTGGATATATTTCTGTATCTATTTTTCTTGTAAATTCTAGTATACCTTTCTATGTAGTACCTCTCACTTAAGAAATACATGATTGGTTGTCAGTGTTGGCCGGAGGTTACAGTATATATTCTCGAATAATGCTGTCATATTCAATAGTTGACGTCTGTGCTCTTTCGGATATTGCTCCGTCCACCGCCACCAGCCGTCATCACGGGTAAACCATCGTACCTTGTTATTATTGTGGCTTTTTATTTGACTTACCGGTTACAAGCAAAACAATCGTATTTCAGTGTTTCTGGAAACTTAACCCCTAAGAAGATGAAATAGGAAATGTAATTTTTATATTAGTTCTCCTTTAGTAGAAATGCCTGTAAGTTATTATAACAGGTGTATCCTCGGGATTCGTGTACCTTGTCGTCGAGACAAAAAACAGCCACTCCGCGACGGTTACGGAGTGAAGAAAATAAGAGAACTTGAACGTAATTCAATGAGCATTCTGTTAGAGATTTAAAACAGGGTGTAATTAGAATTCACGAATGAAGTTATTGTTGTTTGTGTATTGTGCAGTGAGATTAGCAGCCCAACGAACTGCCAAACTGTTCCGTGTGCATTCGTGAATGAGTCTAAGGCGCTGCAGTCATGGACTGCCCTTCTGGTCCCGCGCGGAGATTCGAGTCCTCCCTCAGGCATGGGTGTGTGTGTTTGTCCTTAGAATAATTTAGGTTAAGCAGTGTGTAAGCGTAGGGACTGATGACCTTAGCAGTTAAGTCCCATAAGATTTCACATTTTTTTGAACATTCGTGAATGAGATTCCGAGGAGCCAATATTAATTAGACTGAACTATGTCGAGTACGAAAGGCAGACTTTCAGATGATAGAACTGTTACTTACTGAACCATGTTCCTGAAATGCTCGACAATAGGTCGCCAGGTGTTGCAGACCACAGTAGCTTGTTGCAGACCACAGTAGCTGAAGCGTTAGTTACAGATTCTATCATATTACCAGTACGGTTTGTGAATAGAACACCACACATTTATGTGTTTCTTGCAAGAATATACGTGGATTTTACCAATGCACGTGGCCTTCATTATGCATATGCTTCCACAACCTACAGTTACTTTGGAAATTACAGGATTTAATTTATAGTTGCTATTTGAAGCCAGGAAAGGTAAAGTGCCGGATTTCAGAAATAAAATGTAACTGCAATCCATCATGAAATAAAAGTAATTAAATGAGCGAAGACGGGCCTGTGACGGAAATGACTACGCTATCGTATGACTTTCTGTTTCATGATTCTGAAACATGCTCGGGAGTCACGTGATGTGCGAGTGTGGGTAAATGAGTTAATAATCTAGGAGAAGAAACGGATGGGTGTGTAGCGTATGGAACTTTTGTTCGACCCGGGAGGCGTGTTCGGATAGCCTAAGTGTAAGGCGACTGCTAGCGATAAGCAAGAAATCTACATCTACTTCATCATACTCAGCATGCCAACTAAAGGTGTGTGGCGGAGGGTACGTGTGGTACCACTAACTGATCCTCCTCATCCTACCATGCTCCACTCGCGAATAGTGCTTGGGAATACTGCCTGCCGGCAAGCCTCGATACTAGCTCTAGTTTCTCGAATTTTCTCGTCTTTCCACGAGATGTATGTCCGAGGAAGTATTATGTTGGCCGACTCTTCCCCAAAAAGTACTCTCTTGAAATTTCGATAGTAAGCCTCTCCATGATGCACAACGCCTCTCTTCTAGCGTCTGCCACAGGTGTTTGTTTACCATCCCCGTAGCGTTCTAGCGCCGACTAAACGATACCGTGACGAAACCCACCGCTCTTCGTTGGTTCTTCTCTGTCTCTTCTGTCGGTCCTAACGATCCGAAGCCTTGTGTGTCGCTTTCTTAGTGGGGCAGTTCATTTCCTTGAGATTCTTCTATGTATCTTAGTCTGGCATCTTCTTTTCCTACTATTTGTTTTATGTGGTCATTCCACTCGAGATCACTCTGAATAATTACTCCCAGATGTTTTATGGTAGATACTGTTTCCAGCAGTTTGTCATCAGTAGTAAAGTTGCACAACAGAGAATTTCTTTTCCTTTGTATCTGCAATACCCTGCATTTACTTACATTCAGGTCTACCTGCCAGAGCTTGCCCTATTCATCTATCCTCTGAAGGTCCGGCTTCGAATCCCAGTCGGCCACAGATTTTCATATGCCGCTTGAGGTGTTACAACAGTAGCTATTACAGTTAAATAACGTAAGTATACCCATAATCGCTGTGGATACCAGTATCTACAATTAGGATAACGAAAATGTTCCTACCTCTGTAGTTTAAGTGTAAAACTTAGGCTCTCAAAAGGAAATTTGTTGCTGTACTCTTGATGTTCAAATGTGTGTGAGCAGATGCAGTCGGCTGCCGTCCTTGACAACCAACGACATAGCGTGCAGAAAAGGTTAATGATGCATTGCAGTCGCTTAGTATACGTTACATATGATGTTGTCACAAGTGTGCCTCTTCGTCCAGTTCCGTGTTCAGTTTGAAGTAGTATAATAAACCCTTCTTCGTGTTGCGTGATTCCGGCAAATCATGAGCTAGTGTTTTGTGCACACTGGTCTAGCACTCGATAGCGGTATGTTCCCTGGGGCTCAGAGCAACTAAACTTGGTGGACAAGACGTCCACGTGAATTCATTATCATGCTCATCGAACTACTTTAGCACGAAATAAGTTTCACGTGGTTCATTGCTGTCATGGTGGCTCAATTACTTTAACGTATTGCACTGAATGTTCATCACAGCACAAAACTGCCGTCACTGGCCTGTGTCCACGCGCGGTACATTCAAAAATGGTTCAAATGGCTCTGAGCACTATGGGACTCAACTGCTGAGGTCATCAGTCCCCTAGAACTGAGAACTACTTAAACCTAACTAACCTAAGGACATCACACACATCCATGCCCAAGGCAGGATTCGAACCTGCGACCGTAGCAGTCGCACGGTTCCGGACTGCGCGCCTAGAACCGCGAGACCACCGCGGCCGGCCGCGGTACATTCACTAAGGTGATAAAAGTCATTGGATAGTGACAGACCCACATACAGTTGGCGGTAGTATCGCGTACACAAGGTATAAAAGGACAGTACATTGGCGGAGCTGTCATTTCTATTTAGGTGATTCACGTGAAATCGTTTAGATGACAGACTTTGAAGGCGGAACGGTAATTGCAGCTAGAAGCAAGCGACATTCGGTTTTGGAAATCATTAGGAATTTAAATATTCCGAAATCCACAGCGGCAAAAGTATACCAATAATACAAATTTCAGTCATTACCTCTCACCACGGATATTCCAGTGGCCGGTGGTTTTCACTCAACGACCAAAAGCAGCGGCGTTTGAGTAGAGTTATCGGTGCTGACAGACAAGAAACATTGAGTGAACTAACCGCAGAAGTCAATGTCGGACTTAAGACGAACGTATCTTTTACGACAGTGTGGCGAAATTCTACATTAAATGGGCTGTGGTAGTGGAGGACCGACGCGAGTGACTTTGATAACATCACGACATTGTCTACAACGCCTCTCTCGGCTCGCGACTATATGGACACTGTGGAACCTTGTGATGGCTCCATAATACTGTGTACTGTTTTTACATGAAATGGACTGTGTGCCCTGGCCCAAGTGAACCGATCACTGACTGGAAATGGTTAAGTTTGGCTACTTGGGGACCATTTGCAGCCGTTCGTGGACTTCATGTTCCCAAACTACGTAGGAATTTTTGTGGCTGACAATGCGCCATGTCACCGGACCGGAATTGTGAGCGATTGGTTTGAAGAAGGTTCTGGTCAATTCGAGCGAAAGATCTGACCACATCAATCGCCCGACATGAAGCCATCGAACATTTACGAGATATAATCGGGAGTCCAGTTCGAGCAGTTACCCCGCATCGGTAGTACATCCACAAGTATGGACGAAGATAGAGGAAGTATGGCTCAATATTTCTTCAGAGTACTTCTAACGACTTTTGAGTCATTGCCACTATGAGTTGCTGCAACACGCCAGGCAAAAGGAGATCCGACACTATGACGAGGTATCACGTGACCTTTGTCACCTCAGTGCACTTCGAGCTGCCGTGCACCAGAATGTTGATGCGTCCCACAAGATCTTAGACTTGATGCATACACAAAGATGATTGTAATGTTACCATAAGGTGAGGTTCAGCATCTGTAAAGATTTCTAAAATGCATTTTAACCATCAGCTGTTTATTTGTACCATTAGTCAACTACCGGTTTGGGTCATTAATCATCATGCAGGATGTAGGGTACAACCAATTAGTTAAAAGCATCTCATATTCCTTTGAAGCTGAACAATATCAAAATTATCAAGTGAAATTGTACGGACACCTGACATCATTTATCTTGGCATACTGACAGTCATATCTCATGTTAAATAGACAGATATTACAGGAAGGACTAGACGAACAGTCAACATAATTGCAGGCGTAAATGAAATTGTCGTTGAGTCAACTTGGAAACGTCTGTTGCGGTGCCCCATGTTCAATATGCGCTGAGCGATGTGTTTCGAATTGCAGCCTGTGCCAGCATTGTACTCTGTTGTCAGATCCGCCACAGACCGCAGCCTACCTTGCATCACAGAGCGGGCAAGCGTTTGACCTCCATGACCTGTGTTGAGGTGTGGACGAGCAACACCTTGTCGCCTGTTCGTGGTTTCGCCGTCCTTCGACCACTATCCAGAGACGCTCATAACAGTAGCACACAAACAGCCAGACAGTTTCGCCGTTTTTCGAGATGTTCGTTCCCAGGAACCTTACTTTAACAATGCGTTCCTTGCAAAAGCCGCTTGCGTAAGCAGATTTGTGGCCCGTGTCGTCGCTAGAATGATGTCCCATTCGCCTCTGTTATGCTTATATGCACTGACGGGAATAAAATCGCAACACCAGATAATATAGAGTAATTAAATTTCCTGATTACATTTGTCTACCTAACATATGTAAGTGATTAACACTGCAAGAGCACAGGTTAATCTAAGTGCGATACAAGCCATTGCAAATATGAAATGGTGCTACATTAATAACAGATGTAACCACCAAAATGCTGAATCTAAACATACCAACGTGCATGCATTGTATTGAACAGGGGCCGGAAGACAGTTTTGGGATGGAATTCCACGTCTGTTGCACTACAGAGTCGGTTACTACAGGGACGGTTAATGCTGTTTGTGGATAACACTGGAGAAGTTCAAATGGTTCAAATGGCTCTGAGCATTATGGGACTTAACATCTGAGGTCATCAGTCCCCTAGAAGTTAAAACTACTTAATTAACTAATCTAAGGACATCACACACATCCATTCCCGAGGCAGGATTCGAACCTGCGACTGTAGCGGTCACGCGGTTTCAGACTGAAGCGCATAGTACCGCTCGGCCACACACTGGAGATGTCGTCCGATGATGTCCCATGCGTGCTCGATTGGAGACAGATCTGGTGATCGAGGAGACCAAGGCTACATTTCGACACTCTGTGTAGCATGCTGTGCTATAACAGCGGTATGTGGACGAGCGTTATCGTGTTGGAAAGCATCCCTTGAATGCTATTCATGAATGGCAGCACAGTAGTCCGAATTATCAGACTGACCTACAGTTTTGCACTGAGAGTGGGTGTGATAACCACGAGAGTGCTCCTGCTGTCATAGAAATCGCACCGCAGATCATAACTCTCAAGTGTGGTCCAGTGTGTCTAGCACGTTGACAGGTTGGGTGCGGGCCCTCAGCTGGCTTCCTTCTAACCAAAACATACATGTCACTGGCACAAAGGCAGAACCACCTTTCATTAGAAAACACAACAGAGCTCCATCTTGCCCTCCAATGCGTTTTCGCTTGACACAACTGAAGTCTCAAATGGCGGTGGCCTATTGATTATTATATGTGTGTTTTAATGTGGGTTTCGGTTTTGTTTTGTGGGAATCGCTGAATTGGTCATAGTCTGCTGGGAGCAGACGATGTTGCTTCTCGTTCAAAGGAGAGCACAGGATGACCAACTTAGGTTTCGAATACTGAACAGAGAGGTTTACCCATCTTAGTCGAGGGCTGTGTCGAAGGCTGTTTTTGTGTGTGAGGTTGGTGACGGAGGGCCACCCCTCTGGAGGCTTCCGCTGCACGAGGAGCTAGGTAATCTGGAAAGGGGCACTCTTCGGTGAACGCTTGGTGAGTACGGATCGTAGCTCTTAAGAGGGGTTTCAGGTGACAGGAATCAGGGTGAGTTAGGACTTCGTTATGTTTAAAAATGGTTCAAATGGCTCTGAGCACTATGCCAAATGGGCATTAGTCACAACCTGCACCACGCAAGTACCGAGGTGTCCCTAATGGCTCGCCATCACAGTTTTTTTATCTTAAATATCTTTGTGACTGATGCCCTTTTGGAATATTTATTATTTTATAAATGACATATAAGTACTGTCAATCTTTCACGATAATTCCGTACCTACAATTTGTATCATACGTTTTTAGTCATAATTCTGTGATCATGATATAGACCATCCTTTGGTTTAAATTTTGAGGAAGATACTCCTAACAGTGTTGAAATCCGGTAAATTCATTACAAATTAGTGACCGAGGGCTGTTTTCTTTTAATTGCATGTAACTTCAGTTTCACAGATGAAATTCTGTCACTTTTCAGGCACAAAATGCACTGCTGACACGGTATAGTACAAGCACGCACTTCGATTAGAAGCTACTTGTGAGGAACGGCGTCAAAAACTTTCTTAAAATCTAGAAAGCTGGAAATTATTCTGAAACTGAAACGCTTGCCTAAAAAAAATAATTGAAGCTTTTATATGTTATTCCTGCAGTAACCAATAGTATTTCATAAGACTTAGAAGTACTACTTTTCTCTTTGTTAGTACTCTGTCTTCGTACTGTGCCCCCACGAAATTGTGAATTCACCTTAAGCCAGTTAATGAGGTAAGAAGATGTGCCGTTTAAAGTATACTTCCTGAAGTAAAACGTCAGATTGCATTCACAATTAGAAAGAAAAGGAAGTCATTATGGTGTAATGATGTCAACACTTCCAGTTTGTGTAAAGAATGACAGCTTGCTCTAAACACAGGAAAAAATGTAGGTTAATGCATAAGAGAAGGAAAAACAATCCTGTAATTTTTTAATACAGTATTGTGTGTGTGTGTGTGTGTGTGTGTGTGTGTGTGTGTGTGTGTTAAACCGAGGACGTAGAAACGACGGAGAGGCTTCGCCCTGCTGTAGCCCTGAGCAGTAGTTCACAACCCCACAACAGGCCACAGCGGTCCACCCACCCCACCGCCGCCCCACAGCGAACCTCGGGTTATTCTTTTTCGGCCCCCAGTGGACACCCCCCATCCCCCCCCCCACCCCTCCCGGCGGGAAGGTCTCATACCAGACGAGTCTAAACCCAAATGTTTGCGTGGTAGAGTAATTATGGTGTAACCGTACGTGGAGACAGTGTTTGCGCATCAATCGCCGACGTAGTGTAACTGAGGCGGAATAAGGGGAACGAGCCCCCATTCGCCGAAGCAGATGGAAAACCGCCTTAAAAACCATCCACAGGCTGGCCAGCAGACCGGACCTCGACACTAATCCGGTGGGCGGATTCGTGCCGGGGACCGGCACGCCTTCCCGCTCGGGAAGCAGCGCATTAGACCGCACGGCTAGCTGGGGAGCTGCATACAGTATTATTGGTGTGCTGCTTGAAATAATCACCACAATTAACCATCCAGGCGTAATGAAGCGAAGCGCGTTTAAATGATACGAGCAGTCAAAGTCGGTGATAGGCAAGGTAGAGGGTCGACTTCGGTTTATTGGGAGAATATTAAGAACGTGTAGCTCTTGTTGTGCAGTCCTAAAGCATCGAGTACACACCATCCACCGCAGCGCCACATAACATCAAGCACGTGCTGACACACGCCAATGTGTGTGTGAATTTCTAAGGGACAAAACTGCTAATGTCATTGACTTACTCACTACTTAAACTAACTTATGCTAAGGACAACACAGATCCATGGCCAAGGGCGGGCTCGAATCCCCGACGGGAGGGGCCGTGCAATCCGTGACATGGCGCCTCAAACAGCGCGGCCACTCCGGGCGGCCGCACGCCAATGAAAGGGCGGGCAGCACTACACCTCCCGGAACACAGAGTTCAGCGTCCCCTGCCAACGCTGCCTTAACCAGCCGCCCATCGGTGGTCGGCCACACTTAAGTCGCAAACTTAGAGAACGTCAATACTGAGTAACAGGAAGCATTCTGCGAGTATTAATAGTGGATTAAGGCAATTGCACATAGAAGGCACAAGAAGTTAAGTTTCTTTCCTTTTTACGAATAAAGAGTTCTATAAATTCGAAAGTGTATGTACAGATCATTTTATATTCCAGTCCTTGTATGTGTTGATGCTGACTCCCACATTAGCCGACACAACGCATGTATTATGTCTGCCTAGTTTAGAACACTAGGGCGACAAATTTTTGGGTACTGGTAGAGTGTTTGGGATATCCAACGTATCAGATTAAGAAATGACACAGCAGCAATTCGGAGATGCGCTACTAGATTTGTTAACGGTAGGTTCCATCAACAAACAACTTTGGCGTCATTGGACGGGAGGCCCCTTGCGGGGCAGGTCCGGCCGCCTTGGTGCAGGTCTTATTATATTCGACGCCACATTGGACGACCTGCGCGCCGGATGTGGATGAAATGATGATGAAGACAGTGCAACACCCAGTCCCAGAGCGGAGAAAATCCCCGACCCAGCCGGGAATCGAACCCGGGCCCGTAGGACGGCAATCCGTCACGCTGACCACTTTTTTTTATCTTTTTTCCTTTATTAAAACAACCATATATCTACATAAGCACAAAAACAAAATATTGAAGTGCTGGAACTGATTCAACACAAATTGTTCCTACAATACACTGAAGAACGCATTTCAATATAGTGCCATTTGTAAGCTTACAAAATAGAACATAAATAGTAAACTGACAATAGCCTCTTCAGTCCAGACAGAGACATAGATCCGAAACGCAAACATATATATAATTGATTGTCTTAACTGGAATGACAGTTCTGTCATTTAATTCATAACCGTCCAAACTCAGTCATTTGGAGCACACAAACGGATAACAAGACATGCACAGGAACATAAATTAATGAAAATGTCATAATGAAGTTAATAACACCATTTAGAAGTCGGGAGTAGTCCTAGGAACTGGTATAACCCCTTACTCGTTGTGTATTTTGTTCGCTACATGCCACTCAGCTATCGGGGAGAACGCCATCCAAGGAGTGAAGATGATGATCCATAGAGAAAATTTAGAGAGCCGGCATTTGTGGCTGCCTGCAGAACGACTGTGCTACCGTAAACGTGCGTTTTGCGTAAGGACGGCGAAAACTATTTAAGTGAAATTAAGGTACGTGCGGAACCATATGGACAATCGTTTTCCCCTCACTACATCTGCGAGTGGAACAGCAAAGGCAATGACTATTAGTACCCTCCAACCAGCACCTTCTGGTGGCTTACGGAGTGTGTATGTACATGTAAATGTGGACATAGGTTTATTTCTAGTTTTTTATTTATTTTTTATTTCGTTGTTTATTTGGCTACGAGCACTGCACGAATACGGTGCGCCGCCGTGTCTAACAACCCTCCGAACACGGCCCGTAAATCAAGGGGGAGCGACACGAAATTGCGCGCAGTATTTTGCGTGCTCGTACAATAGCGCCGTGGGCATAAAATGAACACGGTCGTATAGCGCCCGGCGTCCGAGGGGGGAAGACGTTATTCCGCGTTGCTCCATCGGCGATGTGGGTCACGTCGCTGGCGTTACGTGTCCGACGCGGGCACGGGGTGGCCACGCGTGACGCACCGAACTCTGCATGCCAAGTGGAGGCAGGCGCACACTACTGCGGCGGCGAAAAGAACTGCCACTTTCGCAGAACGCCGGGGCGCCAGCACGTGACTACCTGGGAAGGCTCTATCTCGCGCGCTCTGTGTCTTACGTCAGATGAATGAACTCGAGGAACGATTTCAGTCAGTGCTGGTTAACGCAGGGCCGTTGGTTAGTGGCCTACGACGTTGTGTCGCAGACTTTAGCTCTTCATTATGCTTTGTTACAAAGTTTGCCATTTAAAGAACAAAACAGAGAAGAATTGCCTGTAACAAAATTTCGTTTGTTATACATATACGAGGTCCAAAAAATTCCGGAACACTCGTATCGCCGGCCGCTGTGGCCGAGCAGTTCTAGGCGCTTCAGTCCGGAACCGCACTGCTGCTACGGTCGCAGGTTCGAATCCTGCCTCGGGCATGGATCTGCATGATGTCCTTAGGATGGTTAGGTTTAAGTAGTTGTAAGTCTAGGGGACTGATGACCTCAGATGTTAAATTCCATAGTGCTTAGAGCCATTTAAACCATTCATAATCTCATGCTAGTGATTTGTCGGAGCGAACTGCGGTTGGCATCCCTGCACGCCTCTGTCTTCAATGTGAAACTGCCGTTAAGTTTCATTGTTGTATGTCCGTCTGTTATTGTTCGATGCTTTATTGAGTAGAATGTGGTTATTCCTGGCAGATTAAAACTGTGTGCCGGGCCGAGACTCGAACTCGGGACCTTTACCTTTCGCGGGCAAGTGCTCTACCAACTGAGCTACCCAAGCACGACTCACACCCCGCACTCACAGCTTGAATTCTGCCAGTACATCGTCTCCTATCTTCCAAACTTTACAGAAGCTCTCCTGCGAACCTTGCAGAACTAGCACTCCTGAAAGAGAGGATATTGCGGAGACATGCCTTAGCCACAGCCTGGTGGATGTTTCCAGGAAGTCTCATATCAGCGCATACTCCGGCAAGCATAAAACGTCGACCGAAATTGTACAGAATACTTTCTCAGAAAATTATTTTGAACAATTAGTTCATGAGCCCACTCTAAGCGTAAATGGTTGCGAAAGCATACTTGACCTCTTAGCAACAAATAATCCTGGAGATATACTGAGTATCGTGACGAGTACAGGGATTAGCAACCACAAGGCAGTAGTTGCTAAGGTGAATACCGTAACTCCTACAACCATCAAAAACAAACGAAAAGTATGTCTATATAAAAAGCTGATAAAAAGCTCTTAACACCATTTTAAGAGACAGTCTGCACTCCTTCCGATCTGATCATGTAAAGGTAGAAAGGTTGTGGAATGATTTCAGAGAGATAGTATCGACAGCAGTTGACAGATATATACCCCATAAATTAGTAAGTGATGGTACTGACCCCCCACGGTACACAAAACGGATAAGATCGCTGTTGCAGAAGCAGTGAAAAAGCATGTCAAATTTAAAAGAACGCAAAATCCCCAAGATTTGCACAGTTTTGCAGAAGTTCGAAATATAGCGCGTACTTCAATGCGAGATGCTTTCAATCATTTCCACAACGAAACTCTGTCTCGAAATTTGGCAGAACCCAAAGAGATTCTGGTCACCAGTGGCAAGAGACAATCAATACCCTCACTGCGCGATAACAACGGTGAAGTCACTGATGTCAGTGCCACAAAAGCAGGGTTATAAAACACGGTTTTCCGAAACTCCTTCACCAAAGAAGACGAAGTAAATATTCCTGAATTCCAATTAAGAACAACTGCAAAGATGAGAAACGTAGAAGTAGATATCCACGGTGTAGCAAAGCATCTTGAATCATTTAATAAAGGGAAAGCCTCCGGTCCAGCCTGTATATCAGTCAGGTTCCTTTCAGAGTATGCTGATACCATAGCTCCATGTTTATCAGTTATATATTTTTAGATTTCCAGAAGGCTTTCGACGCCATTCCTCGCAAGCATCTTCTAAGGTAAGGTCACAGTTCGTAGTAATACACGGAAAGTCATCGAGTAAAACAGAAGTAATACCCGGCGTTCCCCAAGGAAGTGTTATAGACCTATTGTTCTTGATCTATATTCACGACATAGGAGACAATCAGAATAGCTGCCCTAGATTTTTTGCAGATGATGCTGTCATTTACCGTCCTGTGAAGTCATCAGATGACCAAAACGACTTACAAAATGATTTAGATAAGATATCTGTATGGTGCGAAAAGTGGCAATTGACCCTGAATAAAGGAAAGTGCGAAGTTATTCACATGAGTACTAAAAGAAATACGCTACATTACGATTACGCGGTAAGTGGCACATATCTGAAGGCTATAAATTCAACTAAAATACTTAGGGATTACAATTACAAATACCCTAAGTTGGAACGATCACATGGATAATGTTTTGGGTAGAGGGAAAGTAAGATTGAAATTCATTGGCAAAACACTTAGAAGGCGCAACAGGTCTACCAAAGAGACTGTTTACACCACACTTGTCCGCCCTATTCTGGAGTATTGCTGTGCGGTGTGGGATCCGCACCAGATGGGACTGACGGTTGACAGCGAAAAAGTAGAAAGAAGGGCAGCTCGTTTTGTATTATCGCGAAGCAGGAGAGATAGTGCCACAGACATGATACGTGAATTGGCATGGTTATCATTCAAACAAAGGCGTTTTTCGTTGCGACGGGGTCTTCTCATGAAACTTCAATCACCAATTTTCTCATCCGATTACGAAAACATTCTGTTGGCACCCACCTACACAGGGAGAAATGATCTTCACGATAAAATAAGAGAAATCAGGGCTCGTACAGAAAAATGTAAATACTCATTTTTTCCGCCAAACTTTCGAGAGTGGAACGGTAGCGAGATGGCTTGATGGTGGTTCATTGAACCCTCTGACAGGCACCTTATGGTGAATAGCAGAGTAATCATTTACATGTAGATGTAGATGATAGATTGCAGAAGAATGTAACATTTCAGTTGAAATCCTGACACAGCATCTTGGAATGCATGGTGTTGACGCCAAGTTCGCCTTGCAGTCTGTGAAGAGCTTTTGGGTCGCGAATATGAGAACGAGGTATTCCTTAAGAGAATCATAGCTAAAGGGACCAAACTGCTGATGTCATCGGTCGCTAGACTAACACACTACTTAAATGAACTTAGATTAAGTTCGTTTAAGTAGTGTGTAAGTGGGACTTACGCAAAGAACAACACACACAAAACCATTCCCGAGGGATGACTCGAACCTCCGGCGGGAGGGGCCAAGCAATCCGTGACATTGCCCATCTAACCGCGAGGCCTCTCTCGAGCGGCGCCTGATCATGGGACCAGAGTTGAACGGACGAGGTCTTGCAACGACAGGCGAGATAAAAGAAAATCAGCAGACGTTGCTTCCAGCAACAGGCATACCAAGACTGCTTCCGGAAGTGGAAATGACGTTGGGAGTGATGTATCAATTGTGGAGGAGAGAATTTCTAAGGGGTCCATGCACCTTTTTGTGGACTAAGTTCGGAATATTTGGAACAGGCTTCGTACATTATGGCAGGAGATGTGGCGTCCTATTAATCGTTCCATTATTTTTAAATACACTACTGGCCATTACAATTGCTACACCACGAAGATGACGTGCTACAGACACGAAATTTAACCGACAGGATGAAAATGCTGTGATATTTATATGACTAGCTTTTCAGAGCATTCACACAAGGTTGGCGCCGGTGGCGACACCTACAACGTGCTGACGTGAGCAAAGTTTCTAACCGATTTCTCATACACAAACAGCAGTTCACTGGCGTTGCCTGGTGAAACGTTGCTGTGATGCCTCGTGTAAGGAGGAGAAATGCGTACCATCACGTTTCCGACTTTGATAAAGATCGGATTGTAGCCTATCCCGATTGCCGTTTATCGTATCGCGACATTGCTGCTCGCATTGGTCGAGATCCAATGACTGTTAGCAGAATATGAAATCGGTGGGCTCAGGAGGGTAATACGGAACGCCTTGCTGGATCCCAACGGCCTCGTATCACTAGCAGTCGAGATGACAGGCATCTTATCCGCATGACTGTATCGAATCGTGCAGCCACGTCTCGATCCCTGAGTCAACAGATGGGGACGTTTGCAAGACAACAACCAACTGCACGAACAGTTCGACGACGTTTGCAGCAGCATGGACTATCAGCTCGGAGCAGCGGTTACCCTTGATGCTGCATCACAGACAGTAGCGCCTGCGATGGTGTACTCAACGACGAACCTGGGTGCACAAATGGCAAAACGTCATTTTTTCGGATGAATCCAGGTTCTGTTTAAGCATCATGATGGTCGCATCCGTGTTTGGCGACATCGCGGTGAACGCACGTTGGAAGCGTTTATTCGTCATCATCATAGTGGCGTATCACCCGGCGTGATGGTATGAGGTGTCATTGGTTACAAGTCTCGGTCATCTCTTGTTCGCACTGACGGCACTTTGAACATTGGACGCTACATTTAAGATGTGTTACGACCCGTGGCTCTCCATTCGATCCCTGCGAAACCCTACATTTCAGCAGGATAATGCTCGACCGCATGTTGCAGGTCCTGTACGGGCCTTTCTGGATACAGAAAATGTTCGACTGCTGGCCTGGCCAGCACATTCTCCAGATATCTCGCCAATTGAAAACATCTGGTCAATGGTGGCCGAGCAACTGGCTCGTCACAATATGCAAGTCACTATTCTCGATGAACTGTGGTATCGTGTTGAAGCTGCATGGGCAGTTGTACCTGTACACGCCATCCAAGCTTTGTTTGGCTCAATGACCAGGCCGTTATTACGGCAAGAGGCGGTTGTTTTGGGTATTGATTTCTCAGGATCTATGCACTCAAATTGTGTAAAAATGTAATCACATGTAAATTTTAGTATAATATCTTTGTCCAATGAATACCCTTTTATCATCTGCATTTGTTCTTGGTGTAGCAATTTTAATGGCCAGTAGTGTAAATACGAATAGTATTCTTTATAACTACCCTGAATGTTTAAATTGTTGTTAGCTGGACAACCAACAAATGTTCTTCCGAAAGATTTTTAAGCCTCGCTGTTGTGCAAGAGTAACTGTAGAGTACGTCTCTCGCTGAATCATGGGTTATTCGTGTTAATGAATACCCTAGAAATCTTTTTTAAACTGTATTTATATTTTTTTATTCTTGGGGGTGGGGTGGGGGGGAGAGTTCATTAACCTTCGGACGGGTCTGATGTAGGCTGCCAGGAATTCCTTTCCTGTGAGAACCTCTTCATCTCAGACTGCACTTGCACCCTACATCCTCAATTATCTGCCGGGAGTATTCCCATTTCCGTCTTCTACTACAGTTTTTACCCTCCATAGTTCCCTCTACTACCTTAAGTTATACCCTGATGCTTTATCATATGGCCTCTCATTCTGTCTCTTCTAGTCAGTGTTTTCTATATGCTACTTTCTTCACTGATGCCGCGAAGAACCTCATAATTTCTAATCAGTCCACCAGATTTTCACCTTTCTTCTGTGGCACCACCTCCCGAACGCTTGATTCTCTTCTGCTCCGGTTTCTCAACCGTCGATGACACGCAGCCACACAATACTGTACTCAAAACACAAAGTCTCAGAAATTTCTTCTTTAAATTGAGACGTATGTCGACATGAATATCTATTACAAAAGATTTCAACAGAAAATGGATTAGCATGAATTCGTCCAAACTAATAAACTATTAATACCTGCAAACTTGTTATTTTAGAGTAATTGAAGATCTCTGCCGCAAGTTTTGGTAAGCGACGAGTTTGTTGTTTTGGGAAAATGTGCAATAAAATTTCAATAAAATTTCATATATATGTCATTTCAACTTTAGTGTGACGTGCCTTATTGTGTTTTTACTGCGTATTGTACATGAGCAATATTAGAATAAAACTAGTTACTTGTTATTGATATAACATGAGGTTTTATGTAATCACTGATTTTCCCGACTAATGATCGTTATTTTGTTAAAGATATCTCCACCTAGGAACGTGTAGCAATGCTGTCTGTCAAGCAGTGTAAGTGGCAGTAAGTTCACGCGCAAAAATAATCATACATAACCAGCAAACAAGCTAAATGTATGATAAGTAATCTGAATTAAACAAGAGTAATGATTTTTATTAATATTCAGTGCTGTTGAATAATAGTCTCTTTACTACTGTAGTTGCAGATTGTTTATCAAATGTAACACTACTGTTATTCGAGGTGGCAACACTTTTCTTTAAGCAAAATGAACAGTTTTGTCACACAATACCACTCTCACACAATACTAATGTAATTTCTTCTGTCAAAATATTTCATAAAATTTGCTACGAAATAACCAGGCTTCATACATCAGCATATAAGAATTTGTATCTTGTAAGATGCTGTTTGCATTCATAGAAGTTCACTGTATTTTGAGATTAGTCACAGTCTCGAATTTATGACCTCAAAGAGGGTTCTAGACCACCAATACGCAATTATTATCGTAATTATGACCAACAACATTTATTTTTTCTATAGAAAACCAATTTAAAATTGCCGCTGCAATATTTCACTAACATGGCGGCTAACATACGACAATCACTTATCGATTATACTTCAGGCCCTGTTTTATTAGTAACAAATAATATGTATTAAATATTTTTGTACCTTCACTATATGCATTAACATTTGAAAAATTTTCAATGTTAATCGCTTATTATTCAGCATTTACCAACAAACCGCGCGGTATATCAATAGCGCTAATGGCTACGTTCCTTTTTGGCTGATCAGAAAGCTTAACATTTATATAGGTCGAGAATCACAATGAAATAAAGCTCCAAACAAAGAAGACTCATTTCAATGACACATAAACACCATTTTTAAAATATTACATTAGCAACATAATACAGTTTTTACAGACTTCTGTGTTACGAGACATCAATGACATCCTATCAATACTATATTTCGAACAAGAAGGATTATTCTAGAAGAATCAGAAATAACAAAAGATGGAGATTTTAATTATATTTTTACATGATTATTGTCTGAGACATAATGTTTACAAAATACTGAATTATGTCATTGACAACAATTATTTATTATTCTATTAAAGGTTATGTCCTTTTTATTAATATCACGAGAACGTTCATTCACATTCTGCACACAATGCCGTCGTCAATACTGTTCTGAATGAAATATAGGCTTGGATATTACAACTGACATTGTGAACCTTTTTTATTCGAGTAAGTCAGTGTTTTCAAATCGTTCTAGAGTAGTGCCACATTTTTAAAATCATAAGTTAATTCAATCCAAAATTTTATTCTTAAAAATGATGATTTCTTAACATTGTTTACTTGGAAACTCAGTGCACTTAACATGAGTAACAATTTAGTCACGACTGTTTATTAGCTCGGCTGGTTAACGGAACATTATTGTGAAACCACTCAAAAATACATTTTTTAAAGGCCGGAGTTGTTTCCGTTTGTGATACCGCGATTTGCATTAACAAGTTTTGCTATAATGAAGTATAAAAACCTCAAAATATTGTCTGTGGTGTTAAGCTTGTCCCTTAACATTTCCACCATCAGACAGTCACGTAAATTCATGTAAGCTATGGTAAGGGACACAGCTGCACATTGTTTACTTGCTCAAAGAATTATTCACGTTTACCTGATTAGTAAAATCTTTTGAAGCACATTTCAGTTCCGGTTATATACATTATCCTCTATACATTATCCTCGGACTTATACAAATCCTGAAATTCATTTTCCTGCCACGAACACCGCACGCTTTACTACTACTAACATCCATGTTTTTGTCACTTACGATTGTTTGCATGCCCAAATTCTGACAAAGTAGCCATTAATGACAATTTGAAATTAGAGATAGAGCTGCTGTTTTTCGGTTTATCGTGAAAGTATCAACTAATATCAATGGAGCACGGCACGTACCATGTTTTACGCGCAATAACTCTTATTGTTATGTACTGTGCTTGCCACTGATTACAGCCGAGGTCGTCATTTATTAATAATTATTCATCGACGTGCAGTGCTACAAACAACAAGCCTTGAGTCATTAGTCCAACCAATAGAAAAATATATGTAGTTACGAGAGCGGCAAATGTTCCGTAGTGCTCGCTAGCACGTCCAGACAAGGTAGTGTACTTTAGCAAAATCTATGGATGCAACAAGCACTGGGAGGCAGATTTATACCATTGATTTAATTTCATTGTCGGAAATGTTTCTGTTCATTATAAGACAGATGAAGTAGTAAAGCGAAAATTACTTAAATTTACGTCGAAATTCTGATGTAAATCACAGAAGGAGGCTAGATTAAGTATGTAGCTGATTTGGGGATATGCATCGTGAAAAATTAGACACACAAGGCAGCCACATCCTGCGGCAACAATGGCTCTAACCCGTCTAGGTTCTGAGTCGAACTGAACTAAGAAACAGGTACGCGTACGGCATTCTGTGCTCCATCGACTCTATTTTAGACTTCATCAATTGACGTGGACTGTGAGTGATAGTAAGACAGTCTATCGGTGACTTGTAGCCAGTGTTCTGGCCTGGGAGACATCAGACACCCTCTATATCGAGGGAGGTCAGCACAGCGCGGACAACGTACAGTATTGCGTTTTCTAATTGTAAGATAACGTCGCAGTGATCTCTAAGCTGTGGCGCAGCCAATGGACTTCATACGTCTAAAATATAATAGTTGATGTCCAGCCAGAGAATAGTGGAAAGACACTTCCTTACACCATCACACTAGGTGTTGCGATCGTACAACAATGTCTACACCAGCGTTCATTCGGCTAGGAGCCTCCAAACATTCACTTAAGGAAGTGTCCATCGTGGATTAATGCAGCACCGGGACTCGTCTTTTTAAGAACTTACCTACTAAACGATGTTAATTTGAAGGAGTTAACAACCTTAACTGAATCAGTTGGACATTATGAGATGCACTAAATCTGGTTCGCCTGCTGGGACGTGGTTGAGTCTGAGTGTCGTACTGGTAGCTATACTGCACTACAGTCCATGTAAACACCGGCCGCACGTAGACTGGAAGACACGTCCGAGCACACAGAGACCCAGTGACACATTAAAGCGTAGTCCCCTATTTCAACAGACCGCGTAATTCAGGGAATAGCGCCACACCAAAGTGTCCAGTGACATGCTGTGCTCGTACTGACCAGTCAGTTGAGAAAGTTTCCTAGGTGTCGAAAGATAAATCTAAACACATTGCAATACTCGAATTTTATCTAAATGGAATGGCGCACGCTTCGCGCTCTAGCTGTAGTTTGACATATATGGCCGACAGTATTTTCAGCTAAAAGCATTCCAGAAACATTGCCTCCCTCGGATCCTTTGGTCTACTTATTTGTCATTCACATCCAAGCGAACAACAGCGTCAACGATTACAGCATTTCATTGTGTATCTTCTGCGGTACTTAAGTTTACTGAAATTCTTTAACGTTTGCAGAACATTTCAGTTTTAAATAGTCTGTTTCGGCCGCAATTCCCTGGAAAATGCTTTGTGTAAACTGACCTGTAAATATACATTACTTTATTTTATCAATATATTAGAGTTTTAAGCCTGTAGGATTTTAATCTAATCGTTCTTCCGTGTACTGAGGAATCATCCTACATCTCTAGTACTTAGCTTTATATTCTATGAGACGTTTTGGGATTATGTTTTCATTCGTTGGTCCAATATTGATTTATTCTTTAATATATGTTCCTCTATTCTGCAATCATATCGAAAAATGGTAAAACTCTAATACATAACCTTACTTACTTTTTTATCCAAGAGTTTAAGGCGTGACACAAATGTAAACAATCTCATCTTGGCAGCTTCAAATTTCCTCTTGTCCTTTCTGTTTCATTTCGAATTCTCACAGCAATACATTAACACACTGAGACTTCTGTCGATTACAAACGTGTACTCCTGTCTATTTCTCACTGTTCCCATTTAATGTCCTGTTAATTTCACAAAGAAAATTTCAAACTGGCTCATTTTGTTTTCAATCTCAGTTCTCTGGTACTAACACTTATTATACCTTAAGTAAATGAAATAAGGTAGTGGTTTCATAATGTTCTGTTTTATAACTGGTTCAGTTCTTAGAAATAATGGTTTCCCATGTAAACCCACCGTCTCGATTTTGTTAGGGATATTTTAGGTTAAAATATTTTGGTATGTTTCCAGCTTACCCACTGCTAATTGCATGTCGTTATCTGCATCATCTACAAATACAAGTGAAGTGTCTACTAAACTCATTTGTCGTTTAGTTTCTGTGGCCTCAGTGTGAGTACGGCTATTTATATAGGATGGACAAAACAAACCTTGTCCGGAAAATATTGCATACACATTATGAAAGGCAACCTAATTAGCATCAGCTGCAACCATGGTGGATGATGGAAGCTGGGTTGCCTATACTTAAGGTGCATGCAATATTTTCTGTCTAAGTTTCGTTTTGCCCATCCTATACATTAGGCATTGTTGGTGACAATGGAAATACCTGGCAGTTAATGTACCCGGGGCAGACCCCCTTTAGTCAAAAGGCTTCACTTGTCTCATTTTACTATCAAGTCCCTATTTTTGCGCATTAGCCTATCCTATTGATTGGCATCAACTTGCATAAAATTTATCAGCTCACGATCATATACATATTTGTAATATATCCACACTACCGGTTTCCGCATGTTGTTGCCATATGCAAATGTGATTCAACAATTAAGGAGCCTCATACAAAACATATGTAGAAACTGCATTTAAACACTTCCAGCTTAGTAATTTGTACATTTTTGATAACATGATACACATTCATTGAAATATTCTTGTTCACTAAGTTCGGAGTGCTTAACTGTAATTTGTATACACTCTGTACCAAGCTCTTTAGTGAATGTACCAGTTGGTTATAACTAAAGTGCAGCCGTTCACGGAGTTCAGTTTGGACTGTAATTATCATATGGGAGCAAAACTTTGTAGACATACTAATGGGGAAACCGATTCACATTGGAAAAAAATCAGTTACAGTTTTGGACACCAGATGCAGATCTGGCGCTGTACACAGTTTGTATGACCGTATAACATCCACGCTGGTATTTGACAGTCAGGATGGCTATCGAGATAAGAGATCGTGATCTGTTAATGAAAGCGTTTTATGTGAACAGCAGCAATTACGATCCTACTTTGAGAGAATAGCGCCAGCTTAAAGAGCTGAGGAGAAACTCAACGTTACTAAATGGCTTAAAGAAAATGATAATTACATTCAAAAACTTGGGCAGGTTCGTGTGGCACTGGTAGTGGAACACATCCTATCCCATTGGATGTTACTGCCGAGAATGCTGTTGCTGTTAACCGGCCATATAGCACTTGGCAAGTGTAGTGCTAGAGCTTTTTGCAGTGTCACCAGAACTATCCATCCCATGATCAACAGTACAGAAAGATATGCGGCCTATTTTACACTGGTATCTGTACATGAGCTAGACGGTGCAGCAACTGAAACATAATCCGCGGCAAAATTCTCTTCGGTTTCTAGTAGCAATCAGAATTACGTACGCCTGTGGAGTATTCTATGGAGTGACGAGGCACATTTTATACTATGGGGAGCAGTCAGTACACAGAACTGTCGAATTCTGGATGCTGTTAAGCCTCGTGTTGTGCACGAAGAGCCATTGTACTCGTTGTATGCGACTGTGTGGTGTGCATTCACAAGCACCTTTATTCTCAGTCTGTTCTTTGCACAGAATACATCCAGTGGGACTGTCATGTGTACTATGACGCCTGCACATTATCGAGATCCTTGTACGGCATGTGATTCCTTGTTTGGAAGCGTACGACTGTGTGGATTCCAGAGTATTCGTGCAAGATTGCTAATTATAATATCAACATTATGCGTTTCTACTTGGTTGACTTTTTCTGCCCACGACCCGTTCCTAATCCATCAGATATGGAAACAATTCCATACGTCTTTCTTGAAGTCACAGCGCCAGATTGTTCTTGATCAGTAGCAAATAAAACTACTGACAGAGGCAGCTATACTGTAAGACTGGCTTAATTTTAATTGACGTTGGTGAATTCGGCCGTGAAGTAAATAAACCCTACTGCTTACGCCAGGAGCAGAGTCGTAAGTATCGCGGCCACTGCAGCATTAATAGAAGTGAGAGGTGGAATGTTTTATTGTTTGTCTTCCAATGCTAACAAGTCACGATCGTGATCGACTAGCATAGTTCAGCTGCTGTTATTAATGTCAAATGGAAGTAACAGGAATTCGTTGAGGCGTTTTGGAGAGGTGGTCATCTTCAAATGCAGTGCATGTTTGTAGCAATTAGTATGAATTCAAATTAAGGCTGTGGTGTAAGGGGCGATCAAACAGGTTTCCGTTCGAAGACCACATTAAACTCTTCCTACATGCCGCTGCTTACTCATAAACCTGCGTTGGAGTCGCAGAGTGTTGCATATACGCGCTGCAGCAACACCCTTAAAGGGAAAGGTTTGATCGACCATTATAATACAATGCAGTGAGTAAAAAGAAAAAAAAACATTTAGTAAATATCTGTACTCGTGTCTCATATTGTAGTTATTGTTATTAATTAATTGTTGTTGTTGTTGTGGTCTTCAGTCCTGAGACTGGTTTGATGCAGCTCTCCATGCTACTCTATCCTGTGCAAGCTTCTTCATCTCCCAGTACTTACTGCAGCCTACATCCTTCTGAATCTGTTTAGTGTATTCATCTCTTGGTCTCCCTCTACGATATATACCCTCCACGCTGCCCTCCAGTACTAAACTGGTGATCCCTTGATGCCACAGAACATGTCCTACCAACTGATCCCTTCTTCTTGTCAAGTTGTGCCACAAACTCCTCTTCTCCCCAATCTTAATACTTCCTCATTAGTTACGCGATCTACCCATCTAGTCTTTAGCATTCTTCTGTAGCACCACATTTCAAAGGCTTCTATTCTCATCTTGTACAAACTATTTATCGTCCATGTTTCACTTCCATACATGGCTACACTCCAAAGAAATACTTTCAGAAACGACTTCCTGACATTTAAATCTATACTCGATGTTAACAAATTTCTCTTCTGCAGAAACGCTTTCCTAGCCATTGCCAGTCTACATTTTATATCCTCTCTACTTCGACCATCATCAATTACTTTGCTCACCAAAAAGCAAAACTCCATTACTACTTTAAGTGTCTCATTTCCTAATCTAATTCCCTCAGCATCGCCCGACTTATTTCGACTACATTGCATTATCCTCGTTTTGCTTTTGTTGATGTTCATCTTATATCCTCTCTTCGAGACACTGTCCATTCCGTTCAACTGCTCTTCCAAGTGCTTTGCTGTCTCTAACAGAATTACAGTGTCATCGGCGAACCTTAAAGTTTTTATTTATTCTTCATGGATTTTAATACCTACTCCGAATTTTTTCTTTTGTTTCCTTTACTGCTTGCTCAATACACAGATTGAATAACATCGGGGAGAGGCTACAACCCTGTCTCACTCCCTTCCCAACCACTGCTTCCCTTTCATGTACCTCGACTCTTATAACTGCCATCTGGTTTCTGTACAAATTGTAATTAGCCTTTCGCTCCATGTATTTTACCCCTGCCACCTTCAGAATTTGAAAGAGATTATTCCAGTCAACATTGTCAAAAGCTTTCTCTAAGTCTACAAATGCTAGAAACGTAGGTTTGCCTTTCCTTAATCTTTCCTGTAAGATAAGTCGTAGGGTCAGTATTGCCTCACGTGTTCCAACATTTCTACGGAATCCAAATTGATCATCCCCGAGGTCGGCTTCTACCAGTGTTTCCATTAGTATGTTGTATTAATTAATACAACATAATAATTCACGTAGCTTGTGATACTGCAACAGATTATTCGCTATTACTAGCTGAATTTTGTTACGGAGCTCAATTAGTCTTCCTTCTCTTTCATTCCTTTTCCTAAGGCCACATTCTCCTGTAACCTTTTCTTCTACTATTTCGCCTACAACTGCATTCCAGTCGCCCTTGACTATTAGATTTTCATCTCCCTTTATGTACTGTATTAGACTTTCAATATCCTCACATATTTTCTCTAGCTCTTCAGCTTCCGACATCGGCACGTAAAACTGAACTATCGTTGTCGGTGTTGGCTTCCTGTCGATTCTAGCAAGAACAGAAAAACGGGAGCACAGTCTTTGCCCTACCTTTCTACTCCAAGTGTATCCTACTGTCGTTATACCATTTTCTGCTGCTGTTGATATTACCGTATACTCATCTGACCAAAAATCCTTGTCTTCTTTCGATGTCACTACACTGATCCCTGCTATATCTAGACTGAGATTTGGATTTCCCTTTTCAGATTTTCTAGCTTCCCTACCACAGTCAAGCTTTTGACATTCCATGTTCCGACTCGTTGAATGTTATCATTTCGTTGATTATTTAGGCTTTTTCTCGTGGTCACCCCCCCCCCCCTTGGCATACCCCTCCCGTAGATCCTAATGGGGGACTATTCCGGAAACTTTAGCCAAAGGAGAGAGCATCATGCTACTTTTTCAATTACAGGCCACATGTCCTTTACATACACATTATGTGTCTTAAATGCAGTGGTTTCCATTGCCTTCTGCAACCTCATGGCGTTGATCATTGCTGATTCATAAACCTTTAGGATCAGTTTCCCATACCAAGGACAAGAGGGTGCCCTAAATCTCTGTCCACTCCAACGCCCTCTTTGACAACGCCGCCAATGCTATACCAGCGTTTAAACGTCTTGTGGCCTATTCCCTAAGCTGCTTCATTTGGCCCATCTTCTAGCCTAGTCCCCCAAGAAACGTCTTTTGACCTCCCCCTAAGAGGAGTCACTTCCAAAAAATACGCACAATAGATCAGATAAAACTGACTTCCAAACCCTTTTATACATAAAGTTATCACCCATCGTGCTATCCCTTTTGAGTTAATTTATTCATCTAAAACCGTCTCTCCCGGCCGGAGTGGCCGAGCGCTTCTAGGCGCTACAATCTAGAACCGCGCGACCGCTACGGTGGCAGGTTCGAATCCTGCCTCGGGCATTTATGTGTGTGATGTCCTTAGGTTAGTTAGGTTTAAGTAGTTTTAAGTTCTAGAGGACTGGTGAACTCAGAAGTTAATTAAGTCCCATAGTGCTCAGAGCCATTTGAACCATTTAAAACCGTCTCTGTTTTGTCGTACTTGCCCGAAGTCCCATTTAAAACGCCCTGTTGCTGCCACTTGGTATTATTTCACATACTACGGCGTGACGATGTCAAGAAAATGTGTCCGGGTAGAAAATGTGTACGGAATTCAGAAAAACATACGTGAAATCCTGTTGTGGTGACATTGGCCACGACACCCGGCTAGGCACGGAAAACTGATCACTATTGAATCCTTTAGAAAAATGCATGTAGTTTCAATATATTAGTTCCTTTTTCACTTAAAAATGGTTGGTGTGATACCCTGTAATATATAGATTCAAAATGTGTAGGTGGTAAACTTCTATGAACGATGGTGATTTGTGAAAATTGAATTCCTCTTTGAATGGCCACGTTAACTTCTTTCCCCTCCCCCCCTCCCTCCCCCTTCCCCCCCCCCCCCTTTCGTACTTAGCCGGCTCGAGGTGTCGCCTGCAATGTCACTATTGGCTCGTAAACAGGACAGTTTGACGACCACCCCAAGTGCAGCTGCTCACCAGTGAATGATACCTTCTTGAGAGTCCGCAACCATGAGCTAGTACTGTAATGACTTCCTCCACGTCGTCCTTCGGCTCCCTGTCACGCGTGCTCCACCACGCCCTACCACTCGACCGGGCTTCCCACTGAGTGGTCCGCCAAGCGCAGGCGAGGCGCTGTACCGTCGCCCCCGCAGTCGCGGCGGCGCGCCGCCCCATCTGTCGCTACAGCGGTAGTGGCAGCAGCAGCGTGCGTGTAGTGGCGGCGTCGCCTTTATATTCACAGGGCTGATCCTGAATTGCAAATTGGCCTTCTTACAAGTCGCACCGACACCGACGCCACTCTGCGGCCCGCGGCGGAACCACCCCCGCCGTTTTAAATTCTTTGCCGAGAGCGACAGCGGGTAGTGCGCGACTGCAATAAATCTTTGTCTGCTCTCCCACCATGCATTATTCATAATTCCTCAGATTTCTTTTCGTATAACTGGATGGCATGCAGCTACCGACGCGTGAAAGTTGGCGGCGGCACTTTCCAAATGCTTTCATATCTCTCCCTTGTTCCTTCCTCCGCACTGCTCATTTCTTACACAGAGAATGTAATGTTAGCCATATTCAGCCCACACCACAACGGCGTAGACAAAAAATTTTTGCTCGCTGCAGTCGTGCAGTAGCTCATCCATATATTAGTTCAACAAAAGTAATTGATCCGAAAAAAATTATATAGCATCAGATAAAAATATTGTTAACACAACTACACTGCAAAGATACTGTTCTTAATAACTTCTCTAAAGAGGTAAGTTCCCTGCATCGGCTGTTATTTCTTTAGATTTAATGTTTGTTCTGCGTACTGCGACGTTTCGAATGTGTAGCCATTCTCAAGCAAATGCAGACAATTCAGAAAGACAGAATACAAATTACAAGGTAACCATTCATTACGTTCACCACAGTAAAGTATGCTAATCACAGAATAACTCGAGCACTTACTTCGTTTAACTCATTAGCTATGTACGTTTACGATTGCAGTCATTTTCATGAGCAGCTCGTGCTTTGGCCTAATATACGAGTACATTCTACTTCTTTTCGTTAGCGTTTACGTCGTCTTCGTTTCAGGTCACACTTTGCTCAAGCTTTACCATGTACGCTGACTGGAAAAGAATAGCAACACCAATAAGGAGTTGTGTTGCATAAACTGAAGTTTATACAGTGTTGCTACACCTTAAAGATGACGTGCATTCAAATTTCATGCCAGTTACAGAAGAGTGGCGCTAGCAGAGCCACTATGATGTAATTTAAAAAATGACGAGTTTCGATGTTGTTGCATCATCTTCAGGCCCATACTTGTTGACAGTAATCGTATGTGTCTAACACTAGTAGTCAGTGGTGAGATAGGCGTGTTCCATGCGGAAGGCAGGTAGTAACACGCCTATCTCACCACTGACCATAGTGTTAGACACATACGGTTACTGTCAACAAGTATGGGCCTGAAGATCATGTAACAACATCGAAACTGGTTGCCAATAGAACCAACACCTCAATACAGCTGGAGGAATAACGTCATTTTTTAACATATATTATACCAGCTGACGTCCAAGTTGCCCGTTTTAATTATGGATATACGAAGACTATGATGTAAATCGGGTTTACTTTACATACATGCTGTAAGGAACTTGAACGTTAGTTTCCTTTAAGATTGGATATGGTGAGTTGATGTTACGTGAAGAAGGCCTTTTAGACGACAGAGGTGCTATTATCAATATCTCACTGAGTTTGAACGAGGACTTGTAATAGGACTACGAAAATCTGGCTGTTTTTTCTGCGATATTGCTGGAAAACTTGGCAGAGTTGTCGCCAATGTACATGACTGCTGGCAGATGTGGTCACAAGAATGGACGGCAACGCTGCACTGCTGAGAGGCCTGATCATCGTCTTCGACATATAGCTCCGGCGCATAGTACTGCACCTACAGCAGAGTATGAGCAGCAATTGCCACCATAGTCACACAACCCACTGTTACAAACCGTTTGCTTCGAGAACAGCTCCGAGCCAGACGCTCTATAGCGTGCATTGCACCGACCAAAAACCACCTCCATTTGGGGCTCCAGACGCCTCTTCAAGCGAGAGCTCTTTAAAGGACATGGTGGAGATCTGTTGAAAGCTGTTTCTGCCTCGATGCCAGTGATGCCCGTGTGTTGGTTAGAAGAAGGCCAGTTGAACGTCTGTAATCAAGTTGTCTGCATGCTAGACACACTGAACCTTCACCTGGCTTTGCCGTCTGGGGTGTGATTTCGTAAGACAGCAGGAGCACTCTCGTGGTTATCCCACGCACCCTGGCTGCAAATCTGTTCGTCAGTGTGGTGATTATAGTTGCTGTGCTATCATTCATGAACAGAATTCCAGGGATGTACTTCAACAGACAAACCTCGCCCACATACCGATTTTGTAATTCAACATGCTCTACAGAGTGTCGGCATGTATCCTTGACCTGCTCGATCACCATGTCTGTCTCTAATGGAGCACATCTGGGAAATCATCGGACAACAACTCCAGCGACATCCACAAACAGCACTAACCGCCCCCGTAGTTGTCAAATAAGTTCAGTGGGCATGGAACTCCATCCGACAAACTGATACCTGGCACCTGTGCAATACACTGCATGCACATTTGCATGCTTGCATTCAATATTCCGACACGTACAGCGTTTATTAGTGCACCACTATTTCACATTTGCAGTGGCTTATCTCACGCTTACATTAACCTGTGATCTTGCGTATGTTACCTAGGCAAATGTATTCCCGCAACTTCATTACGCTGGTTTAATTAATTTTTGGTATTGCGATTTTTTTTTTCCTTCAGTGTACGTCCGATTTAACTTTGCGGCCGGATGCCCCACCTATCTTTGCATTCGTCGCTTACCTAGGGAAGGTAGGTAGGGTACGTCACCTGTTTGTGAACTGTGTACATTTTGTTCTGTGAGCGATCCTATTTCATCTGTTTTTGTACCTGGAAGGACAAGAGTGGGAAACAGCCTGAAAATCAGTCAGAGTAGCTGTACGTCAGCCACGGCTGTTGATCTTCTGAGGAGATTCAATCTGGATGCAGCTAACTTTCCTGTCTCGCAAATTAGCCCGCTGTGTATTACGCTATGCGACCAGGTTTGCTTCTTTTACTGTTATTTCATCCCCCCTCCCCTCGCCTCAGAAGGGCTGTCAGCCTTATATTCAAACTATCCATCATGCAACGTAGAAGAAGAAGCGAGATTACTATGAAGAAATTATCTGAATGGAACGGAAATCGGTAGATCTGATGTACACCTGCAGACACACAAATGACTATAACGTCAGAAAATTTGGATGCTTTATTCAAGAGAGAGGTTTAAAAACCGAGCAAAGCAGTAACTCGTTGGTCCACCTCCAGCCCTAATGCACGCAGAGTGATTCGACTTGACATTGATTGATAAATTTGTTGGATGTGTTAGATCGTCAAAGGCCCAACATTTTGGAGGACGCTGCCCATAATGCCCCAAACTTTCTCAATTGGGGAGAGCGGCTACCTATCTGGCCAAGGTACGGTTTGACCAGCACGAAGCAGTAGAAACTCGCCATGTGCAGGCGGGCGCTACCTTAATGAAATTTAAGCCCAGGATGCCTTGCACTAAGGGCAACAAAATGAGGTGCAGAATATAGTCGACGTACCTCTGAGATATAAGGATGCCGAGTGTGACAACCAAGATTGCTGTGAAAAGAAATGGTATCCCACACCATCATTCCAGGTTGCCGTGGTGTTTGGCGGGCGACAGTCCACTTGGTGTCCCACCGCCGTACGTGTCTTCTCCAGAGATGTCTTTGGTCTACAGTCTCAATGACTGGAGTAGAATGGTCTCCAGTGATGAAGCCTGCTTCGAACTGAACCCTAATGACCAGCGAAGACATGTCTGGAGACGTCCCGGACGGCAGTGGGATACCAACTTGACTGTTACCGCCACACAGCCTAAGAACCAGGAGTGACAATCAGGGAAGACATTTCTTTGCATAGCACGTCCCCTTTTGGTTGTCATCCGCGGCGTCCTTACAGGACAAGAGTATGTAGATAATATTCTACGGCTCGTTTTGTTACCCTTCATGGAAAGTCATCCGGAGTTCACATTTCAGGGAGATAGTGCCTGCAAGCACACAGCTAGAGCCTCTACTGCTTACCTTCGTTTTTCCCCAACCCTACCTAGGTCCCCAGACCACCAAATCTCTCCGTAGTTGAGAACGTTTGGAGCATCTCAAAAATATGACAATCTAACGATATCCCTCATGAAAACATCCAACTCTATCAACCAGCATCAAGCCGAATAACTGCTTCCGTAATGGCCAGACGTTGACCAAGAAGCTATTGACTCCCTCATTTTCTGAAACTCTTTTCTGAGATTGTAATCTTTTATGGTCTGTACATGCGCATTACATCTACTGATATCCGTCCCATCCAGATAATTCCTTCGCGGTACGCCGCTATTTTTATCTTAGAGTGTATTTACAAGTGAATCAAGAAATTTCTACAGGTGAAATTTATGCTCAATTTTTGTGTGTAAGTAAGCTGACTATATTCGTTTTTCATTTATACCAGTAATAACAAGGAGGTGAAACGAAAAACTGTAAGAGTGCCTATAAAACAATTTAAACGTGATGCAAATTACTGATTTTAAAAAAGAAGCTTTTCACTGTCTCTAAAAGTGGAAGGCCTGCCCTGGGAAAGTTCATCGCTCTTAGCAGAGTAGGAGAGTAGGGATGGAAGTATGGAGTAAGAGTGAACGGTGGGAAACAGGAAGGGAGACGTAGTTGCGGGTATTGCTAAAGCTACAAACTGAAAAGGATGAAGGGATTAGGGACAGACGGGATGAAATAGAAAGGAGCAATATCGAGAGGGAAGCAAAAGGGAAACCTGAAGAGGTGATATAGGTGGGATGGATTTATATTTGTGAAGCATCTAAAATAACAGGCTGCGACCTTCCAGGAGGACTTTGCCACTGCAAGCCGCAGTGCTGCTGTTAGAGTCAAGGCTGGTGGGAAGCAGTGGGCGACACACACAATCAGGTCTGCTGGAGGACTAGCTGTTGGGGCCAGGGAACAGTCAACAATAGTCATCGCGGAGTGGGCATGCCGTAGCCAACGTCCACCTTCCGTTCCTGTAGCTGTACACCGATTGCTGGCCTTACTCCCGTAGGAGACCGTAACGTCACCCAGCCCGACATCTCACACGCTGTGGGTCCTTACGACGTCATCGAGAGCGCTCTGATAACCCACTGCTCCGTGCTGCTAACACCAGACACCAATCGAGCTGCGGCCACCGTGCCGTGATGTAACGGGACGCCGAGTATCGCCTCAAACAGCTGCTGTGGGCGAGACGGTGCAACGCGTGCTGGTGTCATTCCAGGAGCGGCTAGCGTCGATCTGCCCGCCGCTACCACTGGCAGCCGTGGATGAAGACAACGGTATATCTTAAAATAATAAAGAATTGTTAGTTCCACTAGTGGTCGGCACAGAGCAAACCGTCTTCCACCGAACTACGGCGCACACATGGCCGAGGGGTGACAGTCCGACCTGACATCGACGACCCAACACTATCACCTAAGACATCGTCCGGTACTCGGGCAGCTACAGTTGATATGATCAACAAATGTCGGCACAGAATTTATAGTCTCGGAGAGGGAGACAGCTGAAATTTCGTTGATAGCGGGACTGACATATTCCATGCCTTCTTTTGCATGTCGCCTCGTATTTTCATCCATTAAAGTTTTATATCATTTAACGGTGCGAACGGGCTGAGTAAGGTTATTCTGATGAGAGTATTTGTACTCAGAGCATAAATTACTTTTCACTTGGTTGCTATGCATTTTGGGAACTGTATGTGTTACATGGAAGCAAGGCTAAAGAAAAATCAAGACACTTTCATAGGATTTGTCGACCTGGAAAAAGCGTTCGACAATATAAAATGGTGCAAGCTGTTCGAGATTCTGAAAAAAGTAGGGGTAAGCTATAGGGAGAGACGGATCATATTCAACATGTACAACAACCAAGAGGGAATAATAAGAGTGCACGATCAAGAACGAAGTGCTCGTATTAAGAAGGGTGTAAGACAAGGCTGTAGCCTTTCGCCAGTACTCTTCAATCTGTACATCGAGGAAGCAGTGATGGAAATAAAAGAAAGGTTCACGGGTGGATTTAAAATACAAGATGAAAGGATATCAATGATACGATTCGCTGATGTCATTGCTATCCTGAGTGGAAGTGAAGAAGAATTAAATGATCTGCTGAACGGAATGAACAGTCTAATGAGTACACAGTATGGTTTGAGAGTAAATCGGAGAAAGACGAAGGTAATGAGAAGTAGTAGAAATGAGAACAGCGAGAAACTTAACATCAGGATTGATGGTCACGAAGTCAATGAAGTTAAGGAATTCTGCTACCTATGCGGTAAAATAACCAATGACGGACGGAGCAAGGAGGACATCAAAAGCAGACTCGCTATGGCAAAAAAGGCATTTCTGGCCAAGAGAAGTCTACTAATATCAAATACCGGCCTTAATTTGAGGAAGAAACTTCTGAGGATGTACGTATGGAGTACAGCATTGTATGTTAGTGAAACATGGACTGTGGGAAAACCGGAACAGAAGAGAATCGAAGCATTTGAGATGTGGTGCTATAGACGAATGATGAAAATTAGGTGGACTGATAAGGTAAGGAATGAGGAGGTTCTACGCAGAATCGGAGAGGAAAGGAATATGTGGAAAACACTGATAAGGAGAAGGGACAGGATGGTAGGACATCTGCTAAGACATGAGGGAATGACTTCCATGGTACTAGAGGGAGCTGTAGAGGGCAAAAACTGTAGAGGAAGACAGAGATTGGAATACGTCAAGCAAATAATTGAGGACGTAGGTTGCGGTTGCAAGTGCTACTCTGAGATGAAGAGGTTAGCACAGGAAAGGAATTCGTGGCGGGCCGCATCAGACCAATCAGTAAACTGATGACCAAAAAAAAAAAAAAAAGTGTTACATCCCAGGGCAGCTAGTTGCGAGGCGAGCACCGGAGGGTGCGACACAGGGTTGCGACACTTGTGAGGAGCGACAGTTGTGAGGAGCGACATTTGTGAGGAGACGCGGCCGAACAGGTAGCGGGAGGTCTACAGGGACACCAAACAGGTAGCACGCCGCAGTTCAGTACTGCATCGTCACACAGGAGTGCAAAACGATCGCTGCAACGCATCAGGCAAAAAGCATGGGATCTACACAAGATCAGACCGATGCTGCAGGAATATTTCTGCAAGAACATCATTTGCTAATGAATGCAGGCAGCAAATTTTTACTTGCAGATAACGACAGAGGACCAAATGATGGGATATTGGTGTCCGCCAGTGAAAGAGGAAAATCCTGTTTAACAGACTGCAATTCGTTCTTAGTCGATGGAACGTTCAAAAGCTCCAGCAAGCAGTTTGGACAGTTATTTATTGTTCATGCCGATATTTCTAATTCTGAGGAGGAAACAAACACAGTTCCAACCATGTAAGCCTTGGTACCCAATAATAAGCGAGTAACGTACAATCGCTTTTGCACAGCTGTTCAGAGCAACGTACCTGGGCGGAATCCTACCGCTATCATGATGGATTTTGAAGCTGCAAGCATCCAATAAGTAACACATTTGTTTCCTGGTGCAAAGATTAATGGCTGCAACTACCATTTCAATCAGTGCGTGTGGAGGCAAGTGCAGAATTGCGGCCTTGTTGCTGCCCACAAGGAATTCGTTTTCACATAAGATTGTGTTCCGCTTTGGCTCACATTCCCCTTGACATGTTAGATGACGGGTGACTATGCATTCAGGAGAGCACGCCAGATAATGAAAGACTGCAGGATTTTTTCGACTAATTTGTTGAACAATGGCTGGATAATGAAGACATGGGAGGAGATATATGGAACTGCTCAGGAAGGCGTCACCGCACCAACAATGTTTCAGAAGGATGGAATCGGAGGATTAATACATTAATTTCGAAGGTTCATCCCAATTTTTACTCCTTAGTAAAAATTCTCGGAGAGGACGCAGAATATCATGAGCACCAGTTTGACCGACTCGTTTTAAATCTAGGTGGGAAAAGAAGAAAGAAGTCCGCAATTAAGACATATGAGATAGTTTCTAAGACCCTTACAAGGCTCCAAGTTGACGGCAATATAAAATCATTTCTTACTTGCGTGGCTTATGCACGGAAATTACAATGGAAAGGAAATGGCTGAAGCTACAGCAACACTTGCAAATATTGAAAAGGGGTTTAGTTCACGCCGACAGCCCTATTGTAAAAATTGTAAATAAATAATCATCCTGTAAATATTGTAAATAAATATAGTGCGGGATGAAGAGAGACTACCTCCTCGTGGTGTTCCCTGGAAACGACACGAAGTCGGCAAATGTCTTGCAAATTGTAAAAGATCACTAATGAAGTCCGAAAAGTCATAGCTTTCCTAACAGTCAGCATTTTTCTGTAGAGAATTTTAGTAACAATGTCTGTTTGAGTGGATGATGAATACATCTTGTTTCAATACATAAATTGCATTCCTTAACGCTAATTGCTAGCAGGACTCGCATTAGACCTCAGTACACTTCCCTGCGTGGTACGGAAAAATTGAGGTTTATTTCGAAATAATTAAAGAAAAAGTTTCTATTGAGAACAAAATTCTTTAGTTCGCTCCTCTTAATATATGGTAAAAGGTTGCCACTCCTATCATATCAAATTTTGGGTGGGGGGTTGAAAGATGGAAAACATTTTCGGTTTCTGTAATTTCTGTAAAATACATCGTTAAGTGTGAGGTTGAGCGAAAATTATGCCCTACGTAAGATTAATCAGAACCCAAATTCCAATGAAAAAGGTCTTACGCATAACTGTGCTGCAACTAATGGTTGACATGATATCGTGGGGGCAAAATCAGCTCCGATTTCTAATTTGACTAAGGCTTCTCTTCCTCACCCAAGGAGTGTGAATGTCCCGTGGCAGCTGCCCGGGACGGCACAAGCCGAGCGCTCAGTCACACCAAGCGGCAGAAGGTAGTGGAGCAGCATTTGCGACACACCCTGGGACGGTCCCTCAGCATCCCGGATTTCTCACAAGTGTCGCCGCAGTCCAGTTTCTCACAAGTGTCGCTTCTCACAAGTGTCTACAACTCACGCGACTCACTGCATTTTCATGGGGGGCCTGCACTTTCGCGAATACGGAAAGGGTCGTACATCAATTGGGCTTCAGCGCCTGGCAGGGGACTGACCTCGGTCGAGTTTTGCCTGTTGTATGGAGGGCAAAATGACCTGTGAGCCATCCGAGTGTCTCCACAGTTTAGGTGTTTACCGTTCCGGTGCGTCAGAAACGAAGACTGCTGGCGTCAACTGACTGTCTTCATGATTCTGAGAATTCTTGCGGACGGTGTCCTGCCTGGTGCGACTGTCTGGCGAGGGATGGCCGGTGGTCTTGGCTCGCTGTTTTCGTAGCCGGTCAAACGGCAAGTTCAGTGTCCCCAGCTAAATAGCAGAGGCATCATTGGTCAACTTAAGAGGAGGCCAGTTGATGCCATAAAGCCCACCACGAAACAGGAGGAAACGATCGCTATTGGCGCGGATGATGTTCTCAGATAGTGTGAGGGAATTTTGGAATTAGCACTGAATACGGATTCGCGGCTTTTCGAGGGTAGTAGGTAGTTGAATAAAGTTGGCTTCGCTCTTGCGCGGCCGCAGGGCATTCGGAATCTGATCTTCATCAGAATTGGACGGTCTTGCGACTAGTCGCGCTTTTCGGAGTCGTTGTGGAGCATGACTTTGGTCATACTACATTTTCTTTCTGCGACTTAAAACACAGACCGTTGCTCTGCGGCTTCGCACCTGTACCAACAGGGCGAATTTAGGCGGTTTTGGTGTGTCTCTTCCTGGAGATACATCCTCGTGCATCCAAGAGTGCCTCTGATTCGGCCACGCGAACAGAACTTAGGATTCTCGGACAGCATTCGAGGCCATGTGTTGAAACAGAGTTGCTGCACAGCAGGACTCGGCGCCTACATCATCAGGACGCTGCCTACCGACGACGTGCTGCAGGTTTCAGGACTGGTAAAGTATCTTGCGGCTCCGGTATTGTAAGACCTATCGTTTTTATACTAAAGTCGTCAACAACAAATTCACATAACAGCTCTTATCCACAGTATACAACAATAAAATTATACAAGATTATGTAAAGATTCTCATCTTCCTTCTAAAGGGCAGAATCATTAGGAACAATACAGTAGAATGATAATATCTTCTTAATAGCAGAACGGCTCAGACATCTTCCAGAGCTGGATGAGAAATTTCTTCGTGCTCTTATTTGGCTAATTCCTTCCACTCTCAATAGAATTTCAACAGCACTCCCTTGACGACACTTTGTTGCAAGCGCACCTTGTTTGTTTTCTGCGTGTTCCCATTTGAGCTCTCACTACTAATCGCAATACTGCGTTATTGTCGGGGGAGTAATATTCGATTCGCCGCACGGAGTGGCCGCGTGGTTTGAGATGCCATGTCATGGACTGCGCGGCCCCTCCTGCCGGAGGTTCGAGTCCTCCCTCGGGCATGGGTGTGTGTGTTGTTCTTAGCTTAAGTTAGTTCATGTTAGTTTCAAGCAGTGTGCAAGTCAAGGGACCAATGATCTCAGCAGTTTGGTTCCATAGGAATTCACACACATCTAAACATTTTGAACAATATTTGATTTATTGGGACTTCCAGTCATCATTCGTCTATTGCATCACAGGAAGTAGGAGCCCCTTGTTCTCGAGGCAACTCTTATTCTCATAATAGTTCAGTAAACCCTATCCTTTAACCTACTGTTTGTATCGACAATCAAGTACCTTTATGTTCTGATTTATAATAAATCTCATAGTAATATTTAATCGGCATATCATTTCACAAATAGAAGTAGAATCCCATTTCCTGTCGTTTATTATGATAAAATTTCTTTTTTTTGCTGAGTAATTAAAACTTTTACTAAATTATTGTGAGTGTCCACTCCTTACTTTACTAACGAGCAGGTTCCACCATCAGTTCCTTTCGTTACCATCTTGCACGCAATTAATTAGGTGGTAGGAAAGGAGGGGGTCGAGTGCATGCATGTCTAGTTCTCATGCAAAGTTCGCCTGAATTAAAGAGGTACAAACTCTTCTGCACCCCAGCACCTCACAGGATAAGGAGGTATAGGTTTGGTGGAATGTGTCGGTAGAGCTACTAAAGCGTATTAAGGTTGGAAATTAGAGGGAAAAAATAGGATTATGGGAGTCAAGTTCACAGATGGTGGCGTCCATAACGTAAACAGATAATCAATACTATGCCACTACAAGTAAAAGTATGCATTGTTTAAACGTTCATATAATAAAACGTTTTACCACATAACAGAGCTTCAGAACTGTACCCATGACATTTGGTACAGTACAGACAGTAACACACAACCACGCCACGATTGTTTTACACAATTTTCAACAATAAAATTAAGAAAGGGTAGTTATGTATTTCCATTTTTCTTATTAAAAACAAAGACATTATGAGCAAAGGTAAAATGATAAAAAATGCTTGTCGACTCTACACAAATGCTCCTGCACACTACTTAAGTACAGCAGCCACGAGAGAGTCTCTCGTTAAAACTATAAAAACTATGAAGATAAAATACATAATTAAAAAAAAAACACAAAAGCCTATATCAGAAGGCTTATGTTTTAAAAACTCTTTATACTACGTGAAGCATAACCGATGCCATCGAAATGTAAATTACTCCATTAATAACATTCACATAACAGCTCTTATCTACAGTACACAAAAACAAAATTATACAAGATTATGTAATGATTTTCATCTTCCTTCTTAAGGACAGAATCATTAGGAACAATACGCTAGAATGATAATATCTTCTTAATAGCAGAAAGACTCAGACATGTCCCAGAGATAGATGAGAAACTACTACGTCTTCTTATTTGGCTACTTTCTTTCACTCTCCATAGAATTTATACAGCGCACACTGGGAAACAGTGTACGACGGAGTATATCCTAGCTGCAGAGAATTAATTTTTCTCTGCAGTAGAGAGTACGTTGTGATGATACTGACGTGGGAGAAGGAGGAGCAGGCGGCGTCAGGCGAAGAGGAGGTGGAGGAGGAGGAGAAGCAGAATGAGAGGAGGAAAGAAGAGAAATAACTAAACAGCGAGGATTCGACTTGTACAAAATTTTAATTGTCCGGTGGATGTGGTGACAGCGTACACTGGAAGTGGAAGATTTATGTAGATTGATGTAGATTTCATCTTATATATAACTGACAAAAACTGCTGTAGATCTTCCCCGCATGAAATGCTAATGCTAAGAACCTTCTGCTCACGTTTGTTCGAACTACCAGCCATTGGAGATAGATTGGCGTTTCACTTATGGATCGTGATTCATTTGTGAAGTACACGGAAACTAAAATGAACTCATGGTTAGCCACATAAGAGTGGCGGTAGCAATTGATAGTAACTCGTGTGGTGTAAGACGTGATTTCGAAATGCTTTTACACTTTTCGATGTTTTTCCTCTGTAGAACATAACAGATTATTACGTGAATTTATTGAAAAGCTTTATTTAATCGATTCTTCTAAAGTTCCGTTAAGATTTCTGTCTCATGTAATGTGACTCAAAACGCCAAACACGTTACATCACATTTATTGCAGGTCCGCTGAAACTGGTTTTTCGACATTTCTTGTCTTGTTGAAGAACAGAGGTTGCGGAGCACCATACCACCTCGACATAAACGCTCTGAGATACACTTGACGTCGGACGACGTCTTGTTCCATTCCTAGAGCGATCGCCTGATGCAATTACCGTCTAGCTCTGTTGCGATGGTGGAGAGGCGATGTAACCCTGTTTTCAAGCGCGTGCTGCAGATCCAAAGACAGCTTCTCAAATGAACCAATGAGTGGTTTTACATTTTTAAGAAGAAGCATATTTTAATTAATGATGTACTTTGCTATGCTGTAAAGACTCACTACTCCATTAAGTCCTTGGTACGTTTAGGAGTTACACAACTCCCCAGTGTCAAAGGTATACTAATGAGTTACCTGTATCTTTATTTCTCACTGCATGACTGTGTGCAATTAATTGTCTCCTCTTTCATTTTACAACTCTAGTAGATGAAAAATGAAGGAAGTCACGAATACCAAACTAAATGAGTGATTTAACCTAGTTACGGCAAACTTTCCAAAGAGCAGTTAGAGCGGAAGGCTATGCTTTCTTATTAATCAGTTCATATGTCAGTTGAATGGGCAACAGCGTCTGCCCCGATAGCCCTCTGTAATAAAATAACCGAGTAAAGGAATCAACGATCAACTTGAACGTATGTCTTGTGGCGTCCGCCCAGACAAAACGAAACGAACTATACAGAAAAAAAGTATAGCTGGGTTGTCAGCGAGACGGAATGCCGTGCTAAGAGGCTAGGGTTCGATTCCCGGCTGGGTCAGAGACTTTTCTCCGCTGAGGGACTGAGTGTTGTGTTGTCTTCCTCATCATCATCATCTCATCCTCATCGACACGCATGTCGCCGAAGAAGGGTTAACTCAGAAGACATGCACAAGGCCACGGGTCTACCGGGCGGGAGGCCCTAGTCACACGACATTTCAGTGGGCAATAGCGAGATATAGAATGTGCTATACACGTTTTTAGTTTCATCAGATTTTTCGAATTTCGAGGACTACATCTACAACATGAATGAAGATAAAATTTTCGGGTCAATTTCGGCTTACGCATATGGCAATAATTTAATTTTTTTTAAAGAATTGACCTATTTTACAAATGCATATGTTTGGGTACTTATTACAGTTACAGTTATGATCAAAGTTCTCGTTTACTATGGACAAACGTTCGATGTACCATGCAAGTTGCTGTAACCAGTCTCATTTGTTACATTATATTTACATCACATACTACAGTGTGTCACATTTATCTAGACCACCTTAAACACTTTTTTTCCAGAAGCAAAGTAAAAGAAGTATCAAGCTAATGTCGAGGGCATTAACCAGCATGACCGCTTTTCTTATATCTTTTTTCGTTAAAAAGGTAACAATAACAGTAAATCTTTTTTTAAAATAGCACACTACATTTCGTATTCGGAAGTCCACTTCCTCTCCTCAAGACCTGTTCAAAAACGTATCACGGTTTCGCCTAAACACAACATTCTGCCTCATAAAAAAATGAAGTGGGGATGTTTGATACCATCCATCAGATGTGCCGAACTGAGTGATGGAAACTGACAAGAACGTCCATGTGTAGGACGATAGATTTCAGCATTGCTCTTAGTGTTGCTTGCTGTAGGGATTTAGAAGGAAGCACACTATGTTCCCGCACGTTACCTGGAATTGTAGGAATATCGCCGTGTGGAAAATTTTTAATGAATCTCCAAAGAATAATGTTCCTGTGGTTGTCAGCAAGCGAATGAGGCGTTTCTCTCCTGTATCTCAGTGAGAGTTAGAGAAGTTACGCGTTTAGTCAAAGTTACGACGAGAACTTAATAATTTGCAAATAATGCAACTCAGTACAATAGAACAGTCGCGTCATGGAGGCAACCCACAATGAGGATAGATGATTTTTCTAAGATGCGCACAGGAAAGTGCGCCACAGGAAAAATCCCTGCTTCTATACAACAGTTTACCTTACAGAAATCCATCCTCGTGTAGTTTATTTGTAGATAAGCGTGGTACTTATTTAACAGGTAGTTAAGGAAAACACACTAATTACGTCCGACAGTACGTGTCCGAATAATCCGCCGCCAGCCTCGCTTGCATTGTCCTGGAACATGTACAAAGAAATGATCAGGACGTAAGGTGGTGGGCTTGAATCAATCATGGAGCCCACACAATAGATAGATCTAAATAATCTTCATCGATCAAATATATCTACAACTAAGATACATATCTGTTCGGCTTGAGCCCCTCATGACAGTAAGAAGATAAAAGAGCAGTATCCGCTCATTTTCCTTCACTGACTTTGTATTCACGAGCTTTACAACTTCTGGAAGCTACGCTGTGTTAAATGCTATCTCTGAATATTTAGCAGTAATGTTTATCATAAATAAGTTTTTGCAAGTGAGACATCGTTTTCTTATTTCACATCATTACATACCAATTATGAGAATAAAACGTAGGGCAAAAAGGACACGATAATATGAAACACTTCGCTTATCTACTTTTCCTCTACGACCAGCCCTCCTGACAGGATACCTTCGGCTCAGAATACAAAGTGCACGCGTGGCATCATGTGTTGTACGTCCATGTGGTGGTACCACATATGAATTCTGATTATTAGCGGCACATCATCCTGTAGACTAGGAAGAATTTATGTGATAAAGTTGGCACATACCATGAATGAAGTGGGTGGCAATAATTTTAGTAACAAACATCCCTACCAGACATTAATTTCCACTGTTGCTGATATTCCATCCTTCTAAGCCATGCAACTATCGGTGTAAGTATACATGACAAGAATATTTGGTGACATGTTAGAATTCGACGTACACCTGTCCCAGAAATGCCACTGCACTGTTCTAACTCTCATGTGTTGACGTATGGAATAATTGCAACAAAACCGACAAGCGTAAGTTCGAGGGGGGGGGGGGGGGGGGCTTCGCATGAGTAGGTTCTGTTTCCTGAAATGTCACAACAAGACGAGGAAACTGGTCAGAATGTCAATCTCTGTACAGTTTCTCTGCCTGAGTTGACGTATCATGTAGTCACGAAAACACTCCATTTTGAATATTAATAAGTGGGAAACTTGGTCTTTAAACCTGTTCATTGTGGGTAAAAACGTAGTGTAACGTTCAAATTCGCTCATAGTATTGACCATAGACAGTGACAGATCAACGCGTTGGGTGAAAAAATCCAGAGTTGCGCAACCACAGTAAAGTAAAAGTTATGAAGACTGGGATTTTACTCAAAGACTGCCTTTATTCTGCACAAATTATAATTTAAATGTGCTACAATGCTCTACCGCAGGTAACTGTATTGTTACTAAACGCATATTATTGCAATTACTGTTCTGCTAACTTACATTCTCCATAGGTGAGTTGCATTTCTACCATTTCCTCTTTAATGTACGTGTTGTGACACGAACATTTTGTTAAAGACGTTTCAGTGAATGTTCAGTCTGCATTTTCCTTGTGCTTCCATTTGTTTACCGTCAACTGCAGCAAGTGCACGAGAAACGTAATCTGGGTACTTGCACTGTGTGCTTATGCAATGGAGTGAAACTTACTTTTGTGTTACGTTTTTAATAACCCTTTTACGGGAATCTTACTCTGTGATATGTTTTAGAACAGGTCTTGCGCACAAGAAGTGGATTAACGAAAAAAATTATACTGTGATGTTTAAGAAAACGTACTACTGCTCATATCTTAGCAACGAAAAATGCAAGAAAGACAGTCCTACTGGTTAATGTAACCCTTGCAGCCAGACGACATATGCTTGACATTTTTTTTTTTTTGGTTTACATCTAGGCCCAAAATAATTGGGAGTGGGGTAGATACATGCGACCTGCCTGCAGTGTGTGATGTAAATATAGAATGACAAATATGACTAGCTACAGGAATTTGTATCTTCAGTTGAAATTTCGATTAAACTGTGACACTATAAATTAACAACAGAGAATACTGTAGCTCCAGATACGCATGCAAAAGTATGGGAAAAGGTTTTGACCACCATCTTGAAGTTTATAGTGTATCGGTGGAGGGTACATAGAACATTTGTGCGAGGTAAGTAAAAACTGATTACAAATGTAATTGTAAAAAGTACCCCAAGGTTGTATATGCATCCATGTATACCTTTGTAAAATAGTCTGTTTCTTATGAAAACAGAAATTTTGTAGTCCTGTGCATAATATCAAATTGATCCCATGATTTTATCTTAAAAAAAGAAGAGACAGTGTTGTAAAATCCAAAGAACCTATTGAAACTCCCTCTATACCTCAAGCTAAGGTTTCAAGTGGATATTAGAAATCGTTAACACCCGGCACATCGGACAAAGAAACTGATTAATAAGACTGTTCAAAATGTAGTGCAAAAGTAAATGGAGTCTGTGACTGATAAAACAGCAGTGTCACAAGTAACCGAAAAGTAGTACCTAATGTACATCCATTGCTCACAAACTGACACAGATACATCAGATTATTGAAGTATAATCCGCCAGAACGCGTACTGAATGTGACTGGCTAAAGCAATTTGGATTTTAAATTCAGATTCATAACAGTCACGGTCACGCATAACCTAAGACGTTCGTGTTTAAAACCACCCAAAGCGGATGTAAGGTGTGGTACGTTGACAGAGTCGACCGTAAGTAACTACAAAAGAAATTCACATGACGTGAAACCAGATGCCGTTACAAGCCATGTTGAAATATCTAGATCTGTACGATTTGTACTATCGATCCATCGGTAATACAGTTCATTGTTAAGAAGTTCTCTTACGTGGAGGTACCAGAGCGGTGATGCTCCGTCCTGTTGAAAACTGAAATTTTCAGCGTGTTCTCTCAGTTCTGGAAAAGTCAAATACCCAACTTAACCAGGTACGCGAGTCACGTTACAGCATTTTTCGTGAAAAAGAACGGGCTGTATATTTTTTCTCGGTAAACAGAGCAAAGCGTATGACGCTTTTGAGAGTATCCCTCGTGCTTAAATATTCTATGGTCCTGTTGGGTTTACCATATTCCTCCGTCATGACCGTTTTTGCATTAAATGGAACGCTACCACATCACTGAACTCTAAACGTGAAAGTGTATTGTTATTTTCCATTTCTACGCTCTGAGTAAATGCATTTTAAATACTCTCAGTAATTGTGTATTTTTTAAAAAACGTAAAGTTTGAGAAAGCAAATGAATAATTCAAATTTCTATATGAAACGGGACAGTTTAGCCTGAGATATCAAAAAGTTCAGTTTCACCACACTCCAGCGATTCTGTTTCACCATAGGTTAAATAAAGCACAGTATTAACTAATATATTTATTTCAGTTAACAGGTGTCCCATAATAACATATCCGACATGATTAAACATACTGTTAAGAAACATTTCAGTTAACAGGTGTCCCATAGTAATAGATCCATCATGATTAAACATACAGTTATCAGACCACAAAAAGTAATGAGCCACTATGAAAAATCACTGTATACAAATGGGTAACGATGAAAGACTTTTGAGTAAATTTTAAAAAACTTCAGCAACAAGTAATAAAGTTAACATCCAGCACCGAATGCAGCATAAATAATACTGACGAGTTACCAACCAGACTTGAACCCAACGGGCAGGAGTATTTATAACACAGACTGACAGAAACTTTTGGCAATGTACACAGCTTGACGTTAAATCGGGATTACTGAGGCTGGTTCCATAAAAGAGCGTATAAACAAGAGCGCACACATTTCTTCAATTAAGACTGGAAAATTAAACTTGATTTATGCTGTGTACACATTATATCACACAAGTAACTAACTTACTATTCATAAATTATCAACAGATAAAGGATGTAGGTTGTAGGCTGCGGTAGGTACTGGGAGATGAAGAGGCTTGCACAGGATAGAGTAGCATGGAGAGCTGCATCAAACCAGTCGCAGGACTGAAGCCCACAACAACAACAACAGATCTCAAAGCCAGCTGACAAAAATAACAGGATATTAAAAAATTTATCAGTGTAAATTAGTACAACTGGTAAGTACAACCGACGTTAACTCAAGCCCAAATCGCACAATATAAAGAACCCTAATGCACAGAAGATAATCCGAGTAGCAGCTTGTACAGCGTACACATTGAGGTGCTCAGCAAACAAATGCAAACGGCTCAACCTTTCTATTTTTCCCGTGATTTCTGTATATGCGTGCCAATACCAAGGCTGACTTCCAACAAATCCGGGTGACGTATATCTTGAACATGTAAACTGACAGATTAGTAACACACACTATTACCTAAAGTGACATTCAATTCCAGCAGTTGCTTATAGCTTCCATGTCCCAAATAACTACCGACATTTGCCACACCAGTGGTCAACGGCTGAAGACGAAATAATCCCGGGCGTCGCAAATTCGGTGTGACTGAGAGCGCGCATGTCCCTAGCGGGACACGAAGGAGGCACTTGCCTCGCTACAGGCAAGAATTTGTTATTGAAACAACGCACGAGACTGTATCAGTGAGGTGGTAAGTAATTTTAACAGACAGGAATACACATTGAAGTTGATATCGAAAATACTCAACTGATTATGTGACTTAGCTGCTCACAATGACTGGGGATGTAAATATGCACTTCGCTGCCTGACGAATGATTTGAGTTTTCTATGGTGAAATAAAAATATGTAGTAATCCATAAGTTTCGGTTTCTTGAACAAACAGTATGCAAAAATTGTATTCAGAATAATATTGACGTGAGTTATTAAAAGCCTGCAACCACAGCATATTAATAGTTAGCTAACAGACAACAACTAACTAGTTGTCGTGCACTGCCGCCCCCTACAAACACATGACGACAATAGCTGCAGCTTATTAAGTTGTTTTAACTTGAAAATTGAAGTTACATTTAATATTCATTGAAAAGTTTGGTGAACTATGTTGAAAATTTGATACTACAAAGCGTATTAACGACTTCTGAATGATGAAACGATTAAAAAACAATAAAAACCACGTAGGCTGACAATTCTGTTACACAGGATGACCTATATATATATATATATATATATATATATATATATATATATATATATATATGGTCACAGGCCGAAAATTACCAGTAATGTCATATATATATATACCAGTAATGTCATATATATATATATATACTGGTATATATATATATATATATATGACATTACTGGTAATTTTCGGCCTATGACCATTTTCATATGTATTGCATCGGTGATGTGTGTGCCAAGGTCCAAGAAGCTAGTTGTTAGGAATAAATTAGGCCTATTTACATGGCGCTTTGGAAAATGTGTGCCTGGAAGCAGTTTGTGAAGTGGAAGAACATGTAGGTAAACTTTCGACATATTTTTGTAGCAGCAAGTATCTTTTCCCAAATAGCACAAAACAGGTTTTAAATATGGCATGAATCACCGACGCACTATTTGAAAATGTCCACAAGCCGAAACTGAGCAGTAATGTTTTATATGCTTTTTTTTAAAAAAAGATTCATTATTTAGAAGTGACTTCGAGACTGTAGATCCAAAGACATAGAAATTAACTTTTAAAAGGTTTCTTACGATCACTATCAAGGTACAAAAACATTTTTAGATTGAAAATTAGTAAAATACATTTTGCAAACGAGGACAAGAAGTTAATTTTAATTTATATTATAATTAATAAGTAAACCACATAAAAAATTTCTTTGAATCTTTGACATATGATTGACAGGCTGAAACAGTCAAAAATTTGGTCGAAATTTCGTAATATTTTTAATTTCAAGTTGTTACAGTGTGATACTGAATGTAATAAAAAGTGTTTTTACACCAAAAAATAATAACTTGAGATCTAATGGTATAGATAAAATACTAAATTTGTGTAATGTGGTACTACTAAAACAATTTTAAGTCAAAGAATGAAAATCACAGTTATTAACATTAATATCGTGATTTCTGAGTTCACTAACTTAACTAAACATTCTTAATGTGTCTTCCTGTACTTGGTGCTTCGGTATTACACGAAATAGCTGTCTGAAAGGAATCGTGGAATCTTCGTTCGAAAAATACGTAATACCTGGTGTTGTGTCACTTACAAGAAAGCAAAATGGTTTCAAAATATCCGATTTGGTCCGCTATATTGCATCTAGTTTTGATCCTCTCTCTGTTACCTTCTGGTAGGAACTGAGTCATTTCACTTGCCGGTCTGTAACTTGAGTGATTTAAATACAGGGTGTAAACGGTACAAGGCGCCAAAATTATACAGATGGCACATCTCGCAATGCTTGACAAAAAAGTCTAGTAACATATTGTGGTGGCACAGCCAGACACCACACGTGCTAGGTGGTAGCTTAAATCGGCCGCGGTCCTGTAGTACATGTCGGACCCGCGTGTCGCCACTGTGTGATCGCAAACCTAGCGCCACCACAAGGCAGGTCTCGAGAGACTGACTCGAACTCACCCCAGTTGTATGGACGACAGAGCTAGCGACTAGACGTACGAAGCCTTTCTCTCTCATTAGCCGAGAGACAGAATAGCCTTCAGCTAAGTTAATGGCTACGAACTAGCAAGGCGCCATTAGCCTTACAGTGATTGTAATTAGAGTCTCACTTGTGTTCACCATAGAGATGTACAAGAAGACATTAAAGATAAGTATATGAGAAGCTCCGTTCTTTTCTTCATAGCATTAATTACGTATCCTGTTCCAGTACTTCACGCCCGTCTGCGTTAGTCTCGCGTGCCTTTTTAAGCCACCTCTATCTACAAGGTGTTGGCCCAGCTGCCGACACATCACATGTTTGCGTATTTCCTACGGTTGTCCCAGAAAAAAAAAAAAAAACAGTTCGTGTCTGGATAATGGTTTTGGAAAAGTAGATACTTGGCCGTGCACGTACGTAAGCAATCGGTTCCTGTTATTGCCCGCGGCGCATATTGACATCGCGAGCGTAAATCGTAAACACATAGGCAACTGCGGCCTGAGTGGCTGCGTCATTGTAATACACCGAGCGACGACAGTAGGCGAGTAACCTGTGCAGATGTTATTGCAACTCTGTTACCTGTTAGGATGGAAAGGAGATTTACTATAGCTGAACTACGCGATATGCATTTAATTTATGGCGAAGCAAAAGGTGTTGCGAGGGCAGCTGTACGAATTTATCAAGAACGCTTCCCACAACGACGACTTCCTGCACGAAAGACAGTTGCTGCCGTGCAGCAAAGGTTTGTGTCATTGTAATTCTCTACTTGTATGCGATTATTATGCATTTACATCTTAATAGAGTACAGTAGTTATAGGCACCTTTGTAAGTTTTCGTCCGTATGCGAAACGTATCTTCTGTTCTGATATGCTTTCCGTTTTTGTTACACCATGACAGAATACAACTGACGAGTACGTATTTAATTTCCTTAGATTGAAAGATACTGGCTCTTTACTGCCCCACGCAGCAGGCAGAGCCCCACAACGAGCCGATCGTACATTGGAGACTGAGGAAAGAATTCTGGACCGCATCCAGGAGGATCCTTCTCACAAGGGAACCTCCCCATCGCACGCCCTCAGATTTAGTTATAAGTTGGCACAGTGGATAGGCCTTGAAAAACTGAACACAGATCAACCGAGAAAACAGGAAGAAGTTGTGTGGAACTATGAAAAAAAAATAAGCAAAGTATACAAACTGAGTAGTTCATGCTCAAGATAGGCAACATTAAATACGGTAGCAGCTCCGTAGCGCTGTGGTCCTGTGATTAGCGTGAGCAGCTGTGGAACGAAGGGTTCTTGGTTCAAATCTTCCCTCGAGCGAAAATTTTAATTTTTTATTTTCAGACAATTATCAAAGTTCAGGCACAGACACACAATCAACTTCGCTCTCCAAAGTTCCAGGACATGTTCAGATTTGTTTAGACATATGTTGGATTTCATGGTGTACACACGGAAAAATTTGAAAACGTTGAAAACATATGTTTTGACAGAGCACAGGGAAAACTGTGCGACTGTGAAACTGTTGCATTCATTTGTTGCAGTTTATGAGACAAACTCTTGTGATTTCATCACTTTTTTGGGAGTGATTATCACATCCACAAGAAAGCCTAAATCGGGCAAGGTAGAAGAATCTTTTTACCCATTCGCCAAGTTTACAAGTTAGGTGGGTCGACAACATATTCCTGTCATGTGTCGTATAGAATATATCAGACGTGTTTTCCTGTGGAGGAATCGGTTGACCTATGACCTTGCGATCAAATGTTTTCGGTTCCCATTGGAGAGGCACGTCCTTTCGTCTACTAATCGCACGGTTTTGCGTTGCGTTCGGAAAACATAGACTCTAAACTTATTACAGTGAACAGAGACGTCAATGAACGAACGGACAGACCATAACTTTGCGATAATAAAGAAAGTAAAATTTTCACTCGAGAGAAGACTTGAACCAAGGACCTCTCCTTCCACAGCTGCTCACGCTAACCTCGAGACCACGGCGCGCCTGAGCGCACACTGTCCTTGATGTTGCATATCTTGGACATGAACTACTCAGTTTGCATATTTTACTTATTTTTTTCATAGTTCCACACAACTTCGTCCTGTTTTCTCGATTGATCTGTGTTCAGTTTTTCAAGGCCTATCCATTGTGCCAACTTATAACTAAATCTGAGGGAGGTGTGATGGGGAGGTTCCCTTGTCAGAGTACTAGAAGCATCGCCCGCCACGTGGGTATATCGCACACTGTCGTTCATCGCACTTTGCAAGAGGAGCGTGTCCGGCCTTACCACATTCAACGCGTACAAGCATTGGAAGCATAAGATTTCCCTCCACGACGTGAATTCTCAGAGTACTTTTTGTTACACAGTGTGCAGCATGATTTTGTCAACAAAATACTCGTCACAGATGAAGCGTGTTTCACTCGCTACTGAATAACTAATTTCCATAAAATGCACGCGTGGAGTGTACGCAATCCTCGCCACGTAGTGGCAACACATTTTCAGCGACTACTTTCCGTAGATGTGTGGGCGGGTATGCTCCATAATTACATTATTGGGCCCTATATTTTACCTGCACGTTTGACTGGTAACTATTACCGAACGTTTCTAGAGGAAACATTGTTACCAACGTTGTTAGAAGACATTTCGTTAGGCATACGTCATAACATGTGGTTCCTCCACGATGGTGCTCCACCCACATTGGTTACAGAGTACGCAGATTTTTGGATAGTCAATTTCCTGGACGATGGATCGGGCGTTCGGGTACACGTCGACGGCCAACACGCAGCCCTGTTTTAAATCCAATGGATTTTTACTTTTGGGGCCATATGAAGGAACTTGTTTATGCTGAGTCAGTAAATAACGTGGACGAATTGACGCTGAAGATTTTAGATGCTGCCCATACCATAAAGGCCAATGTGCATGTGTGTGAACGAGTGCGACGAAACTGGGTTCGCCGTAATGAAGCATGTGTAGAAGCGAATGGTGGTCATTTCGAACATTTACTGTAGTATTGGTGTAAGAGCAAACGAATTAATGGGTTTTCTTTTCGTTACGATGTTGTTGTGCAGAAGGAAAATAATTTGAATTTAGTATTCGTTATGGCATTGCCGTAAGAAGGTGAAACAGTTGATTGTAATTAATGCACAACTATCTACTTGGTGAATGATTGAATTTGTACTAATGGAAATACATTGTGTTTGATATTAGCTTGTCATTACCACTACGACATTCGTTATCGACTTGTTGAGAAACAGACTGGTTGAATTCAATTCACGTAAAGCGAATTACACATCAGAATGAGATTTTCACTCTGCAGCCGAGTGTGCGCTGATATGAAATTTCCTGGCAGATTAAAACTGTGTGCCCGACCGAGACTCGAACTCGGGACCTTTGCCTGTACTGACAGAAGTAAAGCTGTGAGTACCGGGCATGAGTCGTGCTTTGGTAGCTCAGTTGGTAGAGCACTTGTCCGCGAAAGGCGAAGGTCCCGAGTTCGAGTCTCGGTTTTAATCTGCCAGGAAGTTTCGAATTACACATTCTTGACAACCCAAAAACCGTTTACATTCCTTTTTTCGGTACCACCTGATTATCACACCACGTCGTTGTACACGTCTAATGATTTCAATCCTCTGGTCGGCTCGTTGCCTTTCTCTGGCCGCCCCGTCATTGTAGGCAATAAGCTCGGTACGCTGTGTACTGTCGCTTGACGACGTAAACAGAAATGCGTTTACTATCTATCCTACGAACAATAGGTTTTAATAATACAAAAATAAAGTACATGATACAAGAAAATGTCATTAAGCTTTTCTGTCAAGCACACCGAGATGTATCAGCTGTATAATTTTGGCGCCTTGTGCCGTTTACACCTTGTATAGTGTCATGTATACTGAACGGTACCCCTCGGCATGTCTGACCAGGACTGTAGGTGCTGCAGGGCGCTGGTGGTGAGGCAGGGCCCGCTGCGGTAATGGCGCGGCAGTTAGTGCTGGCCGCTGTGCTGTTTGTGGGGGCCGCGCGTGCCGCAGCACGGAGAGCGCTGCTTACCTCGGCAGCCGGTGTTGACACTGCCGGCGCAGCGGAAAAAAGCCGCCCCTATTCGTGCCGCGTGCGTCACGCGTGGCCCAGTGGCCGGCCGCCAGTGCTGTCATCATGTACCTTCATAACAGCTGATCACCCTGGCGACTGCAGCGTTACCAGCGTTAGGTAACTGTATATGTCAAGCACAATTACTGCACCTTATCTGTTCCTAAAGGAGGACCCGTATTGTTGATAACTTTCCGTCGAATAAATAAAAGAAATAATGATTGAACTTAATGCGTTTAGGTGATACCCTTCCCGTCTGGAATAAAATAATTTAACTTACTTTACGTCTAATGAAAGAAAGAAAGAGAACTGAACTTTTTGTGCCTTGCAGCTTTCCTCTCTGAACTTGATTTTGACAACCTCTCTGATCTGATAGTCTTTACCGTACACAATGTTGTACGCCTTGTGCCTTTATTAGTAACAGTATTAATGTGACTAATCAGAAGAAGATTATTTCGACGTGAACACATAAGCTTACGCCGCGGCGCTTAGTACTGGTTGTCTATGCAGTGAACCTGAAAACATACATATATATTTCCCCACATTTTATTTTACTGAGTCGCCTCTGGATAAGGTCATCTGACTGCATGTCTCAGTATACTCACTCTGATCTATTGTTGATAATTATTTGGTTTGGCCGTCATTTACTAGGATTGCAAACATGTGAGCTGAAACTGTACTTATTATTCTTATGCTTTTTAGATTGAAGTTACTGGTTCAAAACTCAGTTTCATTATTAAATAAAAAAATTGAGAAAACTCAAAAAAAGCTAAATCTTGTGGTTACGGGGTTCAATGAAAAATAATAAGATACTGAGTGTGATAAACTTATCTATTCTGAAAATGACTGAGTATAAATTTTTAACTCTTTGTAATGATTCAATTTATAAAATTAGAGTTTGGGCATCGTTTACATAAAACAGATTGAAAGTGTAACAACGAACTTTCAATATGCAGTTAGCGCTTAAAAACCTTTGATGTCTTGATGACGTCGATTTTTAATAATTTATAATTACCAATTATATAATTATAGTATTCTTCAAGTAATATATAGCTGGTGTCGAACAGGCACACCTCTCTGTATCTACACACAACTTCACAGCGCAAAGATTGACTCAAGAGTGTTCTATCGACAATGGTGCACGTTTCTCACCACGCTCCCTATGTATCAATGCGAGGACTCTCCCGCCAACAAAGAGCTTGGTGTGGATACTTAACTGTCACCATCGATATGCAAAGAACTTAAATCATTTTACAAAACAGTTTTCTTGACATTTTTCTTACACACTATAATTGTTATTTACGTATTTCTTAGCTTATAAATATTTTTCATCAGTTTATTACTTTGATTTATTTATGTTTTGGTCTTGTTGATTTTCTATTGACATATTTCGTTGTGTTACACCTCCCCAGCTCACAGCTTCCGCTAGCAAATTGTACACAATGAAGGCGATGCCATACTGTGTGACCTTGGGAGTATCTGACACAATCCTACATGCAGATGTAAATCACACATTGAATATCGATTAATCGAAGCTAATCGTGGGAATGTAGGTGAATAAAGGGGCAGTGCACAGTCATATCAATGAGAAGAGCCCAAATTCAACTGCCGGCCCGAGTGGCCGAGCGGTTCTACGCACTACAGTTTGGAACCGCGCGACCGCTACGGTCGCAGGTTCGAATCCTGCCTCGGGCATGGATGTGTGTGCTGTCCTTAGGTTAGTTAGGTTTAAGTAGTTCTAAGTTCTAGGGGACTGATGACCACAGCAGTTAAGTCCCATAGTGCTCAGAGCCATTTGAACCATTTTTGAACCAAATTCAACTCCTTAATTACTATATATATTCTGCACTCAGGATTTACAAGGCGACATAAAACGAATGTTAAACACTGAAATCGGGAGGCAAGGGTACACTACTGTTCGGTATGAAGCTCACGTGTTATGAAGCATCAATTAAAATAAAAGTTAGAAACGTGTAATTGACGAAGCCATGGTACGTGTGAGACGAGTGAGAGAGGGAAATTTTAGCATTGAGAAGCAACAGTGAAGCATGAAGGCGCGTTAGTAGAGTTGTAAGACTACCATAGGCTACCATAGAGTACCATAAGTAATTGTAAACTATGGTTGTTTTCCTTGTGGTTTTATTCTGTTAAGGTTCTACCCATGTTGCCTAACATTGGGTGTGTTGCATATGTGGGAGTTACCTTATAAGGGCTCGCTTTCTTTATATATGCAATCAGTGTCTAACCAGAGTCCCCAAAAAACCGGAAGTGGTGAAGTACCTAGAAACTGAGGACATATAAAGGGCCAGGTGATCTATGGAACATTTTTATTTTACATAGCTAAGCTCCTGTCTCTTATTTATAAACAGTTTCTATAGCGATCTGAAACTGTCAGTAGTAGGCTACTGGGGCTCCTGACGCAATGTTGATATCAAATACATAAGTAAATTATTTAAGTTGAGCAATTAATTATCCCCAAACCCCACACACATCCCCACCCCAAGATGACACCATGTGAGTAGAGGGACAATCTGTGTGCCACCCCACTCTCCATTGTTGCCAAATTAATTCAAGATGGCGGCGATGACGTCATCCAAGATGGTGGCATGTAGACTAGGCAACATCGCAATACGTCATCCAAGACGGCGGATTTTGGCGGGAGAATAGTCCAATTGTGCTACGTCCACTAACCTAACCTCACAAAAAAATGGCGGGAATTTTGAATTTTGGCGGGACAGTAGTCCAATTGTGCTACGTCCACTAACCTACGCCACCAGAAGAAAAAAAGGCGGGAAGTTTGAATTCCAACAGGATAATACATCCAAAGACTGTACTTGTCTTTTTATTATTATTGAATTATTCATTAACATTCATTATTATTTATTATTTCTTATTATCATTTATTATTATTTACTATTATTGACCTGCCCCACTAGAAATATTCCCACCAAATTCAAATTCCAACATGATAACGGCTCCAAAACCTTACTTTTGTTTATTATTATTCATTATCATTCATTAACATTCATTACCATTTATTATCATTGATTATCATTTACTATCATTCAATGTCATTTATTATTACTACTATTATTTATTATTATAGGCCTAACTCCACTAGAAAATTGCGCCTAATTCAAATTACAACACAATTTTGTCTCGAAAACTATACTTCTGTTTATTATTATCATTTATTATTTATTCAAGATGTCGGATTTTCTCGGTGTGAAAGCCATTTTCCTTACATCCATAACAAAAATCTACCACAAGTTCAAATCCCAACACCATAATTGATTACACGTACGAGCTTTCTCCGTCACTTATCTTTTTTCACTGGTAGCCTATCATAATCGCGTCAAATAATAAACTGTTCTTATAGTAACGTAAGTCATGTCCTTTGATTTTGCAGGGTGGGCGGGACTGAAGACTTTATTTCAAGCAGTACGGTCATCACTTGTTCTCCAACACTGTCAGCACACACTTCTTTGATATTGCAGTGCAATCACCACGACGTCCGCACTCCTACTGAATTAGTTCAAATCCCTGCCACCCCCTGGCCAGCGTGCGGAGACACTGCCTACGCCTGTCACTTGAGGCGGCTAGCCACTAGCGCGGGGGCGAGCCCAGCGATCACTCCCACGTCGTAAACATGTATTCGCTGGAACTTGTCGAGTTTGACGTCACAGCAGCCCCTTGTCCGCTACCCACGTGTATTCGTCGCCTCCGCACGTTTCCCGCCAAAACTGTTTGCCTCGGAGCTGAATCACACAACGGTCGATCGATCGCTGCCACACTTTTGGTGCGACGTTCAAACCTGTCGATGCTGACCACCCACCGTCCACCACGTGTCCCAGTGTGAGCGAGAACGCAGTGCTACACTTTTGACGGCAAAGTTTCCTGGACAGTGGAATCCGCCATGACTATATAACAGCACGTTTGGACCGCACTAGAACGCCTGCTAATTGACTCGCTCTCACGCGCGCTTAATAACTGTACAATCACTGCGCCGCTGCCCCGCTTACACCACACACCCTCCATACACGCGACGGACATAGCCTTCTGTAAATACCTGCAAAATGACTCCTTATCTCTGACTTTACGGTCATGCAGGTGTGTTCCAACGTTCCAACTGACTTCTGCAAGCTCACACAGCGAAACTCCAGAGCGCAGCTAACGTACGCGCGGCCGGCTGAGCCCGCTCCATCGGCAGCTCCCTGGCCGGCTGACGTCAAGCGACCAACGGTGGCCGCACACCCCCGTGGCCAGCGCCCCAGGTAGGCGGCGAGCGGCATCTCAGAGTCTGACTATGTAAACATCTTTCCGCGACCGCGAGCACTTAACCCCGGACACGATGGAACCTGTCGACCGCGTGCCAGACAAAGGATACGTTTGGCGCCAGAGTTTGACTGACAGTGGAATCCACCATGACCTTATAACAGCGCATTTGCTCATCGCCAGAACGCTCGCTAATTCACTCTCACCACCCCGCTATATTAAATAATTCAATTTACAATTTCATATACGTATGCAAACGTGTTCAACTCCCTAATTTCAACTACTTTTCGAGGACCAGACCGGAGCCTCTTCCTCCTACGAACCAGCGGCAAGTTTGAAATCTGCCAATAAACATAGCTCACTTGTGCTTCTGCCACCAACCTAAGAAAATTGCTTCAAACTAAGCCACCAGCACTCAACCTCTTCCTACACGTTACTGGTAAATGGACTCACCCTGCACTAGGTCCATGGACCGAGGAACGAATTTACTTTATTTAGGAATGGAGTATATGTATCACACCGACATGTCCCACATCATACAGACCTGCAAATCACACCTAAATAACTCATTTATAATGTTCTAGACACACGCTTGTTAATTGTAAACAGTTAAAAATAACTCATAGCACAGTCTACAGACATGTGAACTGCTCGTAAATAATGAAAAACATTTACCTCCAAATAGCCAAACAACTGCTAATTTTCGGAAATAATTGCAGTGCATAGGCTGATGGAAGGAAGAACGAGTGTACTTTATTTATTTGCGACATATCTTGTGTTGCCAAGTGTAGTGCACTACTGGAGTTCAGAAACTGCCTTATGTCAGCCTTACATATCGAAACCTATCAGAAGTAAAAGTTTCAAAAAGATATGTCGCAAATAAATAAAGTACACTCGTTCTTCCTTCCATCAGCCTATGCACTGAAATTATATCCGAAAATTAGCAGTTGTTTGGCTATTTGGAGGTAATTGTTTTTCATTATTTACGAGCAGTTCACATGTCTGTAGGCTGTGCTATGAGTTATTTTTAACTGTTTACAATTAACAAATGGTTCAAATGGCTCTGAGCACTATGGGACTTAACATCTGTGGTCATCAGTCCCCTAGAACTTAGAACTACTTAAACCTAAGTAACCTAATAACATCACACACAGCCATGCCCGAGGCAGGACTCGAACCTGCGACCGTAGCAGACTCGCGGTTCCGGACTGAGCGCCTAGAACCGCTAGACCACCGCGGCCGGCTACAATTAACAGGCGTGTGTCTAGAACATTATAAATGAGTTATGTAGGAGTGATTTGCGGGTCTGTATGACGTGGGACATGTCGGTGTGATACATATACTCCATTCCTAAATAAAGTAAATTCGTTCCTCGATCCATGGACCTAGTGCAGGGTGAGTCCATTTACCAGTAACGTGTAGGAAGAGGTTGAGTGCTGGTGGCTTAGTTTGAAGCAATTTTCTTAGGTTGGTGGCAGAAGCACAAGTGAGCTATGTTTATTGGCAGATTTCAAACTTGCCGCTGGTTCGTAGGAGGAAGAGGCTCCGGTCTGGTCCTCGAAAAGTAGTTGAAATTAGGGAGTTGAACACGTTTGCATACGTATATGAAATTGTAAATTGAATTATTTAATATAGCGGGGTGGTGAGAGTGAATTAGCGAGCGTTCTGGCGATGAGCAAATGCGCTGTTATACGGTCATGGTGGATTCCACTGTCAGTCAAACTCTTGCGCCAAACGTATCCTTTGTCCGGCACGCGGTCGACGAGTTCCATCGTGTCCGCGGTTAAGTGCTCGCGGTCGCGGAAAGATGTTTACATAGACGGACTCTTGAGACGCCGCTTGCCGCCTACCTGGGGCGCTGGCCATGGGGGTGTGCGGGCACCATTGGTAGCTTGACGTCAGCCGGCAGACGGAGCGGGCTCAGCCGGCCGCGCGTATGTCAGATGCGCTCTGGAGTTTCACTGTGTGAGCATGGAGAAGTCAGTTGGAACACACCTGCATGACCGTAATGTCTGAGATAAAGAGTCATTTTGCAGGTATTTACAGAAGGCTATATCCGTCGCGTGTATGGAGGGTGTGTGACGTAAGCGGGGCGGGGGCGCAGAAATTGTACAGTTATTACGAGCGCACGAGATCGAGTCAATTAGCGGGCGGCCTATTGCGGTCCAAACGTGCTGTTATATAGTCATGGCGGATTCCACTGTCGAGCAAACTTTGCCGCCAAAAGTGTAGCACTGCGTTCATGCTCGCACAGGGACACGTGGTAGACGGTGAGTGGTCGGCATCGACCGGTTTGAATGTCGCGCCAAAAGTGTGGCAGCGAACGGTCGTCCGTTGTGTGATTCACCTCCGAGGCAGGCTATTTCAGCGGGAAACGTGCGGAGGCGACGAATACACGTGGTGAGCGGACAAGGGGCTGCTGTGACGTCAAACTCGACAAGTTCCAGCGTGTCCAGCGAAAACATGTTTACGACGTGGGAGCGATCGCTGGGCTCGCCCCCGCACTAGTGGCTGGTCGCCTCAAGCGACAGGCGTAGGGAGTGTTTCCATGCGCTGGCCAGGGGGTGGCGAGGATTTGAACTAATTCAGTTGGAGTGTGGACGTCGTTGTGACTGCACTGCGATATCAAAGATGTGTGTGCTGACTGTGTTGGAGAACAAGCGATGACCGTACTGTTTGAAATAAAGTCTTCAGTCCCTTCCCCCCTACAAAATCAAAGGATGTGACTTACGTTACTAAAAGAACAGTTTATTATTTGACGCGATTATGATAGGCTACCAGTGAAAAAAGATAAGTGACGGAGAAAGCTCGTACGTGTGATCAGTTATGGTGTTGGGATTTGAACTTGTGGTAGATTTTTGTTATAATGTAAGGGAAATGGCTTTCTCACTGAGAAAATCGGACATCTTGAATAAATAATAATTTATAATAATAAACAGAAGTACACCCGTGTGGAGTTGATAGTCTCCCATCGGGCACCTCCCCAGGTGGCGGATAGGGGAATGCTCTCCAGATATGGAGGGTACCGGGGAAATAAAATACCCGGGGTGGACCAAAACTATCAACCGAAATCCACTAACGTCTGCCTGGTATCCAGCGGTTAGGGGTCAGCGTCTGTTCGCCTAGATGGTGCGGCTGCAGCAACCTTCTTGATCTCAACAGTCAAGTCGTATTCCTCGTGATCTTTCCTCGGAAGGACCACCACCAAGTTAGTTTTCAACTTGAAAACCAAACATGATGATAACACAAGGAATGAATCCACTACCCCGGGCACCAGTCGCAAGGCTGGCTTTACCTGGTCATCGGATTCCGGGGGACCAGGAGCATCATGTTACGCCTAATGTTGAGAACCAGACGACGTCCAAATTATGACACACAAAACAAAGACACTTCATCGGTACACTTAATACTAATACTCTTTTCAAACTGGGCAAGATCAAACAACTTACAGACGTGCTGCAAAAATTCCAGATCAAAATCCTTGCAATCCAGGAAACACGATTTACGGACGAAAACCATTTTGATACAGACAACTACAGGATCTACAAAGGAAAACCAGCAGTTAAAACTAATGAGAAAGGACTCAAACAGTTCGGCACAGCATTTGCAGTCCACACATCTATCAGTGACTCTGTCATTGACTTCCAGTCTGCCTCAGAACGTATATCAACGCTCTCCGTCAAATCGGCCAACAAAGCATATACCTTGATCAACGCACACGCACCCACAAATAACTATAACAAGAAGAACCGACAGAAAGTGGATGACTTCTGGAATGACCTTGAAGAGACGACAAACAAAATTGCCAAACACCATGTAATAATCTTGTTAGGAGACTTTAACGCACAATTAGGTAAAGAGAAAAAAAACAGGAAAATCATCGGAATCCATACAGCTCACAAGAGAACTAACAAGAATGGGGAAAGATTGATAAGCTTTTGCGAAAATTTCGGCCTCGTAATTATGTCAACACAATTCAAAAAACCCAACAAGAAACTGTATACTTGGAAGTCGCCCAACACAATGTTGGGTGAATTTCAGATAGACCATGTGGCCATCTCCAAGAGTAACACAGCAGAAATTCTGAATGTGAAAACGAGAAGAGGATTTTTTGACTCAGACCACCATCTTCTACAGATAAAGACCAGATTACAACCCAATAGAAAAAAGCCAAAACTAAACAAAGTGCTGAGACCAGACCCCGAATACATAAAACTCAACAAGGAAAACATCTTACAGGAAATTAGTCAGACAAACACCACAAACTGGACAGAACTTGTGGACGTCCTCAAATCCACAATGAAATTGGGTCAACCCCCGAGAAGGAGAAAACACAGGTGGTGGAATATAATATGTGACCAAGCAATAGAAGAAAGGACCAATGCCTGGGAAAACTTCAATAGTCACAAAACATCAGGAAAATGGCAACAATTTCTAGTAATCCGAAAACAAACATCGAAAACTATTCGGAGGGAAAAAAGAAATTATGACAAACGGCGACTAGATGAGATAGAACAAGACTTTAAGCAGAACAACACCAGGAATTTTTATAAGACGTTTAAAGAAAAACTGCAAGATACCAGCCACCCAATCTTTGCTTAAAGAAACCGGATGGTTCACTAGAAACTAACATGAAGAATAACTGCCAAATCCTCGCAGACTATTTCAACAAACTTCTCAACTGCGAAAGACCTACAGAGGACATTCACTAGGAGACGTCTACACCAAATCCTGACGCTAAACCGCCAACCATCAACGAAATAGTAGAAATTATCAAGACACTGAAAAACAATAGGGCCCCAGGAGAAGATGGAATTATTGCAGAACTATGGAAACTAAATGATGAAAGATTAACAGGAAAAATTCACAAAATCATAATAAACATTTGGGAAACAGAACAGATACCATCTGAATGGAAATGCGCACCCATCCATCCACTCCACTAAAAAGGGGACAAAACTGAACCAAATAATTACAGGAGTATCTCACTCGTACCGGTCACATATAAAATCCTATCAAAAGTTCTCATGAATAGATTAGAAGAACAAGCTGACCCACAAATAGGAGAGCAGATCTGGAATCTGAAAATGATTCTCGAGATGAGAAACACCCGAAACACAGTGGTTACTTTTGTAGATTTTAAAAAGGCCTACGACTCAATAGACAGAGTAGTGCTCTGCAAGACGCTGGAAGAATTCAGCATTGACAGAAAGACAAGAGCAATCATTCAGGAAACATTAACTGACACAGTCTCCAAGGTTAAATTTATGGGGGATATCTCGGAACCATTTGTAATCCAAACTGGAGTGCGACAGGGTGACGGACTTTCACCATTACTCTTTAATATCATTCTTGAAAAAATCATCAGGACATGGGAAAAAGAAGTCTAAGGAATCCAAATTGGCATTAGAAAAGATAATAGATTCAATGTGAAGTGTTTAGCGTTTGCAGATGACCTTGCAATCCTCACAAATAATAGAAAAGAAGCCACTAACGCCATAGAGAAGTTACACGAAATTGCACAAAGAACTGGCCTGCAAATCTCATATGAAAAAACCCAGTACATAGAAAGAGTGCCACAAGACAAATTGCCTATTGTGACAACCCCTGGGAAAATTTTACAAGTACCACATTTTAAGTACCTGGGAGAAATCATCCAGCCATCAGGGATCAACCTAAAGGCCAATGAGGAAAGAATAAAAAAACTACAGAAAGCATTTAAACACACGTGGAACTATTATAACAAAATGTCCATATCCATTAACGCAAAATTGAGGCACTACAACACTGTCGTACTTCCGGAGGCACTGTATGCATCTGAAACAACACAAATAGGTGGGCAAACTAAAATCAAAGAAATAGAGAAACAAGAAAGGAAATTTCTCGGGAAAATTTTTGGCCCAATACAAGAGCAAGGAATCTGGAAGAAGAGACCAACATCAGAATTATATAAATACACAGACAAGATTACGGATACAATAAGGAAAAGAAGAATGCAGTTCTATGGACATATCCACAGGATGAATGAAAACAGAATTTCAAAGCGAATTCTTAAAGTCATCAATTCAGGCAGGGCAAAAACAAAATGGATAAAAGAAGTTACAGAGGACCTCAGACAAGCACACATAACAGTAAACGATGCAGAAAATAGAACTGAATTCAGGAACATCATCAAAAAACATAAATTTGACACCACAACACTGAAGAGATCAGGATGCAAATGGACAGCGGAGCGAAAGAAACAACACAGTGAACACATGAAGAAAATTTGGGCTCAGAAAAAACATAAACAATCATCATAAAGGAATTCAAGTTCAAACGCTCTCTTAAATGGGAATAATCGAAAATAATAATAATAATAATAAACAGAAGTACAGTTTTCGAGACAGTATCGTGTTGGAATTTGAATTTGGCGCAATTTTCTAGTGGAGGTAGGCCTATAATAATAAATAATAAAAATAATAATAATAAATGATAATGAATAATAATAAATGATAATCAATGATAATAAGTGACAATGAATGTTAATGAATGATAATGAATAATAATAAACAAAAGTAAGGTTTTGTGGCCATTATCATGTTGGAATTTGAATTTGATGGGAATATTTCTAGTGGAGGCAGGTCAATAATAATAAATAATAATAAATGATAATAAATAATAATGAATGTTAATGAATGATAATCGATAATAATAAAAATACAAGTACAATCTTTGCATGCATTATCCTGTTGGAATTCAAACTTCCTGCCATTTTTTCTTCTGGAGGCTTAGGTTAGTGGACGTAGCACAATTGGACTATTTTCCCGCCGAAATTCAAAATTCCCGCCATTTTTTTGTGAGGTTTGGTTAGTGGACGTAGCACAATTGGGCTATTGTCCCGCCAAAATCCGCCATCTTGGATGACGTAATGCGATGTTGCCAAGTCTACCTGCCTCCTTCTTGGATGACGTCATCGCCACCATCTTGAATAAATTTGGCAACAATGGAGAGTGGGGAGGGTCCCTGCCCCTCCCCACCCCTTCCAATCCACCACCCACACTACAGGCAGGAATTTCGAATTTTGGAGGAAATTTTCAATTTTGGTAGCTATTTCTTTGTCCCATGGCTATGATGTCCTAGCCCACCTCCACACATGGGAATTGGCGGGAAATTAAAAATGTCGGGTACTATTTCTGGGACTTGAACCTTCATCCTTCTTGAAGGAAAGCACAAGTGCACCCCCAACGCCTGAAAACTGCGCAGATACAAGACAGGAAGGTTTGGTTAGTTAACTTTATTTATTTTGGTTGGGAAAGTGATGAACAAATCGCTCCTAACTACATAGTTAATCATACAGATCATTCCTAATTACAGAAATATATGCATAGCAATAGACAAGGAGCGCCTAAAATCACAACACAGCTAAAATATTGGCAATACCATACAACTGAAGTTAGGCTCCTGCGATAAAATTTCACAATACCACTCGAAACTAGTCGCAGAGGTACTCAAACTCTACCAGTTTCCTACAAGCTGGCTGGTAGAAGGCTGGATTGGAAGGTACTGTATTTATTTTTCTCGCGGGAATTGTTCAACTGATGAGATGCTGGTTTTGGAAATAGGATTTTAATAGGTGTATTACCTGTAAGCATGTTTGGTGTCAAAGTTCACTATAGACGCCTCCCCCTGCATTACTCAACGATCACCCCGCAGCCCAGGTAATCGAAGGCAATACACGCTAATATAGCTGATGGAAAATGCCTCGCTGCTGTAATTACACGTAGAAATTATTATATAAACCATAACTCGTAAACAATAGGTCATAATCCAACACATATACTGGGGACTAGGGAAACTCATCGTCCCAACAGGAGAGAGGGTCAGCAACTGAACGTGTCTTCTCTTCTATGTGTGGTCAGGAACTAATGAAATTAGAAGCACTCTTGCCTCCCTCATCCCTCCCTCCACCTACAGTGGTGGTATAGACTTTTTCAAACGGTCAGCTGCTACCGTGTGCTGCACTCTTCTTGGCAGCATACTCGCCTCCCACCAGCGAACGAGTTGGTGCTCACTGTACGCACCCAGCTCGCCTAGTGGCGACAGAAATTACATGGTCCAGGCAGCGGGTCGTCGCCAACACAAAAGGCTGTAACGCCACTAAATAATGCGAGATAAATGGTGCTTAAATGCAACTGTGCCCTGACCGAAGCACAGCTGCATCAAGCGACCATTTACACAGTGGGCTGGTCCCCACACTGTCCTCTGCAAGTGCCTACCAATCTGAGAGGAATGTTCATTGTAACAATTGTATTGAACGTCAACACATCTCTTATCAGTGAGCATCTATTAAAAGAAGAAAACACAATTATGACGGTTATAAATGACCCACTTCGACACAGTCCATTTTCTTAAGTTTTATGAACAAAATCGCTACAGTTTGAGAGCATTCATGATGTCAAATTATAAATTGTCATGCCTGAGATCATTAAATTCTCTTTATACGGTACAATTATCTATATAGAACGGCATCTATACAGTAAATCTTTTATGTTAGGCTGCAGGATACAATTCACATCTCTCTCACCCCCCCCCCCCTCCCGTTTCCCATTATATTGTGACATCTAATGAAGTGAAAAAGGAACTACTATACTGCCGCCGATTACAGAATTGCAGAGGTTGGTACTCAATAACAATACATATGACAGGTGTATTAACTAACCTAACATCTTCTGTACAGGTCCACAATGTGTAAAATAGAAAAAGCTTCCACTATTTGACTGCGAAAACTACCGGTCACTGCAGAATTTCTTCGTTATTTCGAAACTGTCACCAGAGTCAAGAGTGAGAATTTAAACTCCAAAGTGAAAAACATCTATGTGAAGGAATTTTTTTGAGCTTGATGGACAAACTACATGACCTGAGAGCACCTCTCACGTTCGAATCAGTTTCTGTAAATAAACTGTTATGCATGTGTGTGTTACAAACATTTCAGACACGTTAAATAACATTAGAGAATACAGCCTTTAATGCAATTTGCTCACATGTCAGCGACCTATACCTGAAGAGGACCCTGTTGTTTTGTAATCTATGGAAAGTCCCGTTTTACCAATGTGATGCTGCATCAGATTGGCATTTACAAAACAAATTATGAGAGCCTATATCGTAATAGGATGTCCTATTAGATTTTACTGTGTCTCTCTCTTCCAATACATCGAAAACAAATACCGTCTGTGTGCTTACATTTCACATTTTTGTTCCATGGCCCCCCTCCACCGACCTGTCTGTAAAGTTTGTATATGCAGCTGATAATCATTCCCAATAACAGAAGATTCCTGCATTCTGCTTTTGTAAGCGATCTGCTCATTGCAGCCTGTTTCACGCAGTCTACTCACCTTTTGGGAAAACCATTATTACTTTTAGATTGCACCTTGAGCAGTATTAAAGTGTTTTCTACTTTATAATTGTAGATTACGTAGCGTGAAATAACATAGGATTTGCAGTAACAACTATTTTTAAACACGCATTCATGAAGAAAATAATAAAAAGGGTCATGATTCCACACAAATAGATACAACCAAATTCTTTTAATTTTATCTGCAATATTGGTGCAGTTTTGAGAAAACTATATGCATCCAATTCTTAACCAGTTATACCACAATATAGATTTTACTACATCTCTCCCTTCTGATATATCGAAAAATAAATACCATCTGCGTGTTGACATCGAGCATATTACACTACTGGCTACTAAAATTGCTACACCAAGAAGAAATGCAGAAGATAAATGGGTATTCATTGGACAAATATATTATACTAGAACTGACATGTGATTACATTTTCACGCAATTTGGGTGCACAGATCCTGAGAAATCAGTACCCGGAACAACCACCTCAGGCCGTAATAACGGCCTTGATACGCCTGGGCATTGTGTCAAACACAGCTTGGATGGCGTGTACAGGTACAGCTGCCCGTGCAGCTTCAACACAATACCACAGTTCATCAAGAGTAGTGATTAGCGTATTGTGACGAGCCAGTTGCTCGGCCACTATTGACCAGACGTTTTCAATTGGTGACAGATCTGGAGAATGTGCTGTCCAGGGCAGCAGTCGAACATTTTCTGTATCCAGAAAGGCCCGTACAGGACCTGCAACATGCAGTCATGCATTATCCTGCTAAAATGTAGAGTTTCACAGGGATCGAATGAAGGGTAGAGCCACGGGTCGTAACACATCTGAAATGTAACGTCCACTGTTGAAAGTGCCGTCAATGCGAATGTCGTAAATGTGAACAAGAGGTGACCGAGATGTGTAACCAATGGCACCCTATACCATCACGCCGAGTGATACGCAAGTATGACGATAACGAATACACGCTTCCAATGTGCGTTCACCGTGATGTCGCCAAACACGGATGCGACCATCATCATGCAGTAAACAGAATATAGATTCATCCGAAAAAATCGCGTTTTGCCATTCGTGTACCCAGGTTTGTCGTTGAGTACACCACCGCAGGTGCTCCTGTCTGTGATGTAGCGTCAAGGGTAAGCACTGCCATGGTCTCCGAGCTGATAGTCGATGCTGCTGCAAACGTCGTCGAACTGTTCGTGCAGATGGTTCTTGCCTTGCAAACGTCCCCATCTGTTGACTCAGGGATCGAGACGTGGCTGCACGATCCGTTACAGCCATGCGGATAAGATGCCTGTCATCTCAACTGCTAGTGATTCGAGGCCGTTGGGATCCAGCAAGGCGTTCCGTATTACCCTCCTGAATCCACGATTCCATATTCTGGTAACAGTCATTGGATCTCGACCAACGCGAGCAGCAATGTCACGATACGATAAACGACAATCGCGATAGGCTACAATCCGACCTTTATCAAAGTCGGAAACGTGATGGTAAGCATTTCTCCTCCTTACACGGGGCATCACAACAACGTTTCACCAGGCAACGCCGGTCAACTGCTGTTTGTGTATGAGAAATCGGTTGGAAACTTTCCTCATGTCAGTACGTTGTGTGTCGCAACCGGCGTCAACCTTGTGTGAATGCTCTGAAAAGCTAATCATTCGCATATCACAGCATCTTCTTCCTGTCGTTTAAATTTCGCATCCGTAGCACATCATCTTCGTGGTGTACCAATTTTAATGACCAGTAGTGTACATATATGCGCATTGTTCCAGTGGGACTGGTGACCAGTGGCCAAAGTCACTTGAACAGTTTCGTCGACTGTATTGGAGGAAAATCATATCCAACCAACTATCGATCACAAGAGAGGGTTCCTTTATTGCTCCTTCATAAGCAGTGTAATACTTTTATTTTTCAACTGTAACACATGCAAGCAGTGTATCAGTACAAAAATGGTTCAAATGGCTCTGAACACTATGGGAATCAACTGCTGAGGTCATAAGTCCCCTAGAACTTAGAACTACTTAAACCTAACTAACCTAAGGACATCACACACATTCATGCCTGAAGCAGGATTCGAACCTGCGACCGTAGCGGTCACGCGGTTCCAGACTGTAGCGCCCAGAACCGCACGGCCATTCCGGCCGGCTGTATTACTACAGCTTTGTACACCACCATCTACTTTGTTTCTCTACCTTGACTTCGAGCCCTGTGTCAGGTGCTAAACCAACATTTACATATTAGGATCCATTTGCTCTCACAGACAGCTGAACATTGCCTGATGCTAACTATGCAGCTCCCCCAACACACAGGTTGATAGAAATGAAACATAGAGGCGATGTTTCTCATTGCGAAAAATGTGGAAGATATCGAAACATATGGAAACTGCAGCATTGTAGAGATTCCTAAAAACCTATTTGAAGGTGATGACCTATCAGTTAATCTCATCTTCCATGGTGACGGGGTAGTGGATGTCTTGGTGTTCCATTTCGAAAAGAATTGTTTCTCATTTTGCAGTAATGCGCATGATAACTGTTCCACTGTTGACCATCGCCAGAAGATTTTGTTTACAACACAGCTTAAGTAGTAGAAATTATTGGTGAAAAAAAATGTGGTGGACATCGCAGCATATGGAAATAGGACGAGTCTGAAGCACTGAGGAACACTTCCAAACAACTGTCTAAGGCGATGACATCTACTCTTAATCCCTTCCTCCACAGTGACAATACGCACAGATATGCAGTGTTCTGCCAAAGCTCTCTCCATCTCAGCCAAGTGGTGTCAGTCAGTCATTATGTATTAATTAAAAGCGTATGAGTGGACGGATGAAGTGGGAAAGACACCATCGATATAGGACGAAGTAGGAGTAATATCCACTGCAGTTGATAGCATGATCAATTTTAAACACGTTACCATTTGTTCTGTAATTGCAGCGCCAGCCAGTGACACAGCTGTTTCTGTATCATCGCTAAATCACCCCTTCACTACTTTGCAGGTACCATATACTACATTGCGAATGCAGATAGATGATTGTGCATTAAGTCCATTCGGTCATATACACCAGACTTTACCAGACAGCGTCCAATACCTATGCACTTAGGTTATCCACATATTTCCAGCACATAGATCATAGTGCAGAATTTACAGTTACAAATGGCCACCTTTCCCTGTATGGACGGGTGTCACAGCGTATTCTCATATTTATAGGATGGAGTCAGAGAGTGAAAGATCACCATCTCCCCATTGTCCTTGACCATTCCTCCCTGCAACACTGTCACCAATTTAATCTGCAACTGATCAAAAGTATGACGGTCCTATACCAACTACATTACATGTCTCGTGAAGAAACAGAGCGAGATGTGTCCTTATATGCTGTTCAATGAAAACTGTTCTGCATCCATCTTACCCACAGCACACACCCAAGTGTACAAGAGCTCTCCAGATGCGTGCATGTTGAGGAGGGTAGCACCCCTTATCGGTGTGTAGTAGACATAAGAGTCTTGTAGTGGTATAACAGACGGTTAAGAAGACACGTGTGCTTTATACATGATGGGGCCCCAGATGGATGGAAACACTTCACGTAAATCTAGTGTGAAATCAATTCTGAAGTATTACTCCACTGTCCGGGGTCAGGACCAGGAAGGTACCATGATGAGAGGAATGACTGTAAAGCATGAACATACACTACTATCACTACACGGCTCTGCGCCTAAAAATGCTATATTGTAAAAGCCATTTGGTTTCCAAAGTATTAGTTGTGCGAAATGCAATGCTCATATCGGGCATACAACCAATCTGCAAGTTTCATATCCCAGACTAACTTTAAAATGATACAAATACTTCCTTCTACACTATTCCAGTGTCCTAGCAATTCATCGTTGGTGTATACCTGTCACTCGAGGTGCTTATAAACCAATTATAATGAATTCAGGGGACTGTTGTTCTCAATCTAAAATTAATAGCTTTTATACATCTTTTTATGTCAGAAACCTACGTACTCGTAACACATCCCTCATTAGTCGTGCTTATTATCAGCAGAAGTAGCGGTTTTGACGGCTGTGGCTTTGCCGCATTAGGAAATAGAGCGAGGAAAAAACTACATGAATATTTTCCGTAGTTGATACACTGAGTTACCATCGACGCCCTGGTGCACGAAAATGCACATGAGAAGGCATCAACTTCTTACAAGGGAGTAAGTACCACGATCAGTAGTCAAAGATGATGTAACAGGCTTATTGTTGTTTACAGTAGCATCAACATGGCTCTGGTAGCATTCCTGTTGTGTAAAGAAGTCGTGGTCTGATGTTAGATAGTTTTGCTCACGTGTAGGATGACAAGTCTCAATCTAGATATAGTAGGGGTCAGTGAAGTGAAGTGGAAGGAACACAAAGATTTCTGGTCAGATGAGTATCGGGTAATATCAACAGCAGCAGAAAATGGTATAACAGGTGTAGGATTCGTTATGAATAGGAAGGTAGGGCAGAGGGTGTGTTACTGTGAACAGTTCAGTGACCGGGTTGTTCTAATCAGAATCGAAAGCAGACCAACACCGACAACGATAGTTCAGGTATACATGCCGACGTCGCAAGCTGAAGATGAACAGATAGAGAAAGTGTATGAGGATTTTGAAAGGGTAATGCAGTGTGTAACGTGGGACGAAAATCTAATAGTCATGGGCGAATGGAACGCAGTTGTAGGGGAAGGAGTAGAAGAAAAGGTTACAGGAGAATATGGGCTTGGGACAAGGAATGAAAGAGGAGAAAGACTAAATGAGTTCTGTAACAAGCTTCAGCTAGTAATAGCGAATACCCTGTTCAAGACTCACAAGAGGAGGAGGTATACTTGGAACAGGCCGGGAGATACGGGAATATTTCAATTAGATTACATCATGGTCAGACAGAGATTCCTAAATCAGATACTGGATTGTAAGGCGTACCCAGGAGCAGATATAGAATCAAATCACAATATAGTAGTGATCAAGAGTAGGCTGAAGTTCAAGACATTAGTCAGGAAGAATCAATACGCAAAGAAGTGGGATACGGAAGTACTAAGGAATGACGAGATACGTTTGAAGTTCTCTAACGCTATAGATACAGCAATAAAGAATAGCGCAGTAAGCAGTACAGTTGAAGAGCAATGGACATCTCTAAAAAGGGCCATCACAGAAGTTGGGAAGGAAAACAAAGGTACAAAGAAGGTAGCTGCGAAGAAACCATGGGTAACAGAAGAAATACTTCAGTTGATTGATGAAAGGAGGAAGTACAAACATGTTCCGGGGAAATCAGGAATACATAAATACAAGTCGCTGAGGAATGATATAAATAGGAAGTGCAGGGAAGCTAAGATGAAATGGCTGCAGGAAAAATGTGAAGACATCGAAAAAGATATGATTGTCGGAAGGACAGACTCAGCATACAGGAAAGTCAAAACAACCTTTGGTGACATTAAAAGCAACGGTGGTAACATTAAGAGTGCAACGGGAATTCCACTGTTAAATGCAGAGGAGAGAGCAGATAGGTGGAAAGAATACATTGAAAGCCTCTATGAGGGTGAAGATTTGTCTGATGTGATAGAAGAAGAAACAGGAGTCGATTTAGAAGAGATAGGGGATCCAGTATTACAATGGAAATTTAAGAGAGCTTTGGAGGACTTACGGTCAAATAAGGTAGAAGGGATGGATAACATTCCATCAGAATTTCTAAAATCATTGGGAGAAGTGGCAACAAAACGACTATTCACGTTGGTGTGTGGAATATATGAGTCTGGCGACATACCATCTGACTTTCGGAAAAGCGTCATCCACACAATTCCGAAGACGGAAAGAGCTGACAAGTGCGAGAATTATCGCACAATCAGCTTAACAGCTCATGCATCGAAGCTGCTTACAAGAATAATATACAGAAGAATGGAAAAGATTATTGAGAATGCGCTAGGTGACGATCAGTTTGGCATTAGGAAAGGTAGAGGGACGAGAGAGGCAATTACGTTACGGTTCAAATGGTTCAAATGGCTCTGAGCACTATGGGACTCAACTGCTGAGGTCATTAGTCCCCTAGAACTTAGAACTAGTTAAACCTAACTAACCTAAGGACATCACAAACATCCATGCCCGAGGCAGGATTCGAACCTGCGACCGTAGCGGTCTTGCGGTTCCAGACTGCAGCGCCTTTAACCGCACGGCCACTTCGGCCGGCCACGTTACGGCTAATAATGGAATCAAGGCTAAAGAAAAATCAAGACACGTTCATAGGATCTGTCGACTTGGAAAAAGCGTCCGACAGTATAAAATGGTGCAAGCTGTTCGAGATTCTGAAAAAAGTAGGTGTAAGCTTCACAACTACTGTCGTTTCAGGGATGGCTTAAATTTTCAAGACACTTTAAGTATACAGGGCCTATGTGATCTGGGCAATGAAGTTCCAACAACCCAAGGAGGTTCACTTAATTCTAGAAGAAATGTTTCCGCTAATTACTTCATAAACTATGCTGGAAAAGTACCATGTCAAGACAAATGTATTTAAATCTGGACAGTATCAGTCTAATGAACAGTGAAGCAATGTATTGTCGAAAGTGAAAGGTGATTTCATTTATGTCACTATTGAAATAATGTAATTAAGTAGTTTGTGGCTGCAGTACAAAATGCTGAAGTAATTTTTTTTTTTAACTTTCATTATTAACTGGAGATTTGTTCATTGAGATCATCGGCTCTCGCCAGGGAGCTCAAAGCATTTATTGTTTAAAGCTATTTCAAGTTTTGAATGCCCGCATTCGAGCAAAAGCACCACCACTAGAACACAAACACAAAATAGTTTAACGATGATACCTACCTATATCATTTTCTCCTGATCCAGTTTCGCAGCAAAACCCTCGCAAAACTCTTCACACACTTGAAACCAAACGGCTCTCTTCTTAACTCGATCGTGATACTCTTTGTGAGAAGTATCCCATATTTCTGGGTAGTTTTTCACCTCTTCAATAAACAATTCGACGTCGAAACCGGTTGCATCAATGGCAGGCTGACTGGAGCTGTTGGAGTGGCTGCGAACACGTGTGTGCTGCACCATTCACTTGCAACGACTGCTGTTCCGCGGCGATCGGCGAGATCGCTGCGACGCAGCAGTGGCTTGCGAGCGCAATTCGCTCGCCGCGATCTCGTTGCTATTTCTCATCACTACCGCCGTAGTGTGCGCCGCTGCATTGTTTCACATGCTCTGCTGAAACGCGCGAGAAACTGACGTTGCGATCGTGCGACAATAAATCGCTCGTGTGCATCGAGCCTAAGGCTTTTAAGCGATTTTTCCCACGCAATACTGTGTCCACTTTGACCGTTTTCTAACTATTCAACAGCTCCTATGCAACAATAGGGAGAGAACAAAAATATGGGAAAACCAAGAGCATTACCGTGGCCAGTAGGGCGTAAGGAAACAGTAGGCATTACAGACAACTTACAGTCGCTTCTGAACGGGTAAATACAGGTCCTGTATGGTTTTCAAGGGGTCTTATACCATAATTCTTGCAAAAAAGGGGCAGGTAATGATGTTGGAGGTACTTCGCGACCATGCGCACTTCTCTTCAAAGTAGACCGCAAAGGCTAACTAATACTGAGATCTGCCGGCTGTTTTGGCCAGAGGAAATATGACAGTGCATCCTTGTGCTCACGAAACAGGTGACCTGCTTCCTCGGAACACAGCATCACGATTGGGGAACAGGTATTTCACCATGGTGTTGACCCGATCAGGCAAAATGGTCGCATGATCACTGGCAATAATGCGACTTTGCAAACTAACCGTAGGAACCATGAAATACAACGATATGGCTTTGCGAATCAACGCCGCACCGCCACAATATTTCAGTCTTGGCGAGTAAACTCGGCCGGAAGTTGGAAACAGTGAAACAGGACTCATCCGACCAAATGACATTCTTCCTTTGCTCCATAGTCCAGGTTTTATGGCTTCGGCATCACGTTTTCGATGAGTGGCTTTGGAATTTTATCAGGTCCCGTATCCATTGGTTGAGCAGCTCTGTACGTTGTGTTTCGGTACTGACAAGGTTCGGGAGTGACTTCTGCCGCTATCGTCCTCTTATTTTCTAGGTGAAAAGTTAATATCTGTAAAGGGGACACACGTCTTTGATACCACAGGATACCTCCTAACCTTTCATCCTGCGTGTGCGGGTTCGTCTTCGTATTTTCAAATGGGAACCCGTCCATTTCTATCGCATATTTGTATTCAAGGCCAAAAAGTGCGTACGATTTACTCGAACCATTGTTTTATAGAAAAGTGTTACATCCACATGGTTGTCACTGCATCACACTAAACATAGTTTATAACAAGATTCTGAGTTGTCTAACCATATTGTACTGTACTGCAAGCTGTCCCTTCCTATAATCATAACTATATGTTTGAGTGATGGTAAATCTTACTATTATTATGCGAACAGAAGTAATTTCTTCTCAGTAACCATCGAATCAAGAACTATGTATTTAATACTTATAATTGAGAGGTGGCATGAGCCCCCTCTCATATTTCTATCTTATGATCTTCCTCTCTAATTGCATGCGGTGAAAAGTTGCTATTCCTTCACACGCGGAGTTCCCACGCAGCGTCTCTCGTCACCCAGGTGGTCCGGTAACAGGCGGGCTCTGATGATCTTGAAAGGGTAAGCCGACGGGTGTGAGGGAGTCGAGTGAATGCTTTCCAGACGCCGACCTTGTCAAAAGACACGCCCGGAGGGGCCTGAAGTAGCGGCTAGGCTAGAGGTTCCGTTACTTCGCAGAAACTTAGCGAAAACACTTTCTGCCGGGCTACCAGCAAGGTGTGGGAATGACTTGTGTTCCCAAGCAGCCTTGGCGCGCAAATTCCCGCGTTTTCTGCCGTATAGTAACTGTGATTGGCTTGCTCAGGGCATAGCTCTGTGACGTAGCAAAATCGGCGCAGAAATTGGCGCCAAGAATCTCCATTGGTGGAATGGTAGTGCTCCGGCAATAGAGTGGAATTTTCCGCCGGTTTTCGAGTTGCTGAGTGGAATGGTTAACCACGGCCACTGTCATGGGAGCGGGAATGTTCTGTGTTCAGTATGTACGGGTGCTCTTGTGGGGAGTCGGCTCTCGCCTTTCGGTCAGAGTAGGTTACAAGACTGAGCTCTCGCTGCTCTGGACAGCCTGCCTTCCGTTGGCTGTCTAATATACTTTTATTTCATTGTAACTGTTTAACGAAGTTGCTGAAGTTTCAACTTCAACGTAACATTCCGAGTACAGTTGGCAATTGAGCGTTCTGTGTACAATCGGCCTATGTTGCCTGTCTTGAGCAGTTTTGGCTAAAGTTGACTGTATCAGAGTTACAGTGTGACTTCACTTGTTAAAATCAATCACTGTACCATCAGTGATTGTGTGGCGAGCCTTGTTCGTCTCCCTCAGAGGCGCATTTGTATTGCTAGGAAGTCTTTAGTCTGGAACAACCAGACCAGGATAATTAGTTTCGGGCTATACTCGCGACATTATCATCACCACGACGGGACGTTGAAGCAACCAGCCATCTCCTCCGGTACGCCAGATCGTGTTCTTGGAGTTAAGAAGACAGTTTGGTAATGTATGTCTGCAGCACCGGCAGATAGGGATTTTCCTAAGTGATAATCAGAGCTAAGCAGAGCGTGCCTGTTGGTCTTTTTCTAACTTTGTTCTGTCTTGGGTATTCATTGTCTGAATTCTCACTACTGTAGCAGCAATTAATGTTGGGTTGGCTGTGTGTCTCTCTTAACACTTGAGTTGCAAGGAATTGGCTCCACATACCACTTCGTCATAAATGTCACAATCTAGTTTAGGGACAGCTTCACCTTCACAGCATTGATTTGAGTATCCAGTTTGAGCCAATGATGTATTGTAAATGTTTCATGTGTTTTTGTTTATTATTTTGCGTTATAATAAATCATATTGTTATTTTGGACAGAACTTTCATTCTGTTAATCGGTAGAGCAACCCTATCATTTCTCACTACGTTAATGAAACTTTCCTTATTTATCAAATGAAATTATTGCAGGTGCCAAACTCTTTTCTACTCCACTTGCAGGGTCGATTACAGTCAGTTCACGTATCTTTTTAATCCATGTGCAACAGCTAAAGTCGGAGTTAGAATAGGGGGGGGCTTGGGCATCCTTTATATATGAAGATTCTCGTAGAATTTAGTGTTAAATACACTGCTAGCCCCGGCACCTCGCAATATGAATTACTGAATTTCCGGCTGACACTTTTGTTCCCTAGGCCTGTAGTCACTTTCAGAACTCAAATTAATAGTCAAATTAATTAATATAATCATATTGAACCTAAAATAGTTGGTGTACCCGTGTACCGCCACAGTAAGATAAAAAACACCGAGTAGTCGAGGGAGTATGAATGAGAACAGCAGCTTATTCAGGATTACAAAATAATGACAAGCTTTTTAATCCTTTTGTAACTACAACTAGCTGGTAAGTCGTACGCAAAAAAAAGACAAACACGAATCAGAAAAGGAATGGTGTTTGATTGTCAAAGCATACATTGGGGTAGAAGCTATACATATTCTCCCGTGGATTGATTCCTTTTACAACGCAATCTGATTTCGTTTACATGAACCTAATGTGGTGAATCAACTACGACCAACTACGACCAAGTTTACCTGAGAACAAGAAGCGTTGATATCATTTAATAGCTCTACACCGCTGCAGCAGTATTTTACCCTTTCACCTTGATGCAGGTGGCAGAAAAAAACGATGCGCTGTGGGCGAGCAGCGGTGCGCTGCGGCAGATCTAGTGTTCTGATTTGTCTCCCAACATTTGCAAAGTATGCAGTCTGGCTTTCTGACTATCAGAATTCAGGAAACGTCTCTGTCTGAGTGTTGAAATCGCCGGCCGCTGTGGCCGAGCGGTTCTAGGCGCTTCAGTCCGGAACCGCGTTGCTGATACGGTCGCAAGTTCGAATCCTGCCTCGCGCATGGAGTTGTATGATGTCCTTAGTTATATTTAAGTAGTTCTAAGTCTAGGGGGCTAGGGGACTGATGACCTCAGATGTTAAGTCCTATAGTGCTTAGAGCCAGTTGAACCGTTTTTGAGACCTGATATCTCGGCAGATTTCAGAGTGGTGTGCCACTGTTCGCCGGTCTGATCAAATCATTTTGACTCACAGGCACAGTGGTGTGTGCTGGTATTGTCGAACGTTAGATAGCCGACGCAGGATAAATAATTTCACGCTCGTGACGCTTGATGTTCCGAGATAATGTGCAGTTCCACTGTCGACACAGTTGGAGACTGCTACTGGCTCTTAGTCCACCACAAGATACAGACTACAAGTTTCACCCACTAGGGACGGACCTGAAGTTCTACCAGGGGAGGACCAGAAGACAAAGAAGACCAAGAATCACAACCAGCTTCCATTAGTTCTCAGTAAGGGACCGAATGAGCAAACATGAAACCATCGAACTATTCTCTACTCGATGAATCTCTCCTCTTGACTATGCTGTTGACCAAGTAGCCAACCCAGACACCCTCTCAGGTTCGCATGGTGGGAGGAATAAGCGTCTAGTTTCCATATCCTGAGAGGAGCCAATAAGTGACTCCAGATTCCACTTGTCTGAAAAAAGATGTTAGGCTAGGGAGGCGTCGTTCTCACAGTAAGCATGGACAATTTTTGTAGAAACCTCCCGGATAGTCGTGCCAGTGAAACAAATGTTTTCGCCACTCGCTAAAAGAACCTCCACTAAACACGTGCACCAATCATATCGTCCCGGCTTCTAACATGAAAATGCAGGGACTTTTATAACCTTCCCACCGTTTGCCCAAAGGCTCACTTTACGACAGTCTCTCTTAAATGGCTTTGTCCTCCCAGTTTCCGCCAGCTGGCTGCCTTTGTGACCGACTGCTGCCTAGCCCAGGTAAAATGTTGTGGAAAACAGAACCCTTCTCCATCGCTAACTGAAAGAAGAAGAGGCCTCTGCAGGTAAGATCCACTGAGCGCTGCTTCCCATCACACACCCCAGTCGCTGCACTCAGCGTTTATGGCCCCCAATTCATCTCTGTTCCAGTTCTCCGTCACCTCCGCTATGGACTCTTGGGCAAAGGTTCTCTGTAGGTTACACGAACATTTTGTCCGTAATTTCCTCTTCTAAAAGCCATTAACCACATATAGGAAATGTAGCACTGGGGAACACCGAGATCATGACCTAAATATAATATGAATGTTAATCTGACTGACAATGTTGAAAAAGTGATAGAGTGAGGTGTCTTCTCTCACAGCCTACCCAATAATTTTTGCATTTGGAGTGTCACACTTCAATAAAGAGGTTAGTGTGACACAGAGCAGAAGAAATTCTGATGATTTTACTGAGTATTTGAGAATGACACTTCGGACCATGACATTTATGCCAACCAAACACCAAAAAATAGTACACCCTTTGTTAACCTCATTCGACCAGAGGTTATACACACACTCACTGCTGCATGTCTGCAAACATATTGTGATTTTCTTGGTGTCAGAATTGTTCCTGTTGACCCTCGTGTCTTTGACATACAACACTGACCATAAATGCAATGATTGGATGGTTGAAAGGTCGTGCAGACATTTAAATAACCCATTCACACCAAAGCTGAGGTCACAGATGGTTGGTTTCCTTAACCACAATACGGTATTGTTGAGCACTTAGCATTCTCAGCCTCAGAGGTTTTTTAAGCCCTGCACAAGCATTCACAGTGATTCAGTCTTTCATAGAGACAACGATGTGACAAATTCTATCCAGGCATTTAGCAAATCTAGGCAAGTATGTGTTCTTTTGTCAATCAGAGAGTTAGGATGAGAGTGACATCACGTGCTCCCCCTGCCGTCATACGTGCAACCCACCAAAGCCCTGCTAGCTAGATAAATTTGGTGACACCACAACGAATCTTATCTATGGAGCAGATAGTGGCATTAGTATCACGCAGCAACACATACTGAAAACCAAGATGCACCTACAAACCAAAATAAACTGACAACCCATACAAAAAAGTACGTATCTCAAACTGGTGTTATCTGTCATGACCAATAAAGGAGGAACGAAAAGTGAAAAATTACATATAACCTAATGAAATAAATACAGCAAGGCACATAAAAATGAGAATAAAAAAACTCATTTTAAGCCTCCTACTGCACTCTTCTCGAGGGAGTCCAAAAATTATGTTAGTCTCACAGCTAAACACAGCACTACATTCATGTGCTGTGTAACAGATTGGACATGGCGGCTGTAGGGGATGTGTTGGTGCTAAGAGAAGGGTTACACCTTTACTTAACATCATCAGTGGTGGCAGCGGTGTCTGTGGTAGGACCTGTATCTTGTCTACGGCAGCAACAGGTAGGCATCTGCACTATTGACAGACCAGAAATGGGACAGCAGTTGACAAACTGTCAGTCTTGTTGAAGACAGTCCGCCAGTGGCAGTTGTCAGTGTTGTGGCGATTGTCCAGGGACGCCAGTCGCTTAGTCCGGCACTCTCTAACCCTCCTTTCCGGTCGGCAGCAGCTTTACATTCAGGTCCGGTCCCGGGAAACTCTTGCGTCAACAGTAACCCCAGGTGGTCACTTGACGTCAGGGACGGGCCTCCATTACCGACTGCCTGCAGGCGAGGCACCCCTGCTGATGCTTTCACTCTCCACTGGCACGAGTGAGAGATACAAGCGGGACTCCATGGGGTTCTGTGGCCCCTGAGCTGCCCCAGTGTCATCACGTCAGCCGGCTGTCCACCCTGTCACCTGAGCTGATCTCTTGGTCGGGGTCGCTCTGCTGTGACGTCACACCAGCAGTAGCGCCCCAGGTGGTCACTTGATCAGGGGCGAGCGTCCATTACTTGCTGGCTGACTTCCAAGAGCCCAGTTGCAACTTGCTTCTTGCTCGCCGTTTGGAATGCTGTAGTCCTCTACACAATCCTTAACATATATTTTAGTGGCGTGTTTTTACAACAAATGCTTACATAAACAAATACATAGAAAGCCATAGCAAAAATATGAACTGTTTGTACTTAAACTTTACAGCATTATTAAAGGAAGAAAAATGCTTTACAGCTTTCTTTCTTTCAAACAATGGTACTACAAAAGTTCTTTTGCAGAAAATTCCGATTGTCGATAGTTAATCGCTTATCTAAAAGACATAAACTAATCATTTGCTAGTGGTGAAGCCGTGGTGCTGTAGTGTATGTCAGTGTTTCGTTAGTTTTCCAACACCACTCGTGCGCCCAAATGCGCTAAGATAGCACAGCCTCCACATTCGTACTTCAAGAACTCACACCAGGCAGCACTCTCTTCTAATTACATTCTACCCATTACCAAGTCTAGTTACTTCTAACCCTTTCTACTTTACGCTAATCTGGACTTTGATACTTCTCCTGATGCCAACTTATTGGATGGTGACGCTGATGCGCATATCTGGCGCAGATTCTTGGTCGGATACAGCTCGCCGCTATCTGTACACTCCTTTCTGTGCTGTCAGGATAGATCAGACCTTAGCACAAATTCACCTATGCCTCTGAAGCTGACCAACAGCTCTCAAAAATCAGCACGTAGTTATCATCAAATAACAGCTGCTTAAAAGACATAAAATACCAGTGTTTATAATTTGTAGTGCATATGGGTGAATTTTTTACTTTTTTTTGTCTGGCCCCAATCGCCACTACCTTCCTATTCAACTAAAAACGTACTATCGTGACTCACACTCCACGTGTTCGCGCCACGTTATACAAAATTTCGCTGACGACGCTCCTCTGGCGCTGGCGATCCCAGTCGAAATACCACAAGGCAAACATCATCACACTACTGGCGATAATCCATAAGCAATAACCACAGACGAAAAAATACCGCAGCGAAAAATATCGTCATATAGGCGATTATCCACCAATGAGAACACACAGCTCGATTGGCGATAACCCTAATCGAACCAAAGCGAGAGAAAAAAAAAAAAAAACGATACTCGAATGTCTACATGCTTCGTGCGTTGACAGACTATGTCCATCTGGCAAACTACCCACATCGGTAGCGGTGGCGTAAACAGAATCACACTACGATCCACTATCCGACTGTAGATCAACTTCTGCCTCCTCAGTTTGAATGGTGGAACAGACGGCGCATATGCCCCCCGGCAATGCACACAGTATCAACGGAAGAAGCCCAACCATTACTACATTCCAAGTTGAATTCTGAGAATAATTGTGTCGTCGAAACTTGTGTAACTATTTCTGAACGAAATATGCAATTTTCACGTTGCTCCAATACATACATTTGCTGTGGCATGACGAGTTACAATACAGCGAGGCTCAAGCATTACACCGACCAGTTTCATTTTATACCCAAGAGGTTTCCGCCAAGACATCAGCACATTCCTATCCACGAAATAAATTTCTACCTGTGAAACATGAGAGCATACAAATATGTCACAAATTTGCGGTAAACTATCAAACTGCAGATGCTGTACAAAAACTACAAACGCAAGACTCATTGTTCAAATGTCACAGGAGAAGATCTTACCGTCTAATTATAATAATAAATCATCCAAAAAGTGTAAGTGCGAACAATACACTAAATGTGTGCATAAATGAATTGGAAACAAATGATTCTTAACTATAACTTGTTGTAACGAGGCCGCAGCGGCCGATTGTCAATTCCTTCGCGGACTTCTGCTGAGGTTTCTGTTTGAAGTGACACGTGGTCTTAATTCTCCTACGCTAATCTGGTGATCACATTGCGGACTTTACCTACGAGTCAATCCATTATTCGTCATTTGCCCTTGTAAATTACCGCCATACGTTCCCCGTCTGCTTCTATCATTCCACTGACTCTCCTTATTCAACTTTGGCCTCGATACTGGCTTCTTGTCGCCCAGTTTCTATTTGTGTTTTGCCCGTCATTATTTCCACCAGATGCAGTCTTACGAATTTCGTCCATTATGTCTCATTCGGTACCTCGGGTTTTGTGCTTCATTGACAAAGTCTAACTATCGTAGAGCGCTTTTGAATGACTCTATTGTGTCATTAAATTTGCCAGTAAGCTGTTGCTGCTACACCAATGGCAGTTCCATGAAGCAGTGTCGCATTGTCTTCTTATCACTATAGCGCTGGTCCAACTAACAGTTCTTGTTGACAAGCTCTCGAAAAACTTTACCGGACTGCGGCAACCCGAAGCTTCGTAATCCTTCCCTACCATAATCTCCTGTTCAATCCTTTCAAGGTGTCCTGTGACCAGCAGCTTCTGTGAATAAGCCGAAACTGCGGCAATTTGCTGCAACGCTATGCATATGCTCTGCTGTTGAGCCTTCCAGGTACCCACAGACAAATCCCAATTAGTATACTAGTGGCCATGATTTGGGTAGTACCCTATCGTAGTGGGCAATCCGTAACTTGGGGTGTAATGAATTGTGGTTCTCTTTGTAACCTGAAAATTTTGAACTTAGAGAAAATGTTTTAAGTCGCCGGCCGTTGTGGCCGAGCGCTTGTAGGCGCTTCAGTCCGGAACCGCGGTGCTGCTACGGTCGCAGGTTCGAATCCTGCCTCGAGCATGGATGTGTTAGTTAGGTTAAGTATTTCTAAGTCTAGGGGACTGAGGACCTCTGATGTTAAGTCCCGTAGTGCTCAGAGCCATTTGAATAATATTTTGTTTTAAGTTGAAATATTCATATTTTTGCGCCCCTGGACTTATTCGGGCGCCCGTGCGGCTGATCCCTGAGTGCTGCGGTACCCTCGACTCGTCGTCAGTCATGTAGCAATGTTTCCGTACATCTGAGTCGCGCCCAGTTGTGGTCAGGCTCCATACTTTGCGCACCAAGCGCCACTGACTGTTCGCGATCGGTCGATGGCCGTGCACCGTCAAGCACGCGCTCCTTCCATACATCGCCCTGTGCCGGGAATGTGTCTCCGGATTGGGTTTCACATTTTTGTCTTTGACATTGCTGGTGACCAACGAACTCACGGCGACGTGCTGCTGCTTCTGGCTAAATTTCTACACGACCAACCCGTTCACACATTTTTCTCACCTCATCCGCCAGGTCATTCTGCTGGGTTGAGAGACGTGTATTCTCGTCTTTGATTTCTAACATTTCTTCCTGTGTCTTTTCAACCACTCTGTGACCCAGCTTTTTTAAGATCAGAAATAGCCCTTTTGATTGGGCTCAATTTGACCTTTGCCAGAGCTGACTGATCTCGTGCAATTTGGGCGTTTTCACACGCATCTCGTCCTACTAACCTGGCTGGCCTAGCCTCACTTTTGGACTCCACCGCTACTTCTCGCGTCTCATCTGATGTTTTGCTAATGTCTTCAACATATATCTTTACACCCGAAACTTCATTCCTGACCAGAGTTACGTTTTCGACAAACTCATCATCCGTCCTTTGAATTTTCTTAACTCTTTCCGTGATTTCGCCTTGTCTTGTCACTTCTGAATTTCCCTAATTTCCTTAATGACGATCTCCTGTCTTTCGTCTTCTTGCTGGCGTCTCTTGTCTTCCCTTTACTGCCGTCTCTTCTCCGCCTCTTGCATAAAATGAATTGTCGATTCTAATTGCACCCTTCTAGTAACGTACAAAGGATTAGACGCACGCGATTCAACTGCTCTATGACAACTTGTCCTTGAAATCGGACTGTTATTTTTTCCTTCTGTACCTCTCTTCGCCTTTACAGAACCTACACATCCTGCCGCCTCAGAATCCTTTTCACTTTCATTTTCTAAGTGAACTGAACCCTTATCATTGGAGTACTGTGCATTTGACATTTGTACCATACCAGCAGACTGATTTAAACGAACTTCTTCTGTCCTTCTTTTAGGTTCTGCATCAATGCCTAACTCGCGTTCCATTTTGGACGACACCAGTGCGCAGCCTTTCTCACTACACGAGCTTTGCTTCTCGTAGACATTCAGATCGATTGTTACTTCTACAATTTTGTGATTCTAAAGCAACACGCGCCACAACTATACTGTGATGTTCTTTTAAATAATGCACACATTTACGCCTAAGCTCATGAAACAAAACCTGCTCTAAAATGTGGTACACATCCCCTTAAACAAATCTGTTCTGCACAAGTTGGCACAAGGCTGTTAGCAACGACACATCATCAGATAAGAAATGATGCAGAAGTCACTGACAAGACACAATAGAAACAAAACAAAAAATAAATAAATTACACAAACACACCCACTGAAATAAATAACTTCATCACACTACAGATTGCTGAGGTACGACGCGTAGCGCCATACATCTCTGTTCACCCTAGTCTCACTTTGACAAAAAAAATAAAAAAATTAAAAAAATGCATCCCTTCCGCAAGATAAGCATAAACTAGCTGATAAAAGTTCCATGATTCGAAAACCTGGCCAAGGGGCGCCAACTGCAAACCAACGATCGCTCTAGTCATAATTATATGTCTGAGTGATGCTAAATGTTATATTTTTAGATAAAAAGAAGTATTATTTTCTCAGTAACCTTCAAATCGTGAGTTACGCTCTTAATTTAGTAAATTTACTCATGGCACTTCCGTTACCTATGCCTATACTCACTTTCGGAACCCAAATTTATAATCAAACTAATTAATTACGACTGAGCCTTCATTTGATTTCGTACCCATGTACCACCACAACAAAATCAAAAACAGTGAATGGTTGACGGAGTATGAATGAGAACAGTGGCGTCTTTAAGATTACATTAAAATCACAAGTTTGATTAATCCTTTTGTAACTACAACTAGTTGATAAATCTCACACAGAAATGACAAACACAGATCAGAAGGAATGGTGTTTGATTGTCAAGGCATACAGTGGGGGTGGAACCTACACAAATTCTCCTCGGGATTAATCCCTTTTATAATGCAATCTGACTTTGTTTTTATGAATCCACTGTGAGACCCAACTCTGTTCAAATAAAATCAACTACGACCAAGTATGACATAAATTGTGTATTACCTGAGAACAGAGGGCTGTGATATCATTTAACAACCGTGCGCCGCTGCAGCAGTAGATCACGCTTTCACCTTGATTCAGGCGGCAGCAGAAAACGGCGCGCTGTGGGCGAGAAGCGGTGCGTTGCGGCAGCTGTAATGTTCTGACGTGGCCACGAAAACTTGCAAACTACGCTGCCAGAACGCTTGAAAATTCCCTGTGAGGGCCCTGAAATCGCGGCAGATTTCAGTGTGAGGTGCTTCTGTTGGCCGGTCTGATCAAATCACAGGCACGACGGTGTGTGCTGGAATTGTCAAACGATAGACGGACGACTTAGGACGAATAAAAAAAAAATGGCTCTGAGCGGGACTCAACGTTTCAGGTCATCAGTGCCCTAGGACGAATAATTTCACCCTCGTGATACATGATATGTCCGAGATGATACGCAGTTCCAATATCGACTCGATTGAAAACTGCCACTAGTTCATAGTCCGCCGCTAGATACAGGCCGCAAGTCTCACCAACTAGGGAAAGACCAGAAGTTCTCCACCAGGGGAGGACCAGAAGACGAAGAAGACAAAGAATCACAAGTTTCCACTAACCTCTGTAAGGGAGTCGAATTAGCAAATGCGAAATCGGCCTCACATTGCTTAATCGTACTATCCTCTACCCACTGAATCTTCCCTCTTGGCTGTTCCGTTGGCCTGGTAGCCAAACCAGACACAAGACTGGGGTTTCCGCGCTGTGGGAGCAAAACACCTTTTGGCATATCCTGAGGCCGGCCGGTGTGGCTGAGCGGCACTAGGCGCTTCAGTCTGGAACCGCGCGACCGCTACGGTCGCAGGTTCGAATCCTGCCTCGGGCATGGATGTGTGTGATGTCCTTAGAGGTTAGTTAGGTTTCAGTAGTTCTAAGTCCTAAGAGATTGATGACCTCAGATGTTTAGTCCCATAGCGCTCAGAGCCATTTGAACCATTTTGCATATTCTGAGAGGAGCCAATCAGCGACTCAAAATCCCTCTTGTCTGTAAAAAGGAGATTTTGGACCAGGAAGGCGTCATTCTCACGGAAAGCACGGCTAACTTTTGGCAAAAACATCTACAGTACCTAAATGGGGCCACAGTCCCTCATTTACAGAGAGATCTGATCTTTACGGGCCGACGATTTAGAATTTCTGAATGAGGGCTCTTAATCTTCCCAGACAGTCGTGCCCATGAAATACATGTTTTTGCCGCTCGCAATATGAACCTGGCGACGTCCTGGCCTCAGGAGTAGTTACAATCTTGCCTCCACGAAACACGTCCATCTGTCACTTTCATCTTGAACATGACACTGCAGGAAGCTATTTTACCTTCCGTTTACTCATAGACTCACTATATGGCATTCTCTCTTAAATGGATTCCTTCATCCAGTTTCTGCCACCAGGCCACCTGCGCAACGGACACCCACCAAGCCGAGGTAAAATGTTCTCCGAAACAATACCCTTCTATCCTAACGGAAGAAGGGGGGGGGGGGATTTGGTCATAAGTCCCTCTGCAGGTACGATCCACTTAGTGCTGCTTCCCAGAAACACTCACACTGCCCTTTTGCTTTAGTGAGTATTTATGGCATCCAGTTCATCTCTGTCCATGTTCTCCGCCACCTCCACTGTGGACCCTCGTGTACAAGTTCAAGTTCTCTAGAGGTTACAAATGCAGTTATATAGACAATCTGTCCACAGTTTGCTCGCGTAAAAGTCATTAACCACATATAGCATATCTAGTGCTGGGGAACACCAAGATCATGACCTAAAATATGAACTTTAATCTGACTGACAGTGTTGTTAAAGTGAGAGAGTGGTGTACCACCTCTCAGTACAATGAAATTTACAACACTAATGTAAATTTCGAACATAAATATCACCAGTTAGACCACAAAAGTTTACATTTACATAGAAAAAGAAATATAGAATTGAATGCATGTGTTCTTAATTGCAAAAACATTCACACTTGATATTTGTCGATTACAGTAGCATCAAGCATGAACAGAAAACAATAGTCTAAGTAAACCGTAATTATTTTTTGCATAGAATCCAATTATGCAAAAATAAATGGGGGTGACCCATTTGAAAATACAAAGCTGAACCCTGGCATTAACTTTTCACCTACAACATTTTTTTCACACAATGCGTTGTTTTATAGGAAGCGTATTCACTTGTGTCAAGTTGAAACAAATACCCTGCATATTTTTCAACACAGTGTATTATAAACAGTGCTTTCAACGCTATAACTGCCTTGGACAAGTTAACCATTTAGGTGTGACTTTTACCGAGTTTTATATTTAGGTGCATATAATTATTAATGAATCGTACTTTCACTTTCTAAATTGTAGCTCGTTCTTCGCATTTATATCGATAACACAAATAATGTTAGCTTCACATATGCACTGATGGTGTGTAGTCACCATTTGTCTGACTTAATGTAATTGGGGGAAATGTGAACTTTTATTCTGCTTCTTGCACTCTTTTATGAGAGATGCAGCGCTCACAATGCAGTCGATTGAGCGTTGCACTAACGACTTTATAAATTCATGAAGCCAGCTGATGATGTGTGAAAATCCTAAATGCGTCTAGGTGTACATCTAATACATCACAAGAAATGTTTGTTTGGTCGTTATTTGTTCATATTTTATGCGGTGCCACACAGTTCATGCGATTGCGATAAAATTTTATCAACTTATTGCTTGCACTTCTTCCAAGATCATAACCATACTGCAATTAACTTACAGTAGGTGACGCGAGTCGTACCGGCTAATGTATCTGAAAGAACACTGAAGTAGTGAGACTTTTTATTGCGAAGAAACAAACAGATCAGCGTTTTATTGTGTCTTACTCATTTCGATGCCGATAAATGTTATATTTTACCGACATTTTCCGGTGCAAACAGTAATCTTTCTGTTACTTCAGTGAATCGGCGAACAATGTTTTGTTTACACAAGCGTATATCCTGTTAAATGCTTGGTCAGAAGATATGCCTCCCAAACTTTCGTCACATAATAGATCCACAGTCTAGCATAAGTCATGACACTCCGTCTTATTTTTGTTGTTCATAACGATAGCAGGGCCGCAAGCGGTCAGCTAGCGAGACTTCTACATACGATGTCGGATGAATGCGAATACAAACGTTGATATTGATTGATAACGTAGCTTTCACAATAGCGCGCGCGCGCGCGCGCGTGTGTGTGTGTGTGTGTGTGTGTGTGTGTGTGTGTGTGCATGTAATTCAATAAAAATCGACAATAACTAAAATATGGCACCACATTTGTCATTCTTTAGCTTATTAAGGGCCCTGGGAGATATGAAATGGTACATTCTATGTTGTATATTAACTGAGGACCTAGAAACGACGTAGAGGCTCCAGCCCCGCCGCAGCCGCAGTGGTCCACAACCCCACGACGAGTACCGCAGTCCACTTCACCCCTCCGCCGTCCCACACCGAACCCAGGGCTACTGTGTGGTTCGGCCCCGGTGGACACCCCTCCCCCCCCCCCCCCCCCCACTGAACGTCTCACACCAGGCGAGTGTAGCCCCTAGGTTTGCGTGGTAGAGTAATGGTGGTGTACGTGTACGTGGGGAACTTGTTTGCGCAGCAATCGCCGACATAGTGTAGCTGATGTTGAATAAGGGGAACCAGCCCGCATACGCCGAGGCAGATGGAAAACCGCCTAAAAACCATCCACAGACTGCCCGGCTCACTGCTCCTCGACACAAGTTCGCCGGGCGGATTTGTGCCGGGGACCAGGTGCTCCTTCCCACGGTAGACTGCTCGGCTAACTGGGCTGGCAAAGTGGTACATTACTTGACACTTTATTTATGATTCTCTTAAAACGTACATACATTTGCTGAGTAATGTCGTTTTTGTTTAATAACAAAAAATTACTAGTATAGACGAGAAATTCCAGCCCTTTGCAGAAAGACTTCGAATATTTACCCGACAAAGCAGTGGTTTTTCGGTGCACAGTCTGCCATATCAATGAATGTGGAACATAGGAAAGCTATAAGGAACGTAAGACACACATTATTTCACCTACGAAATAAACCACCACACGGACATGATAATAAATCGTCGAAAACAATAAAACTGTTTCCCGGCGCAGAAGAAACCAATGACACAATTGTTAGTATATCCGAGCCTCAATCTGCAAAAATCTTCAACAAATTAGCTTTTGAAGCCAAAGCAATTAAATTTACAAAAATATTTGTGTATTTGTAATGTAACACCCCACCCATCACTTATGTGTGTTCACCACAGGTATTTGTCTAACAGAGAGTACAAAACTGCCACAATGTCGGATAACACAGAGAAAGTAATAAGGCGCTGTGACTCCTGATTGAACGTGGTGGCAGTGTTGACATTAATTGATTCAGAATTGATCCCTTTTAATTAAAAACGGGTGCACATTGATGTTATATTCAGCTATTGAACACCAGATGCAAATGTTGAACATAAAATTAATTAAGAAAGTGACTTGGGATTTCAACTACTTGATTGAAAACAGATGTAGTCGATTAGCACAGATTTATTTTAACTCACGCCCTTCAATCATCACATTACATGACGCTCCTAACAGGCAGTGGTAATAAATTGCGTTTGCTTAGAGTAAAGTGCGATAAATCAAAAGTAATTCCTGTCGACTGACCCAGGCATAATGCAAGTGCGAGAAGAATTCTACAATACACGGCCCATGAAACCTTCGTGGAGAGTTTGCCGACGTGATCCAACAAATTAATCAAGGCCGGAGTGGGCGCCAATATCACCGAATTCAGCGTGGTGGCGCAGCGACGTTATGTGTACCTGTCGGCCAACCTCGTGACGCTGCAAGGATGCACTCGTCTATTCACTTCTAGCTATCTTGCTCAGTACATAGCTGAACCAAAACTTTCTATCTCCAAGCTCAATCGTTCCGTTTGCTAAGTCCTAACTGCAGAGATGCACACTCTCTCTCAGGCAAGCTGAGTAAAGAACACCACGTCCGCACTCTAGACAATCTGGGAACGGAAGACCACCACGGGGACTTCTCCCAGTCCGTTCTTTGCCTTGGGTTCCCCTCCAGCAAAATCACTTACGCCAATTGCAGTGCAAGTCGCGTTAATTATGCGTCGCTTCCCAGCGCCGACCAATGCCTGCTCTGGGAAGTGAAAAAATTCTCACAAAATTTCCCTTCCTCTCAACTTCTGCTATTTAGCTCCTCCCAGGCCACCCATCAAGGTTAGCGTCTGCACAAAACACAATTTTTTCCGGAATTCTGACTCCCAGGAGAGTACTTCAAATTCCTTGGTCCTATGTTCCCATCGGAGGCCACCATATTTCATTCTGTCGCTGTTCACCTGATTTACTTCAGACTCTGCAGACCGTGAATTCAGCGTGAAGTTGCTATAGTCACAAACATGCATATCTTGGCCTCTGTTGACCGCCCCACTGTAGCTTTGTGCGGCTTACTCGCATGTTTGACTGAAAACGGGACGACGGACCACCATAGCTTTGTGTGGCTTACTCACATGTTTGACTGAAAACGGGACGACGGACATTTATCAACAGGCGCACAAGTTCTCCTTCTGCTTCCCGGTACACCAGCATGGGGTCAACCACCCACTGACTGTCACTCATCTTAAGGCAGCTGGAGGCTGCGCCCCGTTACCACTTTCTCAGAGCTTGAGCCACCCTAAGCTGCCTATTGTTGCTTCCCTTCGCCACTCACCAGATGGCCACGGTCATCTCGAATACTTCCTCTCTTCAAATCAATTTTGTAGTACAGCTGATGACTCCTATGTTGTTACCACTTGTGGTATAAAATTAATATCTCCATAACTGTTATTTTTAATCTGTTCGCGTGATTAGTTACGGGTGATTGATTACCACTGCCTCCTCTCTGATGCAAACTCCCACACATTCCTAGGGTACCTGCCTTCAATGACTGGATTTACTGGTAAAGACGTGGTCATTATTAAGTCTTAATTTTACTTTAATCTCTGCCGATTCCTGAGACAATTATTGGTCAGAGTACTCAAAAGAAAACTACAATTATATCACAAGGGCCGGCCGAAGTGGCCGTGCGGTTAAAGGCGCTGCAGTCTGGAACCGCAAGACCGCTACGGTCGCAGGTTCGAATCCTGCCTCGGGCATGGATGTTTGTGATGTCCTTAGGTTAGTTAGGTTTAACTAGTTCTAAGTTCTAGGGGACTAATAACCTCAGCAGTTGAGTCCCATAGTGCTCAGAGCCATTTGAACCATTTGAACCATATTACAAGGACACATGTGGCAAAGGGCAAATACACTTGTTTAAGCACCTCTGTGCTTGTCATTTTAATGGCAAAACCCGCAATTATAACTTAAGCTCCATTTACTCTCAGTTATCCATCCCTACTCGGCTTAAATTACTAAAAACATACGTGAACAATATTTGTGAAACTTTTTGTGGAGTTAATAGTGGTTGCTCTCATTCAATTATATGTGAACACCCATTTGACATTTTATAAATAAAGTTTTTTTTTTTGTTTCACTTTCTCTGGCCGTTTATATTGTGCATGGTGTAAGTGTCATCTTTACACAATTCAATAAGGGCTGGCCAAGTCCAGTGTCTGGAATTGTGTACACACATGTACCTTTTTTTACATATATATATCTATAAAACACAACCAAAATAACAAGAATCATTGCGTATTGAGCAACGACTGGTGTGTATTTGTAACAAGGTGTAAGTATGAAATCTTATTCTAACACAAAGAGCCATGACATGAGAAATATATGACGTTTTAACAAATGGCACATTTATAAAATCATAACCTCTTATAACATAATTCATAAACAGAACAAATGAGTATTTTACGTTCGTTGAGGTACATGTTACTCATTTGAATCCACACTGACACACTCACACACACACGGAACAAGTTTCTTGCAGGAACGGAAGTGACTTTAGTTCTGACTAGCAAGTTGAGGGATGGCTAACGGCAGAGAAGAGAGCAACGTCGATTACCTAGATGGCGTCACAGGCACCCGTATCTTCTTGAGGCAGGATGGCTCTCACCTGAGAGCTCATTGTTGACACCTTGTCCGACAGACACAAGACCCCCATCGGTGCAACCATGATCGGTGACCTCTCGCGGCTCAGCCACAGGTCATTGCTCCTTCTATAGACGTTTTAGGGCAAGGGAGGGACCGTTATCAGACAAGCGCCTCTTTTTTGCTCAGGCCCTCAAAGTTGGTGTCCTTAGGCACAAAAGGTCAGCTGGGCTGTCGCTCCACCTGACGTGGCGAGCAAAAAATATAGAAACTTTCTTGGACCTCTTCATTGCTGCCCCTGATCCGCACCGTGTACAGAGACCAGGACCGACCTCTTTGTTGTACACAGAGGTGCTGGATGTCACCTCTCCTTGGTTGCTGAGTTGACCACCGGCCCCGTCGATTCAGGGCGTGGTCTGCATGCCATCACCATCGTCAGCTGTGTGCTCCCCTCATTGCTGTCGTCCTCGTTCCTTGTCAGCTCGTGTGGGGTGTGCCAGGTGTCGTAGCTTCAAGTCCCTCTTGCTCAGTTATGCCACCCTAACACACTAAGACAAGTAATTTTAGTACATCGAAAGTGCTCATGTTTAGCCATCAGTACCATACTGTTTTTTTTTTTTACATTTGCTTTAAGATAATGAACTTGTTTCATTACAAAAGGAATAATTTCACTTGTTTGTAAATCAACTTCAGGATCAATTAAAATATAAATGTAACAGAACTTTTTTTATACATAAACATAAAAATGTACAAGACAACTTGCTTCACAGTCGTTCACATACACACACACACAATCAAGGGATAGGGAATCAAGATTATCTGGAGAGGATCCCATCACCATTTCTAACTACCAATTCCTGCGACTAACACGGTGTTGGCCAACCCGACTACATATCTACTATTTACTACTTTTTATCTCTAATCTTGTTTTTTCTTCTGAATTCCCTATGTGGCAGACGTCCCTCTTATTGTGCCTGCGAACATGTATAAAACACAACAAACTTAGACATGTGTCAGTGCTACCAAGATTTTGGTAGGAAGTTTGGATAGCGTCCTTTATCGTGTTCTATTACGACACCTCTTCTCTCCTCTGTTTTCTTCCCGTTTTCTCCTTTTATCACGAATGGTTTTATAAGGCCAGTGAACATGTTTGGATTAGCAATGTCACCATGGCACAACACAAATATAGCTCACTGCTCACACTCGCAGTTGTTACACTATCTTGGTATCGACAAGTATCTCTGGCGTATTAATTCTGCTGTTCGCACTGTAGATGATTACATCCGGTTCATTTTAACATGCACTGGGTGCGCTAATTCACGCAACTGCGCATAGCTGTCCACCTCCTACGTATTCAGGGGCATACGAGATGCGACGGTGCGTCCACGTAACGACTTACGGGACTGGCCACCTTAAATATTTACTCCAATGACGGAGATACAGTTACGGTGAACCTTCCTGTACCTTACAGAGTCCCTAATCTATCTTTTTCTAGGGGTACGCCCAGAAATACTTGTTTTCCATTCTTTAATCATGTGATTTTTTTTACAAAATAATCTAGTGCACTTCACTTTCTCAACATCTAGAGGCGACATATCATTAGTAATAATAAAAACACAAAATATAGCCACATATAAACGAGACATTCTACCACATATACAAACAAACAAGACACTTTAACAAAATCCATATTCTAAGCCTATATTTACTACAATTCCATCGACAAAGTCTGCAGGTCATCCTTCCACAAATGCCTTTACATGTGCTATCGGATACACTCCCAGTGATTTTCCTGTTTTTATGGATTCTACTTCCAATGCGTTGACATGCGCTATTCTCCGCACGCGCAGAGGCCCACTATACGCGGCGAAGAATTTGTGGCACAACTTCCTTTGCTTGTTTGACAGCCGGTGTGTTTTAATGAGTACCTTTCACCCAACCACAAATTGCTCGCGCCCCTTTATCCGCTCGTGCTTTGCGCTTCTCGCCTGCACGTCGGATATTTTGTAGGGCTTCCCCCACGACGGTCCCATGTCGCTGGCGTGTTCTTGGAGGAAACTCCACTAACTGACGGAGCCTGTCCGGCGGGTCCCGGTTCTTTAGTACTGTAATTGGAGCTAACAGTGTGGTGCTGTGGGGTATCTCATAAATTACTTGCTGGAAATCTTTGATGAAGATGTACCACGTGGCGTGCTTCTTACTGCAGTGCAATCTGCAAAGGTTTCGTAAATCCTTCATTCTTCTTTCAGAGGGATTAGAACTGGGATGGAAACGGGATATGAAAACTGGTTTAATTCCATGAATTACAAGTGTTCTCTTCCATACCTTCGACCTGTACTGTGGCCCATTGTCTGACAAAATACACTCTACTGGCCCTACCTGTGCAAGGAAATCTTTACGTAGCGCCCTGCTCACCGTTGTCCCGGTTGCTCTTTTCAATGGTGTCAGGGTGACGTACGTAGACGTTAATTCTAAGACCACCATGATGTATCTATAACCCCTTTGTGCGGTTGGTAACGGACCCATCAAGTCCATCGCCGCTGTTTGTCTTACTTTCTCCGGAATAATGGGGTATTGCGGCGGCTGCATGGCTACAGTACTTGTTTTCGCCTTCTGACACTTCTTACATACCGCGAGAACCTTGCGTATTCGTCTCTCCTTGTTTTTGAAGTGACAGACGCTTTTTAATTTAAAGAAGCACTTCCTGGGTCCGAAGTGAGCATAAGTGAGATGTGTATACCAGATGAGCTTGTTTAATACTTCCTCTGGCACACACACGACCCACAACGTCTCACCCGGATTTCTTCTGTAAAACAGGACCCCCTTTCTTAACAGATAATGCTGCCTAAGCCTGGCTTGCGTTCTATCTTTCCACTTTTCTTTTATTCTTCTCAGCACAGGATCTTTGTCTTGTTCTCGCCCAATATCACGCATTGTCACTGTGATATAATTTTCAAATGCCACTTTTCGTAGACAGAACAAGGAGAAATATTCTTGTTCCAGTTCTTCAGCCTGATAATCGCTTATCCCCAGAGGGGAACGGGTTAGTGCATCCGCTATTACATTAGTGGGTCCCGGTACGTAGACTATTGTGAAATTGAATTCCTGGAGGACAGCAGCCCTCTACATCTACATCTACATCTACATCCATACTCCGCAAGCCACCTGACGGTGCGTGGCGGAGGGTGCCCTGAGTACCTCTATCGGTTCTCCCTTCTATTAAAAAAAAAAAAAATGGTTCAAATGGCTCTGAGCACCATGGGACTTAACATCTGTGGTCATCAGTCCCCTAGAACTTACAACTACTTAAATCTAACTAACCTAAGGACATCACACACATCCATGCCCGAGGCCGGATTCGAACCTGCGACCGTAGCAGTCGCGCGGTTCCGGACTGAGCGCCAAGAACCGCGAGACCACCGCGGCCGGCCCTTCTATTCCAGTCTCATATTGTTCGTGGAAAGAAGGATTGTCTGTATGCTTCTGTGTGGGCTCTAATCTCTCTGATTTTATCCTCATGGTCTCTTCGCGAGATATACGTAGGAAGGAGCAATATACTGCTGGACTCTTCGGTGAAAGTATGTTCTCGAAACTTAAACAAAAGCCCGTACCGAGCTACTGAGCGTCTCTCCTGCAGAGTCTTCCACTGGAGTTTATCTATCATCTCCGTAACACTTTCGCAATTACTAAATGATCCTGTAACGAAGCGCGCTGCTCTCCGTTGGCTCTTCTCTATCTCTTCTATCAACCCTATCTGGTACGGATCCCACACCGCTGAGCAGTATTCAAGCAGTGGGCAAACAAGCGTACTGTAACCTACTTCCTTTGTTTTCGGATTGCATTTCCTTAGGATTCTTCCAATGAATCTCAGTCTGGCATCTGCTTTACCGACGATCAACTTTATATGATCATTCCATTTTAAATCACTCCTAATGCGTACTCCCAGATAATTTATGGAAATAACTGCTTCCAGTTGCTGACCTGCTATTTTGTAGCTAAATGATAAGGGATCTATCTTTCTATGTATTCGCAGCACATTACACTTGTCTACATTGAGATTCAATTGCCATTCCCTGCACCATGCGTCGATTTGCTGCAGATCCTCCTGCATTTCAGTACAATTTTCCATTGTTACAACCTCTCGATACACCACAGCATCATCTGTAAAAAGCCTCAGTGAACTTCGATGTCATCCACCAGGTCATTTATGTATATTGTGAACAGCAACGGTCCTATGACACTCCCCTGTGGCACTCCTGAAATCACTCTTACTTCGGAAGACTTCTCTCCATTGAGAATGACATGCTGCGTTCTGTTATCTAGGAACTCTTCAATCCAATCACACAATAGGTCTGATAGTCCATATGCTCTTACTTTGTTCATTAAACGACTGTGGGGAACTGTATCGAATGCCTTGCGGAAGTCAAGAAATACAGCATCTACCTGTGAACCCGTGTCTATGGCCCTCTGTCTCGTGGACGAATAGCGCGAGCTGGGTTTCACACGACCGTCTTTTTCGGAACCAATGCTGATTCCTACAGAGTAGATTTCTAGTCTCCAGGAAAGTCATTATACTCGAACGTAATACGTGTTCCAAAATTCTACAACTGATCGACGTTAGAGATATAGGTCTATAGTTCTGCACATCTGTTCGACGTCCCTTCTTGAAAACGGGGATGACCTGTGCCCTTTTCCAATCCTTTGGAACGCTACGCTTTTCTAGAGAACTACGGTACACCGCTGCAAGAAGGGGGCCAAGTTCCTTCGCGTACTCTGTGTAAAATAGAACTGGTATCCCATCAGGTCCAGCGGCCTTTCCTCTTTTGAGCGATTTTAATTGTTCCTCTGTCCCTCTGTCGTCTATTTCGATATCTACCATTCTGTCATCTATGCGACAATCTAGAGAAGGAACTACAGTGCAGTCTTCCTCTGTGAAACAGCTTTGGAAAAAGACATTTAGTATTTCGGCTTTAGTCTGTCATCCTCTGTTTCAGTACCATTTTGGTCACAGAGTGTCTGGACATTTTGTTTTGATCCACCTACCGCTTTGACATAAGACCAGAATTTCTTAGGATTTTCTGCCAAGTCAGTACACAGAACTTTACTTTCGAATTCATTGAACGCCTCTCGCATAGCCCTCGTCACATTACATTTCGCTTCGCGTAATTTTTTTTTTGTCTGCAAGGGTTTGGCTATGTTTATGTTTGCTATGAAGTTCCCTTTGCTTCCGCAGCAGTTTTTTAACTCGGTTGTTGTACCACGGTGGCTCTTTTCCATCTCTTACGATCTTGCTTGGCACATACTCATCTAACGCATACTGTACGATGGTTTTGAACTTTGTCCACAGATCCTCAACACTATCTGTACTTGAGACAAAACTTTTGTGTTGAGCCGTCAGGTACTCTGTAATCTGCTTTTTGTCACTTTTGCTAAACAGAAAAATCTTCCTACCTTTTTTAATATTTCTATTTACGGCTGAAATCATCGATGCAGTAACCGCTTTATGATCGCTGATTCCCTGTTCTGCGTTAACTGTTTCAAATAGTTCGGGTCTGTTTGTCACCAGAAGGTCTAATATGTTATCGCCATGAGTCGGTTCTCTGTTTAACTGCTCAAGGTAGTTTTCAGATAAAGCACTTAAAAAAATTTCACTGGATTCTTTGTCCCTGCCACCCGTTATGAACGTTTGAGTCTCCCAGTCTATATCCGGCAAATTAAAATCTCCACCCAGAACTATAACATGGTGGGGAAATCTACTCGAAATATTTTCCAAATTATCCTTCAGGTGCTTAGCCACAACAGCTGCTGAGCCAGGGGGCCTATGATGACATCCAATTACCATGTCTGAGCCTGCTTTAACCGTGACCTTCACCCAAATCATTTCACATTTCGGATCTTCGTCAATTTCCTTCGATACTATTGCACTTCTTATCGCTATAAACACGCCTCCCCCTTCACTGTCCAGCCTGTCTCTGCGGTATACATTCCAATCTGAGTTTAGGATTTCATTACTGTTTACGTCTGGTTTCAGCCAACTTTCTGTCCGTAGTACTATATGGGCGTCGTGACCGTTTATTAATGAGAGCAGTTCTGGGACCTTTCTATAGACGCTCCTGCAGTTTACTATTAGCACATTAGTATTGTTATTCCCTGTTGCATTTTGCCTACTCCTTCCTTGCCGCGTCTCAGGAGGCGTCTTGTCTGGCCTAGGGAGGGAATTCTCTAACCTAAAAAACCCCCATGTGCACTCCACACGTACTCCTCTACCCTTGTAGCCGCTTCCGGCGTGTAGTGCACGCCTGACCTATTCAGGGGGACCCTACATTTCTCCACCCGATAGCGAAGGTCGAGAAATTTGCACCCCATCTCGCAAGCCTCCCATGCGTTAATTTGGCCGTAAGTAAGAACCCCAGTTCTCTATGATCGGTATAGACATGTGTCTTACGTCCGAATAAAAAGTGCTTGAACTTCTGGAAACACAACACTATCGGGAGGGCCTCCAGTCCGGTTACTGAGTAGTTGCTTTCGCTTTTACTCAGCACCAGACTTCCGAACGCCATCGTTTTGTGTATCTTTACTCCATCTTCTTCATATTCTTGAAATACCATTACGCCTTGCCCGGTTTTCGCGCTATCCGTGGCCATACCGAAGTCATGCGCCAGATCAGGATGTGACAGAATCGGAGCCTTTACCAGAGCTGATTTTAGCATACTGAATTCGCTTTCTGCATCATTGTCCCATACCCATGCCGCATTCTTTCCGGTTAATTGACACAGTCGTGGTGTCGCCAATGCCTCTATATATATGAATTTTTTGTAAAAATTCACTACACCGAGAAAGCCTCTCAGCTGTTTCCTTGTGGTAGGCGTTGCAAATTCTACGATTGCCCTCATCTGCTCTGGGTCTGGCATAATTCCTTCCCCTGAGATGACATGACCCAAAAAATGTACTTGTCTTCCTCCAAAATAGGACTTTTTTATATTTACCGTCACCCCATGTTTTCTTAATTTGGAGATCACTTCTCCTAGAAGATTGTTGTGAGATTCCCATGTCTTTTCCGCAATGAGGATATCATCAACGTAACATGTTATTCTCTCCCTTAACCCCTCATCCAAAATTGTTCCTAATCCTCTTATAAATGCTGCAGACGAAATATTCAGGCCAAAGGGGAGTCTCTTAAATTGATAGCATCTATCAAATGCGATGAACGCCGTGTATCTTCTACACTCCTGGAAATGGAAAAAAGAACACATTGACACCGGTGTGTCAGACCCACCATACTTGCTCCGGACACTGCGAGAGGGCTGTACAAGCAATGATCACACACACGGCACAGCGGACACACCAGGAACCGCGGTGTTGGCCGTCGAATGGCGCTAGCTGCGCAGCATTTGTGCACCGCCGCCGTCAATGTCAGCCAGTTTGCCGTGGCATACGGAGCTCCATCGCAGTCTTTCACACTGGTAGCATGCCGCGACAGCGTGGACGTGAACCGTATGTGCAGTTGACGGACTTTGAGCGAGGGCGTATAGTGGTCATGCGGGAGGCCGGGTGGACGTACCGCCGAATTGCTCAACACGTGGGGCGTGAGGTCTCCACAGTACATCGATGTTGTCGCCAGTGGTCGGCGGAAGGTGCACGTGCCCGTCGACCTGGGACCGGACCGCAGCGACGCACGGATGCACGCCAAGACCGTAGGATCCTACGCAGTGCCGTAGGGGACCGCACCGCCACTTCCCAGCAAATTAGGGACACTGTTGCTCCTGGGGTATCGGCGAGGACCATTCGCAACCGTCTCCATGAAGCTGGGCTACGGTCCCACGTACCGTTAGGCCGTCTTCCCCTCACGCTCCAACATCGTGCAGCCCGCCTCCAGTGGTGTCGCGACAGGCGTGAATGGAGGGACGAATGGAGACGTGTCGTCTTCAGCGATGAGAGTCGCTTCTGCCTTGGTGCCAATGATGGTCGTATGCGTGTTTGGCGCCGTGCAGGTGAGCGCCACAATCAGGACTGCATACGACTGAGGCACACAGGGCCAACACCCGGCATCATGGTGTGGGGAGCGATCTCCTACACTGGCCGTACACCACTGGTGATCGTCGAGGGGACACTGAATAGTGCACGGTACATCCAAACCGTCATCGAACCCATCGTTCTACCATTCCTAGACCGGCAAGGGAACTTGCTGTTCCAACAGGACAATGCACGTCCGCATGTATCCCGTGCCACCCAACGTGCTCTAGAAGGTGTAAGTCAACTACCCTGGCCAGCAAGATCTCCGGATCTGTCCCCCATTGAGCATGTTTGGGACTGGATGAAGCGTCGTCTCACGCGGTCTGCACGTCCAGCACGAACGCTGGTCCAACTGAGGCGCCAGGTGGAAATGGCATGGCAAGCCGTTCCACAGGACTACATCCAGCATCTCTACGATCGTCTCCATGGGAGAATAGCAGCCTGCATTGCTGCGAAAGGTGGATATACACTGTACTAGTGCCGACATTGTGCATGCTCTGTTGCCTGTGTCTATGTGCCTGTGGTTCTGTCAGTGTGATCATGTGATGTACCTGACCCCAGGAATGTGTCAATAAAGTTTCCCCTTCCTGGGACAATGAATTCACGGTGTTCTTATTTCAATTTCCAGGAGTGTATATTCTGGATCCAACTCGATTTGCCAGAAGTTGGATTTCAAATCCAGAGAGGAAAACACCGAAACTCCATGGAATTTCTGTAGCAACTCATCGAGCCTTTCGAGTCTGTCAGTTTCCGGAAGTATGATCGTATTGATCTGCCGGGAATCTAACACAAGTCGAATTTCCCCGTTCCTTTTGTCTACGATCCTGAGGGGGCTGTTGTATTGTGACTTTGCTGGCTCTATCACATCCTCCCTCTGCATCCGCTAGAGTTCGATAAAAACACGATCTCGGCACGTCCACGGAATCGGGTAAGGCGGTACTCAAAACGGGCCTCTTTACGTCAAATTTATATTGATAGCCCTTTATGGAGCCCGTCTTCGGGAGAAAAACTTCAGTATTCCTTCTTAGCACATTGTCTAACCCTTCTTTGTCTGCGTCTCTTATGACCTTTATGTCCTGCAATTTCTCGCTTATTTCCTTATGTATTTCTACTAACTGTGCTTCTTTCGATGTACTATCTCGATTGTCCTGTCCGCCGTCAGATTCACCTGTTGACTGCTACTGGTTTGGAAACTGTAGTCTGAGACAGGTCTTTTGTACCTGCCCTGGGATTGCCTGTTCATCGAAACGAAGATGGATTTGGTCACCCTCTCCTAATGTTTCTTCTCCTCGACCCAAATCAATTATGGCTTTGTTCGTTGACAGGAAGCCCATACCAATGATAATATCGGTGGACAATTTAGGAATGACAAAAAGATTAGCAGTCAACTGATGTCCCTGACATTCGAATTCTAAACGTGTCTGTTGAGATATTTCTATACTCTTTCCAAGTAATGCACCCCTGACCTTCGTCTTTTGTGTGGCAGGAGTCGGTGGGTTCAGCACATTCTTACATGTATTAAATACCTCTTCTGAGACCGCTGAAAGCTGGCTTCCGCTATCAATTATAGCGGCCACCGTTAAGTCACCTATTTTGATTTTGACTATTTGGTATATTTCTTTATTTGTTGCCCTTCCTTTTCTTCGAGGAGTAACTCGGTGACATCCTCGTATTCGACAATGTTTATGTTACTGACTAGTTCCGAGGTTACCGACGTTTTGCAACTCCTGTCCGCGCTCTGATCTAGTCATTCGTAATCCTGGCCGTTAAGGTGGGATGTACCAGGCTTCGGAGGGCGGAATTCGACATCTTCCTGGTTGTTATTTTGGTAACCATAATTCCTGTTCCTTCCCGATTGCTGACTACCGCCCCAGGTCCTTTGTGATTTACTGTGTTGCACCGGAGAGTGTCGCTCTTCTTCCGTGTACCTTCTTTTCGAGTTGTCATTACTCTTATTTTGATTGTGGCCGTTGTAGTTCGGTGCTGGCCTACTATCCCACTGGGGTCCATTATTCCGACGGTTGTTATTTTGTTCCCGCTGTCGGCGTTTCTCCCGCGCCTGTTCTTCTTGAAATGCGAATTCCAGTTCGCGAAAAATGCCCTTAAATACCTCAGTATCGCTACCACAACGACCGGCAAGTGATTGTTGATACGAGATGGGAAGTTTCATGTAGCATAATCTGATGATTTCCGCACTGCTACGTGGGTTGTCTAGGTACTGGTTCCTTTTTCTCATATTTTCAAAAAATTTGACCGGACTCCGGTACCCTGCCCCTTCCATATCTCTGGACATCATAATTTCTTGTTTGATCCTTTCTTGGGTTTCTTTAGACCAATACTTGCCCAAGAAGGCATTTTGAATTCTTCGAACGAGACGCTCGTCTTCGCTACATTTCTCATGTACTCAGCGGTCGCGCCCTCCATATGGGAGCACACAAAATCCAGCTGGTACATCAATGGCCAGTGTGGGGGCAAAGATAACTTGAATTGTCCCATAAAAGTTTTTTGGATGCAAGCTATTACCTTCGTCCTTGTAGTGATGGAACTTTCGAACTGATACAAAATGCTTCTAGTCAAACCGGTCATCATTCCTGTTACCATTTCGACCGTTCTTATGATTCGTATGAACTTCGGGACGTGGGCTAATTCGTTCCCACACGCTGTCGTCATCTCTCCCCCTCTGTATGTTCGACAGTTGTTGGGTACATCTAATCAGTCAGCAACAATTGTGCTCACTGGACTGCTGTGCGCTGTCCGTGTTACCACGGCCGTTGCCTCAGAGCTGTGAATGAAGGCGTGGCTCCCGTTGCTTATAGTGTCAACTTTGTCACACCGTGAAACGGTTATCTGTGTTCCGGCAAGTGACGGTTCAGTCAACGCAGTAATTACACCCTTCTCTTTTCTTGATGTCTCTGTAATGAGACGTTTTAACTCGTCCTCTAAATTTCTTTTTAATGTCTCCACCTCCTCTTTCAACATCTCGTTAGACCCTATGTCCGGTTGCTCTTGTTGCTTTTCTTCGACACGTTTTATTCGGCTTTGTAGCCTTGATAACATGACCTTTCCTACTTTTGCAGTGTTTTGCGTGGAGTCCCGAGTTGCGCTCGCTATTTTCCTTGCACTTTTCGCAAGTAATTTGGCTTCAATTGCCGTACTTTTGATGATGGCAATCTCTTTCTCTATTTTAACGCCGAGATTCTTTACCTCCTCTTTTACTTCCCTATGAACTTCTGTGAGCCTATAGTTCAGCTCCGAATTCGCCTTTTTAATTTCGAAATTAGGTTTGGCGCTCTGTTCTTTCAGCTCCGAATTCGCCTTTTTAATTTTGGCATTAAGGTTGGCACTCTGCTCTTTCATCTCCGAATTCGCCTTTTTAATTTCGGCATTAAGGTTAGCGCTCTGCTCTTTCAGCTCCGAATTCGCCTTTTTAATTTCGGCATTAAGGTTGGCGCTCTGCTCTAAGTTCACCGTTTGCATCTGTTGCAACAGGTCCGTAATGTTTTTGAGAGTAGCCGCATTTTGATCCTCGTCCTTTTGTGGTTGAAAATGCGACTCTTCTCCTCTGTTCTGAGGAACCCTTCGATATCTAGACAAGTATCGTCTCCGCGCCCCCGTCGGATCACTTGTGAATGAATCGTTTGATAATGGTAGGACACCGTTTTGTTCCAACACACTCTGGCTTCTTAGGCTGGATCTTCCATGCTTATGGATTAATCCTGCACTTCCTGCGTTCCCCGAGCCCTCAGTATCACTGCCTGAATCAACGTCCTTGCTATTCAGCGGACTAAACCACTCGCGAGACGCAGTTTCAGGAGTTGCAACTCGCGTTCGTGACGCTCATCGGTAGAGCTTTCCCTACTAACACCCATGTTCTCCCGAGTAACAGTCTGATTATATTCTGCCGTTGTCTTGGCTTTTCCCCTCGTTATCATTTGCACTTTTATGTTACACGAAAACTCAAAACCCAGGTACCCCTTACACTCAATAATTAGATCATGCAAAACATATATATCACGACACAAATTGGTACACTGGGTGTGAGCAATGACCCGACAAACAGTTCATGAAGAATTCCCCCAAGAAGGCTATTACCAATGATTGTGTGCTGTGTGCTCAGCATCGGCTGATTACGGCACTGCACATCATAAGTACTCCAACAAATCACAAATACAATCCACAGGTACCTATAAATGTCAATTTGAAAGGACAGCACATGAAGAAGACAATGCAACTTATCGTAACTAATGCTACCCGTTCTTCAATTAAAATTGGCTAAGCAATGGATCACGTGGAAAAATTTCCTTTTTCAAGACTACTTCCCAGCAAATCCCGAAGTATCACATCCTGGGATGGGTCCGCCATATGTAACACTCCACCCGTCACTTATCTGGTTTTGGTGTGTGTTCACCCCAGGTAATTGACTAACCGGTCAACAGAGAGTGCAAAACTGCCGCAATGTCGGACAACGCAAAGAAAGTAATAAGGCCCTGTGACTCCTGACTGAAATGCGGTGGCAGTGTTGACATTAATTGATTCAGAATTGATCACTTTTAATTTAAAAGGGGTGCACATTGATGTTATATGCAGCTATTGAACACCAGATGCAAACGTTGAACATAAATTAATTAAGAAAGTGACTTGGGATTTCAACTACTTGATTGAAAACAGATGCAGTCGATTAGCACAGATTTATTTTAACTCACGACCTTCAATCATCACATTACAGGACTCTTCTAAGAGGCAGTGGTAATAAATTGCGTTTGCGTAGAGTAAAGACGATAACTCAAAAGTAATTCCTATCGACTGACCCAGGTGTAATGCGAAGTGCGAGAAGAATTCTACAATACAAGGCCAATGAAACCTTCATGGAAACTTTGATGACGTGATCTGTCAAATTAATCAGTGGCCGGAGCGGGCGCATATTCACCGAATACAGTGTGGCGGAGCGGCGTCGTTATGCGGACGTCGGCCGACCTCGTTGTGCTGCAAGGATGCGCTCGTCTATTCACTTCTAGCTATCTTGCTCAGTACATAGCTGAACCAAAACTTTCTATCTCCAAGCTCAATCGTTCCGTTTGCTAAGTCCTAAACTGCAGAGATGCTCACTCTCTCTCAGGCAAGCTGAGTAAAGAACGCCACGTCCACACTCTAGGCAATCTGGGAACGGAAGACCTCCATGAGGACGTCTCCCAGTCTGATCTTCGCCTCAGTTTCCCCTCCAGCCAAAATCACTTACGCCAATGGCAGCACAAGTCGCGTTAGTTATGTGTCGCTTCCCAGCGCCGACCAATGCCTGCTCTGGGAACTGAACAAATTCCCACAAAATTTCCCTTCCTCTCAACTTCTGCTATTTAGCTCCTCCCAGGCCACCCATCAAGGTTAGCGTCTGCACAAAACACCAATTTTTCCAGCATTCTGACTCCCAGCAGAGTACTTCAAATTCCTTGGTCCTATGTTCCCATCGGAGGCCAGCATATTTCATTCTGTCGCTCTTCACCTGATTTACTTCAGACTATGCAGACCGTGAATTCAGCGTGAAGTTGCTATGGTCACGAACACGCATATTTTGGCCTCTGTTGACTGCTCCACCATAGCTTTGTGCGGCTTACTCGCATGTTTGACTGAAAACGGGACGACGGACATTTATCAACAGGTGTACAAGTTCTCTGTCTGCTTCCCAGTACACCAGCATGGGGTCAACCACCCACTGACTGTCACTCATCTTAAGGCAGCTGGAGACCGCGCCCCGTTACTGCTATCTCAGAGCTTGAGCCGCCCTAAGCTGCCTATTGTCTCTTCCCTTCGCCGCTCCCCAGACGGCCACGGTCAACTCGAATACTTCCCTGGGATAATCTAGCCTCCAGTAAATTGACGCCTTTCCACAAAGTTTTCATGCCGTGTGAATTACTTTAAAACCATCACCCGACATTAATTATTCCAATTCGTCCATACTATACCCTCTATGAGATGCATTGTGCCTTGTCAGTCATTCTTGTTCAGCGCTACTGTTTGCTCAATGTGAGTTAGGTGATCTTTAATTACTTCATGTAAGGGGCATAGTTCTTGCCATCTTACAGTAAGTCGAGTGAAGTGTGACAATGGGTGAATAATTGGACCCCATAAAAAAATTTCAAGTGTCAAGGAATGTGTCTCTCATAATAGCAACAGACAAAAACACAAATATATCGTCCTCATGCATGAAATATGTGTTTATATTGTCTTGCTTTCAGCGGAGCAAGCTGCAGATATACACATATTCGAAAGTATTTCGTCATGAATCAATGTAATTCGGATGAAAGTAAATGATTTCATGATAATGCGTGTCTCTTGGTAATTCACTAACGCATTTAACGCAAAAATATAACACTATTTCGATGATTAAGTAGAATAAAATTAATAACGAACGTTCTCCTTTTAACGCATGTGACTGTACGCTTTCTCACCGCTTGGAGCGTTAGTGTCGCTACAGCTCTCAAACGGTAACAACTTTCTCAGCAGAGATTGTCGAGACAGATTGTATTAGACCGTGGTAGAATTACGAGCGCAGCACTTAGAACTAACGAATTCGAGCTTCTCAGACAAACGAGAAACGACCAGAGAGCAATTAGGATCTCAAAATCAACATGGAGCAAGAATTAAAAGAGATGAAGTGCCATCACGTGGATGACACTCTCAAGACCAAGATGTAGCAAGGACTGAAGCAGTTCTTTTACGAATAGATTATTCACGTGTATTAGAATCAAATGACCAACATGCAGCGACAGCTGGGAGAGAACATTCACAAGCCAGTCGATCTCGACGAACAGTACTTGTTGATCTGAATCTTGCTGTGTTTTAATTTGATGTCAACTACGATTGCAATTTCCATCCCCGTGTAAATATCGACAAATTGGAAAAGGTACATGGGAGCTGAAACACCAGGAACGTGCTGCGTGAACTGCAAAGTTCAACTGCCGACATTGCATTCGCCACCTAATCCACTATTGCTTTGGCTTTCGCGCAGCCCACCTGATACCAGACACTTCTTGCAGAACATTCGTAAATATAATTCAGCGTTTCAAGTGACATGTTTTGGAACCGGCAAAGCTTTCCAAGATCAGTAAATGCCCACTTTCAAAATTCAAGGACGAATATATCATTTATACTGCTCCTTTATAGGTCTAGACTTTTAATAAATGTATTCCTTCTCGACACTAAAATAAATACCATTCTTTTTATCACATAATTAAATAAGGTAATCCTTTCAAATTTCAAACGACATTTCCACTGAAACTTCCTGGCAGATTCGCAGTAGAGCTTCTGTTTGGAAGGTAGGAGACGAGGTACTGGCAGAAGTAGTGCTGTGAGGACGGGGCGTGAGTCATGCTTGGGTAGCTCAGTTGGTAGAGCACTTGCCCGCGAAAGGCAAAGGTCCCGAGTTCGGCGGGGTCAGGTATTTTCTCTGCCTCGTGATGACTGGGTGTTGTGTGCTGTCCTTGGGTTAGTTAAGTTTAAGTAGTTCTAAATTCTAGGGGACTGATGACCATAGATGTTAAGTCCCATAGTGCTCAGAGCCATTTTTTTTAATCCCGAGTTCGAGTCTCGGTCCTGCACACAGTTTTAATCTGCCAGGAAGCTTCATATCAGCGCACACTCCACCGCAGAGTGAAAATCTCATTCTGGACATTTCCACTATTACTTCTTCTATGGCAGCAACGTATACCAGCTAGTAAGGTACATACTGAGGTTGTTGCTGTGTATTTTTCCAAATAATTAAGTCCATGGAGCTCAACCACGTGTAAATGAATAGATGCTTAATACTTTTTATACTAAACTGATAATGCATCATTAATCTGCTCGCATATATATACTGTCAAAAAGTAATATTAATGTGCTTTTATTCATGCCGTCAAACAGTTTACAATAACTCAGAGCGAACGGCAGTTTCAGGTTAGAGTGGCCGATTTACTGGACAACAAAATGCTAATTTGAGAATGCTAATTACGCGCTGCAATCGTCGAGGCTACTAAAAAACGATTAGATTTTCGTTCCTGAGTGTTTCACGTCATTTCCGGAACGGTGGCGCGCGGCAGTTTATCACGTGCGTGAGACGCGCGGTTCGCGGCCCTGCCCGCCCGCATGTCCGCAGGGTATCTCATTGACGGATGACGCTAATTATGCAGTGACAGGCACACGTCACGCGCCAGCCTCATCAGCGAACCAAGTGGCCACAATTGCCGCTGATCTCCCGGCTTCTGGGACGGCGGCCCGGCGATCGCGCCTGGTTAGCGCGTAATGGGATCCAGATAAAGTCAGCAGCCGTCTGCGTAGCGCAGCACGTGTGCTTTCCATCTCAGCTGATCGCAGTGCATCTTAGTGCTCGGTACAACAAGCTGTTATTGATCTATGCAAACATTTCATTAAACACAGGCTCATCCTCTACATCTACATCTACGTACATACTCCGCAATCCACCATACGGTGCGTGGCGGAGGGTACCTCGTACCACAACTAGCATCTTCTCTCCCTGTTCCACTCCCAAACAGAACGAGGGAAAAATGGCTGCCTATATGCCTCTGTACGAGCCCTAATCTCTCTTAGCTTATCTTTGTAGTCTTTCCGCGAAATGTAAGTTGGCGGCAGTAAAATTGTACTGCAGTCAGCCTCAAATGCCGGTTCTCTAAATTTCCTCAGTAGCGATTCACGAAAAGAACGCCTCCTTTCCTCTAGAGACTCCCACACGAGTTCCTGAACCATTTCCGAAAGACTTGCGTGATGATCAAACCTAGCAGTCCACCTCTGAATTGCTTCTATGTCCTCCCTCAATTCGACCTGATAGGGATCCCAAACGCTCGAGCAGTACTCAAGAATAGATCGTATTAGTGTTTTATAAGCGGTCTCCTTTACAGATGAACCACATCGTCCCAAAATTCTACCAATGAACCGAAGACGACTATTCGCCTTCCCCACAACTGCCATTACATGCTTGTCCCACATCATATCGCTCTGCAGTGTTACGCCCAAATATTTAATCGACGTGACTGTGTCAAGCGTTACACTACTAATGGAGTATTCAAACATTACAGGATTATTTTTCCTATTCATTTGCATTAATTTACATTTATCTATATTTACACCAATCACATATCCTGTCCAAGTCATCTTGTATCCTCCTACAGTCACTCAACGACGACACCGTCCCGTACACCACAGCATCATCAGCAAACAGCCGCACATTGCTATCCATCTTATGCAAAAGATCATTTATGTAGATAGAAAACCACAACGGACCTACCACACTTCCCTGGGGTACTCCAGACGATACCCTCACCTCCGATGAACACCTTCTGACACTTGCATCACTTTTAATTCGTATTCAGATCAATATTTCGAAAAGAGGTTTTCGGGAAGTTATAGAAGGCAGAAGAATGGAAAGACATAGGAATGGAAAAGAAAAAATATATGTTGGATGACTGTCACTTTGGCTTTAGGAAAGGTAAGGTACCAGAAAGGGAATTCCCGCGTTGCGGTTGATAATCGGAACAACGTTATATAAAAATCAAGACATGTTCGTAGGATCTGTCGACCAAAAAGGAGCATTCGATAATGTAAAACGGTGAAAGGTCTTCGAAACTCTGAGGAAAACTGACGTAAGCTATAAGAAGAATGGGTAATATGAAACATGTACAAGAGCCAAGACCGCGCGACCGCTATGGTCGCAGGTTAGAATCCTGCCTTGGGCATGGATGTGTGTGATGTCCTTAGGTTACTTAGGTTTAAGTAGTTCTAAGTTCTAGGGGACTGATGACCTCAGCTGTTAAGTCCCATAGTGCTCAGAGCCATGTCCATGTCGGTTAATCGTGTCCGTTTCGGTTTTACTCCTGTCGTTAAGGAATCCTACTTTTTTTAAAGTCTCTCGGGTTATTCTTTCATGTCTCCATAGAATCTTAATTTACTTTACTAATTTCTGTATGGATATTTGTGATTTGATTTCCTGTTTGCTTTAAAATATGTACTGTTCTTCACAAGTTTTGGGCGAAGATTCTTTCTTACGATTTTGCGTTCCTTTTTTTCAGAGTTTTAATTGTCTGTTTCCCCGTTCAAAATTAGTGTTTGTCAAAATAGTGGCGTTCTTGTTTACTTACTGTGTGGCGACATCTTCCTTTTGTGTGCTTGCACATATATTTCTTCTTGCAGAAATTTTGGGTAAGCTGGTATGCAGTTTCCACGTTTTAGCATCTAATTTAATCTATCGAATCCATTTTCTTGAATGATGTCAAACGCTCGATTTCGCCATATTCGTCTCCTTGAATTTGGTCCTTGTTTATTGCAGGTCACGTTATCTGTCTTTTCAAAATGTATCAAGGGACCGACTTTTTGTGCAGTTTCTATCAGGAGTTCAATCTTGTTTTGGGTTTATGAAATCTTGCAGGTAAGATTGTAGGCAATACCATGAACTACGGTATCAAGCTAGATACTGAATTAAGTATGTTGCCTTTTTTTTAATGGACCGATCTACATTTTAATACATTATTCTAAAGCTATTGGAAAGAATAGTACTGTGATGTAAGGCTTGTTAATGTTAATTGAAACATTTTGCAAGATTATCCCAGAAATGTGCTAAAATTTAGAGGCAAGGAATCGGCTGTTAGTGTGGGCTCCCATACAAGCCTCCTCCGCTTCATTAAACCAATCGAGTGTTTATCTCTTTCCACAAAATCTATTTAAACAGGACTATGGACAGACATTTGGCATAATTTTCCTTAGACTCATCTGATGTGCTAAGAATTAGAATAGTTTCATTTGCAACAGTCGTAAAAGTTTCTGTATTTATGTCGCGTAAAATGGAGCTAAGCTGAAAAACCTTTTATCTTATATCTTCTTGTTGCTTGTAACGATGAAGCCTGACATGAGAGAACCAGCTGGCGGACATCGGAAAAGCCGATGCAGGTTGCCTTACCTTTAACTTCAACGCATTATCAGATACTTTTGTGGTGGTGGTGGTGGTTAGTGTTTAACGTCCCGTCGTCAACGAGGTCATTAGAGACGGAGCGCAAGCTCGGGTTAGGGAAGGATTGGGAAGGAAATCGGCCGTGCCCGTTCAAAGGAACCATCCCGGCATTTGCCTGAAACGATTTAGGGAAATCACGGAAAACCTAAATCAGGATGGCCGGAGACGGGATTGAACCGTCGTCCTCCCGAGTGCGAGTCCAGTGTACTAACCACTGCGCCACCTCGCTCGGTTTATACTTTTGTGGAAAGCTTCATCGTCAACATTAACAATCATACGACTGTACCCACAGTTTCAAGATCTTTCGAATGTTGTAGAAAAAAGTACATCGGCCGATTTAAATAAATAATTCGTTCAGTGGAATAAACGATATCGTTCGATTTTAAAAAAATCGCTCACAACACCTGTCTTCAGTCATTTGCCGATAATCACGTTCCGTTGTCATTAGCCCTCTACGTAATAAAAGAGCACATGTTTTTGTTGAATCACCATGTATAAAAGCATCTCTTTTAATATCAAATTCTCAGAATAAACAAAACGTCCTTATGGCAATTTTAGTAATCTGCATCTGTTATAAAAGATAAACGAAAATAGCTACACTAAATGGGACTTATAGGGACAGCTACGTAACTAATAAGTAGCCCCATATGCAGTGTGCACCTTATTTCAGTTCAGTGCCTCTTCACTCACTTGGCTGCTTGTTCTCATAATTACTTGTATCACTGAGTTTTATTTAATATTTTAATTTACTTGATTTCTTTGTAATATTCTATCTTCCATAATTTGTAGGCTGTGGAAAGATTTACAGTCCACAGTCGACTACATGTGAACAAATCAAATCTTGTTTTGGAGAACTGTAGAACAGGCTGTGTAACGGTTGAGCAGAGATGAATGATAACTGTGCATTCTGCTGTAACCTATGGTACCAGGGCATTGATGACAAAGTAACATCATATAAACATATTTCACTAATTGACAAGAAATTCTCTCCCTCAGTGGAGCTTCTATCTTAATTTACAGATAAGTTTCTCAGTAATATGCTGTTTGTAGCTAAGATGCGTTTATGTCCATGGTATGGAAAAGTTTCAACCTATCGTGTGGTTAACCCATAATCTTTAGATATAAACTAATAGATTTGAGACAGACGACAAAAATGTTGCATCATTGAAAGAAATCTATATTCACTAGCTGCAAAGAAGGTGGAATTATACGCGCACATCAAAAAAAAGTTTTGCATCACCCCGATTCCCAGAACTCCTGAAGACAGAAGTTGACTATGGGTATTGTATCACAGACACAGTCCCTCTGACTGTTCAGAGATATAACTAAACTCGCCCAAAGATGTAAACAACAATGTATAAACAGCGCCTATTAGACGGAGGGGGTCCGACAGCCGATCAGTACGTCATTCCACCAGGAAGGAGGTACACGGCTCGTATTGTCTGTAGTTCAACCATGCCTTGACGGTCAATACCGCGGTTCGATAGCGTCCGCATTGTTGCTTTGTGCCAGGAAGGGCTCTCGGCAAGCGAAGTGTCGAGTGTTGTTCGAACATCGAGGAGATACAGAGAGACAGGAAGTGTCGATGGCATGCCTCGCTCAGGCCGCCCAAGGGCTACTACTGCAGTGGATGACCGCTACCTACGGATTATGGCTCGGAGGGACCCTGACAGAAACGCCACTATGTTAAATAATGCTTTTCGCGCAGCCACAGGACGTCGTATTACAATTCAAACCATGCGCAATAGGCTGCATGATGCGAAACTTTGCTACCGACGTCCGTGGCGAGGTCCATCTTTGCAACCACGACACCATGCAGCGATGTAGAGATGGGCCAAACATCATGCCGAATGGACCGCTCAGGAATGGCATCACGTTCTCTTCACCGATGAGTGTCGCATATGCCCTCAACCGGACAATCGTTAATCCATAATATTTGCAGATTTTATTGCTTAATCAAATTATGTGAATGTAAAGAGTAAATAAGTCTATCGTAGTATTTCGTATATTTTTAACTTCATGAAATTTGTTACGTCTTCAGTATTGTTGCAATCATTATAATGAGCCTACTGTTTTTAAAACATCCTACGAACCTAGGGTGGAAAGTAAAAGTGGGAGACTGATATATAAATTTTTATTAAGGGTTGTATGTCTTTCAATCTATGCAATACTCACCCACATTATCAGCTCTTTTTTATCATTTTCTTATTATTTCAAGTAAACAGATGATGGGGAAAATAAAATTTAAAAAAGTAAAGTAAGTTTAAACTTTTACATTTATTTTAAAATTCATCAGTGTTCAATAAAATCGATAACACATTGGACACTAGAAACTATGGTTGTAGGGAATCAATCTCATCCCTCTTTCCCATTTACAAGAGAAAACATACTATTGATTTCAAGCAGTTGCGGAAGAAAATACAAGTGTATGAAGGCTGACTTACGCTGCATTACAATGTGTCAAAGTTGTTGAACACAGATACTCAAATGTGTCTAGGAGTGATCTGACAGAAGCTATGGAGGGTGACTTTTTGTAAATAATTGTATACAACGGATTATTTGTTCAACAGATATTGTGGTATTTGAGCTGTGTAAGTGTTGTATGATGAGGATTGTAAAAGTATTATGCATAGTAAGTGTCGATTAATTCCACGATATTTCTCAAGTTTCATGACAAAAGACTTTAGTTCCTATAAGAATATCAAGCTGCTTAATACAGAACAAAAAACTGTCTAGCAGAATTGTTCTCAAACAATAAATATGACTTTTAAAAAAAGGATTTCACTTCGTCCTCTCTCTCTCTCTCTCTCTCTCTCTCTCTCTCTCTCTTTCTCTCTCTCTCTAATATACCCTCTAATTTTTGTACTAATATTTGTATGCTTAGCTGAATTTCACATCTAAGTTGTAAATTATGCAAAGCTCATCAGCTTTCTTTTCTTCTTTTTTGTGGGTCATCAGTCTTCAGATTGAATGATGCGTCCCAACACGAATTCCTTTCCTGTGCTAACCTCTTCATCTCACAGTAGCACTTGCAACTCACGTCCTCAGTTATCTGCTAGATGTATTCCCGTCTCTGTCTTCCTCTATAGTTTTTGCCCTCTAAAGTTCCCTCTTGTATCGTGGAAGTCATTCCCTCATCTCTTAAGAGATTTCCCTTTCATCCTGTCCGCCGGCCGGAGTGGCCGTGCGGTTCTAGGCGCTACATTCTGGAACCAAGCGACCACTACGGTCGCAGGTTCGAATCCTGCCTCGGGCATGGATGTGTGTGCTGCCTTAGGTTAGTTAGGTTTAATGAGTTCTAAGTTCTAGGCAACTGATGACCTCAGAAGTTAAGTCGCATAGTACTCAGAGCCATTTGAACCATTTTCATCCTGTCCCTTCCCCTAATCATTGTTTTGCACACCTTCCTTTCCTCTCCGATTCTGCGTAGAAACTCCTCATTCTTTACCTTATCAACCCACCTAATTTTCAACATTCCTCTGTAGCACCACATCTCAAATGCTTCGATTCTCTTCTGTTTCGGTTTTCCCACACTCCATGTTTCACTGCCATACAATGCTGTACTCCAGACGTACGTTCTCAGAAATTTCTTCCTGAAATTAACGCCTATATTTGATACTAGTAGACTTCTCTTGGCCAGGAATGCCCTTTCTGCCATTGATAGTCTGCTTTTGATGTCCTCCTTGCTCCGTCTGTCATTGGTTATTTTACTGCCTCGGTGAATGAATTCCTTAACTTCACCAACTTCGTGATCATCAGTCCTGATGTTAAGTTGGTCGCTGTTCTCATTTCTACCACTTCTACTATTTCTCACTTCTTTTTGTGGGGGGGAGGGGGGATTTGTTGGGGGGGAGAGGTATGCTCATCCTCTAAGGGGGGGGGGGGTAACTTTTGTGATTCTTACTTTTACACCCCTTATTAGAGCTTTCTCTGAGTTTCAAAACGTTTTAAATTGATTCCCCAAATATTCGTAATTTTCCTGGGGTATTAGTTCCTTCTCGATTTAATTTCTTATAGTCTTCATGCTACAGATAATTTATTTTTTCCTATTTTATTAGTTTATCTATGAAAGTACTGATTCTCAGTCTATACCACTTTCGTTCAATATTTTAATTAATATTCTCTGTCTCTGATCACCTCTTGCGCACGTGCTGTAAATCGACACTGTTTCCAAAATGCATAATTCTGTTGCTTACATCAAGAGTTCAATTCCAACGTATTCTGTGGATTTTAGATCATTATTTCATGATGGAAAAAGAGTATAAACACTGCTAACTGATTTTTCTTAATCTGTGGGCCCAATGGAAGGTGAAGCTTTGACAATGCCAGCCATTCGTGCTGGCGAAACATCAGTAGAAGCATCAGACGAACTTGTTTGTAGAACAACAATATTAAAAAATGATAAGCACAGAACTGACGTTGTTCCATATTATTTATTTGGCCTGAAGATGTCCTTGTAAGCTGAACACCGGTTAACTAAATGAATTAATACTGTAGGACATCCACAATATGGTAAATTTCGTTTAGAAATGGTAAGCACTGATTGTAAATCACCTGATATGAGTAATTTGGAACTGAGTCTAGAAATTGTATTTAAATAATTAAAGTGAAGTTTTTTAACTGTTTTTAATCTTCCTTTCTTCCTTTCTTCCTGTTCACTTCTCTGACTACTTTATCCATTATTGACTGCTGGTTGTTCAGTTGCCTGCAATTGGTTCAGCAGTTGCATTTGTAACCTTCTTTGTCACGATTCAAGATGTTATCAGAGTTGAGTACTGAGACAATATTCTGTTTTATGCCAGTCGACTGTAAAATATAATCTGTAAAACAAAATTAAGTCAAATAAAATCCATTGCTGTATAGACCTGCTCAGTAATGTAAAATGTTTTTTCAAAATTAAAGATATAGGTTCTGACAAACTGAGAGCCACCTTCTGTACCACCCTTTTCAGTTGTGAATTCGTCACTGTTTACAGTAAAATAATTGATACTGTGATATTCTATGTTCTTTAATGGAGTGGACTGTTCAGATTTTACTATTCTCTCTTCTGCTGCCCTCAGTATGTTCTGATTAACGGAAAACGCACTTTTCTAACTTGGTCTACATATCAGTAACATATGGTCACTATATAAATAAGAATAGAATTAAAATCAAAACCCTTTATTGAGTCACTGTATTGTTTGATAAACCAAATTACTTTTATTTTTGTTTTCCCCTAATTCTTTTTTTTCTTCACTTTTTATCGATAACTACATTTACAAGAAGTATATTTTGTCTACTTTTTATTTGAGGTGTCAAGCATAAAATAGCTTATGTTACAATTATAGATCCAGTTTGGTAATTCTTTTACATTAAAAGCACATAGAAATCCAGTTCAGTTTGATTTAATCATGTTTCTAACATCTTGTGTAGTGTGTGTGGGACTGGAACAAAGTTTTTGATTGCTTTCAATAATTGTGTTTTCGAAACCATTTTTTGACTCTTGTAACTAATATCTACATTTCATATCAGTAATTTTACTTTGATTTTTCTACTTACTAGTAATTACCGCTTAATATCTTCTTTAGGCATCTGTAGTGTATGTAAAGTTTTATCTTGCTGCAGCTATGCTGTACAACTTTCTTTCTCCTGTTCCTCTGGTACTTTCATTTCCCACTTAATTTTACTTACTTTAACTACAGATGCAACAGAATCTTCGGTCTTTACCATTTGTCTGTCCATATTGCTTGGATGGATTAGGGATATATAGAAGGTATTCGATAAAAGATGATAATGAAACGGTTCGAACTAAAGAAACACCTGAGTAATTTATCAAATTTAATTTTTGCTATAGTTCAATTTTCTTATCTTGGCGGTTCGCGGACGCCCGCCCAGACGCGGGAGATTGCTGCGTTGCCAGTTGCATGCGCCAAGAGAAGCAGCGCCATAGTATAGTTCGCAAACTTACGTTTAGGGGGCAGCGCAGTTTATGAAGTAAAGCCATCACTGCCGCTTTAACCCCTTCGCTGCTACAGAGACGTGCTCCCAGCATTCCGCATTGTGCACGATTTTGTCATCACTGCACTGCTCGATTGCTTTGACACTCTTTATCATTCTATTTCACAAAAACTATTTGGTTAAAAATTTGATTTTTACACATGTTCTTCACTGATATCTTCCCCCCATAAATGACTTAATTTTGTTTTCATGTTCAACGCAGTTATTGTGCAGCATTAGAGGTAGTAAACCATTGCACGAAATTTTGAAGATTTTGCAGAGGTAAAAGTCCATAGCGTATACTTTCCGTATGGTCGATTTTAGAAATTTCAAAAAATTACATTCAAACGAATAAAATTCATAAAGTAAGACACTTCGATATTGTTTTTAAATAAGGAAAATATTAACCACCGAACAAGGTTTGAACTCAGTACCTTTCACTTAGCAGCCTAACACTTGAACCATTATGCTAACACAGCGTGTCATCTAATAGATCTCCCAGAGGAGTTTATAATGTCACGCAAAATACCTACAAACACTGTTGGTATGACTATTAATTACTCACGTTTCGTCGAAGTACAATAGGAAATAAACAATTACCGCTTTTCTTTATTGCGAAAAAGCAGTTAGTGAGAATGATACAAACACCTTTCCTTGCTATCGCCTGAATTAGGAGGCTTATTGCTTGTGTGGTTTAATTAATTAATAGACTAGGAAGCAATTGGTATAAAGGATGCTTTTTCCAAACTTTCTATAAAATAAAGTCTGCTATCAAGACATTGCTTTTGTTCAATTACTTTATTTATGACTGAACGTTTCTAAAACTGAAGACACTCGTCCGTGCTCTGCACTGCAGTAGAGCTCTGGCAACGTCGTTCTCTGTTCATTGGCTGACTGTGTTTTGTAACGTCAGATGCTCAGAACGAACCTAAACTCGGCTGCCGTCGTAAATGTCGCGCACTTTAGGACAGAAGCATGCCACGTTTAGAGATTATCAATATCTTTCCGTAACATATTTCCTTGAAAATGTGGTGAAGGCTCAGGAAGAAAAGAGTAAAGGGAAATGGTTATATTACTAAGGCTTCATCGACATGGCGTCATTTTAGTCGAATTTAAGGAAATCTCATACGAATGGCAAATACAAATGGACAATCTTTTAAACACATACCTCATGTTTGTGAAAATTAATTAGTGATAGCAAAGCAAAGAATTTTAGAAAGGAGAATAGATAGTTCATACATATCTAATGTTCAAAATAATTAGCGAACGAACCGTAAATGAATCAGGTACTTAACGAAGAAAATGACAAAAATTACATGTCTGAAACAGACAGCCACAGGTGACTAAGATTTAACAAAGAGCGGCAAAATACGTATGTGAAATATTGACAATGAGAAACTGGGAAGGATCGGAATTATTGAAGTACTAAAGGATGTTGAATAGCGAGAGAACAGAAAATAAATGAAACGAAAAATGTTACGAGGAACCGACGACGAATGATGTCTTTACTAGAGAAAAAGGATGATGTGACATCTACTGAGGCGTCCAAGAATAGGTATCTCAGCGCTAGAGGAGGGAAACTGTAGCAGTACGCAAAGGTAGATTATGGACCACACGGGTGTGGTAGATAGACGACGCGAAACGGTTATTGCGAATAAAAAGGAATGGAGAATGCATCCTAATGGTGTAAACAATGGCGCCTAGCACAAAGTGAAGCATGATACATGCTATTAATCCTTTATGAACCAAAAAAGTTTCCATAGAGCAGTCTCCGTGTAATACGGTGCAGGCGTTAGAGCAACTGTAACACCACGTTGTGAATGAGGGCCTGAGTTTCTTCAGTTCATCATTCTTTCATCTGAGTCAAAATATTATAAGAAGATTTTTACATTATTACCCATAATAGACTAGCTGTCCCCTAATGAACAATTTTCCAAAAAAATAAAAAGTGCTAAACAGTTAATCCTTGTAAGACGCAATTAAAATAGAAAATGTGAAAATATTTATAAAAGAATTGCATTAAATTTTGCACAATATGTTTTCGTTTTAACTTTGTTAAAATAGCTCTCATGCATAACAGTCTCATTTTAGAAAGCCACATTGGTTTATCTATTGCGAACAGGAACTCATTGACCTAAACTGAAGGGTCGGCGAAACGCTCTTCAATCGTGACCACAGATACATTGTTCGTGAAAAACGTTTTGGCTGTGATGTAGCCATACTCGACCGTTCTGCTTGTTACTGTAACCAACGATGCCACTGCTGTTGATGAATGATGTGGACTCTCACAGCAGTGCAGCGTTTTCAGACCAATGCGAATGTTCTCTCTAAATGCGTGATTGCGAAATGACCGAAATCGGTATTTGTAATAATGTTATGGTACTGGGTGAACTTTAATAAAATATAATGAACGCTACCCTCGACTAAAGTCTCATGTGTCTTAAGTTATGAGACCATATCAGGATTTTTGTTAATTATATTACTGAAATATTTGAGAGGTGTGCCACTTATAAACAGGTTATGTCCCATAAAGCATTCCCCCGTCCAGGAAGCGATCATATTTGAAATACTTCAGAATTAGACAACAATTCAAATAGCTTCCCATAAAATACGTAAATACATGAATTTCAGAAATTTGTTACGTTAACAGAAGTGAAAGAACTCATGGATAAAGACACAAAATTAAATAAGCACACTAGAGAGTTTCATAGCTAGGAACTGATGATTCAGAGAGGTTTATGGCTCTTGACATCCGAAGTGAAGTAGCATTACAGTCGGGCAAAACTTTCAGAGACGCATCTTGTCACAACTCCCTTCTCGTATGGCCATGTCAATTACACAACTGTGAAAGGTCTGTGTTGGATTCCTTTCATGTTAATTTCTTAAATATGTTGTCATTTACGGCATAAATTCCTCTTCTAAATTTACTGTGGCGTTTCTGACGATCTGGGAGGAGACTGAGTAGTGGAACGTGTTACTTTTACACATAAACAAGAACGATCTGTCACACTACTACACTTTAAAACACAGTTTATATGTAATTCATGTCACACAGTCTCATACGGAACCCACATCCGCTTTCTTTTATATACTGTATATGATAAGATACTATCATCCCCCTTCCCTTCTGTGTGAGAGGATGAATGAGCAAATGTATTTCTAGTTGCATGCTTGAGGGTAGCAGACAAGCCTGTCTGCTAGAGAACAGTAGGACCAACGTCGGAACAAGTAGCTACGCTTTATAAAAGCAAAGAGGTTGCTATCCTTAGTATGGTCCTGTCCGTCCCTTGTCATGTTGGTATAGGGAGCTGCCTCTCTGGTCACTTCCATTTGTATTTGTAAAGCCCGCTCGGTAGGAGCGCAGGGCAGTCTGTCCACGGCGAGCGTCTGAAGTGGTAAGATCTCTGGCTAAGCGCGTGTCTGCTAAGTCCGTAGGACAATGGATTTCTTAAGATCAGCCTAACTGAAAATTTAATCACCTTTATTTCAGGTTTACCTCTAAAATATCTAATGTTATTTTAAATTGCAACGCAGTGTAATTCGAGTGTGAAGTTCAGAATATATTCCGGTAGTTGCTTTGTCACTACTTTGTGAGTAAAGTGGAATCACGTGTTGATCAGTAACTCTAACTAGCATCATCAATCTTCAGTGCGAATGTGCGTGAGATTATAACGTCTCATCTTGACAATATTTTTCAATATAGCAACTTTTCTTTATGTTCAACCCACGTGGGGTGTACTTTGTGAGACCAGTACCACGTGCTTATACAATTGTTTGACCCATCAGGTTAATAGTAAGACGATAGTAACCTGTTCAAGGTTTTTCTTTTGTAAATTGGCTTTCGATCTAATTTATTTTAATTATCAAAATTATTGTGGAGTTACACTCTTTGTGTAAACCAAGTTGACCACGTGAAGCATGTGGTGTAATCATCAAAGTAGCCCTCAGCTATTCTTTTCGGGAAGATTTCACAGAGAGTTAGTATGAATTTAGTATACCAGTGTGTGGTAATTACATGACGGACAGGATTGTTCTACGAACGTAACTTCTCTGGGTGAAAATTTAATCGGTTGGTTGTGGTTAATTTCCTCTTGCATATGTTTCAACGTTCTTCATGTGTTATTTTATGAATGCAGTGTTGTATGCAGTCTCCCAATCTTGGCTCCATATTTGATGTGTTCCGTAAGATTACAAACTCACATTTTCACAGCTCTAAATAAGGCACCAGCTTAGTTATGACTCACGTTTAATATGCTGAAATTTCAATGATCAATGTTAAAATAAATTTCCAAATATAAACAGATTTATTTCTTTTTATTTAAATTCTCTTTCATATATATATATATATATATATATATATATATATATATATATATATATATATATATGATGTGTTCCGTAAGATTACAAACTCACATTTTCACAGTCCTAAATAAGGCACCAGCTTAGTTATGACTCACGTTTAATATGCTGAAATTTCAATGAACCATGTTAAAATAAATTTCCAAATAAAAACTGATTTATTTCTTTTTATTTAAATTCTCTTTCATATATATATATATATATATATATATATATATATATATATATATATATATATATATATATATCACCAGTTGTCGTATAATTAATGTTAGTCTGGTTGGGAATTTGGTAAGCTAGACTGGATACCTGGTGAAACAGTTGCTCAGTAATGCAAGGTTAACTTCCCCACATAGCTCACAGCTTTTAACCCATTTTTATGGTCTTGAACATCAGCAGCGCTTACACCACAAATAAAAGCAACAATATTACACATGTATTGTCTGTGGAATTTGGCTTCTTCTGTTCTTTTTCTCTATGATGTATGGAGCAGATGAGATCGAAGATAAGCTGTTCTTTCAGATATTGTAAAACGTAGTCATGAGTGATCAAAAGAAAAATATAACATACAATTTACAATGGAATTATAGTGTACGAACTTTAATTTGTAAGTAAATAAGCAACTATGAATGTTGTAAGTATTGTGTCCTCGACAGTCCTGACTGTGCTTGCTTTGCCCCCATGACGTAAGCGTATGGAGCGGCAGATTTTAACTGCAGAAATAATCAGACACTAATTTTTTCGATTGTTATTACAATATTTGAACTCTGAGGGCAAGTACCCACAGAAATTTGACTTTAAATAAAAATATTTACGACAAAAACAGTGTTGTTGTGGGTAGAGGTTGTGGTGCGATGTATTAATTATTTGGTGCATATATTTTGATGTCAAATAAAGAATTATTAAATTCGTTATAGTCGGGCTCAGCAGCATATAAATAGGAAATTTCAGAGAATATTTCTTTCTTTCAAATAATACTGTTATTCTTGCTGCCACATTTTTACACGTTTTACAGTAACACGTACACATCACCACAATAACAATAAATAGAACCCAATTATCCATTACAGCAAGAAACTAAAAAGAAGCACGAGGAAAAGTATTAAGTTTGTAATATCAAGAGCAAAGAGTAGTTATCGGTGAACATTCACTTTAGAAATTATTTTCTGTACAAGGCACGATGTTGAAAATACACGTCCAGATTTTATAAATCTAGTAATAAAGGGTACGATAGGGGACCTAGAACTATTATGTACTGTAAGTACTAATGGTGCTAGTAGTAGTAGTAGTTCTTGTTGTTGTTATAGAAGAAGAAGAACTACAAAATTTCGAAGAAAAGATCCATATTTTATGAATTAACAACTATAACTCTAGGTAAAAGAGATACATGCTAGCCAGTAAGAACGTATTACACGACTTTTTGTTTTAGTTTGGCGAACTCGATGTAACTTAGCAGTATTCTTTCTACTTTGCTTTATGTGCCTTCTGGAATAATTCGAATATGGTATGTGAAGTTATCCCAAAAAGTAATGGTTTAAAATTAAGAGTAACCTTACGGGCCACCTAATTGCTCTGAAAAATTTCATTCATGAGAACATAAAACGTAGTTTTCGCGGGTACAAATTATAATAAACTATAACGTGTTGGAAACGTTCATTTTTTGGTTAAGATAAGAAACTACAGCAAGGGACATGTAGCGTTCGTGTTACGTCGAAAAGTTTGAAAGATAGTGCATTCGTCCATAACATTTACTATTACATCAACATCTCCCATCTCAAACATGCAAGAATGAAATGTTTTCGGCAGTTTGTGATTGCTATGACACTTCTTTTCTTTGACACTGATTTCACCAGAACATGCAACGACTAATTAAAGTAGAACTACACTGAAATGCCAACAGGTTACTTAGGAATTTCTCCTGTTAATGATGTGAGGTATGCTCTTTTCGCTGTGCAAACGTAATAGTTGCATGGCTTGTAAGAAATTAATCGAAGTGCACATACACACCCCTTCGCTTACCCACTCCACACACACACACACACACACACACACACACACACACACGCACACACAACGAGTAAATGGACTAACAATTGGGCAACAACATGTTAGATAAATCAATTGAAATATCTACGAAAGTAGAGAATTTTTACCATTATGGTTGGTAACGAATGTCTGTACACTGACACCGGACAACGATTTCTCGAGTGGTCTGGAATGTTAGTCAGATGATAGTTATTAGAACAGAGACTGATTACTATCAGTAAAACGAAAATAAACGACGGCTTGGACTGTTATTTTTCATTTTTACTTGCAAAAAGTATGCAACTATTTGCTGACGGAACTGCAGTTTCAGGTACGAACTGGAGTGCTACCTACGTATTACGCTGGACTATCGTGTAGTGATTTATCGATGGGGTGTGGCTGCTAGATGAATTGCCAGACAATAAGTGGCAGCGTCCCAGGGGAAATCAAGGGCACGCGAACTTGTTTCATTGCCACAGTGAACACACCGTTCAGAAATATGAGGTACGTTGTGGAGCCTCATCCACAACAGTACACAAAGACCAATTCTCTCGCCAGCATAGTAGTGCAGTATTGTTCAGAGTGAAATACGCATGTAGGCTACTTTTTACTTGAAAACTACCGAACAGAGGTAAGATTACTGTTGTCATTCTGGCATCCCTAAGTAAATACTCAACCACGTTACTCATTACCGACACCCGACTTTCGTATCTGAATTATGCTAACACAGCAACGGGATGGAATTATTCCACAGTAACAGTATGTGTTACGGTAACTTAAGGTACACCCAAATATTGCCTTCCGTTTCTTTCTTATTACTATCTTCTATGTAAACTTATTCCGTTTCCTGCACGAAATCATCGAATTACTTCGATGTGTTAACTGACTTTCTTTTAATTGTAAACTCTGTTTATGACTATATCAAGAGTAGAGCTTGAAAATATTAATGATAATAATTCGGCTACATTAAGGTAAACAAATATTTAAGAATAATAATAATGTTGACCATTATTATCATAACCCCTCCTTTAGCACGTTCAGTACAAAAAGTTTCACTGACAATTTGTTCTTCTGTTGTCAACAATGTAAATGTAACATCTGTGGGTAGTTACGGATTTAATTCTTCGTGTATTCCACAGCAGATACCAAAACATTATGACCACTTAACTAGTAGCGTGTTGGTCCCCAGTGCTGCCGTGATTCTGCAAGGCATGGATTAAGAAAATTATTGGTAGGTTTCTGGAGTTATGCGACCCCAAATATCAAAGCGCAGGTCAGGCAGTTACCGTAAATAATGATGTGAGGCGGCAAGTTAATATATAATCAGTTATAAGTAATAGAAGAAAATATTTGAAACATTTGTTTAATTGCTGTAAATATTTGAATATTGTTCGATGTCTTTTACGAGAGCCTGGAAACTATTTCTGTGGTCAGCCAGAAAGCGATGGAGAACATACTGGCCATAGAGCCTTGTCTGCAATTCCACATTCTTGTCCATCCCACTGAAAGAAATGTTTCTATTCTCTATTTGCTCAGCAGCATCATGACTACGATTGTAAATGGAGATTTTGAGTTCTAATATTAGTAAAGTTTCACACGCTGTACATTCTACTATTCATTGTGTTAATACTGACAATAAATCTCTCTTTCCTTAACAACACTATGAGCAGTTCACAGCCGGCCGGAGAGACCGAGCGGTTCTAGGCGCTTCAGTCGAGAACCGCGCGACCGCTACGGTCGCAGATTCCAATCCTGCCTCGGGCATGGATGTGTGTGATGTCCTTAGGTTAGTTAGGTTAAAGTAGTTCTAAGTTCTAGGGGACTGATGACCTCAGATGTTAAGTCCCATAGCAGTTACTTCTGCAATATCTTGGACATTCAGTACGGTGTACAGTGCTCGAGAGTTCACTTTCTATCGTTACTGAAAATATGAGTTTAGTAACAGCCTGTCTCTGACGTCATCCGAGATAGAGCGCACTCGGGCGTTTGACAGACGCGGATTGTACAGTGGCTGGGTGCGAAATAAAGCCCAGTCTTGCCTCTCAGGCTACATGTGGCGCAGCGGACGGCTCACGATAGCAGCCTCCAAAGGACCGCTTTCTCGGACACATAATATTTTATATCTCTGTTGTGTATTAATTTATAATATTCGTAATTTTAGTATTCATGTAGGTAAGTCGGTTAAAATCACAGAAAATGTTGTAGCTCACCTGCATTTAAAGTTTGCAGTCTAGAATTTTCAGAACGGAACTGACAGTAGAACCTGACCTTTGAACTACAACTTTAAGAGACCCTGTGTCTGTTATTATTTACATCCAGGCCTTGAAACTTGTTATAGCTCTACTATTCAATAGGTTTCATCATGTGCTGTAACCAAAACTTTCTAGCACTAATATAACAGATACTTAATCTACTACAAATAAGGACATTTTAGTTCCAAATTAAGTTTTCAGCAAATTACTCGAAAAATATTAGCGGTTGCTCATTTGGGTTACGTAATTATTGGTTTTATGCTGAATTGTAGCTTCATAAAAATTTTCATATTTCTAAGTACAATATTTAGCGCCTTCAGTTTTTCTTATAAACGCGAATTCTGACCAAAATATTTTTTAATCAGTTAGTGATGTGTACCAATTAATTTTGACATACATCTTCACTATATACACAATTTTTGGGTTTCTATTTTTATTATTTAGCGCCACGGTGTAGTAGGGAAAAACATTGACCTGATCATTTTGAGATTTGACAGAATTTATTTTTAAATATACTAAAGCATATGCCAACAAAGTTTGGAACGCAACTTTACTTCTTAATTCCATTGTTAAATTATGGTGCGATACATGTGTGCTACGCGCAGACGCGTTGTGGTGACGTGCCGCTACTCGCTGTGAACTGGGGTCAATCCTAGCACACTCGTTCGCCCCTGTATTTCTCCAATGATACAGCCTTTGTTTCGGCACAACGGGCCAATGTTTCATGGGTGGGGGAATAACAACTGATACCATCCTAGAACTGTTCATTCCAGTACAAACTAGGGGAAAATGGCGACCAAGATATTAATATAAGTTCACTATTGCACTCTTCAAACTGTAGCAAATTTCTGGTCTTGTGATACTGACAAAAATTCTACGGCAAGATGCCATCGCCGTTGGGGAGGGCTCGTTGTCCACAAAAGCATTCACGTCGTTCGTAGCTGTCATGCGACCATCAGTTTTTATCGCAGTGAATCCCTGGTGAATGTCCCCCATAACACAGTGTTGTCCCCACTGGCCTGCAAACACGGAGGCTGCTCATGTTTCGAAAAGCCGTTAGTCTTAATGACGGGTATCTGGGCTAGACCATCGACCTGATATAACAAGAAACGAGATTCATTGGACCAGGCGTTATATTTCCCTTCATTCACGGTCTATTCTCGATAGTTTCGTTCCCACTCCAATCGAAATTGTCGCTGTCGTTTCGTCAACAACGGCGCGCGTCTGCTACGTAGACCTGAGTTCAACAATGCCTTCCTTCTTGGTGTAGCAATTTTAATGGCCAGTAGTGTAGGTGATAATGACTGGACGAGACAACATTCCCATCACTTACACACTCGTACAAGCATTATCGCAGATCGGTGCTCGTAATTGTAGTGTTTAGTGACATATTCAAAGTGCTGAGTACACACTTCGACTTTTATATTGTGTTAGCGATAATGTGATATATTGTTGGTAATAGGGCCTACAGTTCCTTAATTCACTGCACGACTCATGAAGTTCACAAAATTGCGGAAGAATGATTTCATTTTATTACTCGGAATCGCAAATTCTAGCACATTAAGGTAAAGGGCTGTATTAAGCACTAAAATTAACAAATAAACAAATTATTGTTATATTAAAACATTTTATATATTCTGTTGCTACTATCATTAAAATCAGAGGCATCTGTGGTATGTTGAAAGCGTGGCTGAAGGGGAGCTGTACAGGCTGTAACGGGTATTAATGCAGATATTTGTGTACGTCAAATGAATTCGCAATTGCGAATAAGGACTACCCTCAGCTGTACAATGGAATGACAACAACGAAAATTTGTGCTGGAGAGGGACTCGAACCCCGATTATATACGAGGGCGGTTCAGAAAGTAACCTCCGATTGGTCACAGTGCGGGTTGTGGGGGGAGTAGCGACGCCATCTGTGCGTTCACGCACTCAGCAGGTCAGTCGGCATCAAGCCGTCGTCGAGTGAACGTCGTACCTGCGCTAGTTTAGTTTTCGTGGCAGTTTGAAATGTGTGCTGCAATAGAAAACCCCGCCAAATGTGAAGTGCGTGCTGTCATAAGGTTTTTTACAGCCAAAGGATTTTCTGCAGCAGCTATTCATCGTGAGCTTTGTGCCGTGTACGGACCAAGAGTTATGAGTGAAGGAGTTGTCCGTGAACGGGTACGTTTATTTAAAAGTGGACGAGAAAACGTTCATGATGAAGAGAGGAGTGGTAGACCATCATTGGTGACTGACGAACTCGTTCAGACAGTTGATGCAAAAGTTCGTGAAAATCGACCATCCACCTTACAGCCCAGACCTGGCGCCAAGTGATTATCACCTCTTCATGCATTTGAAGAAATGGCTCGGGTCACAGCGGTTTGATGACGACGAAAAGCTCAAAGATGCGGTCACAGACTGGCTCCAGGCACAAGCGGGTGATTTTTATGCAGAAGGAATTTCAAAGCTCTGTGAAGAGATACGATAAGTGCCTCAATCGCTATGGAGACTATGTAGAAAAATAGTGCAAAGATGTAGTTGTAAGATGTATATATTAAAATATTTTTATTTAACTTGGTGTATTTTTTTAAATCAACCGGAGGTTACTTTCTGAACGGCCCTCGTATAAACATCAGAGTGTTGGTGGGTTTTTTCTTTGCGTTTAACAGTCTTCCCACAAATACGTCACAAACTTTACGATCTGATGTTTTATCCGTAGCCATAGCTGCACTACTAAATGGATTACACCTTTGTAGATAAATCGCTTTACTTCCCTGCGTCCACACCTCACGCCTTACTGCTGTCCAGGGGAAAATCAACATTAGTGTCTAGTTCATGCCATATGTTCTTGGAGGTACTACCCAACTTGAAAATATACAACCTGTAATAGCTATATTATTAGTCTGCAAATGACGTGAATACTGATGTATTGTTGTTCAGTACACAATCGGTAGTAACCAGTTGAACAAGGGGGTTGGGGGGATATAGCAAAAATTATGACATCCACTCCCTCTCAGAATCTGTCTCTGAATCAGTGGCTGCGCTTTATCCTTTTTGTGCAGAGCCCATTAATATTGCACAACGTGTTCGATGAGCATCTTGAACGTCATCTTCTTATATCTTGATGGAAGGTGTAGAAGCTTCAGTTTTAACGCTACTGGTTTTGTATTGTCACAAAATAGGCGGAGAGCACCACGGATATGTTAAGAGAATTGGGGTGGCAATCATAGAAACAATGGAGTTTTTCATTGTGGCAGGATATTCTCATGAAATTTCAATCACGAAGCTTCTCCTTAGAGTGTGAAAAAATTTGGTGGCACCGACCTACATAGGAAGGAATGATCCTCATACCAAAGTAAAAGCACTCAGAGCTCGACAGAAAGATTTCTTTGTTTTTCCCACGTGCTGTTTTTGAGAATGGGACGGTAGAGAAAAAAGCTTGTCACTGGTTCGATGAAGCTGCTGGCACTTATTTGTGAATTGCAGAGTAATCGTATAGATACAGAAAGTCAAATTTCGTAGTTATTGACGGAGAGTCATCGAGTAAAACAGAAATGATATCTAGCGTTCCCCAATTAAGTGTTGTAGGTACTCTGCTGTTCGCCGGACGGTGTGGCCTAGCCGTTCTAGGCGCTACAGTCTGGAACCGCGCGACTGCTTAGGTCGCAGGTTCGAATCCTGCCGCGGGCATAGGTTAGTTAGGCTTAAGTAGTTCTAAGTTCTAGGGGACTGATGACCTCAGATGTTAAGTCCCATAGTGCTCAGGGCCATTTGAACCATACTCTGCTGTTCCTAATCTACATACGCGATTCAGGACGCAGTCTGAGCAGCTCTCTTAGAGTGTGCGAGGTGCCGGGGCTAGTAGTGTATTTATCACTAAATTCTACTAGAATCCACATGTGTAAATCATGCTCTAAGCCCCCCCTATTCTAACTCCGACTTTTGCTGTTGCACAAGGATAAAACAAATACGCGAACTGACTCTAATCAACCCTGCTAGTGGAGTAGAAGAGAGTTTGGCACCTGCAATAATTTAATTTGATAAATAAGTTAAATAAACAAAGGTTTCATTAGCATAGTGAGGAATGATAGGGTTGCTCTATTGATTAACAGAAAGAAAGTTCTGTCCAAAATAACAATATGATTTATTAAGATTAAACGCAGAATAGTAAAAGAGACACAGGAAATGTAAAACATCAAATTGGCTAAAATTGGAGATTCATACAAACACAGTAAAGGTGAAGTTGTCCCTAACTTAGATCGTGAGGTTTAAGACGAAGTGGTATGTGGAGCCAATTCCTTTCCACTCAAATCTCAAGAGAGACACACAGCTAACCCAATAGTAATTGCTGCTACTCGAAACTGAACAAAGTTAGAAAAGGATGAACAGGCGCGCTCTGCTGAGCTCTGATTATCACCTAGGAAAATCCCTATCTGCCGGTGCTGCGGACGTACATTACCAACAGTCTTCTTATCTCCCAGAACACGATCTGGCGTACCGCAGGCGAGGGCTGGTTGCTCCCACGTCCTCGACCGAAAGGCGACTGCCGACTCCCCAGAGCACCCGCACAGGCCGAACACCGAACATTCCCGCCCCCACGACAGTGGCCGTGGTTACGTTCCAATCAGCAACTCGAAAACCGGCGGAAATTCCACTCCATTGCCGGAGCACTACCATTCCACCAATGGAGATTCTTGGCGCCAATTTCTGTGCTGATTTTGCAGAAAGTGCGGGAATTTTCCCGCCACAACTGCGTGGGTACACAAGTCATTCCCACGCCTCGCTGGTAGCCCGCCAGAAAGTGTTTTCGCAAGGTTTCTCTGAAGTAACGGAACCTCTAGCCCAGCCGCTACTTCACACCCCAGCGGGCGTGTCTCTTGACAATGTCGGCGTCTGAAAAGCATTCACTCGACTGCCTCACACACGTCGGCTTAACTCTCTCCTGTTCCACAGAGCCCGCCTGTCACCGGCCCACCCGGGTGACGAGAGACGCTGCGTGGGAAGTACGCGTGTTAAGGAAAAGCAACCCTCCACCGCATGCAACTAGAGAGGAGAATCGTAAGATAGAAATATGAGAGGGGGCTCATGCCACCTCTCATTGCCCCTACGCCATTTTAGATTGTAATTGGTGAGCGGTTGGCTCACTTAGGAGCAAGGTAGTGAGTCAATCGCCCAAGAACAATCTTACAAAGTGACTCCACATACCGCACTCTATAAAAAAGATCATTGCAACTGAAAAATGCAACTCATAGAGGGAGGATTATTTATGATGTAGCCAACTTCACCTTCTTAATATGGAACACTAACACTCACATCACACATCCATACCCAGGGAGCCCCTTCCAAACACCGATTCACGCAGACATTCACGCTCTAAACATGGCCCGGGCATCTGAGCCAAATATGGAGCAGTTTATTCTTTACAATCAGAGTTGGAGTGCTCCGCAATTAAATGCCCAAGATGTTACAACAATTTTAATCATTAAACTAACCTGACCTCATTCACACATGATAATATTTAAGTTAACAATCTCTTTGTGAGTTTTCAGAATCTAGTTACAACCTCCGATTCATTCTGTCTCCCTGCAGCAAGAATAACCTTTACAAAATGTTCCCTGAACTGATGGTCCATTCACAATGACAGTGGTGGTATCTGCTTCAGTTTATGGGGACTTCAGGCACACTGTTAGCATACACACAACAATAAACACAAAATACAAAAAAAACATGATGTGGAGAACAATACAGTAATCTGTAATAAGAATTACAGTGTAAAACACAAACGCATACAAGGTATAACATACATTACAGAAACAACATAAGAGAAAGAAATTTAAGAAAAACAAAAAAAACAAGGTTCATGGGGCATCAAATTGTGCGTGCACATTGCACAAAGTTCACGACTGTGCTGAGAATGAGGCACTAAATCACATTGTTAGAAATATCCGTGGCACTTCACTGATTCCACTGTACTGACATCACATAAGTCTAAACGTCGGTTGTAGTTGCTACGTTGTGGCAACAGCAATAGGGAGTTCTGGAGTGTCTGCAGTACGCTGTTGAGATTGTAGTCAGACCCACACATATGATCACGGCAGTACGGTAGGAAGACACAGTGATAGGTTCTCCTCACGTCGATTAATTGTCTCTGAGATCTCCTTGTTGGGATACATCACTAGTCTAGGTCTCTTCTCTCGCTGGACAGAACTTTATGTTTCCCAATATTGCAGTTCGACGAGGGATGATGGCACGTGGAGTGACTCCACAAGTGTGTGAGGTCATCCATACAGGATCGAACTAGGAGCGACTATTGTTAAAAACTGCTCTCTAATAGAGAGGAGAAGTAAGACATGAGACCATACATTTGTTAGTGTGGCACGATACTGCTTTGTGTATGCAGATCGGCCAATGCTAGTGAGTTGTAAAAACCCAAACAGGTGAGTATAGAGCGTCCCTTTCTGTCCTGAGGCACATGAGGCGCAGGTTCTGACACGATATGTGATCTTCTTCGTGTACTCACGACAACGTGGTCTGCCGCAGGGAATCCCTCCAAGCGGCTGCCACGTCCGGAGAGCTAGCAGGCTGTCGCGTGTCAGGGTCAACGGCCAGCCCCACTTTCGCTTGTGGCGGGGCAAGGGTCCCGTGTAATCCCTCAGGTAGGCAGCCGGGTGACTGTCAGCGTGTAGGACGGGACGCTCGCCCTCTAGCAGGTAGCCGAAGACCTCTTGTTTTTGCGCTGGCTGGCCTCTGCATTGCCACGTTCCTCGTCATCTGTACAATTCTTACAAAAGTCTTATGCCTAACTTTTTCCCATGACCTTCTATGTTATAATAAATTTACATAATGAAACATTGATGGTCTGTCATTTCAGACACTCTTATTTTACTGTTATAGTTATTAATCTATGGCAATCATTATAACATCTAATCTAGACATGGAAATAATTTATTTTGATATATGTGTAGAGACCGATCTCAGTATGTACATGGTGTGTGATAACTGATGCTTTGTAATGGATGAACAACTAAATGTGCGGGCCCGCACTAATATTACTATTAATTATATAGATCGACAGTAGACATGCTTCAAGAATTAACTACCATATCCCAACGATCTACATTCTACGTCTTTTAATTAAATTATGTTGTTATGCAGGTCTAAGTTTTACTGTGCTATAAAGAACATGCAACTACGCTACTTTCGCTCGCCCGTCGTCCCTCCATCTCGGGTCTGTGGTTTGGTGACCTGAAAAATAGCAACTCAACAGGCGCGCGCCACACTTGTGGTAGAAAACCCCCACAATATTAATCTAGTTATTGTTAAATCCTACAGTTTAACTTATCCTAGTATCGTACTTTCCCTTTTATTTATTTATTTATTTATTTTATTTTATTTATTTATTTATTTATTTATTTATTTATTTATTTTTTATTTACCTTATACAATACCCTTACATAGTTCCTGTTACGCTGAGATGTCTTGCTGCTCGCCGCTATTGACGACAGTGATGTGCGCGCCGTACGACATGACCTCCGAGTTTTCATTACGCCTCACTGAAACTCCAGAGACTGGGTTAGCCATGGCTATACACGACAATAAATTTATAGTTGCAACTTCCTTCTCTATGTGAAGCGGTTTTCGCGATCGAAGTACACCTTTCCAGAAGCAAAGTAATATGACCAAGCCAGGACTGGTTCCTGTTGAGGATTCAGACACCCAACACACGCCAGCTACACAGTATGTCACGAATATCCAAGTACAATTCCTTGGTGATTCATCTGTGACAAAAACGAGCAGCACGCTAAATCCCCAACCAGCACATTAGCATGGTAGGCTTTTATGCCCTCATTTCTCTCGTCTAGGGCACCATTAGAGTCAAATGCTCACAGGTTCACCCCGACTTGCAAGACAACGATACCGGCGCAGCTCTGCAAAAACTATACTGCCCATATTCACCCTCGAAATCGCGCAATATACCACAATCGTGCAGTGCACTGACGCTTGCCTGCAAGCATTGGTATGAACGTCTCACGAACTGGTTGTGGCCGCTATGGAGCGTATCACGACCTCTCAGAACGCTTCTAAGAGCACGTTCTTGTATGCGCCCGTTTGTGCGACGTCTCGTCACTCATCCTTATCCCTTAACATGGACACCAGATAGGAAAGGACAAAAACATTGCTCATGAAAAGGTAGTGTCTCCTACTCCATCGACATTGGAGATCGCAAACATAAACAAAAAGAGGATAGCAGCAGTAAATTCTTATGCAAGACAACGCAGCGTGTTAATACTTTAGCAATCTTAATCTATTAATGTAACGATTATTGTTCCCCGAAAAAAGGTTCATATCTTTGCCTATTCTACTATGTACATTTCTTACACTACTACTATTCTACGAACTCCTTTATGTGAGAGAAGTGGTGGAGTCCTATGGACTAGCGTCAATCCCTTCTTAGACTCCCCCTCCTCTGACGTGCATTAGGATTTGGAGGTCTAATTTCAATCTCCTGGTTCTCCTGTTGTCCTTGATTTCGCTCCCTCCAATTACGGTCGCTTTGCCGTTCGTCATTCCTCCTGTCCCAGATTGCTTGTCTGGATTGACCCTGTTCCCTGACGTTCTGGTTTCCGTGTCTCTGGTTTCCATAACCTTGAATAGCGTAACCTTGATCTCGGTAACCCTGGTTTCCTAACTGACCAGTGCGATTATGCGATCTGTTGTCGTCTTCCCTTGCTGGCCCGTGGTATTTGTTATTTTGCGCCTTCTTCCTGTCCTTTGCGTCTTGTTTATCGAAGACTACTTCGAGTTCGCGCAGTAGACTCTTGAATGCATCTATGTCAGATCCACACTTCCCGACAAGTGTCTGTTGATACCTAACTGGCAATTTCGAAAAGCAAAATTTAATAATTTCTCCGTTGCTGTATGGACTATCTAAAAACTGATTCTTCTTGAGTAAGTCATCAAAAAATTTGGTTGCGCTCTTATGCCCGGACACTTCCAGTTCAGGACAAAATATTATTTCCTCTTTAATCCTGTCTTGCGTTTCCTTTGACCAGTAGGTCCGCAGGAATGCACCAACAAATTCCTGATAAGTCCGACACGTCGCTGCCACGCCCCGCATCTTTTCCGCGGCTTGGCCTTCGATGTGTCCACACATGAATTCTAATTTGGCCTGGGTTGGCCATGACGACGGTAATGAATTAGTAAATTGCACCACCCAGCTCTTCGGATGCATCGACCCTCCATTATCTTTGAACTTCTGGAATTTGAGTATCGACAGGAAGTGATTGTGATCAAAATTCTGTCCGATCCTCGCACTGGTGTTGTCAGACGTTTCCGATACTTGCACGTCTGCGGAGTGTCCTGATCTATCTTGCTGATAACTGTGATGTGCTACGTCTGTATCACAGTGGAAGTGGCATTCTGCATTCACTCTTCTAAGTGGGCTGCAATTATTGGAGCTATTACTCGCTGTTTCTGCGTGTGCATTGTTTGTTCCGCACGCTGTCACTGGGCTAGAGCACGGCGGGCTTTTCCTCGGAGACACAATCCTGTGTGCTCCATCATTGGTATCCGAACGCGCAGTGCTCGTGTGCCCATTTCGCTCTAGTTTTGCTATCCGACTCTCTACTTCTTTCATTCGTTTCGTGATGTTCGTAACCGCAATATTACCTTGAGTCTTTAAGGCCGCTAGGGATTTCGAGTGGACTTGTGTCGCACGTCGCAAGCGCCCTGCGAGTTTAGAAGTTACTCTTGCGATTTTCATTGCCCCTGTTGCTGCAGTTTTGGCTAGGCCTGCTACTTTTTGTGCTACCATTGACATTTGTTTTGCTTCTCCACATTCTTTCTTTATTGTTAATAATTCCCCACGAATTGCCCCTATATGCGAAATTATTGCCTCCGTGTCCTTCTTACGCTGTTCGTCAGCTTCTTCCTTCTCCTTCTTACGTTGTTTCTCCTCTTCTTCCTTCTCCTTCTTACGTTGTTTCTCCTCTTCTTCCTTCTCCTTCTTACGTTGTTTCTCCTCTTCTTCCTTCTCCTTCTTACGCTGTTCGTCAGCTTCTTCCTTCTCCTTCTTACGTTGTTTCTCCTCTTCTTCTTTCATTGATCGTAGGAAGCTCAGTATTGGGTTTACGTCATCTTCTTGATCCTCTTCAAACATGGGCGATGTAACTCTGGACACCTGGGCGCTAGAGCTCTGACGTGACCGAGCTGGCCTCTGTCTGCACTCGTTCGTTTGACTATAAACTTCTGCTACCGTCTCGACCTGTGTGCCTGTCTCTGTTTCATCCTCTACTTCACTATCATAATCACGGCCGCAACGCTGCTCTGAGATCGCGTCCAAATCACCTTCCTCATCAATGCCCCTGGCGTCCTGTCCTGCTAAAAATGTGCCCATCTCATCTCCGAACCTATTCCCGTCAGTAAACTGCCCCTTATCCATTATGCTATCCTCTTTTGTTTTAGCTTCGCCCGATAATAGTCGTGCCTTACTTCTCGTTATCATTCATAAAAACAAATTCATCTAAAATGCACAATAAAATTAATCTACTCCATATATTTTTTACACATAAACATAAAATTTCAACAACGCTGTTCCAACGCTGTAATCACAAACACAATTTGATGTGGTACAGAAACCGCACACAAATCCGACAAAGTGCGATGCGGTACAGACACCACATCAGCGAAACACAAAAAAAACAATGAACAAAAAAATATATACACTGAAAACAAAAACTGTAGTCATGCGCCGCTACTTAAAACTAAACGTGGAACTACCAAAAAAAACTTGGGTATTAATCATTAAAAAAAATAGAGAGAAAAAAAATTGAATGTTCCTACTAAGAATCCTGTTTGTTTATCAGAGATTCACAGGAAAGATCCTGGCAGGGTCGCCATATTATGCGAGGTGCCGGGGCTAGTAGTGTATTTATCACTAAATTCTACTAGAATCCACATGTGTAAATCATGCTCTAAGCCCCCCCTATTCTAACTCCGACTTTTGCTGTTGCACAAGGATAAAACAAATACGCGAACTGACTCTAATCAACCCTGCTAGTGGAGTAGAAGAGAGTTTGGCACCTGCAATAATTTAATTTGATAAATAAGTTAAATAAACAAAGGTTTCATTAGCATAGTGAGGAATGATAGGGTTGCTCTATTGATTAACAGAAAGAAAGTTCTGTCCAAAATAACAATATGATTTATTAAGATTAAACGCAGAATAGTAAAAGAGACACAGGAAATGTAAAACATCAAATTGGCTAAAATTGGAGATTCATACAAACACAGTAAAGGTGAAGTTGTCCCTAACTTAGATCGTGAGGTTTAAGACGAAGTGGTATGTGGAGCCAATTCCTTTCCACTCAAATCTCAAGAGAGACACACAGCTAACCCAATAGTAATTGCTGCTACTCGAAACTGAACAAAGTTAGAAAAGGATGAACAGGCGCGCTCTGCTGAGCTCTGATTATCACCTAGGAAAATCCCTATCTGCCGGTGCTGCGGACGTACATTACCAACAGTCTTCTTATCTCCCAGAACACGATCTGGCGTACCGCAGGCGAGGGCTGGTTGCTCCCACGTCCTCGACCGAAAGGCGACTGCCGACTCCCCAGAGCACCCGCACAGGCCGAACACCGAACATTCCCGCCCCCACGACAGTGGCCGTGGTTACGTTCCAATCAGCAACTCGAAAACCGGCGGAAATTCCACTCCATTGCCGGAGCACTACCATTCCACCAATGGAGATTCTTGGCGCCAATTTCTGTGCTGATTTTGCAGAAAGTGCGGGAATTTTCCCGCCACAACTGCGTGGGTACACAAGTCATTCCCACGCCTCGCTGGTAGCCCGCCAGAAAGTGTTTTCGCAAGGTTTCTCTGAAGTAACGGAACCTCTAGCCCAGCCGCTACTTCACACCCCAGCGGGCGTGTCTCTTGACAATGTCGGCGTCTGAAAAGCATTCACTCGACTGCCTCACACACGTCGGCTTAACTCTCTCCTGTTCCACAGAGCCCGCCTGTCACCGGCCCACCCGGGTGACGAGAGACGCTGCGTGGGAAGTACGCGTGTTAAGGAAAAGCAACCCTCCACCGCATGCAACTAGAGAGGAGAATCGTAAGATAGAAATATGAGAGGGGGCTCATGCCACCTCTCAAGTGTTTACAGATGATGCTATCATTTATCGTCTAATAAAGTCATCAGAATATCAACACCAGCGGCGAAATCATTTAGCCGAAAAAAAAAATGGAAATGAGCGTATGGCATCGTTGGCCGGGAGGTCCCTATTCGGGGAAGCTCGGCCACCAAGTGCAAGTCTTATTTCATTCGACGCCACGTTCGGCAACTTGCGCGCCGGTCATGAGGATGAAATGATGAAGAGGACAACACAACACCCAGTCCCTGAGCGGAATAAATCTCCAACCCAGCCGTGAATCAAAACCAGGCCCGCTGGCATGGGAAGCGAGCATGTTACCAGCCAGATAAGCAGATTTAGCCGAAATATCGGTATGATGCAAAAAGTGTGTGAAAAGTGTGAGGTCATTTACGTTCGGTTACACGATAACATAAATCCAAACACTCTGACTTCAACTATCTAGGGATAAGAGTTACTAACTGATTTAATTGGGACGATGTATAAGCTCGTCTGGAAAGAAGAACAAAGACAATGTTTTAATTCCAGAAGAGCAGATGAAACAGGTGTACTGAAGAGACTCCCTACACTAAGCTTGTCCGTCCTCTGCTAGAGTACTGCTGTGCGGTATAGGATCCTTACCATATAAGACTGACGGAGGACATCGAAAAAGTCCGAAGAGAGGTAGCTCGCTTTGTGTTATCTCGAAATAGGGAAGAGAGCCAGGGATATGACACTTGACTTGGGGTTACAATTGTTAAAAGAAAGGCATTCTTCGTTGCGGCGAGTTCTCTTCACGAAATTTCAATCTTCACTTACTCCCCTTGTTACGAAAATGTTTCTTTGAGAAATTATCATCGTAATAAAATAAGAAAAATCAGAGCTCCTCTTAGGAAAGGCTTAGGTGTTCGTCTTTCACATGTGCTGTTCGGTAGAGAAAAATGTAGTTTGTAAGTGCCTCTACCTCGTATTTAAGTGTGAATCGCACGTTAGTCATGTAGATGAAGATCTAGACATGCACCACAAAAGAAGGAAAGCAGGTTATAACCGTTAAAACAAGTAGTATCAGTGTTACATGCGCATGTCAGTGATAATATTGTAGAGCGTTATGTCAACAACAGAGGGTGCTCTAGCTCTTCTTTCGGCGGGCGGCGTCTACGCCGCTCCGCCAGGGCGTGCATCACCCCCCTGAGGCCGGAGGGAGGACTCGGGGCACATGTAGGCCGTGACACATTCAGGTTGGGTGCAAATTTCACTGGGCTCCATTTTCATGTATTCGTTACACCCTATAAAAGAAGGTTGTACACATGGAAGAATCCTGGAAATACTAGAAGGTATGAGATAGATTATATATAATGGTAAGACAGAGATCTAGGAACCAGGTATTAAATTGTAAGACATATCCAGGGGCAGATGTGGACCCTGACCACAATCTATTAGTTATGAGCTGTGGATTAAAACTGAAGAAACTGCAAAAAGGCGGGAATTTAAGGAGATGGGATCTGGAGAAACTGATTAAACCAGAGGTTGTACAAGGAGAGCATAAGGGAACAATTGTCACAAATGGGGGAAAGAAATACAGTAGAAGAAGAATGGGTAGCTCTGAGGGATGAAGTGGTGAAAGCAGCAGAGGATCAAGTAGGTAAAAAGACGAGGGCTAGTAGAAATCCTTGGGTAACAGAAGAAATATTGAATTTAATTGATGAAAGAAGAAAATATAAAAATGCAGTAAATGAAGCAGGCAAAAAGAAATACAAACGTCTCAAAAATGAGATCGACAGGAAGTACAAAATGGCTAAGCAGGGATCGCTAGAGGACAAATATAAGGATGTAGAGGCTTATCTCACTAGGGGTAAGATAGATCCTGCCTACAGGAAAATTCAAGAGATCTTTGGAGAAAAGAGAACCACTTGTATGAATACAAGAGCTCAGATGGAAACCCAGTTCTAAGCAAAGAAGGGAAGGCAGAAAGGAGGTAGGAGTATATAGAGGGTCTATACAAGGGCGACGTACTTGAGGACAATATTCTGGAAATGGAAGAGAATGTAGATGAAGACGAAATTGCAGATACAATACTGCGTGAAGAGTTTGACAGAGCACTGAAAGACCTGAGTCGAAACAAGGCCGCGGGAGTAGACAACATTCCATAAGAACTACTGACGGCCTTGGGAGAGCCAGTCCTGGGAAAACTCTACCATCTGGTGAGCAAGATGTATGACACAGGCGAAATACCTTCAGAGTGACACAGGGTTGTAGCCTCTCCCCGATGTTATTCAATCTGTATATTGAACAAGCAGTAAAGGAAACAAAAGAAAAATTCGGAGTAGGTATTATAATCCATGGAGAAGAAATAAAAACTTTGAGGTCCGCCGATGACATTGTAATTCTGTCAGAGACAGCAAAGGACTTGGAAGAGCAGTTGAATGGAATGGACAATGTCTTGAAAGGAGGATATAAGATGAACATCAACAAAAGCAAAACGAGGATCATGGAATGTAGTCGAATTAAGTCGGGTGATGCTGAGGGAATTACATTAGGAAATGAGACACTTAAAGTAGTAAAGGGGTTTTGCTATTTGGGGAGCAAAATAACTGATGATGGTAGAAGTAGAGAGGATATAAAATGTAGACAGGCAATGGCAAGAAAAGCGTTTCTGAAGAAGAGAAATTTGTTAACATCGAGTATAGATTTAAGTGTCAGGAAGTCGTTTCTGAAAGTATCTGTATGGAGTGTAGCCATGATGGAAGTGAAATGGTTCAAATGGCTCTGAGCACTATGCGACTTAACTGCTGAGGTTATCAGTCGCCTAGAACTTAGAACTACTTAAACCTAACTAACCTAAGGACACCACACACATCCGTGCCCGAGGCAGGATTCGAACCCGCGACTGTAGCGGTCGCTCAGTTCCAGACTGTAGCGCCTAGAACCGCACGGCCACTCCGGCCGGCGATGGAAGTGAAACGTGGACGATAAATAGTTTGGACAAGAAGAGAATAGAAGCTTTCGAAATGTGGTGCTACAGAAGAATGCTGAAGATTAGATGGGTAGATCACATAACTAACGAGGAGGTATTGAACAGAATTGGGGAGAAGAGGAGTTTGTGGCACAACTTGACAAGAAGAAGGGACCGGTTGGTAGGACATGTTCTGAGGCATCAAGGGATCACAAGTTTAGCATTGGAGGGTAAAAATCATAGAAGGAGACCAAGAGATGAATACACTACGCAGATTCAGAAGGACGTAGGTTGCAGTAAGTACTGGGAGATGAATAAGCTTGCACAGGATAGAGTGGCATGAAGAGCTGCATCAAACCAGTCTCAGGACTGAAAACCGCAACAATAACACATTATATATCGAAGAAGACGTGGCAAGGGGGGGGAGGAGGGAGGGGGGAGGGAACGGGGATAGCAACGAATTACCGCATCCACTCCTGCTATGAGTCAGCGCCTGGGCTCAATTCTTTTTTGTTCAAAGCGAGGAATTTTTCATCCCATCTTACATTGCATCAACCCTCCGACGGATAACCGGGAAAAGTGTAGAGGATTCTGCTAATCGGTACTGTAGCAATTACTTCTTCAGTAAGTAGACTTCTGGCAAATGAAAACGGGAAGGCTTCCGGCAAGTTGAGATGCCGCAGTTGACGCTGGAAGACGCGCACTCATTTGGGAAGAAGCCTTGGCAGCCCACCCCTGCGGCCGGTGCTGAGGCAGCGCCCCGGACAACCCTCGAGGCCCTTTTGTCGCCGGGCGGCGCGCGGGGGTAATCAGGTTTGCTCCCCAAGGCGCTGCCCGCGCCGCCGCTCACGTGACCCAGCCACGCCGGAATCGCACGTCTAATGGAATAAGGCCCTCGCGGCCTAACGGGAGGGTCCGGCGCAGACCTGCCCTTGCGGTTGGCTTGGGCTCGACGGCTTCTTCCGCCTCTGTGCATCGGCACGACATGAACCGTATCACTGCCTACTAATCGAGACGCAATCATATTGAATGTCTACGCCAGTCTTTGACCAACTGAATCCTGTAAATTTTATGGACAGTGAGTGTTCCACAGAAACGTAAGTAACATTGGGTGTCACCCAAGGAAGCTAACATGTCTGATGTTCTAGATAACAGTCAACTGAATACCAAACACCCGCAACAAGGGGACCATGGAATGGTTTCATTCAAACAAGCGTGGATTAAAGGGGGGAGCAGAGGGGGTGATCGCCCCCCCCCCCTCCGAGAGGTGAAAGTAAATTAAAATCAAATGGTAGTTTTTTTAATCTGAGCCAAATTTAAGCACGTGAATTTAGAGTCTTTTTCAGTGGATTTAGTGATTGAATTCGGTTTGATTCCCCAAACCATCTTACTTTTGTGTGACCGAGACAATGTACTACCTGTAGCAGTCACTTTTGCTACCCCTCCTGTTCGAATTGTGGGCACCTAATACTAACAGAGTTTCCCCATCCCGAGCGGTTCTAGGCGCTACAGTCTGGAGCAGCGCGACCGCTACGGTCGCAGGTTCGAATCCTGCCTCGGGCATGAATGTGTGTGATGTCCTTAAGTTAGTTAGGTTTAAATAGTTCTAAGATCTATGGGACCGATGACCTCAGAAGTTAAGTCTCATAGTGCTCAGAGCCATTTGAACCATATTTTTCCCCATCTACCACAGTAGTACGCTTTACAGCTATAATTATAAACTAAACTGTCAAAAGTATAATTGTCAACAAATTAAGAACTACAGTTCTGAAAGTATGTTATTTAATTTAAGTTTATTTCCTTTTAATTTATTTATCAACTCTTTGCTACCGGAACACTCATGAGCTTGTAGCTGTGTGTTAACAATTATAAAAAAGAAGTTACTCAGAGAAACCTTGTGAATGCTACACATTTTGATAAATTTAATCCTTTTGTGTTTAAAATAAAACACATTTTTGCAATTGTTGGGTATTTTTAAGTGTCAGAACAGCTTAAAACAGTAGTTTTTTGAGATTTTTTTCCTCAATTTTCAAACAGAGGTCTCCTGGGTCTTCTTTCTCTTCTAGGCAACCGGCCCCTCCCACTAAACTTCATTAATCTACCCCTGCTTTCAAAACCAATCACCACACGCATTAAGACATTTATCCGACTTGAGGATGAGACGATCAAGTCCTATTTCGTAGAACACGGCCGTCCGCTGACAGATCCACAACCGCACCAATTCTTGCACTTCCTCGTCCGCTAGAAACCGACGCCTACTTATGTCTTCATGTCACTAAAGAAGTGAAAATCGCACGGTGAAACTTTCGGGCCGTACGGTGGATGTTGCACTGTTTCCCAACCAAATCGCTGAACGTTTAGTCTCCGTCCGATTGGCAGTGAGGGGGTCGGCGTTATTGTGCAACAGGGTTAAAAATGGTTCAAATAGCTCTAAGCACTATGGGACTTAATATCTGAGGTCATCAGGCCCCTAGACTTAGAACTATTTAAACCGAACTAACCTGCTCGGGGCAGGATTCGAACGTGCGACGGTAGTAGCAGCGCGGTTCCGGACTGAAGCACCTAGAACCGCTCGGTCAAAGTGGCCGGCAACAACAGGGTGATGCCGTCTAATTCCTGGACGTTTTGACTTTATTGCGCGTCGGAGTTTGTGCCAAGTGTCTTCATAGCGCAGCGCATTGATTGTGGTTCCAAGTTCGAAACGACCATCACCACCAGTGCCAATCGAACGTAGGCTACGGTTCTGCGATTTAGTTGGGAAACCCTGCAACATCGTTCGTACAACGCGAATCTTTCACTGTTTGATCTTCACATATTTGCCCACCTGAAGAAAGACATTCAGGGACGTTAGTTTCAGTCCTACGAGGAAGTGCAGCAGTGAGTGCAATTGTGGATCCGCAAGCGGCCGACCGCATTCTACGAAACATGAATTGGTTGCCTCGTCTCCCAGAGGGATAAATCTCTTAACGCGTGGAGTCGTTAATTTTGAATAGAACCATTGTACAGTCCCGTTGTGGAGGGTGTTCGATTTTCATAAAAGTGAACACACAGCAACAAGTTCATAAGCATTTTGTTAACATAGAGTAGATAAGCAAGTTACAAGCAAATAAACTGAAATTATAATGACATACTTGAACATAAACTTTTGATCAGACAGGACCAGCAGTGCAATAGAATCATTCATTGACGATGTTGCTGTGTACAGAAAATTTGGAGGAGAATAGGAAATTATATTAAGAGCTGGATAAAATTTGCATTTGGTGTAGTGAGGGGCAGTTCTCTTTAAAAGGAGGAAACAATTGGGATAAAATCTGAAAACGATTGGAAAAGCCTGATATTATCACAATACGAGATTTGTATTAAACATCTTAAACACGTCACGTCGCACGTATACAAAGGCAATGCAGAAAGTAAATAAAGCATTACTGTAGCAGACCAGGTAACTTATGTTGGTGCTTCATTACACTTCAAGGAAACACACGTACAAGAGGCTGTTTTCCACACACTCAGCACGTCTCTGTAAACTAACTACAATTTACATTAAACTGTTGTGAGAAAAAACGGCCACTAGTTGCACTCAGACACTTCGAGAGTATTGAACACACTTTTATTATTCCAATATGCCTTACATGTGTCGCCGTACGTCATTATCAAACGTATAAGGTTAGCGTCATCATTATGAAGCAGAAGCTACTTGTCCAAATAGATACACAATATCTAGCCAACATTTTTTTCAGAATGAGCGAGTACGCTAGTGCTGACTGGATAACATGAATCCATTTGGACAAGTTTCTGCTGTTTTATAATAATCAGATGAAGTATGTACCATTGATAATGACGTAAGTAGATACGCGTAAGGGATACTGGAACAACAAAAATGTGGTCAAGACATCTCAAATGATTTTTTTTTTTTTTTTGAGTCATCAGTCTTCTGACTGGTTTGATGTGACCCGCCACTAATTCTTCTCCTGTGCCAACCTTTCTGTCTCAGATGAGCACTTGCAAACTACGTCCTCAATAATTTGCTAGATGTTTTCCCGTCTTTCTCTATCTCTACAGTGTTTGCCTTCTACAGCTCCCTCTAAAACAATGGAAGTCATTCTCTAATGTCTTAACCATGTCCTATCATGCTGTCCCTTCTCCTAGTCAGTGTTTTCCACGCACTCCTTTCCTGTCCGATTCTGCGCAGAACCTCCTCTTTCCTTTCGTTATTAGTCCACTTACTTTTCAACATTCGACTGTAGCACCACATCTCAAATGCTTCGATTCTCTTCTCTTTCGGTTTTCACACAGTTCGTATTTCACTACCATACAAGGCTGTGCTCCAAACTTACATTCTCAGAAATTTCTTTCTTTTATGTTTGATACCAGTAGACTTCTCTTGGCCAGGAATGCCCCTTTTTGCCATTGCTAATCTGCTTTTGATGTCCTCCTTGCTCAGTCTTTCCTGTTTTGCTTTCTTTCTTTCTTATTTTGTTGCCTAGGTGGCAGAATTCCTTAACTTCATCTACTTCGTGACCATCAGTCCCGAAGTTTGCCACAGTTCTCTTTTCAACTACTTCTCATTACGTTCGTCTTTCTTCAATATACTCTCAGTCCATATTCTGTACTTCATTAGATTGTCACGTAATTGCTTTTCACTTTCCCTCTGGATAGCAATGTCATCAGCGAATCGTATCATTGATATCCTTTCATCTCGAATTTTAATCCCACTCCTGACCCTTTCTTTTATTTCCATCATTGCTTCTTCGATGCTCAAAGGGTTTATGTCTCTGTAAACATCGGTCGGAACTTTCTACCCATCATTCACTTCCTTGACAAAAGGAGTCCGCTCCTTGGTCATTGAGCCGATCGAGAACCGCTGTGTGGACGTCTTCATCGTCGGAAAATCTACTTTTGCTGCGAATGAGTTCGCCAAATGCCACGACACTGTGGTCTGTGGTCGCTGTTGGTGGCCTCCCTTTTCGACCGGCATCACCATTGCCTGTGCAGTCTTGGTCAGAGCCTTGGCACCATTTTACTACGTCTGGACGCGGCAATACGTTTGGTCCATACAGCGCCAGAATTTCACGATCAATCTGGGTACAGTTTAGACGATCCGCCCACAGAAATCGTAATTGATCCTCGCACTTCAGTCTTGGAGTACGTTTCCAGTTGGCCACTCGCACGCTGTGATGCACCCGTTATCGCTATGGTGGCAGATCTGTGTCTACAGAAAACCCGGAACATGTACTCTCTTCTTCTGATAATGCGCCACTATCTTAGCCTGGGACGACAAGTGTAACTTACTTTCTTAAACAAAAAAGTAAGTATTTAGTGGTAAAAGTGTGAGTCTACGTGACATGGAACTATCACATAAAATCAGCAATAGGGAAAGAAAGTGGAAGGTTTTCATTTCTTGGTATTAATCTGGGAACTATGCAGTGTCGCTGCAAAAGATATCACGTACGAGAAGGTAGTGCGGCTACTTTTAGAATAGTGTTTCATTTATTTCCTGATCAAGTATTTTGCCAACAAACAGTGACAGTTTTAAAATATCGGTCACACTCGTCAAGATAATACGAGGAGAAGGAACTGTTCACACCGCCCATCTCTCAGCGAAGTGCGGCGCATACGCATAAACAAGGAACTGCGGCATCCTCTGTTAACAGGTAGTTAATCTACTCTCGCGTAGCTCACTCATCTCATACGAATGGGTTTTGTGTTTCTTAATTTTTATTGTGTTGTTTGTTTTGTTGATGTGACACACTGTAAAGGTTGGTCGATGGTTTCGTATTCTTCCTGCAAGTGTTCTCGCACAAGAGAGACAAAATACCTCAAAGCAAAAAAGTATTTTCATTGCACAATATCTGGACGGTGGAAAATTCTACACAATGTATAAACAAAATCGTGCATGGATAAGCATTAAAACGTTGCTACGTTATGTGTGTAAGGTTCTAACATTAACGAAGGTGGCGGCTGCAGCCCGTGTAGTCTTGGCTCCAGTTTCGTAGCTAAAGGCCGTGAATTTAAAAATGTAAAATCCAACGTATCTAACCTTGGGTAATTTAAATAATTCAAAATTCATTATGGCCTTGTTTAGAGGTGGATGAGGCGTAGGATGAATTACAGTTATTGAAAGCCTGAATAAAATAATTGGTAAAAAAGGACATTTATATAATTCGACACATTAGCTAGGGCACTTTTGAACATAACAAAATTTAATGATTGCTGGTGCGTGATACATATAAAGTTCCATATTTGATAAATCTTAAACGTGGCCTCTGAGTCCACTAAAATCGTGGTTTATAGGACGGGAACAGTAAAAGGATGGGTTAACCATACGTGTTCTTAACATCCACATTGATTTAATGAGGTTTAAACAGAGGAGGCAAGGAAAGAACAAAGGCCCTTCTCCACTACCACAATTGGATAGCAAAGAGATGCTGCTCCCTTGATTTTGACAAGCTGAATAAATGTGTAAAGTTACAGTCGTGCGACTGTTACTCACATAGAGAATCTTCAACATTTTAAATGAAAATAGTTTCAGCAGTGAGGAAATCACATCTATTCAACGCGGAAAATAATTTTCGGTGAACTTTTAGAAAGAAAATACAATACAAAGAAAAAGGTAAAAGAGGTGCTATTTTCCGCCTTCTATATATTTGGTTCAAATGGCTCTGAGCACTATGGGACATAACATCTGAGGTCATCAGTCCCTAGAACTTAGTACTTAAACCTAACTAACCTAAGGACATCACACACGTCCATGCCCGAGGCAGGATACGAACCTGAGACCATGGCGGTCGCGCGGTTCCCGACTGAATCGCCTAGAACCGCTCTGTCACACGGCCGGTTTTCTATATATTTTTGGTATTTTTGTAAGTATTGAAAGGAGCCTACAGGGGTGCACTTGTATGTGGCACCAGAACTAGATAAGAATATTAATAAATAAATATGAAAGTAGTATACTATAGACGATGAATGTATCTGATAGACTCGATAATGCGGATCGCTGACTGTGCGCGACCTCAGAGCCAAAGATACTGCTTCTGGTCTGAGATTGTAGTGTTGGAGTAAGAGAGCGCTGGGTGCACAGTCGTAGGTAGCTGTCTATGGGCTAAAGTCGATGGAGCAGGCCGTTAGATTACTTTAGGTATGTCAATTTTGTTGAGCTTGGAAGCAGAAGTCTTCATGCAAGCAAGGTAAAGATGTTAAACACATATAATTTTTGTTTTTTCCAGAGCGTTAGTACAGGTGGCTTGGCTGATAATGTTTGATTGTTGAGTAATCCCAGAATGTATGTAAACTGTTTTTGATAAAAAAGGCTAGTTAGATATTGCACTTTTGTAATGTTTCTATGATTTGTTAACAGAGCTATATGTAATTTGACGATCTACATTTACGCTGGATTAGTGAGGTTGTATAATAATTGCTGTTTAAATCTCATTCTTTGTGAATCAATTGTGAGTAATGTAACTCCTATTGACAGATGTTTCTGGAAAGTTTAACTTAATATGCAACATAATTTTGCAAAAAAACAGAGTGTTAGTAATTCACCATAATCAGTACCGCCTCCTGGTCCAGGTCAGAAATTATTTAAAGAAGTAGGATTTTCTTAAATGTTCTCTTTTATCAGCCAAAAGAATTTCATGTTCATTTCAAATGCGCACTGCTGAGCCTGTAGCTAGCATATTTTTGTTTTTCATGAGAGACCAGAATATATCGCGTTCCGCCGTTGCTGCTCTAGGAGTAAGACAATTTAATTTATTTGTTGACAGTTTTGAACAGAGCCAGATGATCCTGCACCTAAGAGGCTGAATGTAATTTGCAGTGACTGTATTTCTTTATTGGTACTGGCAGTTGCTTTGCTACTCATTCCACAGTCACAGATCAGACATTCATTCAACGTAATCCTGAAGTTTATTATTTCATATTTTTAAAGAACGTTACAGTATAGCCGGGCACAAGACTGTTATTCCGATAATCGTTAATCAACGAAGTTAAATTTTCGAGTAATGGATTTTGAGAAACGTTAAAGGACTATTTAACATCTGTTAATTCTGTTTGTGTCCGTTAATCATTATTTAGGTACCTAGTATTAATGACAAAAATGATGTCGCGCGGGAAGCGGAAATCATGTTCTGACAAGTACGTGTGATGTAGGTGTGTGTCTACACCGGAGTGAGAGCCGTTGATGGTAACAATCGAGTGCGAGCGAGAATAACTAGGTATTGGCTGTTTACTCTTGTCTACTTACTTAGTTCGCGTGAAGTACTATTTTTTGATAGTGGACTGATTATGGAAACTAAATCAAGGAATCGAATTCTGCAGGGGCTTTAAAACCTAATAGACAGACAAAATGGTTCAAATGGCTCTGAGCACTATGGGACTTAACATCTATGGTCATCAGTCCCCTAGAACTTAGAACTACTTGAAACTAACTAACCTAAGGACAGCACACAACACCCAGTCATCACGAGGCAGAGAAAATCCCTGACCCCGCCGGGAATCGAACCCGGGAACCCGGGCGTGGGAAGCGAGAACGCTACCGCACGACCACGAGATGCGGACAATAGACAGACATTATTTTTTCTGCATGTACAGTAAGATTATTACGTGACTACATCGAAGGCGTGAAATTAAATAACTTTAGATTTTGTTGCTATAATCGCACAAATTATGAAGTCTAATATTTGATTTATCCCTCATCTCGAATCCTTTACAGCTGTCATAGTCACGAGGTAATTTAATGTACCTTAAATTATTTCAGTCTACTTGGCAAAATCTATTGACTACTAGTCAGCTCACAAAACGGGCATTTGGGCACGACTGTTCGCTGGTTGGATCCTGTCACAGGAGCCAGAATGCGTGCAGTTATGGCACGCATACAATTAGACGGTCGCCATTCGTAAGATGTACTCACACAGGCAATGATTGATATCCACTATGCGGTATATATAGTTTAAAAATAACCAAGTTAATTAAGATGGCCGGCCTCGGTGACCGAGCGGTTATAGGCGCTACATTGTGGAACCGAGCGACCTCTACGGTCGCAGGTTCGAATCCTGCCTCGGGCATGGGTGTGTGTGATGTCGTTAGGTTAGTTAGGTTTATGTAGTTCTAAGTTCTAGGGGACTGATTACCTCAGAAGTTAAGTCCCATAGTGCTCAGAGCCATTTTTTAAAATTAGGATGATAAATATTTATATTTACTTGATTATGTTAAACGATATAAAGAAATTTGAAAGGCAACGGTAATACTTTTGATTAACCTGCTCACTTAATATTACTGTCAACATAAAATTTACTATTATGAGTTAACGATTAACGTTTAACTTTAACTTCCGATAAAACTCCTGTAAAGCAACGCTTTAGTGTTTAAGATGTTAACTTCTCTAGAAACGGATAAACGGTTAGCGACGTCTACTTTCGGATGAACGTTGCCCATCTGTTTGCAAGCAAATAAATGTGTTTTGAAATGTTTGAAAGATACTTTTCCTACTCTTTCAGTTCACAAGAGTGGAAAAATTTTTACCATACGACCTTTGTCAAGAACATCCAATATGAATTTGGGGTATTCTCTTTTATCACTCTGTAGCTATATTTTAATTTTTTTGTAAACAGGATGACGCCTCGTAACCTCGTTTTCACCGTTCAGAAGCCAAGTGGCACAACACAAGCAATTTTGGCGCTGCCGTGTAAACGAAAGCAACTATTCGTGGCAAACGAGATTTAGTACTGGAGTAATAATCCACTAAACTTACTTACCACGAGTACTCGATTGAGAGAAAAAAGTCAGAAATGGCTGTACTTTTCCTTGGACCCGACACCACGAAAAGGTGACAAAACGAAACCAGAACGTAAAAAAAAGACATTGGGTACCGTATGTCGGCGTCACTTAAATGCAAAACCGGTTATAGTGTTTTTCAAATAAAGGTTTTATAATTCAGTTTGTAATTCTCTGTAATTGTGTTTTTTAGAGAGTGTTTGAAAACATTAATTAATTCTGCCAAACGGCCATAGTCGAATAGCAGCCTGTGTGCCAGTAGCCTAAAGAAAGTTTTCTGGGACAGGAAGATATCTAGCGGTAAATACTTACCGGGTATTAACAAATACTTAAAGAAATAGATGACTTTATAGAAGTGAAATGGACTGCAGAAAATTGTTAGAGGAGAAAAGACGTTATTGGTCATACTATGGAGAACTCAAAGGAGATGAAAAGATGGTAATGGGATGGTAATGGGAACTGAGAAATGAAAGGTGATGGAAAGACATATCAGCGTAAACGCATCCTTTGTTAATACATGTGGTTTATTGCTCTGTATTTAGGTTAGAGACTGAAACGTTTAGCAAAAGAAAATAAACCGTGTGTTTCATTGTTAGTGACAAGACAGAACGTACTATATGAGCAATGTGATACCAGTGGAGCGGAGCAGTGTGATACCAATGGTGTGAACTGCTGGAAATGATGTGATACCATTCAAAATATTGATGAGGCATCAGAGGGTAATTCTGTATCTGATATGTTGGTCAGTGACATTTTATAGAGAGGTCAATGCTACTTTGGTGGTGAACATGTCTCCATGATTTCGTCCTCTATCATCATTTCCTCTCTTGCTTGCAGGAATTGTCTCTTTTTTTTTCTTTTCCATATGTCTTTGTCACTTAAAGACAACCATCATTCCTATGGACGAAGAATGTAAGGGCTGTGGAGTGAAGAGACAGGTGTGGAGAAAAGGGAACAGAAGGGTAGGCGAAACACGTCGATGTTTAGGAACTTCCCTGTCAGAACTAAATGTTTCTGCTGAACAATAGTGTCTGTGAAATTAACGCGAAGGGAATTTGGGAAGGGCCATTACGGTCGTGTCCACTCTCTAGGTTGCGTCTGCGTAGCTCTTCTTGTACACTTCATCTTCTAAGCTTTCCTGTGTTCCAGAAACCTGGATCTGCGCCTCCAACCGACAGTGTCCATATCGGAGCAGGTTTTATTGGAAAAAAGTAATGCAGATATCCGCGGATATTCGCATTCCCACAGATGTCTGTCTAGTGTGCTCAGTATAGTGTAGTGAGCTGAAGGAATGAGTTTCTCTTTTAGGGAAGGTATGCTGTCATATAGACTGTATGGTAGCGGCCATCTACAGTGCCGCACTGAGAACAATGTAGAGCTTCTAGGGTACGGGAACGCTCCCCCTAATCCGCCGGTCCAGCGCAGCTTCTGCCGCTACCTGCTGGGAGGCGCCACACGCCCTGAGGCGGCAGCTTCTACGGACCGGAACCAGGTCCCAGACAAGGGAGCCATCCATCAGGCCACCTGTGCAAACAGCCAGTGTCTGGAGCAGGTAGCGCCAAGTCGCAGCCCACTGGCTCTTTTACTGTTGTGGACTGCTGCTTCATTCGCCGGAACGGTTTCCCACAGGGCCGCTGCTGACTGCTTCCTAACTGCGGACACGGTACCTAACTCCTCGATTTAACACTTTACCACTGTTGTTCGTGCATCCACTGACTGACAAAGTACACTCGGTAATCTAACGACGAAGTCAGGAGAGAACACGGATCACTTTAACTATTTCAACCTTTATCAAGAGTGAAATGAGGACTGCTAATAAAAATCTGAATGAATCTCTCTGTTTGGTCGAAGGCTACGTAAGTGTGCAGTGACATTACGTGGTAAGCTCTTTGACAATGTCACCAAAGTTCGAAAAAATGATTCGATCCGGACGCAGTTTGGAATCAGAACAGGACTATCGTCTTTTGTCAACCAAAATCAGTTGAAATATGTCACACAGCCAGAAGACAAGAGGCAATGGTAAGAACAACCACAGAGGGAGACCAGAGCAAGAGCTTGATTGACATGGTCTTGCAGGAAGCAAGTCGTCGTGAATAATTTTGCAGTTATCGTCGAATACAAATTTAAGTGACAGGAAGTCATTTACGAAGGTATTCTGCTGGAGTATAGTAGTTCAGAGAAGGAGAGAATAACAGTTTTTGAAATATGATCCTGGGGGAGACAAATTCAGGCACAACTTCACTAACAGAAGCGATCAGGTTATAGAACACTTCCTAAGACATGAAGAATTCATCAGTTTGGTAGTGGACGGAAGTATCGGAAGTAAAAATTGTACACTGAGACCAAGGGACGAATACAGTAAGCAGATCCAAATGGACGTGAGTTGCAGCAGTTACTCAAAGGTAAAGACGCTGGCGCAGGATAGAGTAGCGAGCAGAGTTGCAGTAAACCATTCTTCGGACTGAAATCCACAATAAAAAGTTCTGGCTCTGAGAACTATGGGACTTAACATCTGAGGTCATCAGTCCACAATAAAAAGTAACAGATTATTAGTAAATATATTATTTGTCGAATATGCGTCTTGATAGTAAGATAGTTTTACCATACATAATAATTAAGGCAATCGAACTACTAAGCTGCACGCACATATCTTATGTGAGTCGTTTGACAGTTCTTAGTGGGAAGGACTGACGAATTGTAACAAACTAAACTACCTGCGGTATCGATAGATTTGACATTACGAGACATCGTAGAGACATAAGAGGTAGTTGCTACGAGAGAAGTGCATAATGTGTGCCGCATTGTGAGATGAGATATGGTATACAGTGGTACCATTGTGTTACTTTTGGCGTTATGTGCCTACGTTCTTTGCAAACCACCTGTAACAGAACATCAGTTGATTAACGATTCGACACTGGTAGCACGTGAAAAATGGTATAATACACCACAATATCAGATTTTTTATACACAGCAGTAAGCATCGAATTAGATGTAGCATACGTGTGTACATTGCAATTTCAAGCAGAAAAGGAGAAAGAGTATTGGGATAGAAAATCCTTTCATCCATTTCTTTTATTTCCATTTTCAAAAATCTCATCCACTTGAATTTGTATAGGTCACTTGTCAAGTAAAACTTGATGTAAGTACACGTGCAGAAGAAATGCATATTGTGGAAGAAGCAGTTTGAAATTAACAGTGCGTTTTTCTTGTTGTTTTGTGTCTTCCACTCTTTACCTCTTCGTTTTTCACTTTGCGTTGCCTATACGTTGATTGTAACTGGAACCTCATCAGTTTGAGGTCTTGTCTCCGAAGACGAAATGAATATAAACACTTTCTTTATACCTTGTACACCTGAAATGTTGTAACCTTACACCATTCCTATCGATGAATAACCAGAAAAGCGTCTTAATTGAAAATAAACAACTCTAAAGATAAATCAAAAGTGGTAAGGGATGAACATGATTTTATGCAAAATGAAATTGTGTTTAGAAAAGACCGTTATTACTCCCCATTTTAACGGAGTGTTTATTGACCGTTGGGCTCAAACAGGGAAATTTTTATGGTTACTCCATTTATAATTTTAGTAACGTCATTATGAATGATCTGAAGATAATATGATAAAAATGGAAAACGGTATTGGCCAAATAATCGTATTGTGAGCCTCATAGCTATTAAGAAATCTGTTAAAAGATCAGAGCAGATTTTTGTTTGGATTCTTATTCTTGCCTCGGGTGTGGCGAATAATTTTTAATACTACTGCAGCTCCACAATGTATTTCAATGGAAGCACATGAGACAACATAACAGCCTTAAAAGAGCGCGCTGGAGCTATTGGAGCGCTGTGTATGCAGCGGAATCTGTACGAGGTCGTCATGTGACTCCACAACTGACGTAAATCCTTGCAGTGAAGTGGTATGTTTGTGCCAGTCGCCTGTGTTGATTCAGCGCAGTAAGATGTACTGACGTAGGGAAGTGACAAACTCGCAGAAAGGATATTCAGTGTTTGGACAAGTCCATTAACGCACCGCGAATGAACTTACATGATTTGTTGGTGTACCTGCACAAACAGTCAAACGTCTCCACAAGGACTGGTGTTCTGCTCTCATGTAAGGTGCTTCAGCCCAGTGGTCGTCAAACGGTGGCTCGCGAGCCACATGCGACTCTATGGCCCCTTGAGTGTGACTCTTCCACAAAATATAACTTGCGGGCGTTTACGTATAGCCCTAAAGCTCTTAACCACCACCAATTTGAAGAATGTTGAGTTGAAATAGAGAGTGAGTGCGCGTATCTTCTGGTGCATAACAAGATTCGTTAGTTAGCAGGAGGAGACGTTTTGAAACGTTCCGATTCCTTATTAATAGAAATTAAAGCATTTTTCCTTGAGAAGGATGCTCACTACCGAAGACTAACGAACGATCAGTGGATGCTAAAGTTTTATCATGGTGGGTGTTAACTCTAAGTTAAAAGAAAAGGAAACGATTTTTTCGGTGTTTGAAGAAATTACTTCATTCGTACACAAATTATCTCTTTTAGGGAAAGATTGTGAAAGAGAAATTTTGATTCACTTTCCAAGTCTGTCGAAACAGTACCAAGAAAATAACTGTGGCTTTGACATTTGCTATTTCAAAATAACACTTTTAAATATGAGAATATGAGAGAAGCCTTTTTCAACACGATTCAGGAATGTACCACCAGCAAAGCGAACACGTTTGTGATGATACAGAAGTATTTCTGCTATTTCAAAATAACACTTTTAAATATGAGAATATGAGAGAAGCCTTTTTCAACACGATTCAGGAATGTACCAACAGCAAAGCGAACACGTTTGTGATGATACAGAAGTATTTCAGTGGTCTGCTTTGAAAGACCTGGGGAAAGATATATTGATTTTTAACTCATGAGACGATTTGATATTTATGACTCGTAAAGTCGCCTGAAGAACTAGTATTTACTATTATTTCTTCATTCAGCTCTGCATATTCATGCGAAAAATCACTGTAAAGCAAGAACTTTATCCAGAGTAAATTGAAAAGCCCTCTACGTGATGAGAATCTGGAATAGTGCCTGAAATTGATAACAGCAACAAATAGAGGTCACTGTTCACATTAGTGTTTGTCAGGCATTGTAATGATTTAATTTTTTGGATATCCCACGGTTTAATTTTATCAATAAATAATATCGTTATTAATTGTGATCTCAAGTTTAATGCAACGTACCTGCAATTTAACTAATAGTTAAAACTTTAAGAAAAGCGTATTAAGTTAACGTCAAGGAGAGTTATGGAGTAGAGGAAGAGGTAGCGTCGAGTATTCAGTAAGGTATGATGAGACGGTCTGGACTGTAGAGAGGATGTGCGAAAGGAGATAAACGAAACGAGAGAACAAGATAATTGTCAATGGGAGAGTTGCAGGGATCGACCTCACCAAACATGCCTCAATTAGATTCAGGACGTTTTTTGTAAACAGCAGAGAGCGACTACAGTAATTAATATCAGTGTCCCTACCTTTACAGTTTAACTTAAAAAATGTTGTTGTCAAAAGAAATTTCAGTCGTTGTAATGTCGGTACCTGGCTCTGTTGACATCTTGTCAATGATAATCGATTTCAAAAGTGACAGGAATTGCTGTCCGTGAATATATGTCTGTCTCAGTCGATTCCCGAGAGAGCACTGCGAAGCGTACTGTACTGAGTCGGCATTTGGGTCGGCTGTTCCGAGAAAAGAACACTGCTCACTGCGGCACAACAGGCAGCTCGTGTTTAATAAACCAAACAGTACAGGAACTGGACAGTATCTGACTGGATGTGTGTAGTGTGGTGCGACGAAGCGCAGTTTAGCCCTTTCCGAATTATAGAAGGTGACGTGTGTACCGAATGCTCAGTCTGGCGCTTAAACCGCAATAGGTCGATAGTATAGTTCAGACCAGAGGAGGGGTTTTACGATGTTTCGATCGTAACTTGGCTTGGAGATAATTATTCAGTGAACATGAAAGAGGATGTTTATTCCATCATTCTCGTTGTCCAAATGTTTCCCTGTCGTCTATATGTTCGTGATTAGTATGCGACAGTTGTATTCTCAAGGCTGCAAGCAAACATTCCTTGTTGCACTTAGCTGCCACATCGCACCTGCACTAAACTGTTAAAACACCTGATCTTAATCCTATGAAAAATGAAGCTCTAATATAAATGTCAACATCGACCTATTTTGGTAGCCTAAAGGGGTGTAGTATAATCTCAATGAGTGACTTCAGCTCTACGACGCATAACTCAAGATATGTGTGAACCTTTCCCTTGCCGAACCGACACCATTATCTGGTCTATAGGATGCCTTATAAGGCATTAGTTTGATGTATTCTGAGGTGACTACTGTTCTGTACAGTCTGCTTACATAGGAAAACAGGAGCCACAATGAAGTTAACTTCCATAAGGAATGTGGAATGCACTCAACGACAGTGATATGTATTTCAAAATGATGGAGCACAGCAATCAGTCGTCCATTCCTTTCAGTCTTTATTGAAGGAAATCTAGATTTCTGGTAGTACCTAGCCGTTAGCAGTACACTATTTCACCGTTTCAGTACATGTCCTAGTACGTTAGAAGCCCGAGCAACAGTGGAAGAATGGTTCAAATGTCTCTGAGCACTATGGGACTTAACTTCTGAGGTCATCAGTCCCCTAGAACTTAGAACTACTTAAACGTAACTAACCTAAGGACATCACACACATCCATGCCCGAGGTAGGATTCGAACCTGCGAGCGTAGCGGTCGCGCTGTCCAGAGCGTAGCGCCTAGAACCGCTCGGCCACTCCCGCTGGCAGCAACAGTGGGCTGGCGTACTAGAACATGTACTGAAACCATGAAATAGGGTATTGATAACTGCTACGCACTACCCGAAATCTAGATTTACTTCAATAAAGCTGAAAGGAAAGGACGACTGATTGCTGTGCTCCACCATTTTGAAAGGAACCAGAATGGTCAGCTTCCCATTGTAAGGGAAAGGGAAAAAGTAGTTGAGGAATACTAACACTAGAATATGCTAAAACGATTCGGAATCTGATGAACCTAACAGATATGCAGAGATGAGGAGATAAGCAGAAGATTGAAACAGATATGAGAGAGCATCAGGTAAGTCTGAAGAATGATAAATTACTTTTTAAAAAACTCGATTTTACTTCGAAGTGACATAAAATTAACGTACATTAGGGATGGCGGTTATCGCTGAAACAACCAATTTTCGGTTAAACCGGTTTTTTCTTATCTCCAGTTTAAAATTGCTCAAAATAACCGGGTTCTGAAATAACGGATTTTCGGTTTTTTGTTGCAGTTATTTAAAGCAATAAATGTAGACATCCTGTAACGACTGACACATTGTAAGACTCGTTCAGACTTTTGCGGTAGACGTTCCGAGACATAGAGAATGAGAATATCAAATAACATTGTCAAATAAGAGAAAAATCGGTCCGTCCACTGTTCGCTCTATTTCTTGAAAAGTAGTGAAGGTTTGAACTGTGGACTAAATTCACCCGTTCTCACCTACTGTTATTAATTTTTTAAAATCTCTGCTCAGAAATTGTGTTGTAATCGAGAATCATACCACTATATGGGAATTACTGATAGCTAGTGTTAAAGGGTTAAGACTCAGGTTACAGAATTCTATTTTTCGTGTTAAGTTGTCCATTTCCAACGGCTAAAGTAGATAAATGTATATTGTGTAGACACAGGCAGCAGAAGAGCTATTTCAGTTTTTATTGTTAAGTTCATTTTTTAATTTGTTGCTATTGTCACGACTTCGTTTCTCTTTTATTATTTCATAGAAATAATAGACAAATAATACGCTTTTGTGTAAAATTTGAAACCCGTTTTTGGTGAAATATACCACTTTTTAACAGGAATAAGAATATAATTGATTTTTTATTAACAAAACACAAAAGTTCTCTTTCAAAAAACTCAAATGAACGAGTTAGATAGTAGACAAAACACAGCACTTAGCATTAACAATTACATGAAGGAAGGTACAGCTTCAGCAAACCACAAAGAAAGTGGCTTATAAGGCGCTTGTTCAACCGTTTCTTAAATATTGTTCATCATCCTACCAGATAGGACTGACAGAAGAAATAGAGAAGATCCGACGAAGAGCGGCGCGTTTCGTCACGGGATCGTTTAGTCGGCGCTATAGCGTTTTCTCATACTCAACAAACTCCATTCGTAGTTAACTGAATATTCCGTCGGTTCTTCGTAGAACAACATTTTAATAAATGAAAAGCACCAGTTTGCTTTTGTTCTACAGTATTACTTTTATTGTGTTAGCTGTGTTTCTGCTTACAAGGCCATCTTCAGACATTTCCATTGGTAGTATTCGCAAGGGTAGCGTTGTACAAAGTGGATAGGTTCACTATTGAAGCACTTCCCAGAAAGATTCGGACAACACATTACTTCCTCCCAGATATACCTTGCTTAATGAACAAAGAGAAAATACGAGAAATAACAGCCACTACATAGACTTTTCGAGAATCATTCTTCCCACGCGCCATTCGGGAGTGGAATAGGGTAGCGGGTGAGGAGATGGGGAAAATTAGGGAGTGGTAACAGAGGTACTCTCCGCCTCACAACATTAGGTGGCTTGAGGAGTATGATTTAGATGTAGAAATAAATTAAGCTACTGACCAATATTTATTGTTTGGTCTGCTCATAAATATTTGTTCTGTGATGTGTTGATCTGTAACTGACTCCTTTCACAGAAGCTACGGTACTTCCTACCAAACTCGTTTATTTTAAAAAAAAAGGCTTAATTAGAAAAACCAAATTTAACCAATTGGACTACGTAGGCTTTCCCGGCGTAATAAGACTTGAAAGTCTCTTCGGGTTTGCTGCCGGATCCTAAAATCAACTTGACTCGATATTTCGGCGATCCAACTGGTCGCCATCTTCAGGAGAATGCTGCTTCTGCTGATGAGTCCCGCTGGGAACTGACGTCAGGCTACAAATCGACGTCCTATATGGTCCACCGTTCAGTACACGGCGCATGCGCCGCCCATCACGGTTGCTGTCCTCCAAGACAGGGAGGTGGCACCGCCCTTAGTAGAACACAGCTGGCAACGATAAGTGAAGGGTTTATTTCAATAGTGGTACAAGTCCATTACCTCTACATTTCTGTCTCTAATACTTCTGAAATTAATGATCCAAACAAACAGAAAGAAAGGTTCATCTCTACCAAGAAGCCATATGCTTGATTATTTCTGGTATCTCAACTGCAGATTTTTCAGCGCTCATTTAACTTTAGGACTCTATATCTCAACATGAACAAAAATGGACTTGTACCACTATTGAAATAAGCCCTTCACAACGCACTCAGGGCCGCACCGAAGAAAGTTCAACTTTGATGCGAGATAATAGAGAATTCCACGTCTTGCTAAGAGGGAACCCATTGTCTCTGTTGATTAAATTAGACGTGGAATTCTGTATTATCTCGCATCAAAATTGAACGTTCTTCAGTGCGGCCCTTAGTGTGATATATCGTTGCCAGCAGTGTTCTATCAAGAGCGGCGCCATCTCCCTGTCTTGGAGGGCAGCAACCGTGATGGGTTGCGCATGCACCGTGTACTGAACGGTGGCTATGTAGGACGTCGATTTGCAGCCTGGCGTCCGTTCTCAGCGGGACTCATCAGCAGAAGCAGCAATCTCCTGAAGATGGCGACCAGTTGGATCGCCGAAAAATCGAGTCAAGTTGATTTTAAATTTAAGCAAACTTGCTTGTGGCAGTTGGCATTTCGGTTTTATACCCAGTAACAGTAAAAAATAAAAATACCTGTTGTAATCGAGACCAAATAAATACCGAAAAATATTCAGAACTAAAATACCGTGATCGGTTTTAACCCGTCAGTTTTTCCCATTCCTTTCACAGATACGTATTAATTGATAGAACAAACGTGTTATTGTGAAGCTGAACTGAGTACGTGTTGTTCAAACACAGGTTGTTAACTATTTCGTCGTTAAGATGACTGAAGAGTAATTAGGAAATATACCCTAGTAAGTCAGAGACCTGCTACTGGATAGAAACTTCTTCTGGTTCAATGGCCACGGAACCCCTACAGCTAGGACACTGTCGACTGCAACGGCGGCTGGCGGACCCATCAGAACGCAGAGCACATCTCGGTATTGTGTGAGGGTGGTCGGTAGGGCGCTGTTTGTCACAGCCTCCCTCGGCAGGGCTGGCTAGCTGGCGCCCTGCGTGTACCTGGGCTGCCCGCCGGCGCCCACACGTGCTCGCGTGCTCTGCGTCACGCACGGACACGCACGCAGCCTGCCGGCCTCGGGCTGCTCATGAATACGCGTCTCGCAGACAAGGGGGCGACCCCGCTAGGCCACAGGCAGCGTTACACTCCGGCCGAATATGGATCAGAGATGTTAGACATGCAGGCTGTTTTGGCCTACTTCAGATGTGTGCGGTGCTCTCTGTGAAGTCGAATGCTTCCAATCACGTTTTCTACATGTGTATTCTGCAAGCCAGCTTACTGCGTGGCGAGAGGTATTCTGGTACCATTGTCATTTCATACCATTCCTATTCCATTTGCGAATGACGCGTGCGGAGAACGACTGTCGATAAGATTCCGTATGAGCTCTAAATTCTCAGATTTTTCACGCAAGACATTTCGCGATACATATGTAGAAAGAAGTTGTATCTGTTAAGCTAATTGAGGTCCTGACCCTAAATCAGACGCCCAACTATTTTACTTTTAATCAAGACTGTTACAAGAACCGGATGGCGTAGCAATGGAATGCTTCTTAGCAGGTCTCTTGCTAACATTGTTATTAGTAGCGTTGAACAGCAAATCAGCAACCGTTAAAAAATAAAAGGTATTCTTTTGGAATTTTTAGCATATTGCAGTCCCGTCAGCAACTGTGATAGACTAATATATTCAAGACTACGCCTCAGCTGCGCGAATTTTCTGGTCTTTACCAGGTTTCGGCTTAATTAATCTAGACTTCTTCAGAAGCATAAGATTACTATAACATGCCTGAGTAAGCCACAGTCAATATTAAAATAAAACCTGAAGTACCGTGGCACCACGTCGAATTAAAAGTACTTAACAGAAGTCCAGTCCCGGCATCTCTTCACCACGCGGTCCGTTGGCAGCTTCCGTGTGCAACGGTAAATGGCAACGTAGCTGCCGCTGCCAACCGACCGCATGGTCAAGAGGTGCCGGGGCTGGACTTCTGTTAAGTAGTTTTAATTCGACATGCTACCACGGTACTTTCGGTTTTAATTTTAATGTTGACTGTGCCTTACTCTGGCATGTCATAGTAATTTTATGCTTCTGAAGAAGGCTAGATTAATTTAGCCGAAACCTGGTAAAGACCAGAAAATTTGCGCAACAGAGGCGTAGCCTTCAGTATATTAGTATCCTTTTGGATGCTTACACTAACGATATGCACAACTTACAACTAGGTAATAGTATACACTCATCCATAAAACTTACTGTTGTACTAGCAGAAAACAGGAGGATTAACTTTCTTGAGTTAAGAATACAGAAAAATAAGAGTAGAACTAAGATTATAAATGACGACTCTTGCCTTCCTGCAATTTAGAAGTATGTTCTTTTTCACTCATTCTTACACGAGGCTTATTATGTTGCTATTGTCAAATAATAATATTTCAGCTGAACTCGATGTACTAAGATACATTTCAGTAAAATTGGGCATGAGCAACAGATAGTTGACAGATTACACATTAAGAAAAGAAAAGCTAAAGCAGCATCATTGTTTCCTTTCAATCTGGTAACAACTTAGGTATTACACTGCAACATAACATTGAACATAATTGTGTTCGTGACCAATCAAGATTATACAAAATAAAATGCGCAGTAGCACATATCGATACCACAATATCGGTGTATCACACTTGGAAGCAGAATAGCAAGTTCCCATCTGATCCCGATAGTGATCCTGTGGGATCTGGCAGACCCAGTTGTGCGTGCTCACTGAGCCACACCCCGAGCAGCTCTGTACTTCGAGCGCCTTCTGCCGTACAGGGTGGCCGGCAGCAGCGACCCAACCCATTTACAATCGGAGCCACCCACGCAAACACCACCCAATCAACACCATAGTTCATTCCGTAGTGCAGGGATCCTCTTCCTTATGGAAAATACGAGCTGAACTCTTATTTCTTCGTGCATCAATTGTAACAAGTCTTCGTATGGTTGGAGAAATAAAAGTGAAGTAAATCTTCTGTTCGCTGTATTACTTGTTCATTAATCGTTCCTGCTCCTACCCAGCTTTCCTATGACGACAGTTACTGCACCACTCTGTAGCCCACTTCTCCTTAGCGTTGTGTATGAAGTCATACACAACAAAATGCCTACAATGTGATAAAATATACATAGACCGGACAAGGAGAAAGCTAAGAACAAGGTTTAAAGACCAGCTATACTCCAGTCAACGACCATACACACACATCTTAAAACCCACATGCACCCCTTTGGTTCTATTATAAACAAGGTGTAAATGTTACATAAATTAGATAAAGGAGCTCTCATTAACTTGGAATAGACATAAATATTTGCTAAGATTATTATACATACTGAAAAATTCTTGAACGAGCAAACTCATTTAAGGGACAAAAACTATTTAAATAATTTCACTCAAGTTCACAAATTAATATAGTGTTGCTTCAATCACATGGTCAATGGTCAATGAAAAGTTTATACCTCAGAGGTAACTGTTATAAAAATCAATGAATTGTTGCATTATTTATCTTACTTGGCTTTAGTTGTCATATCTTTCCACTGTTTTATGCTTATAACAATTCTGTCACCCCCAGAACTATGCTTCCGTACATTTGTGTTTCTTCTTGTTTTAATATGTTATGTCCACACTCCATTTAACATATACTTTTCAGTGCTCTCATTCTTTAACTATAGGCTAGCCTTATTAATTACTAATCCATTGTTGCTCCTAGTGTTAACTGGTATTCAGTCTCTGTTATTCAACAAACTGTTCCATATTAAGATATGTGGTTGTCAGCATGTTTCTAATCCTTTTATTTTAGAACTTTACTTTTGTATGTGGATATAGCTTTCCCATGTCCTATTGAGGATTAGGCTAATGAGTCTGAAACTTGCATTAGCATTTAGATCTGATTCATGTGTAACTTTTTATGTGTACACCTTTTTCTTTGGATGATGCTGTTCAATACGCTCTCACATTGGAGAGTTAGTTTATTAATCATTTGAACCTTATAAATCTGTTAAAACAAAGAGGAGTTTTTATCGTTATTTTCTAGTTGCACATATGGTTTTGTGGTGGTAATTCCTTTTCTCTTTCCATTGTTCACTTGGAATGAGCAACAATTACCTGCGTTCTTCCACTGACTATAACATATTTTGTTCTTGTCTCTTTCTTGCAAATTGTTCAAATTATGTATATGTTATTTTCTAAATAGCTTTTCATGTTCTATTGATCGTTTGCTTTGTACCCCCATTGTTGTTGTGGTCTTCAGTCCTGAGACTGGTTTGATGCAGCTCTCCATGCTACTCTATCCTGTGCAAGCTTCTTCATCTCCCAGTACCTACTGTAGCCTACATCCTTCTGAATCTGTTTAGTGTATTCATCTCTTGCCCTCCCTCTACGATTTTTACCCTCCTCGCTGCCCTCCAATACTAAATTGGTGATCCCTTGATGCCTAAGAACATGTCCTACGAACCGATCCCTTCTTCTTGTCAAGTTGTGCCACAAACTCCTCTTCTCCCCAATCCTATTCAATACTTCCTCATTAGTTACGTTGCATGGGGGCAACCTAATATCAAATGCAAATAATTTTAATTTTTTTGATTTAGTGTCTATCTGTTCGATTACGAAGTCTCGTAAACGGTTGGCCCTGACTAGTATTATTACGCAATCTGACTGCATAGAACAACAACAAAGAATGAAATGGAAATTTTCATTAACACAATTAATTAATTAAGTCCCCAGCAACTATAAAACCTACGAAACCAAAGCACAAGTGTAACTGTTCTGTGTGTGGAAGTATGACTCAACGTACGCATCTGGCACTGATTCTTCTTCAATAACACAAGAAATTTTAAATATCATTTATACTGAATTAATTAAAGAAAATAAAAATACCATAATTACTCAAGAGAACCAGAATTACACTCTAATCCAAGAACACAAGCCAGATGCTTTGTTGACTGAACCTGTAATGACGCACTATTTAAGACACTGAAATAATGAAAAAAAAAACACAGAATATTTTACCTTCATATATATTGACGAAAAGCACTCTGATCATTACAGTTTTTCCATTCGAACCATCTGCTGTCTATCCCATCAAACAACTGCATAAAACATGGAACAAGCACTCCTTACTACAACATCTCGACAAGCACTGCCCACTAGCACATCTCAACACGAACTGACTACTACGAGTCCTCGACAGGCACTGCCCACTACATCTCAATAATCACTGCCAGTGGAGGCGGCGGAACAATACTCTCTAGCGCGATCTCTGGCGCTGTGGCTCAGTGTAGCCACCTTTCAAATGCCCTTCCTCCACGGGCTAGAATTTGATGGTATTTTTGCCAGCATTGGTGGTGAAAATACCACCAAATTCGTCAAAAAAATACAGACAAAAATAAAAGATAATATTAATGCGTAAATATCATATAACTAGATAAAATTTTGGCTTTGCACTGACCTTTCAATAACCTAATATATAAAATACAGTAAGCAATACAAATTCTTTCATACATGTCACTTTACATAATAGTTTACACAAGTATTATGTGGTTAAACAGTTCAATCAATAGCGTCAGCAATGACGAATATGTGCAGGTAAGAGTCTCATAACTTTTCACAAACAGTAATACACAAAAAATCAGTTTACACAAATATTCACATAAACGCTTTCCATAGCTCAAGAATAAGCAGTTGACAGTTCCAGCAGTAGCACCCAGCAATGGTCAACAGGTGCAAATACCAACAAGTAACATTATTTCAATAGAAGCAGTCTATCAGTGGCACCCAGCAATGTTGAACAGGTGCAGACACCAACAAGTAACATCTTTTCAGTAGAAACAGTCCATCAGTGGCACCCAGTAATGTTGAACAGGTGCAGACACCAACAAGTAACACCATTTCAGTATAAGCAGTTCCATTAGTGGCACCAGCAATGTTGAACAGGTGCAGACACCCACAAGTAACATCTTTTCAGTAGAAACAGTCCATCAGTGGCACCCAGCAATGTTGAGCAGGTGCAGACACCAACAAGTAACACCATTTCAGTATAAGCAGTTCCATTAGTGGCACCAGCAATGTTGAACAGGTGCAGACACCAACAGTTTCAGTAGAAACAGTCCATCAGTGGCACCCAGTAATGTTGAACAGGTGCAGACACCAACAAGTGACTTCATTTCAGTATAAGCAGTTCCATTAGTGACACCAGCAATGTTGAGCAGGTGCAGACAGCAACAAGTGACATCATTACAGTAGAAGCAGTCCACCAGTGGCTCCCAGCGATGTTGAACAGGTGCTGACCGCAGTCCGTAATATTCACTTTCACTAATCACACTGTTCATCAGCAGAAATTAAACATGTCCTAGTGGCACCAATCATGTAGAAAAAGTGCAAATAACAGTCCATAATATTCCCTATCACTAATCAGTCAGTTACTCAAAGTTCATTAGCACAAATTAAACATTTCCAAGTGGCACCCATTATGTTGAACAAGTGCAGGTAACAGTCCATAATATTCACTATCACTAATGAGACAGTTCAGTCATGAACAATAGTTTGAGTGCACACACAATTAACAAAATTATTATCAATGCTCTTACACTAAACATACAAATCATAATAAACGCACAAATGATATCAGGTAGTTGTCATATTACCTATTACAATACACAAATAGCAGTAAACCTATAATATTTATGGGTGTCAGTGCAAGCCACAAAAACAAGTAAAATAATATTTAGGAGATAGGTTGGGATCACTTCTCTGGGATTATAAAAGGAAAACACACAAAACACACTCACTCATCTTTCATCCACATTTAGTGCTCCTGTGTAGTTGAATAGTGTTAACTGTCTAAATGCAATTCTGTCAAAATTTTATGTTCATCATGTGTATCAAGTAGTAGTGGCAGCAATGTATAACAGTCAATAATAGTTAGTCAACGAAATAGTCATCATGTCAAGACCAATGTTTGCCAAGCCAGATCAAAATGTCCGGTTGCTGAACAACTGTCAGTGAGCCAAGATATGCAAATGCTTCTTCTCTGTACTGCTTAGTGATTTAACAAAGGGTGTGTAGACAATCTTCCTTCTATTTAAGTGTTCTAGTCTGCCATCTTCATCCTCCTTGTTCCATATAAACCAACAAAAAAAAATATGCTCCTCACTTACTTTACCTCTTATCCACCAAAACTCCAATAATCATCAGCATCACATAATCTCAATACTTCAATAATACCTCTTCAATACGTCGATACATATAAACCTTATCATCAATATCATTTACCTTACCTCTTGTCCACGAAAACTCCAATAATCATCATCATCACTTAATCTTAATACTTCAATAATACCTCTTCAATACGTCGATACATATAAACCTCAGCACCAATATCATTTCACTTCCATAACAACTCTTTCCTCCAGTCAGTCTCCTCGAACAAGTACAGACAAAATCCTAGTGCAAACTTCAATTCGGCATCCCATACAATCTGAAGACACAGTGTGCACACACAACCTCTGTATAATCCATCTGACCCAAATCTTCTACTCATTATAAATTATAAGATACATTTTGGTTCCTTGTCCCTCATTAAATAAAAGAAATGCATACATGACCTCTAACAGACTTAGTTCGAATAACTCTCAGTAATTAAGTACGATTACGAAGTGTTAATGATCGTGATATTTCAGTGTGTACACCACTTCAAAAATTATGGCAAACAGAAGCAGACATGTGGAGTATTTCTTGTGTCAAGTGTCACTTCCTATTTCAATTGCTCACGAAAAATGCAGTGTAATAACTGTCAATGGTCTAACCTAGTGTTGGTATGTCATGTCGTTAGCTTCCTTCCTATTAGCATAAATTTATACAGCTTCCATAAAACCTCCAGCTCATGTGACTTCTATGCAGTTTCTTGTACCAATGTCGTTCGTAGAATTATAGCAGTTCATTTTCTTATCTTAAAAATATAAGGCACTGAGCGTAAGCAAAACATGCAATAGCGAGTAAATATACCAGTAGAGAACAGAACGTCAACAAGTGGATGCAGCACAATTCCTACAACGAGGCTCTGCCAAGCGAACAATCTATAATTAATACCATAATGTGACCTAAATTCTATGTTCATACACCTAATATCAGCATTTCTATATATAGCAAATTAAAGAATAGTTATGACAACAAACAGAAATGTGTAAATATGCAATCCATACGCAAAGCAGCAAATATGTATCTTACATAATAAACAGGTCATTATCATCATATCAGCATAAGCAAATAAATGTTCATACGTAATTTTAATAAGTAAACATGAAGGCGCAAGCAGATAAATCACAAAGTGTAACCTACATACATAACCACAGTCAGCACAATTAATCAGTTGACAATTACAATTTAAATAAATAAGCACAGCAGGCACATAATAAAAAAATATAACATCAGTGAAAAAGCATAGCAGCCAAGCGATGCATAATATACGCAAGTAATAACACTGTTCTTGATAAAACATTGTCAAAATCAGTAAATGTACACAAGCACGTCGCTTCACAAGTAAATTCATGGAACATGAAATTTAGCACAAAGTCTGAATCTTGTAGTCGCGAGCAGCAAATTACGTCTAAAGTACGTACCTAGGTGGAATTATGTTACCTGAAAAATAAACTCAATTAACAGTTACCTTTTTTAGTTTATTACTTTTTTCTTCGAAATTACATTCTTCCTGAAATTTTCTCCATAGTAAGTCGTCTTAACGTCGGACATGCACAGAATTTACCTGAAGGTCTTAAATATTTTATACAACCGTATCCTGAAAAATACTGAACGTTAATAACATAATTTATAAAGTCACCATAGCTTTATACTGAATTTAATCGGAGAAATTAGACTGTGTATTTGTTTACGTCTGTCGGTGCATTCGCACTGAGCGCTCGATCAGCTGTAGGCGCGTGACGTAGAAGGTGATTGTTTGCGGTCAACGACAGCCTTTTGCGGCGCGCAGACTGACTGTTGCTTTGAGTATGTGCCGCCGCCAAAACACAGCGCGGTATCCTTGTATTCTCCGTGTGTTTACGTAGCTGTTAGTTTCTCACAAGTATGTCATTCCACAAAAATTTTAACGTTTGATATATGATGTATTCCTTTAGAGCGCAGTGATTTAAGAGTTTCTACTTCAACAGTGTTATCATGGATAATTTTGCGAATTCTGTATGGACCGTTATAAAGCAGAAAAAATTTGCGACATAAGCCTTTTCCTTTATGAGACAAACGATGAGACTTAATTAACACCTTTTGACCAACTGACAAGATTTTTAAACGACCAGGACGTTTAGCTGATTTCTCTCTTCTTGCATTCGCAGATGCAATATTTCGTAGAGCCAGGTTGACAACTTCCGAATGCCGCAGTTTCCGTGAAGGCGGAAAAGGAACGATTTCAGAAAAGCGATTTGTTGGTACTTTATTTTTTAATATCAAAATAAAGAAGTTGAGTCATTAGGAAGTTCATTCAGAATGTTTTGAAAAATATGAAGATACTGATCCCAAGTTCTGTGATTCTGATGACAATAAAGACGACACAATTTATTGATTTCCTTCATCCATCTCTCTGAAGCGTTAGATTGAGGGTGAAAAAGTGAAATGAAAATTGGTTTAATCTTACGACGCCGTAGAGTACGAAGCCAAATTTTAGAGCGAAACTGTGATCCATTATCTGATATAACCTTATCAACATGACCAACTTCTTTAAGAAAATGTTTGATGAAAGCATTAGATACTGAACGAGCTGTTGCTTTGCGTAAAGGTGTAAAACACACATATTTTGATGTTAATTCCACTGCTACGAAAATGTACGCAAAACCATTAGTTGAACGAACCACTGGACCGAACAAATCCACTGCAGCCATGTGCTTTAATTTCGCTGGAATGATAGGAAACAACGGTGCTCTGTGAGAAACAGTTGGCGGCTTAGCCTTTTGACATAATTTGCATTTGGCAAGAACAGATCGAATACGTTTTTCCATATTACTGAAGTAGCAATTTTCTCGCAATTTATGAAAGCATTTTCTGGGACCAAAGTGTGCATAACTGAAATGCGTATACCAAATCAGCTTATTAACCCACTCATCAGGAATACAAACTAACCAAACACAGTTGTCTACCGATTTTCGTTTAAAAAGAATGTTGTTGCGAACTAAATAATGCTGTCTAATCGCTACGCTTTCCTTTCTCCTCCACTTCTCCTTAATGTCCTTCCAGATTGGATCCTTGTTTTGCTCCTTAGCGATGTCCTGGAGCGAAGACGAAATAAAGTTCTCAAACGCAACACCTTGAATGTACATCAAACAATAATGGTTTTCTTTGCAGTCCTCTTCAGCACTTTGTTTCAAACCCATAGGTGCACGTGATAAAGCATCAGCAACAATATTTGAAGATCCCTGTATGTAAACAATACTAAAATCAAATTCCTGTAGGTACAACGCCCATCGTGACAATCTACCATGAGTTAATTTTGTCGACATAAGAAATTCCAAAGCTCGATGATCAGTGTAAACCTTAGTATGTCTACCGAACAAAAATGTGCGAAATTTTGTGAAAGCCCAAACAACAGCCAAAGCTTCAAGTTCCGTAATCGAATAATTCTTTTCGGATTTAGAGAGAACACGACTTCCAAATGCAATAGTCTTCTGTACTATAACGCCGTTTTCTTCTATCTCTTGAAATAAATGTGCACCTAGACCTTTGTATGATGAGTCCGTCGCCAAACAAAAGTCTTTAGATAAATCCGGATGCGAAAGAAGTGGAGCAGCAACTAAAGCATCACGAAGTTGTTCAAATTCTGACTGAGCTTCCTCATCCCAACACCAATTAGAATTTTTTCCAGATAGTTCACATAAACGAGGTGTGGCCAAATTGTCCAATCTAACAAAGCGTCTAAGAAAATTACAGACACCAAGGAAACTACGAACATCACGTTTTGTGGTAGGAACAGCATAATTACGAATAGCGTCTAGTTTCTCTGGATCAGGGAGAATACCTTCTGTAGAAATAATGTGACCGAGAAATTTCACCTGAGAACGACCAAATTCAGATTTTTCCAAGTTCACTGTCATGCCAACTCGTGCAAAAATACGTAATAATGAATCCAAAATTATGTTATGCTCACTCCAAGAACGTTTAGCAATAAGAATATCGTCAACATATGAAGTAATATTGTCACGAAGATAAACAGGTAAAATTTCATTTAAGCTACGAATGAATGCTGCTGAAGATACAGTAAGTCCAAACGGTAATTTCCGAAACTGGTAACAGTTACCAAAGGCTAAAAAGGCAGTATATTTTCTACAATCAGGGTGGAGTTCTATTTGCCAAAAACTTGCGCGCATATCAATCGTGGGTAAAACTTTAATTCCATGGAAATGTTGAAGAAGTTCATCTAAATTTTGTGGACGGTCAGTTTCAGGAATAATAATATTATTTATGTGTCTGGAATCCAGAACCAAACGAATTGACCCATCCTTTTTAAGAACAACGTGTAATGGGCTGGTATAAGGGCTGACTGCTGGCTCAATAATGCCCTGATCTAACATGTATTGAAGTTCATTCTTAACCTTGTCTCTGTAAGCCAAAGGAATAGCGTACGTTTTCCCGCGAAATGGTGTGTGTTCTTTTACTTTAAATAAATATTGTAAGCGTTGTATAGTTCCTGTGTGATGACTAAACACTGTAGCATGTGAAGTCAAAATATGGTGCAGCTCTTCTCTTGCAACGTCATCTGGCACTTCAGCTTTCTTAACCTTTTCATTAATTAATTCTTCGCTACTAATTATATCCTCCATCGCGTCTCTTTATCTGTTGTCATTGTCATGAATAAACACACTGTCGTCATAATGCTCAACGAAAACATCAGAAGTAAGAAACCTTAAACATTTTGTACCTGATTCAGATCTTGCTAAACACTCGAAAAATTTCAAACATTTCGGCATTCCGGCAACAGTCAAATTCACACTTCCTTCTTTAAAGTTCAAAATTGCCTTATGTGTGTTAAGAAACTCCATACCTAATATAATCTGTGTACTGAGTAATGGAACAATAATAAAATTAGCAGACAATTCGTATCCTTGACAAATGAAATTTAGGTTGGTCTGTTGTTTAACTTCCACACCTTTTCCAGAAATCGCTCCTCGAATTGTAGTTTTAGAAATAGGTAACACAAGACAGGCAATAGTTCTTTCACATATACAAAAACTGATTCACTAATGACGTTCAATGGGCTCCCAGAATCTAAAACTGCAGTGAACTTATTCTTACCCACACATACTTCAATAACAGGATGTAAAAATGCGTCTACATTATTTTCCTTTTCGCCTAGCAAAATGTCTCTCATATCTTCCAGGCGTACGTAGTGTAAAGTTGTAGTGTCATTACTTTCTGAACCGTCTATATTGCTGCCAGAAGCCGAAGCTGCAAGTCATGGTCGATTGTTTGCGTCACGTCTTTGATTATTCCCGTCATTTCGCGGATCAATTTCTACTATTTCCACTTGTCTCTCTGAATTTCTGTCACGCGGAGGATGCCAATTAGATCCTTCCTGTCTGTTAGATGCAAATTCTTGGTTGTGTCTGTTATTAAAATTTCTGTTTTCCTGTCTGCCTGCGTAACTACTTCTTGTATAATTTCGACTGTCACTTCTGAAATTACTGTCACACCTACTACCCTGGTTATTTCTGTAGTAAGAATTTCTATTACTGTATGGATAATTTCTGTCTTGATGATACCGATTACTGTTTCCGTATGATTGATCATTCCGGTACGAATTACCGTTATTATAATTGTCTTTGTAATTTCTGTTAGAACGTCTGTTATTGTCATAAGGCTGGTATCTATTGTCCTGTCTGTTACGTCTGTCATTCTCAAAGTTACCCATATAACGCCCGTTCCGATCACTATCCCTTTTCTCTGAAAATCTATTATAATTACTGTTACTGAAAAAGTTACAAGAAGTCCCGTCGTCGTTATCATACTCCAGTTCTTGCAACAAAGTCTTAAAAGTCTCGATGTCGTCTTTACATCTTCCAGCTAAAGCAATTTTCTTATGGATTGTGGCAGCTTAGTTAAACAAATGCGAATTAATTCAGTCGGGCTATAAGGGTTGGAAAGGAACTGATTCTTTCGAATCATGTCTTCAAAATATTCTGCTGGCGTGCGGAACTCAGATTGTTTGAAATTACGCTGCATAATAAGACTGTGTTTGACTCTGTCTTGCGTGTTTTCGGACCAAAATGCCGATAGAAATGCATGATAAAAATCATTCAGATTATTACAATCTCTAATGAGTGCGCGCATCCGCGTCGCCGGTTCGTTTTCTAAATATCCACACATAAATTCCAGTTTGTGACTTAGTGGCCAATTTGGTGGAATTGCGTACATAAATTGATCTAACCAAGCACATGGATGTATGTCATTCTTAGAATTGCGGAAGATCTTAAATTTGCGAACAGTCAAAAAGTGTTTATAGTCAAAGTTTTCGCCTCGTGGCGACAAAGACCTACCCCGTCTGTACCAGTCCAAATGTCGATTATTGTCAAGTTCACGCGCCTGGCGCTCTCTTGTTGCTTCTCGTAAATGAAATAAATTATTTTCTTCAAAGCCCTCTGCTATCCGTGATTCTAAATTTCTTCTGCTGTCTTTTCCTACGATTTCGCCTTCAATTTGTTTGACTTGCTTTCGTAATGCCTCAACTTCCCTTTTCACGCGTTCATTAAATTTTCCCTGATTTTCAACATGCTTATTTATGTTCTGGTACTCTTCGGTTTCTGCAAACGGCAATGGTGATGTATCATCTGAATCTCTGACCCCATTTAAACTAAGATTTGTCAATTTGTCTGAAATTTCCTCAACTCTTTCCGAGAAATCACCCATTTGTTCTTTCTGTTTATTTACGTCTTCCGTAAGTGTCGCGACTCGGGTTTCAGTATTAACACATTTAGTAGTTAACTGTTCATACTGTTGTGTTAGGTTATTTAATCTGTCATTTGGTACGGATTCCTCGATTTTCTCAAATATTTCTTCCTTATCGTGTACACGTTGTAAATTTAACTCTGAAAATTTTTGTACTATCACGCGATCTCTTTCTTCCTGTTCTCTATCCTGTTCCCTTTGTCTAATCTCTACTGCAATTAATCTATTATTGTGAGAATTCAAAATTGGTTGTACTTCTTCTCTGATTTCTTTCTTTAATTCATCTTTCATATTTTTGAAACATGTCGCTATTCGTGAGTCTAACCGTGTTTCCATTGTTTCCATCTCTGTTTCTAAACGTGTTGCCACTGTTTCTAATTCAGATCCTAACCGTGTTTCCATTGTCCCCATCTGTGTTTTAAATTCAGATCCTAACCGAGTTTCCATTGTTCCCATCCGTGAGTCTAACCGTGTTTCCATCGTTTCCCTATCTGTTTTTAATTCAGATCGTAACTGTGATCCCAAATTTAATATTGCACTCATCAATTGCTCCATATCAGCCAGTTCGAAATTCTTTTCGCCCCTAACATTTCCCCCAAAACTAACTTCCTTCTGCATAGACATAAAGCTATCTGTGTTCGATACTATTTCAGAATCTTCTATCGTGAATCTCGTATTCTGTGAATTTTCTGCTTGAGAAAAATAATGAAAAGGTTCCGGACTATTTTCCCAACTTATTACATTGTTTTCCACTTCATTATTCATCACACTGTTTTCCTCTGTTGGCGAGTTCGCCATGTTAACAATTTCGTCATTCTCACTGTCCATCATTTTTGCCTTTTTCATCGATCGCGTAATCATTTACAAAACATACAAAACTCGTCACTGTACGAAAATTACACAATGCCTCCTTATTTCCAACAATACCATTCACACGAAATGCTTCCCTCAATCACGATCATCGAACAATTGAAATAATTGCACTAAATTGTCAAACCCATAGACAAGACAACAAAAATTAAATTTTAAAAAATACCATTAGAAAAATGCCAATTACCAAATCTACACATGCAATATAGACTACAATTACTAAACTACAAATTACTACAACAATCCTACTGTCTACTATTTCTACAATCAGAAGAATTCCAAGGGACGATCCGAAACAGCGGTCGCCACGTGCATGGGGGCTTAATTATAATATAAAATGCAAATAATTTTAATTTTTTTGATTTAGTGTCTGTCTGTTCGATTACGAAGTCTCGTAAACGGTTGGCCCTGACTAGTATTATTACGCAATCTGGCTGCATAGAACAACAACAAAGATTGAAATGGAAATTTTCATTAACACAATTAATTAAGTCCCCAGCAACTATAAAACCTACGAAACCAAAGCACAAGTGTAACTGTTCTGTGTGTGGAAGTATGACTCAACGTACGCATCTGGCACGGTTCTTCTTCAATAACACAAGAAATTTTAAATATCTTTTATACTGAATTAATTAAAGAAAATAAAAATACCATAATTACTCAAGAGAACCAGAATTACACTCTAATCCAAGAACACAAGCCAGATGCTTTGTTGACTGAACCTGTAATGACGCATTATTTAAGACACTGAAATAATGAAAAAAAAACACAGAATATTTTACCTTCATATATATTGACGAAAAGCACTCTGATCATTACAGTATTTCCATTCGAACCATCTGCTGTCTATCCCATTAAACAACTGCATAAAACATGGAACAAGCACTCCTTACAACAACATCTCGACAAGCACTGCCCACTAGCACATCTCAGCACGAACTGACTACTACGAGTCCTCGACAGGCACTGCCCACTACGACATCTCAATAATCACTGCCAGTGGAGGCGGCGGAACAATACTCTCTAGCGCGATCTCTGGCGCTGTGGTTCAGTGTAGCCACCTTTCAACGTGATCTACCCATCTAATCTTCAGCATTCTTCTGTACCACCACATTTCAAAGGCTTCTATTCTCTTCTTGTCCAAACTATTTATCGTCCATGTTTCACTTCCATACATGGCTACACTCCATACAAATACTTTCACAAACGATTTCCTGACATTGAAATCTATACTCGATGTTAACAAATTTCTCTTCTTCAGAAGCGCTTTCCTTGCCATTGCCAGTCTACATTTTATATCCTCTCTACTTCGACCATCATCAGTTATATTGCTCCCCAAATAGCAAAACTCATTTACTACTTTAAGTGACTCATTTCCTAATCTAATTCCCTCAGCATCGCCCGACTTAATTTGACTACATTCCATTATCCTCGTCTTGCTTTTGTTGATGTTTATCTTATATCCTCCCTTCAAGACACTGTCCATTCCGTTCAACTGCTCTTCCAAGTCCTTTGCTGTCTCTGACAGAATTACAATGTCATCGGCGAACCTCAAAGTTTTTATTTCTTCTCCATGGATTATAATATCTACTCCGAATTTTTCTTTTGTTTCCCTTACTGCTTGCTCAATATACAGATTGAATAACATCGGGGAGAGGCTACAACCCTGTCTCACTCCCTTCCAAACCACTGCCTCCCTTTCATGTCCGTCGACTCTTATAACTGCCATCTGGTTTCTGTACAAATTGTAAATAGCCTTTCGCACCCCGTATTTTACCCCTGCCACCTTCAGAATTTGAAAGAGATTATTCCAGTCAACATTGTCAAAAGCTTTCTCCAAGTCTACAAATGCTAGAAATGTAGGTTTGCCTTTTCTTAATCTAGCTTCTAAGATAAGTCGTAGGGTCAGTATTGTCTCACGTGTTCCCATATTTCTACGGAATCCAAACTGATCTTCCCCAAGGTCGGCTTCTACCAGTTTTTCCATTCGTCTGTACAGAATTCGCGTTAGTATTTTGCATCCGTGACTTAAGTTCGGTAATTTTCACATCTGTCAACGCGTGCTTTGTTTGGGATTGGAATTATTATATTCTTCTTGAAGTCTGAGGGTATTTCGCCTGTCTCACACATTTTGCTCACCAGATGGTAGAGTCTTGTCAGGATTGACTCTCCCAAGGCTGTCAGTAGTTCTAATGGAATGTTGTCTACTCCCGGGGCCTTGTTTCGACTTAGGTCTTTCAGTGCTCTATCAAATTCTTCACGCAGTATCATATCTCCCATTTCATCTTCATCTACATCCTCTTCCATTTCCATAATATTGTCCTCAAGAACATCGCCCTTGTATAGACCCTCTATATAGTCCTTCCACCGTTCTGCTTTCCCCTCTTTGCTTAGAACTGGGTTTCCATCTGAGCTCTTGATATTCATACAAGTGTTTCTCTTTTCTCCAAAGGTCTCTTTAATTTTCCTGTACGCAGTATCTATCTTACCTCTAGTGAGATAAGCCCCTACATCCTTACATTTGTCCTCTAGCCATGCCTGCTTAGCCATTTTGCACTTCCTGTCAATCTCATTTTTGAGACGTTTGTATTCCTTTTTGCCTGCTTCATTTACTGCATTTTTATATTTTCTCCTTTCATCAATTAAATTCAGTATTTCTTCTGTCGCCCAAGGATTTCTACTAGCCCTCGTCCATTTACCTACTTGATCCTCTGCTGCCTTCACCACTTCATCCCTCAAAGCTATCCGTTGTTCTTCTACTGTATTTCTTTCCCCCCATTAGTCATAGTTTACTCACGGACTGTGTTTTCACTTTAAACTTTTGGCGTAAGTTACAGACACATATTCTATTTTTTTAGTTTCAGAATTGGATTGTAATATGGTTTCATTCCCTTACATTAAATCATTATGTTAAACATATTGTTATCTCTCTCAGCTTTTCTTATATCTTCGTGCTTACAGCAGGTTGTATCAAGGATTTGGTAGACTATTATTGCGCATAATGACATTATTTTATGAGAGGAATGCTGTACAGAACTTGTCACGTTTTTATAACATTACGGTTTATTGACAGTGTTTTTGACAGTAATCAATACTATCCCATGAGTCCTTCGACGACCGCAGTGTGACACCACATCTAACAGAGGGGGAGCGTTCGCTACTGTAACACAAGTCCATACCGAATACTAATATTTTGCATCCGTTAGATGCCAATATTGTTTAAAAGACGGATGTGACTTGTGGCTGTCACTATTCCAAATTGATTTTAGAATCTAAGGGTGTAGAATGCAGATGTAATTCTTCTGATTTACGAATTGTACCCTATAGTCACTGAAAACTGTTGAATCTAGCTACCTTACTTCTGAGGCATTTATGTATTTACCTGTTGGCTAGTATCACGAGCTCGAGCTCGAGAACTAAAGAAATATTTTTTATCTCCGTAGTCTATTCGAAGTTTCCTACTTAACGATCATACTTTTGTGCATTTTTCAAATGGTTCAAATGGCTCTGAGCATTATGGGACTCAACATCTTAGATCATAAGTCCCCTAGAACTTAGAACTACTTAAACCTAGCTAACCTAAGTACATCACACACACCCATGCCCGAGGCAGGATTCGAACCTGCGACCGTAGCAGTCCCGCGGTTCCGGACTGCAGCGCCAGAACCGCACGGCCACCGCGGCCGGATTGTGCATTTTTAGTATGTTTTTTTTTACTAACTAATTAATGAGATTTCTCTGTGTTACAGAATATGTAATTGTATCTCTTGTTAACTGTGGTCTAGTTAGAGATGCCTGTGTACCATGACTGAAATTTTTAAGGAAGTTTTCTAGTAATGTGGTAGCGGTAACCGTCATCCTATATTAGTAGAGAGGGAGGAATTATTGCTACTGGCGTTGTTTCTGCCACCGCCTCTATCATCATAAATTTGAAGCACATTCATCAGTCATTTTGGCTACATCGAAGATGATAGCGTTTTGATAATTACTGGCTATAGCCGATGGTTGACATTTGTGATATATTCATTTGATCATATGTTTTGCTGTTTGTAATATGAATGTATTTTAACTTCATTTAATATTCAATACTAAAAGGAAACGATTTTATACTGTTGCCATTTTGAGATGTTTGCTATCAATTGTGTTATTGAAATTTAGGCTTTTCAGTTCTGGAGGCAATCTGTTAATGTTGTTCTTAGATTTTTTGCTTTTTAAAACTAAATTCATTAGTGCTTTTAGAAACGTTAATAAATTCCGTATGGCTAAGTACCTTTCCACTCAACACCAGCTCCTTACTGTATTTCACGTACTAATAAGAAGCATTGGCCTTAATTTGAAGACGTACATTTGGAGCATAGCAATGTATGGAAGCGACTCATGGACTGCGAGAAACCAGGAACGAAAGAGAATGAAAGAGTTTGAGGTATGATGCAATAGACGAGTGCTGAAAATTAGGTGAGCTGAGGAGATTCCCCGCAGAATTGGCGAAGAGTGACACATTTGAAATATGTTAGTAGATTGATCCATAGAACGTAAAAACTGTAGAGCAAATCACAAATTGGAATATAAACAACGATGATTTACAGAGACAAATAATTGAGGACGCTGGGTGCAGGTGCGTCTCTTATGGGGGAGTGCTAAAAAGTAATGTCTCTGGATTTTTTATTCTGCTCTGAAGACCGGTTCTTGGCCGGCCGAAGTGGCCGTGCGGTTCTAGGCACTGCAGTCTGGAACCGCGAGACCGCTACGGTCGCAGGTTCGAATCCTGCCTCGGACATGGATGTGTGTGATGTCCTTAGGTTAGTTAGGTTTAATTAGTTCTAAGTTCTAGGGGACTAATGACCTCAGAAGTTGAGTCCCATAGTGCTCAGAGCCATTTGAACCGGATCTTGAGGTATTACATATCATGCGTGGTGGACGATTATAATGGTTTTGGAGAACAAAAATCTCTGTAACAATCAACATGGGTTCCGCAAACAGAGACCTTCCGTAACACAGCTTGCTCTGTTCCACTATGAGACCCACAGCGCTGTAGACGACGGCGCTCAGGTTGAAGCCGTGTTCCTCGACTTCAGGAAAGCATGTGACACCATCCCGCACTGCTGTTTAGTGAATAAAATACGGACCACATTTGCGACTGGATTCAAGACTTCTTTGCAGATAGAATTCAACACGTCGCTCTTAACTGGACAAAACAGACAAAACTACAGGTAATTACAGGAGTATCCGAAGCAAATGTGATAGTACAGTTACTGTTTACACTGTATTTAAATGACCTAGTAGAAGCGTCGGAAGCTCTTTAAGACTGTTCGCAGATAATGCGGTTGTGCAGAAGAAAGTAGCAACGCGAGATGTCAGTAGCGATTTGCAAAAGGACATACATATGACCGACGAATGGTGCAGGTTCTGTCTATTTTGCACATACATAGAAAAAGAAATTCACTGCTGTGCAAATACAATATTGGTGACAAACTATTGGAAACAGTTGCTACCGATAAATATCTAGTAGTAACTGTCCAGAGCGACCTCAAGTAGAATGACCATATAGACAAAAAAAAAGTAGGAAAATCAGATGGCAGAATGAGAAATATGGAGTAAATGTAACTCATCGAAGAAATAAGTGACTTACAAAGCGCTAGTTTCACCGAATTCCGAGTACTTTTCTTCAGTCTGGGACTCTTACAAAGTGGGACTGGCAGAAGGGACAGAAAAGATCCAACGAATAGCAGTCCATTTCGTCACGGGATCGGTTAGTCGGAGCGAGAGGATTACAGAGGTGCTCAACAAACTGCAATGGCATAAATTACAAGAGAGGCGTTGAGCGCCACGGAGCGGTTTCAAAAAACTGTCTCTGAGCACTATGGGACTTAACATCTGAGATTTAGTCCCCTAGACTTAGAGCTACTTAAACCTAACTAACCTAAGAACATCACACATATCCATGTCCGATGCAGGATTCGAACCTGCGACCGTAGCGGTCGCGGGTTACCAGACTGAAGCGCCTAGAACCGCTCGGTCACACTGGCCGGCCACGGAGTTGTTTACAATTGAAATATCGGGAGAGTACTTTCCGGCGAAAGTCGGACAATAGAATACCTCTTCCCACACACATCTCGTGAAATGACCACGATGAGAAAATTCGTGATATTAGAGCATATACAGACGCTTACCAAAATGATTCATGAGCGGAAAAATATTTGTGGTAAGGTCGTGTGGGACCTAACTGCTGAGGTCATCGGTCTCTAAGCTTACACACTAAGTGGAACAAGGAAGGGGGGATTATTCAGTGGGATCACAATTACCATCCGACACACACCATCAGGTGGCTTACGGAGGACTGATGTAGGTATAGATGCATATTGCTCGGTCGACTTTCCTGCTTTGATGACGTAAGTTGCTACCCCTGTGGTCTAGGGGAACCTTGCCACGGTTCGCGCGGCTCCTTCCGTCGTAGGTTCGAATCGTCTCTGGTGCGTGGGTGTGTGTGTGTTGTCCTTAGCGTAGGTTAGTTTAAGTTAGATTAAGTAGTGTGTAAGCGTAGGGACCGATGACCTCAGCAGTTTGGTTCCACAGGTACTCACCATAAAATTCCAATTTACGAAGTTGCTACCTTTCGCCGCTAGACGGCTCCGAATTGTAGGGGTGTACGGCGAGACCCTCAGAAAACTAAAAGCACGAATTCTAAGGGTTCGTCCACGCATAGAGCGCTCTCTCCTTCAGCATGATAACGCCACACCGTGCACAAGCGCTGCGACATCTGCAACATTTCGACGCCTTGGATTCACTGTCATCGATCATCCTCCATACAGCCACGCTTTGGCCCCATCCGATTTTCATCTAAACTTAAATAAAACGTTGGAGGACTCACTTTGATAGTAATGAAGTGGTGCAAGCATAGGTGAAGAGGTGTGGCTGGGGCTCCGTCAACAGCGAAGCATTCTAAAAAACTGGTCTCTCGTTGGGAGAAATGTGTTCGTTGTCAGGGTGACTATATTGAGACAAAAATGTGCAGACATAAAGAACAAAGATGTAATATGTTAATAATGTTTGTTTTATTTAGAAGCAGAGTTTTCACATAAAAATTTCGATTTTCCAGCACGTTCACGTAGATGGAGAGGTTCACATGGGTCGGCCGCATCAAACCAATCACAGTACTTACGATACCTCTCCCCGCCCCTTCCTCCTAAAACTGACTTACAGGAACGACACAGTCGCAGCAGTAGGTAAATTCGTCATTACCTTTCCTGTGTTTTTGGTATATTACATGATGTTTATTATTCTGAGATTCCTTTCCGTGTCACTGTCGTCGATTATAGGCGAGTCTTTGTCCAGTTGGCGGCCGTTTCGCTGATTATATAAGCAGCATCTTTTGTCGTATATACCAGTATAACTAAAAGTAAATGCTTGATGACACTTCGTTACTTTCACTTTAGACGCCGTTTTGTTATTGCTCACGACTAATTGGGCGATGTCTGCATATGTACAGACATACTCTGACGACTACTCTGATGTACGTGGCAGAAGTACTGAGCATTGGGTCACATGCAAGGTATTCTTCCCGTTTCAGTTGCCTATGGTGCGCGAGAAGAATAACTGCGGACATGCCTCTATGAGCGCTGTATTTGGTGGTCTGATATTGCCGTCGCACTTCCTACGGGAACGCTAAGTAGAGGGCTGAATTATACTTCTTGAGTCATGAAACCACGCAAGTAGTCTTTCATGAAATAAATGGCGTCTATCTACGTGTCTTCATGCGTTTGTTAATTCAGGGTTCTGCTTTACATCCATTCAGTATCCTCTGTTAGTTCCATGTAGAATGGCTCCCACTCATTTGAGTTATTTTTTACGATGGTACTTACAAGTGTTTTTCTTTTTCGCCTGAAAAGCAGACACACGATTCTTCCAATACTGCATATGACTGCATGTTAATTACTGGGTAAAAAGACATCAAAGGCCTTTCAAAAGCCTTATCAGTGCACACTGTTTTGCACAACTAAATACAACCAGTGGTCAGAGCTGTAACTTCCACAATCCGTCTGTAGCCCTTACTTTAAAAATTTTGACTATTCTTTCTTCATCAAAAAGCTGGTTGTTGTACTGCTTCTCCGCTCCATCCAGCATGTAACCCAATACCTCTGGCAATTGTAAAGGGATTTATTACTTCCTGAGTCGAAAGTTATCAAACATTAGGTGTATAAATTCTGCGTGTCTCAGTGAACAGCATCTGTCAATCAGTTTTGGAAACGAAATTTTACTTTTTCAGCCATTAATAATCCTTAACATTTATTTCTAAGGCACATGAGTGGCGATTATTTAAGAGTTGGTCTGACTTCCTGCAATTTCTGGTAACTCAGGAAATAAAATTTTGATTACAAATTTCCGATCGCTTGATTGCTACCAGTTCTTGTGACCGTTTTTATTCTTATCATCTTGGGTACTGGAGTAAGGTAACGAAATATTTTTTTTCTTTCTTTATGGAATTGTTATCTGTTATCTGTTCTTCATTCTGCGTTGTTCATTTTTAAGTACATGACACATTTCGATCTCTCTGGATCATATTCAGATCTATGTAGGTGTTGACAATAGAAAGGATTGCAATAACCTCGGAATTCTCTTCAGGGACATTACACCACTGATACGTCAACACTTAACTGTAATGTCAAAATAGCAGCACAAATTCTGTATTTGGAAATTGAAGACTAACTACCTCTAGTTCAATAAGACACATTTCACACTATCCGCTTTTCCAACTGGTATGGAAAGCAGGTTTTCTACTATATTACGAACTGATTTGTATCCGTTCACAATATCTAAAAGACCGAGACCAGCCATTCCTGATATACATAACAAACTCTTTGTCTTGTCGTCATCTTATCTAGGACCGTGACCATAAAGTTAAATGGATCAGTGGTCATAACAGCTGTTAACTTTGTTTGGAGTTGCAGCCTCGTGCGTTCCCGAGTTTCCTTCAACTCCTCCCGAAATATAGGTTTATTCTAAATGATAGACCCATTTTCCAAAATTCGTATGTATTCAGGTATAAATCTAAAATGAACAAGCTTTACACCAATGAAAAGAGGAAAATTCAAATTTTTTGGCAGGTGGCGACGGGTGGGCGATAATGGTATTAGAAGCGGCCGGTAGAGTTCGCGTTGCAATAGGGCCGTCATTTCGTTTCACCGTCAGCTGTGAATGAGATGGCGACTATAGAGCACCAAGTTTCCAGCGTTCTTGAGTTCGTGAAAAATGAGTACAGTGGGCAAAAAAATTGTTCAAATGGCTCTGAGCACTATGCGACTTAACTTCTGAGGTCATCAGTCGCCTAGAACTTAGAACTAATTAAACCTAACTAACCTACGGACATCATCCATGCCCGAGGCAGGATTCGAACCTGTGACCGTAGCGATCGCTCGGTTCCAGACTGTAGCGCCTATAACCGCACGGCCCATTCGGCCGGCGTACAGTGGGCATTTCGCAACAAATTCGGTATTCAAACACCAACTCTCAAAAGCATTAGCCATTGCTTTAAGGAATTTAAACAGACTAGGAGTGTGTGGAATGGAAAAAGCACAGGCCGACCACGTGTGTCAGAGAATGATGTCCGACGGATTCAAGAAACTTTTGTGCACAGTCCCAGGAAGTCCATCAATAGAGCCACTCATGAAATTGGAATACCCAAACCAACTGCATGGAAAGTTCTGAGACGGCGTTTGCTGTACAAGCCCTACCGATTACAGCTTGTGCAGACTCTCAACCAAATGACAAAGAGAAGCGTCTCAGATTTTGAGGTTATGTGCAAGCAAACATGCAGGGTGACGCATTTCTACAGAGTGTAATTTTTAGCGATGAAGCGACATTCCACCTTAGTGGATAAGTCAACAGAGACAACGTTCACATAAGGGGTTTGGAAAATCCACATTCACCATTGCAACACGACAGAGACTCACTGAAGATCAACGTGTTCTGTGCCGTATTCCGTACAAAGGTCTGTGGACCACTGTAATGGGAATCACGTACCCGGGCGTGATAGAACAATGGCTGTTCCCTCAAGTTATGGAAGATTCCCAGGCCTTCCTTTTCCAATAGGGTGGAGCTCCGTCCCATTGGCACCGTGATGTACGAGGCTTTTTGCTTGACACACTTCCTCAGTGCTGAGTCTGTCGCAGGGTACTCCAGAACCTGACTCTGCACTTCTGGCCACAGCTTACGACTATTTCTTATGGGGTTATGTGAAGGAATCTGTTAACGTCCCGCCTCTACCAACCAATCTGCACGATCTGTGGAACAGGATCACTGCTGTTGTGCACTCAGTAACAGCAGATACGCCTTCGCGTGTCTGGGATGAGTTTGGCTATTGCGTCGATGTTTGCCGTGCAGACTACGGTGGCCATGTTGAACATTTATCACATTTATCACATTTCGAATTATTAAGTAATTATTAATTAGAAATTATTAAATTTATTAAATCGATATCAAACATTATGAAAAAAACTTTGAATCTTCCTTTCTCATTTGTATAAAACTTGCCCATTTTGGATTTGTACTTGAATAAATACGAAGTTTTAAAAGGGGTCCATCATTTAGAATAAACCTGTATTTACCGTTTCATGAACCGTAAAATCTTGCTGGTTCCATCACCAAAAATTGTTTTTACCACAATAATGTAACAATCTTCGAATTTTTTTAACCTAGAATAAAGGTAATTGTTTCATCCGACGACTAAAATTATTGATAACACGTCTGGAGGCATTGTTCTTTGCCTGAGAAATGAACTATAATCTTAATATTATACGAGCACCTCAGTCTCGAGAAAAAAAGTGTCGAAATCGAGTTTCAACGTTCGACAGCTATCAGTTATCAATATTAGTAAAATGCTGCCATCAAATTTCAGACATCTTTACGCGGGAACGGGATAATGCCAATTCGTGTCACTTAAAACAACTGTCGTTTACGCGAAGTTTTCCTGTCGCTACAAACAGGAGTTCGCAATTTCAACTTCATAGTTCCATACACATAGGTGTTAGCAATCTCAGCTTCACAGTTACAATGATATTCACCAGACGGATGCAGGACGTCAGCCGTTGGTATTCAGAAACTATGGAATGTTAGAGACGTATTTTCCACCGGCGGGTGACGGGTCTGGAGAGTGCCTCGGTAGCTGCTCAGTCCAGAGCTGCACACAAAGGGAGGCCGCAGTGTTTGACAAAAGGGATTACCGCAGCGGCTTAGCTCGGCGCCTCATAACGTGTTTCTGGTAAACAGAGCAGGTATCGGCAGAGCTGCGGCAGGCAGGTGTTCAGCTGGAGAACACATGTCATTAGTGCACACAAAGCCCTGGCAACAGCTGAGATCGGACGCCGCAGGCAACATAAGCAGCTGCCGGACTTACGTTAGCCAACACAGAAATTTATGGCTGCGGACGACAACAAGGACATTATGACTTGCATTTACAGATACTTCTGATGATACAGTATTAAACAGTATAGTCTTGCAGACTCCCAAAAAAATAAAGCGGAAGAAAGCAAAGGTCTGAACGCTGAACAGGAGATGTCTTCTATTCAGCCGTGCCGGCCGGAGTGTCCCAGCGGTTCTAGGCGCTACAGTCTGGAACCGCGCGACTGCTACGGTCGCAGGTTCGAATCCTGCCTCGGGCATGGATTTGTGTGATGTCTGTAGGTTAGTTAGGTTTACGTAGTTCTAAGTTCTTGGGGACTGATGACCTCAGAAGTTAAGTCCCATAGTGCTCAGAGCCATTTGGACAATTTTTTATTCAGCCGTTTAGAATTTTAGAAACCGTAGAAGTCATAGCCGTAGCTATAGTTTATTTCATGCACACTATAACCGCTTTCTTCTTTACCGTTTCTATCATATTTACTGGAGGAACGTAAAAGAAACATATCTCGGATGTTGTGAAACTGGAATATAAACATACCGAAAAACCAATAAGTCCATTACCTTGTAAGGCACTGACAAAACAAGCGTGGTGGGTAAATGAGCGTACTAACGATACACATATTACTTAAATAAAACGGTACGAGTTACACGTCTAAGCGTTGGTGGACGGGTCGGTGACAAACGTTGAAAAGCAAATAATCACTGACAGTAGTCACTGTCAGAGAGCGTAAGCAATTGCGGGGTTAGTACTTTACATGTAACAATCGTTACAGTAAACAGAAATGATAATGTGGAGCAATGGTTGACTTCTGAATGTAAGAAAGCGTAAAGTGGTTACATGTAAAAATGGACATGCTTTCAAAGTAGTCATAGTACTGCAGATATATGCCCGAAAGTAATAAATAAGTGGCAGAGAAACATAGCTACGAACAGGAGTCACTTGTCCATGGTGACGTCAACAGTTGCCTTACTGCGTGGTAGATCCCCAGGGCATGCAGCAGATGTAGATGAAATAGTGATACTGGCAGTCCCGCAATTTTTGATGTGTTGGGAGCCACCGGTTTGTGTTTACTCGTATACTGCTGAGGATGTCGTCGTTGCCGGCAAGTATTTCATAGAATGAGAATCGAACTATAACCCTAGATACAGATACAACCACGATTCGGTTTGTTATAGCTCGTGCTCTCGCGGTAGCGTTCTCGCTTCCCGGGCGCGGGGTCCCGGCCGGGTCAGGGATTTCCACCTGCCCCGAGATGACTGGGTGTTGTTGTCTCGTCTTCATCATCGTCACTCATCCCCATTACGGTCGGAAGAAGGCAACAACAAACCACATCCATTAGGACCTTAACTAGTAACGCGGTGCGGGTCTCTCGCATCGTTCCCCTACGCTCTGTCAAGAAGCATGGGAGTTCACTTCAATTTCCATAGAAACTACGCAAACGGGAAATAATCGCAACACCGACAATAATTTATTTAAGACAATGGAATGTCGGGAACACTTTTGTCTAGGCGACGTATTTAATTGATTACCATTGCGAGATCATAGTTTCATGTAAGCGTGAGATAATCCATTGTAAATGTGAAATACCGGTGCATTAATAGTCGTCGTAACCACCAGAGTGTTGAAGGTAAACATGTAGAGGTGAGTATATTGTGCTGTACAGCTACCGGATGCTATATGAGAACGAAGTCTTTGGCGACCTTAGTGTTATATAAAACATTATCGCAATTCTTGCCGCGTCAGTTCGAGGTAAAACATTGAGCCCTCGACGATTTTCACCATCGTCTTCGTCAGGAGCAACTTACTGTCAAAACTACTGCTGTGTTGGCCTTATGTACTCAAAGACGGCTTTTGATTGGCCTGTAGTTCCGTCATACTGTAGCAGATGGGGTTAACGTCTGCGCTGGTGTCGCCATCCCTCCCGCCGTACTACTGGATATCAGTTCGTGGTTTGGAATTCCATGACTGTTGCAGTTGGTTGGTAAATACTGGGACTGTTAATCCTGTCCGTTGGAGTTGCCGTTCTAACAATGAATAAAATGTGCTCGACTGGAGACAGATCTGGCATCCAGCAGGCCATGACAACATTTCGACACTCTGCAGAGTATGTTTCGTTGCAACAGTGGTATGTGTACGAGTGTTACCACGTTGGCCAACATCCCCTGGAATGCTGTTCATGAATGGCAGCACAGCAAGGCTAATCACCAGACTGAAGTATAAATTTGCAGTGAGGCTGCATGGGATAACCATGAAAATGCTCCTGCTGTCATACGAAATCGCACCCCAGACCGTAACTCCAGGTGTAGTTCTGGTGTGTCTGGTTCGAAGACGGTTTGGTTGCAGGCCCTCAGCTGGCCTCCTTCTAAACAACATACGATATTCAATGGCACCGAGACAGAACTAGTTTTCATCCTGTCCTCCAATGAGCTCTCGCTTTACACCACTGACATCGCAAATGGCAATGGTTTGGGATCAGTGGAATGCACGCTGTAGTGCGTCTGGCTCCCAGCTGTTCTTGAAGTAACCAACTTGTAATAGTACTTTGTGTCACTACGGTGCCAACTGCTGCTCATATTTCAGCTGCAGTTACAGTACGATGCGCCAGAGCCATACCCCGAAAACGATGGTCTTACACGTCGGTAGTGCCACGTTGCCGTCCTGAGCCCGGTTCTTTTTCGACCACACATTCTCGAGACTAATACTGCCAGTAATGACGTGCAGTGATTACATTCCTACCAAGTTTTTCTGCAGTATCGCAGAAGGAACGTCCACTTTCTCGTAGCCGTATTACACGACCTCGTTCAGAGTCAGCGCCTATGTCACCTTAAAGGCATTCTTGATTAGCATCAACTAGCCACATCCATTCTCAATTGTAGCTAACGCACACGACCGTTACAGCGTGTATTTAAAGCAAACCCGGTTTTCATCCTCATAGAAGCTTCCTAGCGCCGCTCTTAGTTAAACAAGCGCGAAATTTAAATATTTATCACAGTTCAGATGGAGAAAGGAGCATACGACCTTCCGTTTATCTCAGGCCACTCCTTCTTGGTGCCGCGATTTTTTTGCATCAGTGTAGATACAACCAAAATGTAATTTCATATAACAAATATTAAAGAAGCTGAAGATCTACAACTACATCTACATGATTACTCTGCAATTCACATTTAAGTGCTTGGCAGAGGGTTCATCGAACCACAATCATACTATCTCTCTACCATTCCACTCCCGAACAGAGCGCGGGAAAAACGAACACCTAAACCTTTCTGTTAGAGCTCTGATTTCTCTTATTTTATTTTGATGATCATTCCTACCTATGTAGGTTGGGCTCAACAAAATATTTTCGCATTCGAAAGAGAAAGGTGGTGACTGAAATTTCGTAAATAGATCTCGCCGCGACGAGAAACGTCTTTGCTTTAATGACTTCCATCCCAACTCGCTTCTCATATCTGCACACACTCTCCCCTATTACGTGATAATACAAAACGAGCTGCCGTTTTTTACACCCTTTCGATGTCCTCTGTCAATCCCACCTGGTTAGGATCCCACACCGCGCAGCAATATTCTAACAGAGGACGAACGAGTGTAGTGTAAGTTATCTCTTTAGTGGACTTGTTGCATCCTCTAAGTGTCCTGACAATGAAACGCAACCATTGGCTCGCCTTCACCACAATATTATCTATGTGGTCTTTCCAACTGAATTTATTCGTAATTTTAACACCCAGGTACTTTGTTGAACTGAGAGCCTTGAGAATTGTACTATTTATCGAGTAATCGAATTCCAACGGATTGCTTTTGCAACTCATGTGGATCACCTCACACCTTTCGTTATTTAGCGTCAACTACCACCTGCCACACCATACAGCAATCTTTTCTAAATCGCTTTGCAACTCATACTGGTCTTCGGATGACCTTACTAGTCGGTAAATTACAGCATCATCTGCGAACAACCTAAGAGAATTGCTCAGATTGTCACCCAGGCCATTTATATAGATCAGGAACAGCAGAGGACCCAGGACGCTTCCCTGGGGAACACCTGATATCAGTTCAGTTTTACTCGATGATTTGCCTTCTATTACTACGAACTGCGACCTTCCTGACAGGAAATCACGAATCCAGTCGCACAAGTGAGACGATACCCTGTAGGCCCGCAGCTTGATTAGAAGTCGCTTATGAGGGACGGTGTCAAAAGCTTTCCGGAAATCTAGAAATACGGAATCAACTTGAGATCCCCTGTCGATAGCGGCCATTACTTCGTGCGAATAAAGAGCTAGCTGCGTTGCACAAGAACGATGTTTTCTGAAGCCATGCTGATTACGTATCAATAGATCGTTCCCTTCGAGGTGATTGATAATGTTTGAATACAGTATATGCTCCAAAAACCTACTGCAAACCGACGTCAATGATATAGGTCTGTAGTTCGATGGATTACTCCTACTACCCTTCTTAAACACTGGTGTGACCTGCGCAATTTTCCAATCTGTAGGTACAGATCTATCGGTGAGCGAGCGGTTGTATATGATCGCTAAATAGGGAGCTATTGTATCAGCGTAATCTGAAAGGAACCTAATCGGTATACAATCTGGACCTGAAGACTTGCCCGTATCAAGCGATTTGAGTTGCTTCGCAACCCCTAAGGTATCTACTTCTAAGAAACTCAAGCTAGCAGCTGTTCGTGTTTCAAATTCTGGAGTATTCCATTCGTCTTCCCTGGTGAAGGAATTTCGGAAAACTGCGTTCATTAACTCCGCTTTAGCTGCACAGTCGTCGGTAACAGTGCCATCGGCACTGCGCAGCGAAGGTATTGACTGCGTCTTGCCGCTTGTGTACTTTACATACGACCAGAATTTCTTCGGATTTTCTACCAAATTCCGAGACAATGTTTCGTTGTGGAACCTGTTAAAGGCATCTCGCATTGAAGTCCGTTCCAAATTTCGCGCGTCTGTAAATTTTAGCCAATCTTCGGGATTTCGCGTTCTTCTGAACTTCGCATGCTTTTTCCGTTGCCTCTGCAACAGCGTTCGGACCTGTTTTGTGTACCACGGGGGATCAGTTCCATCTCTTACCAATTTATGAGGTATGAATCTCTCAATTGGTGTTGCTACTATATCTTTGAATTTGAGCCACATCTCGTCTACATTTGCACAGTCAGTTCGGAAGGAATGGAGATTGTCTCTTAGGAAGGCTTCTAGTGACACTTTATACGCTTTTTTAAATAAAATTATTTTGCGTTTGTTTCTGGTGGATTTGGAAGAAACATTATTGAGCCTAGCTACAACGATCTTGTGATCACTAATCCCTGTATCAGTCATGAAGCTCTCTATTAGCTCTGGATTGCTTGTGGCTAAGAGGTCAAATGTGTTTTCGCAGCCATTTACAATTCGCGTGGGTTCTCGGACTAACTGCTCGAAATAATTTTCGGAGAAAGCATTTAGCACAATCTTGGAAGATGTTTTCTGCCTACCACCGGTTTTGAACAAGTAACTTTGCCAACATATCGAATGAAAGTTGAAGTCCCCACCAACTATAACCGTATGAGTGGGGTATTTACTTGTTACGAGACTCAAATTTTCTCTGAACTGTGCAGCAACTATATCATCGGAGTCTGGGGGTCGATAGAAGGAGCCAATCATTAACTTAGTTCGGCTGTTTAGTATAACCTCCACCCATACCAATTCGCACGGAGCATCTACTTCGACTTCACTACAGGATAAAGCACTAGTGACAGACACAAACACTCCACCACCAATTCTGCCTAATCTATCTTTCCTGAACACCGTCTGAGACATCGTAAAAAATTCTGCAGAACTTATTTCAGGCTTTAGCCAGCTTTCTGTACCTATAACGATTTCAGCTTCTGTGCTTTCTATTAGCGCTTGAAGCTCAGGGACTTTCCCAGCACAACTACAACAATTTACAACTACAATTCCGACTGTTCCTTGATCCAAGCACGTCCTGTATTTGCCATGCACCCTTTGAGATTGCAGCCCACCCCGTACTTTCCCGAGGCCTTCTTACCTAAAAAACCGCCCAGTCCACGCCACACAGCCTCCGCTACCCGTGTAGCCCCCAGCTGAGTGTAGTGAACTCCTGACCTATTCAGCGGAACCCGAAACCCCACCACCCTATGGCCCAAGTCAAGGAATCTGCAGCCAACACGGTCGCAAAACCGTCTGAGCCTCTGATTCAGATCTTCCACCCGGCTCTGCACCAAAGGTCTGCAGTGGGTTCTGTCAACGATGCTGCAGATAGTGAGCTCTGCCTTTATCTCGTAAGCAAGACCGGCAGCCTTCACCAAATCAGATAGCCGCTGAAATCCAGAGAGAATTTCCTCAGATCTAAAGCGACACACGTCATTAGTGCCGACATGTGCCACCACCTGCAGCTGGCTGCACCCTGTGCTCTTCATGGCATCCGGAAGGACCCTCTCCACATCATGAATGACTCCACCCGGAATGCACACGGAGTGCACACTGGATTTCTTCCCCTCCTTAGCCTCCATATCCCTAAGGGACGCCTAACATTGGAGCTCCCAACTACCAATAAGCCCACCCTCTGCGATTGCCCGGACCTTGAAGGCTGAGAATCATCCTCTGACAGGGCAGGCAGCTGCATCTGGCTCAGCCAGAGACAGTACCTGAAACCTGTTTGTCAGACGCACCGGGGAGGCTTTCTGATCTGCCTCCGGGGACGTCTTTCGCTGCCTGCCACGCCTTGGAACGCCGCTATGATGGAAACCCTTTAGACAACAAGGGCGTTCAATTTGATCCAATACATTAAGAACAATTCGTTTCTGTTCGTAAATTCCTAAATCTAATTGAATACCAGTCTTAGTACGAACACTGCCGACGATGTGGACCTTAAAAGAGGAAACTGACTGACGAGTTTGACAAACAGTTGATTGTTATGTCCTGGCGCTGCAAAAGAGTATGTAGGAAACGGCGAGGCTGGTCGGCTGTCCACATGGTAATGTCGTGAGAGCTTTTGGTTCCCCGCTCTGGAAAGCAGTAGTATAGGTGGTGATCTGTGGTAGATATGATGACAGAGTATAGTGATGGTGGAGTCACAAGTGTATCGGAGCACGCCGTTCAGTGTACATTCTTGAATATGGGGCATTACAGCAGACGATCCGTACGCGTTCCGATATTGAACCAATGGGATCGCCATGACAGCAGCGAGTAAACGAACATCGTTACTGGACCGCAGATCAATGCGAACATGTTGTTCTGTCAGCTCAGTCAAATTACTTGACACACCAGGTCAGTATACGTGTGCTGACATGCAGCCATACTGGTGAACGGCTGCTCGAAACACGCACCTCGCCATGGACAGGGAGATGGGAGCTGTATTATTATGTGGGGGAGGCATTCACCTCGGCTTTCGTAGGACATGTAGGACATGTTACAGTAGTCGAAGGCATTTAGGTAGCTAAGGCTTATAGGCACATCACCTGTACCCCTCCATGCGATTGCGATGGCTTCTTTCAGCAGTGTAACCGTGTGTCGAAAGACCAGAATGGATCAAATGGCTCGGAGCACTATGGGACTTAACACCTGAGGTCATCAGTCCCCTAGACTTAGAACTACTTATACCTAAGCAACCTAAGGACATCACACACATCCAAGTCCGAGGTAGTATTCGAACCTGCGACCGTAGCAGCAGCGCGGTTCCGGACTGAAGCGCCTAGAACCGCTCTGCCACAGCGGCCGGTTGTTTGCAACATGTCTCACTCAAATTTTGTAATGCTACGTATATGTATTGTGTGCGTGTTTATGAGTGTGTGTTTGTGTGTGTGTGTGTGTGTGTGTGTGTGTCTGTGTGTGTGATGAGAGAAGGGACAGGACGAGCCCTCGTGTCGGCGCATAGCCTACTCCTCGCGGATAACACCAAAGGGGCCGCCAGGCTTATCGACCGTGTCTGTATGCTATAATTCTCACATTGTTATATGTTGGTATTTGCAGTTCTATTCTTCAGCTATTGTTGCACTTACTGTATGATGTACTGTGTTTGCTCTTTAATATTTTGTCTTTTCTATAGCGGCATATGTATGTTTGTCATAATATTGCTGTGTAGTGCTGTTTATAATTCTGCTCCCATGTCATTGTCATCACTGCCGTCCTCTGTCTGATGTTCGTCTAATTGCGCTTCTATTTTACTTTAAGAGCTTGTTTATATGGTAACTTCGTAATTTTCTGCCATTCTACTTTTTTGCAATTATGTTTCTTTGGCACATTATAACTGTTGTTGGCTATATGGTCCCTATAAACCAAGGCCAAAATAAAGAATTTATTTTAAAAAAAGCTTAACGCCCCATTCGACGGACAGTGTCACAATGTCTCACTTTACTCGACACTGCGGAGAGGCACGGCATTTAAAACATGATATTGGCGCAAAGTCCGGTGACCAGAAATTTTGCGACACCATCTCTGCTCCCCTTGTCGGCTAAACACTGACAGTGGACTAGTTTTCCACCACTAGGATTCGAAACGGCTTACCCCCGGCGCTTGCGCCACCACTGAGTCATGCGTTAGCGAACTCGGTCGCGAATGCGTGTAATTTAGGTCTGTTGTCCAATGAATTAGAAACATGCTTCATTAGTCTGGTTGAATCCACGCTGAAAGATGTCCTTAGAACTTCAGTCGTCGTGTCTTTATTGACTCTATTAGCCGTTCGATATCCCTGTGTAACTGTTCTTTTCCACGAAGTCTATATTGTCCGTCTATTATCCTACTACCCTTTACCTTGCTGAAACTGCTCAGTTTCTCTCACTGCAGTCTTTGCTGTCGTTCTGAGGCATTCAGCTGCGCACAGCCATTTGGTAGATGAGTTATAGTGCCTGAATTTACTATCTCCTGAGACAGCCGTTTTCTTGTAGAGCACGCGCGTCCTACGAAAAGTTGCGGCCATCTTCTCTCGCCTACTATCGTTGTCTCCTTTTTCGCTGGTTTTCATCTGCACTATCTCACCAGAGTATCTGAAACAGTCCGGTTATTCCGTTTTGTCGTACCCTGTAGATAGAGTCCGAGATGATGCCCGGATGTTGCTTATGCACTTTGTTTTCTCAAAAGAAATTTGGAAGTCAGCTTTTTCTGTCTGTTCCTGCAGCAATTTTATCTCGTGCCCAGCTTTCTATACGTTTCTTGACAGGATCGCCCGGTCATTGGCGAAGGCAAAAGAATTGACTCTAACACCGTACATAGCTCTTCCAAAGTGTACTTTGTTCAGTAGTCCTTTCACGGTAATGCCTTTTTCCATTCTCGGACGACGTTCTCTAACAGGCAACTGAACATAAATGCGGAGAATCCATCATCTTGTCGGACTCCGCTTTTAATTAAAAACGCTTTCGAGGGTTCTCCCATGAAATTGACTTTTGAATGCGTCTGTTTTTCGTTTTTCTTTATAACTTACTATTGTTTTAATGTCCAACTTTCGTCAAGATGTCACACAATACATGCTGGTCGATGGAATAACAGGCACTTGTTATTTATTTATGGTGTTATAATTAACTCTGTGCTAAGTTCTCCGGTACAGATAAAAGTAATACAGGATGAACTCGTACAGTCGACAACTGCAGGGACGGGTTTATGATAGGAAATGGTGGAGAAAGGGTCGTATGAACATGTGTCCAGAAATTAACGGTGTTTGTGCAACGGCAACAGATAGTCCCGGAACACAGTAGAGAACTGCATCGTGTCAACGTCACAACAGATGTTCAAAATGGTCTCGTTGTATATCAGGTATAAGAATAGTAGCGGTTGTCATGCAGGATACACGTAATCGTACTTTGGTTTTCATCATGTTGGCCGGCCACTTTCCTGGAGCTTGTACTAGAGTTTGTCTCATTATCCTGTAGAACTCGGTCCTCCAAATATAGTGCACTCACAGTCTGCCGTCTACTTGCACGTTCGTCTGTCTAAAGGGACTCTGATCACACAGATTCCCAAATAGGGCTTCAGCTGTTTTGTGCTGATGTTGGTGTCTTCGACGGTACTTGTTTCTCTATAGCCGTGTTGCCAATCGACTGGTTCCATTAGCTTAGCCATACACAAACACCATCTCGGCTTGTTGCCGACATGAATATCGGACCATTCTGCTGCGTTCTGTACGTTGCATCAATCACACAGCCCGAAACACACAAGAAATACACGGCATATGGTCAGAAAAACTGTCATTCATCAGCGCCACCTACAGTGGCAACTATGCATTTTCGGACACATTTTCGTAGGACATTTTGTTCTCCATTTCCAGTCGGGAATCCGTCTCTGCAGTTTATGAGGTTAGTTTATGTTTACCCTGTATAGAGGAACACCTTTTTACCCGTCTAACCTGAATAAAAACAGGTCACTCTGTGGTCCAGTGGTTTGAACACATCATTGCAAAAGGTAGATAGGGAGAGTACAGCTCAGTGACAAAGCAGACAACAATGCAATCATCACCGACGATTAGCTCGCTGCCCTGTTGCACGAACATCTGTTGTCAATATGGCACGAAATACCCCGACTGCTGCCGGCTTCTACCGATCAAAACTGGGGAGTTCATACGCTGCTGTAGTTCCCAGTACCTGTAGTGTACAGTGTTGTGTGTCGTTTTGTTTGTTGACTGTGTGTTCCGTTGTACACCTTACAAAAATGAGTGCTGTAACAAAAAAGAGGAAATTTGTGTCTGTGCATCTAAAATTAGAAGCACTAAGACGACTTGACAAAGGAGGAAACAATAAAAAGACTTGCTCTCGAATATGGTACCGGTGAAGTTACTGTTGGTGACTGGCGAAGAAACCGACTTAAATTGGAACCGTTTTCTTCACAGAAATGCTCACACGAATCTCTCAGTCGAAGAAGTATAAAGAAGTCAGACTTCGAAAACACAAGTGAGGCATTGTTCAAGTGGTTTACCCAAACTCTCTGATGACGCTCAGGCCGTTTCAAAATTTATCGTCGAGTTTAAAAAAATCATAACTGACGAAAATTTGTCTAATGAACAAACATATAACTGTGACGAAACTGGGCTAAATTTTAAATTTTTACCAGCGAGAACACTTGCTTCTTGTGAAGAAAAAAGTGCTCCTGGGGACAAAAAAAGCAAAGAGCGGCTCACAGTTATGGCAGCTTCAAATGCAACTGGAAACCACAAACTAAAACTAGTTGTGATTGGGCAGTCTGCCAGCCAAGAGCATTCAAGAATGTATCCATCTCAGCTCTTCCGGTTGTCTATACACATCAGAATAATGCCTGGATGAATCAGGAAATCTTCAAGAACTGGTTTTTTAACTCATTTGTATCTGACTGCAAGAATTTTTTAAAAGGAAGGGGACTGCCATGCAAAGCAATTTTGCTTATGGATAATGCGTCCTCACATACAAGTGCAGGAGAACTGCAGTGCGACGGTATCCGCGCCTTGTTTTTCCCACCAAACGTCACCTGTGTCATTCAGGCCATGGATCAGGGCGTTCTGGAATGTCTAAAAAAAAGTATCGACGGTGATTGCTACAGTCAATCCTGCATTCCGAATACAACGAAAGCATTGTAGGAGCTTTGAAGAAAGTGACTTTGAAGGACATCGTGTACTGGACTAGCGAATCTTGGAGGGAAATAAAGTCAGACACAGTTTCTAAGTCATGGAGGAAAATTCTACAGGAAAATATGCCAGACACAGAAACTGAAGATTTAGCAGATGAGGACGATCAACCGTTGTGAAATTTAATCAGAAGATTGCCAGGATGTGAAGAGGCAGAAGAGGTGGAAGTAGGCGAGTGGTTAAATCCGGACGAACAGTTGGAAGTGACAGACTCTTCTATAATTGACATGGTTAACATTCCATCGCAGTGTGAGAGTGACGAGGATGACGAGGCAGAGGCTGCACCGATGGTGAGTCACACCGATGGCTACGCTGCTCTCGAGGCCGCCACATGTTACGTGGAACAACAGCCTGAGGCTACACCAACTGACCTACTGCTCCTGAGACGGTGGCGTGACACTGCAGCTTCGCCAAACAAAAGACACTTCACTATTACTTGTCTAAATAAATAATTATTGTTATTCTGCCAATGCAAATGCATGTGTACATACTTTTATTTTAATAAAGTTCATATTTTGACCTGTATTACTTACAGTATTATAATACAGTATTTCTTTTTCCCATTTAAATTTCGACAGTCCGAGTTTTCGATAGTTCGAGGTGGTTCTGGTCCCGTTCACCTCGAAATATCGAGACTCTACTGTAGCAACATTAAGTGACACATAAAAATTAGCACATTTAATTTTAACATTGAGACCTGTTAGCATTTGAAGGTATGAATTGTTGTAATATTCAGTGTCAGTTAGCTTATAGTGCTTGCAGCCAACCATCAGAAATTGAAGACAAGACGTAGAGAGAACATTCTAGAACATCTCGCAAACGACGAAAAAGCAAGAAGAGGGAACAGGAAGGAAAAAAGGACAGAAAGTTTTAAAGGTCGTAAAAATTGCGTATCATTTAATGAAAGTATAGGTCCACCGAAAATTTACCTGTTGAAATAAACATGATTTAGTCTCGGACCGAATACCGTGATCAGTAATAATGAACAGGCACGGCGGGTGCCTCCGCGGCAGTAATAGCTAGGCGGGATCCCGGCTGCGTACGATTCTATGCAGATGAGCCGCACTGCCTCACGGACAGCCAGCCGGACCACCGCCCTCGGGGGGGACAACGCCCTTGGAAGAAATAGAAGGCAAAATATTTGATCCGACTGACCTTTCAGAAACGCTGTGCAGAGATTGTCAGCCGTTGGAGATTATTCAGCGCCAGAAATGACATTTGGTCCACTGTATGGTCGACGCCAGTTATTTTGAATGTTTCGTTTTCTTGACCGGATAGCATTGAGCATTCTGAGAAGGTGATTCGTCTTATTACAGTTTATACGTAATATATGCTGGGTGTTTATGTCTATAGTGTCACTAAGGCTCACTGTATCTGCTCTTTCGGGGTACATTTAACAATTCGTTTTTGCGTTGTATGGCTGCAGTCGGCCCAAACAAACAACGCTCGTCACCTCTTTAATGCGACTCCCAGCTTTGTTGGAAAGCGTCAGTGTATTTTCCATCACAAGCAAAACTGTTTTTAAAGCGAAATTTTACGTGCCCATTCGGGGGAGTGGTCCCAGATCAGTCTATTCGGATATTATTTTTATCGCTGTGTGTTAATTTTATCGCCGTGTGTTATCTCGCACAGTAAAACAAGAAGAATAACCAGTACCCCAGCAGTGACTGCTATCGCCAAGTATTCAGTTCCATTGAGTCGCTGTTGGATTGATGATGTATTCGTGTTTTACTGTCCCTGTTAACACATGCCGATAAAACGAATATCGGAATAGACTAAACTGAGTGTGCTCTATCGAATGAGCACGTAAAATTCTGATTCGAAAATAATTTCTGTTGTAATGGAAACAAACCGACTTTCTGTTGACAATGTTACATTAAGACTTATGAGCAGTAAAAGTTTGGGCTGACCCCAGCTACACAATGCAAAAACAAAAACAGAGAGAGAGAAAATGCACCTGACGACTCTTAGGAGAGACATCCGGGTTCGACACAATGTCATTCCCTGGATTTTCATGTGTTACCTAACACTTCTTTCACAGGAGGGAAAGTTTACTAATGTAAAAAATGGCAAGTAGGACTTGTTTCGGAATCCAGGTTAAACTGTATGTCCCTCCTATAATGGAACGGATAGGTCAGTTCAAATGACAGAGGAAGACAAGGGCGTTCCACAACGATTAAAACAACCTTCAACTTGATGACAGCTTCCCATTTCAGTTTGCTATACTTGTTAATAATACTGTCTTTAGTTGTTGCACGCCGAAGTAGTATTCGTAATTTGGACACAATCACTAACGAGTCCCTCATGGAGCTCAAATGCACGTAGTATATACAGGGTGATCAGGAACGGTCTGAAGAGAGTTGCAGAGTACCTTGTGCTGAAAAATAACCGTTAAGAAACAAAATTCTGTACCTGGCGCCGTTTCCGAATTAATGAGCACAGAAGTTAGCCAGCCAGGCCGTTGCGTGTGCAAATTAAAACGGCCCGCTAGAGACAACATGTTTTTTGCTCGAGTATCATGTCGTTTTTGGAAACCCAGAATCTACTATGTAGGAATCAACATGGATTCCGGAAACAGCGTACGTGTGAGACCCAACTCGCTTTATTTGTTCACGAAACCCAGAAAATATTACATACAGGCTCCCAGGTAGATGCTATTTTTCTTGACTTCCGGAAGGCGTTCGATACAGTTCCGCACTGTCGCCTGATAAACAAAGTAAGAGCCTACGGAATATCAGACCAGCTGTGTGTCTGGATTGAAGAGTTTTTTAGCAAACAGAACACAGCATGTTGTTATCAATGGAGAGACGTCTACAGACGTTAAAGTGACCTCTGGCGTGCCACAGGGGAGTGTTATGGGACCATTCCTTTTCACAATATATATAAATGACCTAGTAGATAGTGTCGGAAGTTCCATGTGGCTTTTCGCGGATGATGCTGTAGTATACAGAGAAGTTGCAGCATTAGAAAATTGTAGCGAAATGCAGGAAGATCTGCAGCGGATAGGCACTTGGTGCAGGGAGTGGCAACTGTCCCTTAACACAGACAAATGTAATGTATTGCGAATACATAGAAAGAAGGATCCTTTATTGTATGATTATATGATAGCGGAACAAACACTGGTAGCAGTTACTTCTGTAAAATATCTGGGAGTATGCGTACGGAACGATTTGAAGTGGAATGATCATATAAAATTAATTGTTGGCAAGGCGGGTACCAGGTTGGGATTCATTGGGAGAGTGCTTAGAAAATGTAGTCCATCAGCAAAGGAGGTGGCTTACAAAACACTCGTTCGACCTATACTTGAGTATTGCTCATCAGTGTGGCATCCGTACCAGATCGGGTTGACGGAGGAGATAGAGAAGATCCAAAGAAGAGCGGCGCGTTTCGTCACAGGGTTATTTGGTTACCGTGATATCGTTACGGAGATGTTTAATAAACTCATGTGGCAGACTCTGCAAGAGAGGCGCTCTGCATCGCGGTGTAGCTTGCTCGCCAGGTTTCGAGAGGGTGCGTTTCTGGATGAGGTATCGAATATATTGCTTCCCCCTACTTATACCTCCCGAGGAGATCACGAATGTAAAATTGGAGAGATTAGAGCGCGCACGGAGGCTTTCAGACAGTCGTTCTTCCCGCGAACCATACGCGACTGGAACAGGAAAGGGAGGTAATGACAGTGGCACGTAAAGTGCCCTCCGCCACACACCGTTGGGTGGCTTGCGGAGCATAAATGTAGATGTAGATGTAGACAACTGAGGACAGTTTTAACAAAACTCACCAAACGTCATTTACAAAATTTTACACGGAGCGTATTTTTTAGTTCTTCTTAACATCCTCGATTCAAAAAATTTCTAAAATATAATACTGGTCATCCTTGTAGATATGAACTGATGAAGGAATAACTGAAGTTCATCATTTAGCTCTGTTACAGAGAAAAAAATTAGAAGTTACAAATATGTACAAAACACAAAATATCCACTTTTTCATCCTTGTTTAACATGTTTACTTGTATCTTTCCTAATGACTGAATAAACTTTAAAATTTACGAGCTCTTTTTAAGCTGAAATTGATGATCTGCAACTTTCATGTACGACACTTCTCATTTGGAGTCTCCGGTTTTGAGTTACAAGCCTTTGAACACGCGTATAATTTACTTCTCCGCCAAATTGGTAAAAACTATCGGTATTTGAAGATCTATCTTAGCTAAACGGTGGAACCGAAGTCTTAAGTACGTAATTCTACGCGAAATTTGACGCTGTTCCATTCTGGTGTTTTGGAAATTTTCTGTAGAACGTAACGCTCTCGAGTTGTAAGCGAGAAACTGAAAAAAATCCAAAAGGTTCGTGGTTTTCCGGCTCCCAAAACTTTAACACACAACACATCGCACACTCATTTAACTATTATTTGGGATATACAATGTCGATTAAAATTATTTCCAGCTTGTAAATTTTTATTGGCTAGCGAAAGTATAATTTGTCTAAACCAATCATGGTAGAAAATTATACTCTTGAACTTTTGTTTTATTCATATACAGGCTGCTTTACATGTTGTTTCCTTTGTTGTTTCAATATTGTTACAGCCTATATTTCTTTCTTTTGACGTGGACTACTGCTGTATCTCTCAATTTTCACTTCCCGAACTGTTTCAGGATGTTCTGAATCTCCAAAAATCTCAATAATGATATTCTGATAAGAGCGTACCAAAACTGCTACTAATTTTGTACTAACAAGTGGCTGAACATAAAAGATAATTAATTAATTTGTCCAGCAAACGCGTACCAAGCAGTTGGTTTATGTTGTAGATGTTGTCTGAATGTTCGACAGTAAACACAAGCGAGTATAAGGCTATTAAATTTAACTTTTAAATTTTATGTTTGAATTCTCAACCATGCAGTATAAAAGAAGGTTTGCTTGTTCTTTGGAATCTTCAAAAATGGAGATGTCGATTTTTGAGGTTTGTTACATTCAGGTGCCCTTTAGAATGGCAAATATTCAATTTAGTCGTATTTTCTTTTAACTGTTGTGTGAGGCTCGTAGTAAAGTGCCAGAATTAGGCAAAAGCGTTTTTTGCATTTTTTGACGGTCCTTAATTACTGTAAGTTGTTCTCATAGCGTGATGATAGCACAGAGGCTGATCAGGATTTGATTTGGGTTCGATCCTTACTGCCACCCAACGTCCAATTTTTGTATCGCTCTCTTGTTCGGTTATAGGAACCCAAACAAAGAACACCTATAGCGACACTGTCCCTGAGTAGGTCGCTTCAATTTGGACGTGCAGCTTGATTAGCTAACATCAGTGATAATTAAATGAGCCGGCCGCGGTGGCCGAGCGGTTGTAGGCGCTTCAGTCCGGAACTACGCGACCGCTACGGCGGCAGGTTCGAATCCTGCCTCGGGCATGGATGTGTGTGATGTCTTTAGGTTAGTTAGGTTTGAGTAGTTATAAGTTCTGGGGGACTGATGACCTCAGATGTTAAGTCCCATAGTGTTCAGAGCCATTTGAACCATTTGATAATTAAATCGGTAACGGCGCAACATACCGAGTTCTTTTCTTAACTGTTATTTATGAACACAGCCTACCCTGAAACGATCTTACAAGCTTTTTGCATTGTTTCTCACCACCATGTAGATACAACGATCAGCGTAGGGAAGCGGGTCTCGATAGTCCCCCTATTGGTCTGGTTGACACTGGAACCAGGCCTGTGGGTACTGAAAAAGTGGGCTTGGCAAAAAAGTAAAGGATGATCAAGAAGAAAAAAAACGTTAAGTAACAAAGGGGGATGGAGGAAGAAAGTAAAAGAGATGTATAGACTGGAGTTTTCCTTATTTTAGGGTAATCAGTTTTCGCCACATCAAGTCATGTCATCAATGATGTGTGGCTAGTTAACTTCTTGGTAAACACTTTGCAGAAAGGAAGCTGAAAAGTTTATAGATATTTTTCTCTTGTGTCTTCTTTCCTGATTATGAGAGTTACTACAGATTAAAAGCAGTTTTCGGAAAATATCTCTTTATGCAACTATTCAGTAAGTAATTTAACCAAGTCCTTTCTTATAAATTTTTGTCCAGATAACTAATTTTTATTGATCTTGTTGCAGTCTTCAGTCACACACTCGTTTGAAGCAGCATTCCACGTTACTATATCCCGTCCAGTATTCTTCCTCGCTGCAAAACTAATGCAAGATATATCCATTCCAGTCAGCACGCTTTTCTTAAGCCTTGGTATCTCTTCATAATTTTTAGTCTCGCACTATCATCGTTACTTAACTGACGATATCTTGACGCCCAGGATGTGTGCTACAAACCAAACCCTTCCTTCAGATAAGTTGCGCCATAAACACTTTTCTCATCAGTTTCATGAAGTATCTCCTCATTAGCTACCCGACCTACTACTCCAATCTTCCAAAGCACCACATTTCCAAAATGTGTATTCACTTCTTGTTTGTACAGTTTATCGTCCATGTTTGGCTTTCACATAAGACTACACTCCAGACAAATTTCTTCAGAAAAGAATTCCTAAAATTAAAATCTGTATTAGTTCCTAACATATTTCGTTTGCTCGGAGAACATTTCCTTTCTAATACTAGTATTAATTTTTTTCGCTGTCTACGTCTGCTGCCAGACGACAAAACTCAAGTATTTATTTTAGTATCCTTTCTAAACGAATTCCCTTGGCATCGAATAATTTAAATCGATTGAATTCCATTACCCTTTTTTTTTACTGTTTTTGATGTTCATCGTATAACCTCTTTTTGAGACAGAGTCTATTCCGTTCAACTGCTTTCCCAAAACCTTTCTTGTCTCTTGGAGAAATACAGCGTCATCAGCAAATTTAAAAGCGTTTATTTCTACTTACGAAACCTTAATCCTCTTTTAACACACTTTCGGTTTCCTATATTGCTTGCTCGAGTAAAGATAAAATAACTTGATGGGCGGGCTATAACCCTCTCTCAGTGCCATCTCTGCAAGTGCATCCTTTTCATGTCCTAAGTTTTATGATTGCATTCTTGTTTCTGAAGAAGTTGTAAGTAACTTTTCGCTCCCTATACTTTATACCCGCTGCTTTCAGAATTCGAAAGAGTTTATTCCAGCTAACATCGCCAAAAACTTTCTCTGAAATCTACGAGTACCACAAACATAGGTTTGCATTTCTTCAACATACCATTTAACGTGTCGTAAAGTAAGTACTGTGTCCATGTTATTGCGGTTCGTGGAGCCTGGGTTGATCTTCCTTGATATAATTTTCTACCACTCTTACCTTTCTTCTCTAAATAACCCGTGTCAGTTCTTTGTAAAAATCACTTATTAAACTAATGCTTCGGTAATATTCACATTAATTTACACTTGCTTTGTTCGAACTCTGAATTATAGCATTTTTCTTTGATTCTGAGGGTATTTCGCTTGTCTCCTTTATTTAGCACATCAGGTGGAATAGTTTCGTCATGTCACGTTCCATCAAGGGTACAAGGTCATTTACTCCTGGTTTCTTCTTTCGAGTAAGAGATTTGAATGTTTAATCAAGTACTTCTCACAATCTCGTATTTTCTATCTCGTCTTCACTTACGTCATCTGCCTTTTCTATGAAATTTCCTTCTATGTATTTCTTACACCTTATGCATTCCGTTCTTGGCATAGTACTGACTTGTCGCGTAACTTAATATTCATGTGCGTACTGCTCTTTTGTTTAAAAGTTTTCTTTAACTTCTTTAGCACACTGGACTCACACTCTGGAGGACGACGGTTCAAACGCACATCCGGCCATCCAGATTTAGGTTTTCCGTGACTTCCTCAAACGCGCCAGGCAAATACCGGGATGGTTCCCTTGAAACGGCACGGCCGATTTCCTTCCCCATCCGTGACACAATCCGAGCTTGTGCTTCGTCTCCAAAGTACTCGATGTTGACGGGACGTTGAACCCAGTCTTCCTCCCCTCCTTCCTTTAATTCCCTGTAGAAGTTATCAAGATATTCCTATGGTCACGCATGCTTCTACAGCCTTGCACCTCTGCTCTAGCTATTCCAGCTTTGCCATTTTATACTCTTTGACCGTCACGTTTTCGATACGAGGGGAAATCAATAAGTAATGAGACTTTCGCAATTTCTCGCCATAGGGCTTGGTAACACTGCTAGTATCCAGGGTTGAAGTATTGTCGTCTGCAACACTTCTATACAACGTGTCACTCGTATACCCGCGTTAGTCGCTGTACTGTAGCAGACCGTGAAACCTGGCCACTCCACTATCGATCTGCACCGAGAGGAAACGAGGGCAGCGATTCGCGTTTTGTTTGTGGCAGTTGTTAAACTTGCGGAAATTATTCGCTGAATACAAGCGCAGCATGGTCACAGCTCTTTATCGCAAAGCAAGATTTAGGAATCGACAGAACGCTTCAAACAGTAAAAACTTAACTTACTTATGTGACGGAGAAAGATCGGGCAGGCCATCGACGCAACAGCTGAGGACAATTTGGAAGTTCGTGAGGGTATGGTGAATGAAAACAGCCGAATCGCGGTGGACGGAATCAGTTACGATTCAGCGTGTTTCATCTTACACGCAAGCTAAATTTTCGGAAAGTGTGGGAAAAGTGAGTACCGAAAGAACTAGCAACGCAACTGAAGGCACAAAGTATGGACATCTCTCGTAAATATTTGGCCCGTTCTCATCGCGAGGGGAATGTATTTTTACCGCAAATCGTTACTGTAGACGAAGCGTGGATAAATCGTCACGAACCTGGAAGTAAGGCTTCCAGCTTGGTTTGGAAATATCCTTCATTCCAGAAGTTAAGAAGTTTAAACGTCACCCATCAGCTGTTGAGATTATGCTAAAACAATTGTGGGATATGGAATGAGAAATCTGCTGTTTAATTTCCTTGTGTACGGTAATAAGATGGCATTTCTCCTACTTACTATTTGCGGTTTCGCTGAAATGTTAATCTCTTGAATCTCGTAGAATGTAGTGCACTTTGTGGCACTTTGATAATATTTTTGCCGCTTTCATGGCCAGCATCTATGAGCTTAGCTTGTTGTTGTCTAGATAATATAGGTTGTCCATAAAGTCTCTTTATCGCTTCAGAAATTAATAATTTGTAAACTGTTATAGGTGGAGCAGTGTAGTTTCTTGTGAAACGTTTATTATCTCTCAAAAATATTTTTTCCTTTGTCCATTCTTGTAAATTTGACTTGGAGAGCATCAAAATGGTGACCGTCTAGGAGTAGTTACAATGAGTCATCTGTTACGCAGACTTCACGTCTGTGACATCCATACTGGGGAATTATCGACGACAGTATGTAAGAGCATCACCCGCAAAATCAAGCATAGTGAGGTGGTTCAAAACCTATAACGGGAAATGTTGACTTGGTCATGCTCGAAGAGATCCTGTACAACAGAAAGGAAACTGGCAAACATCAATTGTGTTCGAACATGATGGTGTATGAGCATATTGGAATTAGAACGAGTGGGATGTGCTGAAACTTCTCGTGAGAGGTGGACGTGTCGTTAAAACATCCCTCTTGTAAGTAATATTAATCTAAATGATAATAGCATAGTCTAGTAGGCTGTCTAATCTGACTAATAATAGCTGCTATACCTTTTCCCTGGGAAAATGAATCAATTGTAATTAGTCAGCAGTCCTTTTAATAAACCAAGTAAATTGTAATTGAAGTTAATTGGAAATTTAATTTCTTTACTGATAATCAGCAATTCTGTGTCATGCTCTTTGGACTGTATAGCCTACGGTTAGCAACAATATCGTCACGAAAGTCAGATTCTGTAACGACTTACCATGGACCACCAATAATTTCCAAAACACATAAAAAAGAAAAGTACTTTAAATTTCCTCACTATGTACAAGGTAGACAGTTTGTTTTACTTTACACTCTCCAGAATAAACTGTGAAAAATTTTCGTTTCACGTCGGACATAGAACAACGAAATCTCTCTGACCGGTTAATGCATAAGTTTGCTGCAGTCCTGATTATATAGTCTGTAGCTTATGGAACTACCGTGACGTATTTCACGGTACACTGTATCGTGATCGTCCCATCGCATGACCCCCGCGCTCTCGCGACGTCACGCCATTAGACTTCCTTCTGTGGTGTTACGTCAAGGATCGCGTGTACACAACACCAGTCGATGACAATGCTTCCCTTCGTGCTCGAATCAACGAATCAATAGGAACTATTGATGCTACAGTGCTGTACACGGGTAGAACTGGAATATTGCCCTGATTGTCTACGAGAGACGAGTGGGCAACACTACGAAATCTTGGCATAACGGGAAAAAGATTTCGGGAGTTGGTAAGCGTTTTACGACACTCCACACTGTTCTATCTATAACAGTTTCCAAATTTTTGAAAATGATGGCAGGACTTTGTGGACACCTTCTATGTCCTGAAGAATCTGCTTCGTCACTTTCGCCCCCTATTTCATTGTCTCAAAGTACTAGGTTTACGATGCTCTACTGTCTGTATAGTTTGTACCCTAAAAGTTTTGGGCAGTATATAGGTTGATGCAGAGCTTCAGTTACCTACATTTCCTTCTCAGCTTGGCCCGAAACATATATGAGGTCAAAATATGACATTTATATTTAAAATGATAACTAGATGGCAGCAAAATATTTTATTCAGCTTGTGCTGGTGGTATTTCTTCGCTAGACCCTTGTTTCGGCTAGTATGCAAGTGTTGAATGTACCTGCTGATGTTGCAATTAACGTAGATTACTTACGTCTACCCACGTTCCACAAAAAACTGTTTTACAATTTTACTTACATCTAGGAGGCCTACTGACAAGGGATCTCAGATTTATTCTGCATTTCTAGATTTTCAGAAGGATTTCGACAGTGTACCATACAAGTGGCCTGTAGTGAAATTGCCTGCTTGTGGAATATCGCCTCAGAGATGTCTGTGACGGGATCCGTGATTTTCTGTCAGGGAGTCACACTTTGTAGTAACTGACGGAAAGTCATAGAGTAAAACAGAAGTGATTTCTGGCATTTCCCAAAGTAGTGTTATTGGCTCTCTACTGTTCCTTATCTATACAGGGTGTTACAAAAAGGTACGGCCAAACTTTCAGGAAACATTCCTCACACACAAAGAAAGAAAATATGTTATGTGGACATGTGTCCGGAAACGCTAACTTTCCATGTTAGAGCTCATTTTATTACTTCTCTTCAAACCACATTAATCATGGAATGGAAGCACACAGCAACAGAACGTACCAGCGTGACTTCAAACACTTTGTTACAGGAAATGTTCAAAATGTTCTCCGTTAGCGAGGATACGTGCATCCACCCTCCGTCGCATGGAATCCCTGATGCGCTGATGCAGCCCTGGAGAATGGCGTATTGTATCACGGCCGTCCACAATACGAGCACGAAGAGTCTCTACATTTGGTACCGGGGTTGCGTAGACAAGCGCTTTCAAATGCCCCCATAAATGAAAATCAAGAGGGTTGAGGTCAGGAGAGCGTGGAGGCCACGGAATCGGTCCGCCTCTACCAATCCCTCAGTCACCGAATCTTTTGTTGAGAAACGTACGAACACTTCGATTGAAATGTGCAGGAGCTCCATCGTGCATGAACCTCATGTTGTGTCGTACTTATAAAGGCACATGTTCTAGCAGCACAGGTAGAGTATCCCGTATGAAATCACGATAACGTGCTCCATTGAGCGTAGGTGGAAGAACGTGGGGCCCAATGAAGACATCACCAACAATGCCTTCCCAAACGTTCACAGAAAATCTGTGTTGATGACGTGATTGCACAATTGCGTGCGGATTCTCGTCAGCCCACACATGTTGATTGTGAAAATTTACAATTTGATCAAGTTGGAATGAAGCCTCACCCGTAAAGAGAACATTTGCACTGAAATGAGGATTGACACATTGTCGGATGAACCATTCGCAGAAGTGTACCCGTGGAGGCCAATCAGCTGCTGATAGTGCCTGCACACGCTGTACATGGTACGGAAACAACTGGTAATCCCGTAGCACTCTCCATACAGTGACGTGGTCAACGTTACCTTGTACAACAGCAACTTCTCTGACGCTGACATTAGGGTTATCGTCAACTGCACGAAGAATTGCCTCTTCCATTGCAGGTGTCCGCGTCGTTCTAGGTCTTCCCCAGTCGGGAGTCATAGGCTGGAATGTTCCGTGCTCCCTATGACGCCGATCAATTGCTTCGAACGTCTTGCTGTCGGGACATCTTCGTTCTGGAAATCTGTCTCGATGCAAACGTACCGCGCCACGGCTATTGCCCCGTGTTAATCCGTACATCAAATGGGCATCTGCCAACTCCGCATTTGTAAACATTGCACTGACTGCAAAACCACGTTCGTGATGAACACTAACCTGTTGATGCTACGTACTGATGTGCTTGATGCTAGTACTGTAGAGCAATGAGTCGCATGTCAACACAAGCACCGAAGTCAACATTAACTTCCTTCAATTGGGCCAACTGGTGGTGAATCGAGGAAGTACAGTACATACTGACGAAACTAAAATGAGCTCTAACATGGAAATTAAGCGTTTCCGGACACATGTCCACATAACATCTTTTCTTTATTTGTGTGTAAGGAATGTTTCCTGAAAGTTTGGCCGTACCTTTGTGTAACACCCTGTATAGTGTTCCTCTGCTGTCCCTTACCTGTATAAACGATTTAGGATAAATCTGAGCAGCCCTCTTCGGTGCTGGCAGATAATACTGTCGTTTATCGTCTAGTAAAGCCATCAGAAGATCAAAACAAATCGCAATCAGTATGGTGCAAAAATATGCAGTTGATTTTGAATAAAGAAAAGTGTGAACTCATCCGCATGAGAGCTAAAAGGAATCCGTTAAACTTCGGTTAAACGTTAAATCAGCATATCTAAAGGCCGCAGTTTCAACTAAATACCTAGGAATTACAATTACGAATAACTTAAATTGGAAAGAACACACAGAAAATGCTGTGGGACAGGCAAAACAGAGACTGCGTTTTATTGGCGGGACACTTAGAAAATGTACTCGATTTGCTAAAGAGACTGCCTGCACTACGCTTCTTGAGTACTGCTGCGCGGTGCTGGGTCCTTATCAAGTATGATTAACGTAGTATATCGAGAAAGTTCAGTGAAGAGCAGCACGTTTTGTATTATTGCGTAATAGGGGAGAGAGTTTCAAGTACATGATACAGGATTTGGGATGGACCATTAAAACAAAGGCGTTTTTCGTTGTGGCCGAAACTTCTCACGAAATTCCGATCACCAACTTTCTCCTCCGAATGGGAAAATATTTTGTGGACGACGACCTACATAGGGACAAATGACAAATAAAGTAAGGGAAATCAGTGTTCACTCGGAAAGGTATAGGTGTTCGTTTTCTCCGCGTGCTGCTAGAGATTAGAATAATAGAGAGTTATACTGAAGGTTCAAAAAATGGTTCAAATGGCTCTGAGCACTATGGGACTTAACTTCTGTGGTCATCAGTCCCCTAGAACTTAAAACTACTTAAACCTAACTAACCTAAGGACATCACACACATCCATGCCCGAGGCAGGATTCGAACCTGCGACCGTAGCGGTCGCGCGGTTCCAGACTGAAGCACCTAGAACTGCTCAGTCACTGCTGCCGGCTTCTGGCGCAGTTGTTAGATGGGATACTGCTATTACAGTGTCAGGTTATCAAGATTTAAGTGTAGTCGGCGCACGAACGATGGAACACAGCATCTCCCAGGTAGCGATGAAGTGGGGATTTTCCCGAACGTCTATTTCACGAATATACATCAAATCTCTGACATCGCTGCTGCCGGGAAAACATCCTGCAAGAATGGGGCCAACTACGACTGAACAGAATCGTTCAATGTGACAAAAACGCAATCCTTCGGCAAATTGCTGCAGATTTCAGTGCTGGACCATGAAAGAGAATCAGCGTGCGAACCATTCAGCGAAAGATCATCGACATGGGCTTCCGGAGGCGAAGGCCCACTCGTGTGCCCTTTATGACTGCACAACACAAAGTTTTAAACCTCGCCTGTTTCCGTCAACATCGACAATGGTTCTATCTTTCAACTTATTTTAATTGATATTGTATATTATGCTGTATTGTCCTGAAAAACTGAATGGACTTAAAGTAAATGTTCGACCTTGGTGCCTAACATTCACTTCTTTTTCGTCAGTGTCATCATAATTGTGGGTAACTTTTATTAAGAATGGATCCTGTTCCTCGAATTTGAAACTTGGTTGTGAAAAAGCGACGTCAGATTTCTTTACAACACTACACTTTAAACACCCCATATACTTGAAGTTCCCTCTCCTCGTTTTCGTTACCACAATTGGTGGTTAGATTTATAACTCTGGAATAACACTGGCCCAGTCGTCAGGAACATAAATATTCCTGGCATGCGTATCATGATTCCACGGTAGTCCAATTCTTATTTTGACCCTTGCTGTTGTCACCAATAACGTGTATATTTTGAGCTGATGGACTAGCAACTTCCAAATATTTCTAAATGCAGCTTCCCAGTCATCAGCCCCTCGCCTGGCATCGGTCTTCGCTCCAAAGAAACATGTGACCAACGCCAGTAAAGGAGTCATGGATCCCGAAGTTATAAGTCCAGATCTTCTTACAGTAGATCTCCCTACTGATAGCTCGGGTGCAGGTAAGGTCTGCTGCAGGCAGATGTCGACAACATGAATGTTTCTGTCTTTCTTTGCCAGTTCACACAGCTTTTTTTATTTTATATTATCCCAATTCTACTTTTTTGTCGTGGACATCTCTTACATCAATTTCCTCGATTTCTTCTTCAGAAGCAAACAAAGATTTTGTATCATCTAACTGTTTTGCATAGGAGACACACTTATCACACAAGTCTGACCTTGGCAATATATTGAATTCAGTATTTAATTCAGTACCCAACATCTTTCTGACCTTCCCTTCTGAAACAACACTGACATTCTTCTATTTGCAATAATTAAGATAGAATTTTTTGTACAGAAGAGAAACACTCTCGTCACAGTCAAAATACTGAGTACTAGGAATTTCTGACCTATTGTAATGGGTCGAATATTTTTGAATACTGTTCAGAAAATCTCTAACACCTTCTTTGTTGTTTTCTTTGCATGTATGAGGACAGTTTGTGTGTTTATCTAAAACAAAAATAATATAATACTTTCTAAACGTGCAATATTTGTCAGATAGTAACCAACAACACAGAAAATTTTTATCATAGTAGGTAGCGCTAAAATTACTTACTTCCACTCACTGATCTATTTTTGGAGTAGAGTTGTTTCTGTAGATTCCGAACTCTTTCGATATGATATACCATGGATGTTTATAAATGCCTGTTTGTAGACACCTATTAATAAAACCTCAGCTACGAATTTCGTACCGGAGTGTAACTTCATGCTTTCCCTTTTTGAGGGTACCTGAAATAAACTGAAAGCATTAATTACTCATATGGAAACTGCTTTGTTTAAATCATCTCATTATGACCACTGAATATAATACAATATTAAAATACTCTGAGCTCAGCTTTCTTCTCTCATTTTCATCAGACCCATAAAGTATGCATTTTGTCCATTAAAATAAGCCAAACTCCAAAATGCATCAAAAATGGAGTCTCTACCTCCAGTTTTTTCGTAACCCTTCTTTGAAGAAGAGGGCGATTTTCCCATGGATATCGCCTCTCTGTTTTTTATGGGTTTTTGTCTGATACATAAGCTCTTCCTTCATTTCTTCCCTTTTTGTATTTGACCTGAGACTTTATTTTGACATTTCCATTTCTTTTCCTGCTTTTTGGACGTTTAGAAGGAGTCACTTCATTTTCTCCAGTTTTTGAAATAACCTGCGAAGAAAATCAAAGTAGCCATATTTAACAGAGAGAAAATCACAAGCTGCGAGAAAGTATATGTCTTTCAAGTCTCTATTTAAAGTATATTAACATTAACACTTTAAGTTATTTCTTGTTTCATCCTACATATACACGTAATACAATTTAAGCTTGCTACTTCTGTTCAGTATTACTTTACTGCATCTGAATAAAGGTTACACACATTTCTGAGGGCAAAGTTATAAGCCACGTAAGGTTATGAACGTGTAAGTAAAAATATATTGTACCTGTTCACATTCTGAACCTGATGCAGTGGTTTCACGATTCCATGAACTTCCACTATCAGAACAATCAGTATCACTCTCTGTTGAAAAATAAAGAATGCTCAAATCTTAATTTTCTTTAGATGCAAAAAAAAGCTTCTACTTATCTCCCACCAATTTACTTTGGCTTGTGATTATCTCTCTAGAATTTTTGTGTGTGATATAGTTTAGCAGGAAATAACATTTTTTCTTTCTTTGGCCACCAGATGTCACAAGAAGGTATGTAGGTAGAGAAATTTTTTGTTAAAAATATAACCAATGAGAAAACTCTAAATCCGTTGGAGTGTGGCTTGTGACTATCTCTGGCACAACCCTTCATTTTCATGTGGACTCTAACAAGCTGCACATTTTTACAGTTCACTTGGCTTTCCAATTATGAACATTTTTGTAAAAGTAAATATTTTAGCTTGAAAAGCGAAAGCGTTAAAGATTCTTGCCGTTGGTGCACACATGTAGCAACAATAGTGCCAGGAAGTTTAATAGTGCACATGTTTACTTCTTTATTGGGTAACAGTTTTATTACTGTTGACATTTTATTGTGACTTCTGTATGATTTTCCCTTCACGTACCGTTTTTATCTCTTACTTGTTACGTTACCGTAATGTAGGTATTGTATTCCAAATAACTGATTTCACTGGAAGTGTAGAGAATAAAATTTCATGTTTTTGAGTAGATATACGACGTTTTTCTGCAAAGGTTCACGTCGGTAATAAATATTTGTAGGTCACAAGAGAATCGAAAGTAAACTGTTATGTTATGTAGCGTTTCGTACCCCTCATGGTCCTCAGGAAACTAAAGAAACCCAAATGTGCTGTTATTCTATAGCTGCTGTCGACTTTTATGGCACTACATTCGCGCTCCATTGTAAAGAAAGTACAGTATGTTCGAATTCAATATAAACGATACCGTCCGCACTCGTCCATATCGTTTTCAGAAGTGTTACTTGCTGGCCACTTGGAGTGCTGCTTCATGCAGAGTATAACATAAATAAGCAAGAATATCTCCACTGCATGTGTTAGATACTGCTTCAACTGCAGTTGACAATAAAATTCTAAAATCTATGATATACAACCAACGTCTCTGACCTTCAGAGGTACGATTTTCTCTGTAACCATAAAGCATCGCAACTGCGAGAACTGTCATTCTGTCCATCGAAAATTGTCATCAGTACAGAGGGCACTATGTGTTTCACACAACTTGTCACCATGCAGATGTTTGCCCCGATAGCTGAGTGGTCAGCGTGATGGATTGCCGTCCAACAGGCCCGGGTTCGGTTCCCGGCTGGGTCGGAGATTTTCTCCGCTCAGGGACTGGATGTTGTGCTGTCTTCATCACCATTTCATCCCCATCCCGCGCGCAAGTCGGCCAATGTAGCGTCGACTGTGGTAAGTTCTGCCCCACAAGGGACCTTCCTGCCAATGACGCCAAACGCTCATTTCCATTTTACCATGCAGAAACCCACTCCAAGATGCATTATGAACATCACTAAACCTAGACGTGAGAAAAATTGTATAACAACTTCATATGAAACATACATAGGCTAACATGAACAGGTGCACTTGACAATGGCATACTAGCCAAAACAAGCCTGTAGTGCAGAAATACGTCCAGCACAAGCTAAACAAAATATTTTGCAGCTGATTGGAGATCAGGTTATATAAAATTAGTGAACCCGGCAATGCTTAACAGTTGCTAAATGTGTTTGGTAATTGTACATACATCCTCATCTCCTTCCTCCATCCCTCTCTCCGTCCATTTATTTTTTCCCCTTTCTTTGTCCATATCCTCGTTCTCCCTCTCTCACGGGTGTCCTCCTCCTCCTCACCCCTCTCTCTGTCGCCGGCTGGAGTGGTCGAGCGGTTCTAAGTGCTACAGTCTGGAACCGCGCAACCGCTACTGTCGCAGGTTCGAATCCTGCCTCGGGCATGGATGTGTGTGATGTCCTTAGGTTAGTTAGGTTTAAGTAGTTCTAACTTCTAGAGGACTGATGATCTTAGAAGTTAAGTCCCATAGTGCTCAGAGCCATTTTTGAACCCTCTCTCTGTCGATCTTCTCCTTCCCACCCACTCTGTCCATTTACCCCTTCCCCCACTCTGTCCAAATTCTCTCCCCCCCCCCTCTCTCTCTCTTTCATTGAGCCTTGTTTGTTGTTACTGCAAATAAACGCATGGTTGGAAAAATTGTCACTTAAAATGAAAGTTTAAATTGGCTAGGATCATTAATATAAGGTGCACTGGAGAGACCTGTCCATCTGCTAGATCTGTGAGAATAGCAGCTACAAGGACAGTATTTCTGGTAGTTCTAATCTGCGATCGGGTAGGACTGCCAATTTTCGGATCATTCAGATTCCATAGTAGTTTTCTAATCGTAAGTCGATAAACTGTGGTAATGGAATGAAAGCAGCACAGTATTGTGTATACAATTTTTGTTTAAAAGTATGTGTGAAGGGAAAGAATATAAATGTGGAAGAAACAACTTGTCTACTTGTTTAAAAGCCAAGATAGCGAAGTCAAGCCTCTCGGGGTAGCCGAGCGGTCTTGGACGCCTTGTCACTGTACGCGCGGCTCCCTCCGTCGGAGGTTCGAATCCTCCCTGGGGCATGGGTGTGTATGTTGTCCTTAGCGTAAGCTAGTTTGAGTAAGTAGTGTGCAAGCTTAGGGCTCGATGAGTTCAGCAGTTTTGTCCCATAAGGCTTAACCACAAATTTCCAGTTTCCAAGTCAAAACTGACTGCGAGAAAGAATATGCTGTGCTGTGAAAATGTGCGGTTTTCTTTTTGTTCTCGCAGTCCCTTTTATGCGAGAAATCTATAGATCACTGTTTAAGATAATGAATGGCTTATGTCCGTCTCAGTAATAGTGTCTCAATATTAGTGTAGAATCGTACAACAGACTGAAAGAAAACGTTCAAGAACTTGGTTTTTGCTTAAAACGCTTTCCTTTCACATGTTAAGTATATGTTAATACGCTACACGTAATTATCAGAGCATCGAATAAAATTGAAGTAGATTGGTGAAGGATTTTTGGAGATACTTGCTAATAACCTATCCCATTTACAAGAGATATGTAGCCTACGTCCGTCCGAAAGTTTATTACAGTAGCGTGTAAGAACAGGAAATAAATCAGTCAAGAACTTGTGAATTTTGCAATGCTACATATCCAAACGTTTACTAGGATATTGTGTAAAAATTTGACGTAAATCATTCTCGATCTTTTCGAGACTTTTGGTAACAGCTTTAAACTAGTACTTGTTTTTATTAGTGGTGCAGATGTTCTTTCTTAACCTACATTTTGCTAAGTGTTCTTCCTCACTCGCTGCCATACTTTTCTCAGTAGGAAATGTAGGTTGTCCCAACAAAATCTTCCGCAACATTCGTATTTTCTCGGCAATGGTGTGTTGGAGCGAAAAGACGGTTGACAGCCCTGCACACGACTGCGTTTAATGTGTAACTGCCCATAGTTTCATTGTTGCATGTCTGTTAGTCATTGTTCAGTGCTGTATTGATTAGAAAATTGTGTGGCACAGTTTACGAATTTCTAGATGGCAGGATTCGAGGAGCAACGCGTCTGCATTAAAATTTGCGTGAAACTGAAGAAGACCTTTGCAGAGACACACCAAATGATGCAGGAAGCCTACGGTGATGAGTGCTTAACTGGTACTCGGTGTTACGAAGAATGGTTCACACAGTTTAAAAATGGCCGGACGCAAGTTTAAAGATGACTCTCGTTCAGGACATCGACGACGCTCATGTCAGGAACGTCAACGAAATTGTGCACGTCAGTCGAGGACTGACTGTCCGAGAGAATGCAGAAGAACGTAACATTTCGTTAGGATCATGCCATGAAGTCCTGACCCAGCATCTTGAGTCATGACCAGAATGACCTTCACCTCCGAATCTCCGAAGAGCTTTCGCATTACGCAAATGAGATGATCCGTAAGAAAATCATAACTAGTGATGAGACGTGGGTCTACGGTTACGATGTTGAGACAAAGGTTCTGTCTTCACAATGGGTCAGGAAAGATTCTCCAAGACAAAACATAACTCACCGGGTCAGGTCAAATATCAAACCCATGCTGATAGTTTTCTTTGGCGTAGAAGGATTAGTTCATCATGAATTCGTGCCACAGGGACAAACTGTTAATAGCTGGTACTATCGGGACGTGATGCGACCCCTTCGAGAAAATGTTAGGAGGAAATGCCCTGAAATGTGGCGAGGCAATGCATGGCTCTTGCACGGACTATACCACACCAGCAGATTCATCCCTGTTCATGCGTGACTACTGCACCAAAAAAAAAAAAAATCACTGAGCTACTTCAGACCTGGGCCCTGCGTCCTTCTTTTACACTACTGGCAATTAAAATTGCTACACCAAGAAGAAATGCACATAATAAATGAGAATTCATTGGATAAATATACTAGAACTGACATGTGATTCCATTTTCACGTAATTTGGGTGCACAGATCCTGAGAAATCAGTACCCAGAACAACCACCTCTGGCCGTAAAAACGGCCTTGATACGCCTGGGCATTGAGTCAAACAGAGCTTGGATGGCGTGTACAGGTACAGCTGCCCATGCAGCTTCAACACGATACCACAGTTCATCGGAATAGTGACTGGCGTATTGTGACGAGCCAGTTGCTTGGCCATCATTGACCAGACGTTTTCAATTGGTGAGAAATCTGCAGAATATGCTGGCCAGGGCAGCAGTCGAACGTTTTCTGTATCCAGAAAGGCCCGTACAGGACCTGCAACATGTGGTCGTGCATTATCCTGCTGAAATGTAGGGTTTCGCGGGAATCGAATTAAGGGTAGAACCACGGGTCCTAACATATCTGAAATGTAACATCCACCGTTCAAAGCGCCGTCAGTGCGAACAAGAGGTGACCAAGACGTGTAACCAATGGCACCCCATACCATCACGCCTAGTGATACGCCAGTATGGCGATGACGAATACACGCTTCCAATGTGCGTGAGAGGTGGCATGAGCCCCCTCTCATATTTCTATCTTACGATTCTCCTCTCTAGTTGCATGCGGTGGGAAGTTGCTATTCCTTCACACGCGGACTTCCCACGCAGCGTCTCTCGTCACCCGGGTGGTCCGGTGACAGGCGGGTTAAGCCGACGTGTGTGAGGCAGTCGAGTGAATGCTTTGCAGACGCCGACATTGTCAAGAGACACGCCCGCTGGGGTGTGAAGTAGCGGCTGGGCTAGAGGTTCCGTTACTTCGGAGACACTTAGCGAAAACACTTTCTGGCGGGCTACCAGCGAGGCGTGGGAATGACTTATGTACCCAGGCAGTTGTGGCGGGAAAATTCCCGCACTTTCTGCAAAATAGTAACGGTGATTGGTTTGCTCAGGGCATAGCGCCGTGACGTAGCAAAATCAGCACAGAAATTGGCGCCAAGAATCTCCATTGGTGGAATGGTAGTGCCCCGGCAATGGAGTGGAATTTCCGCCGGTTTTCGAGTTGCTGATTGGAACGTAACCACGGCCACTGTCGTGGGGGCGGGAATGTTGTGTGTTCGGCCTGTACGGGTGCTCTAGGTAGTCGGCGGTCGCCTTTCGGTCGAGGACGTAGAAGCAACCAGCCAACGGCTCCGGTACGCCAGATTGTGTTCTGGCAGTCAAGAAGACAGTTTTGGTAACGTATGTCCGCAGCACCGGCAGATAGGGATTTTCCTAGGTGATAATCAGAGCTCAGCAGAGCGCGCCTGTTCGTCTTTTTCTAACTTTGTTCTGTCTTGAGTAGCAGCAATTACTGTTGGGTTAGCGGTGTGTCTCTCTTGAGATTTGAGTGGCAAGGAATTGGCTCCACATACCACTTCGTCTTAAACCTCACGATCTAGTTTAGGGACAACTTCACCTTTACAGTGTTTGTATGAGTCTCCAATTCGAGCCAATTTAATGTATCATAAATTAGAATTCATGTGTTTTTGTTTATTAATTTGTGTTTAGTCTTAATAAATCATATTGTTATTTTGGACAGAACTTTCATTCTGTTAATCGATAGAGCAACCCTATCACTCCTCACTATGCTAATGAAACCTTTGTTTATTTAACTTATTTATCAAATTAAATTATTGCAGGTGCCAAACTCTCTTCTACTCCACTGGCAGGGTTGATTAGAGTCAGTTCGCGTATTTTTTTATCCTTGTGCAACAGCAAAAGTCGGAGTTAGAATAGGGTGGGGGGGGGGCTTAGAGCATGATTTACATATGTGGATTCTAGTAGAATTTAGTGATAAATACACTGCTAGCCCCGGCACCTCGCATAATATGGCGACCCTTAGCCTCGGATCTTTCCTGTGAATCACTGATAAGCCAACAGGATTCTTAGTAGGAACATTCAATTGTTTTTCTCTATTTTTTTTTAATGAGTAATACCCATCTTGTTTTTCTTGTAGTTCCGCGTTTAGTTTTAAGTAGCGGCGCATGATTACAGTTTTTGTTTTAAGTGTATATATTTTTTTGTTCATTGTTTTTTTTTGTGTTTCGTTGATGTGGTGTCCGTACCACATCGCACTTTGTCGGATTTGTGTGCGGTTTCTGTACCACATCAAATTGTGTTGTTAATTACAGCGATGGAACAGCGTTGTTGAAATTTTATGTCTATGTTTAAAACTACAGTGAGTAGATAATTTTTACTGTATATTTTAGATAAATTTGTTTTTTAATGAATGATCACGAGAAGTAAGGCACGACTATTAGCGAGCGAAACTAAAACAAAAGAGAATAGCATAATGGATAAGAGGCAGGTTACTGACGAGGATAGGTTCAGAGATGAGATGGGCACATTTTTAGCAGCACAGGACGACAGGGTCATTGATGAGGAAGGTGATTTGGACGCGATCTCAGAGCAGCGTTGCGGCCGTGATTATGATAGTGAGGTAGAGGATGAAACAGAGACAGGCACACAGGTCGAGACGGTAGCAGAAGTTTATAATCAAACGAACGAGAGCAGACAGGGGCCAGCTCGGTCACGTCAGAGCTCTAGCGCCCAGGTGTCCAGAGTTACATCTCCCACGTTTGAAGAGGATCAAAAAGATGACGTAAACCCAATACTTAGCTTCCTACGATCAATGAAAGAAGAAGCTGACGAACAGCGTAAGAGGGAGAAGAAAGAAGAGGAGAAACAACGTAAGAAGGAGAAGGAAGAAGCTGACGAACAGCGTAAGAGGGAGAAGGAAGAAGAGGAGAAACAACGTAAGAAGGAGAAGGAAGAAGAGGAGAAACAACGTAAGCAGGAGAAGGAAGAAGCTGATTAACAGCGTAAGGACACGGAGGCAATAATTTCGCATATAGGGGAAATTCGTGGGGAATTATTAACAATAAAGAAAGAATGTGGAGAAGCAAAACAAATGTCAATGGTAGCACATAAAGTAGCAGGCCTAGCCAAAACTGCAGCAACAGGGGCAATGAAAATCGCAAGAGTAACTTCTCAACTCGCAGAGCGCTTGCGACGTGCGACACAAGTCCACTCAAAATCCCTGGCGGCCTTAAAGACTCAAGGTAATATTGCGGTTACGAACATCACGAAACGAATGAAAGAAGTAGAGAGTCGGATAGCGAAACTAGAGCTAAATGGGCACACGAGCACTGCGCGTTCGGATACCAATGATGGAGTACACAGGATTGTGTCTCCGAGGAAAAGCCCGCCGTGCTCTAGCCCAGTGACAGCGTGCGGAACGAACAATGCACACGCAGAAACAGCGAGTAATAGCTCCAATAATTGCAGCCCACTTAGAAGAGTGAATGCTGAATGCCACTTCCACTGTGACACAGACGTAGCACATCACAGTTATCAGCAAGATAGAATAGGACACTCAGCAGACGTGCAAGTATCGGAAACGAGTGACAACACCAGTGCGAGGATCAGACAGGATTTTGATCACAATCACTTCCTGTCGATACTAAAATTCCAGAAGTTCAAAGAAAATGGAGGGTCGATGCATCCGAAGAGCTGGGTGATGCAGTTTACAAATTCATTACCGGCATCGTGGCCAACCCAGGCAAAATTAGAATTCATGTGTGGACACATCGAAGGCCAAGCAGCGGAAAAGATGCGGGGCGTGGCAGCGACGTGTCGGACTTATCAGGAATTTGTTGGTGCATTCCTGCGGACCTACTGGTCAAAGGAAACGCAAGACAGGATTAAAGAGGAAATAATATTTTGTCCTGAACTGGAAGTGTCCGGGCATAGGAGCGCAACCAAATTTTTTGATGATTTACTCAAGAAGAATCAGTTTTTAGATAGTCCATATAGCAACGGAGAAATCATTAAATTTTGCTTTTCCAAATTGCCAGTTAGGTATCAACAGACACTTGTCGGGAAGTGTGGATCTGACATAGATGCATTCAAGAGTCTACTGCGCGAACTCGAAGTAGTCTTCGATAAACAAGACTCAAAGGACAGGAAGAAGGCGCAAAATAACAAATACCACCGGCCAGCAACGGAAGACGACAACAGATCGCATAATCGCACTGGTCAGTTAGGAAACCAGGGTTACGGAAATCAAGGTTACGCTGTTCAAGGTTATGGAAACCAGAGACACGGAAACCAGAACGTCAGGGAACAGGGTCAATCTAGACAAGCAATCTGGGACAGGAGGAATGACGAACGGCAAAGCGACCGTAATTGGAGAGAGCGAAATCAAGGACAACAGGAGAACCAGGAGATTGAAATTAGACCTCCAAATCCTAATGCACGTCAGAGGAGGGGGAGTCTAAGAAGAGATTGACGCTAGTCCATAGGACTCCACCACTTCTCTCACACAAAGAAGTTCGTGGAATAATAGTAGTTTAAGTGGTGTACATAGTAGAATAGGCAAAGATATGAACCTTTCTTCGGGGAACAATAATCGTTGCATTATAAGATTAAGATTGTTAAACTATTAACACGCTGCGTTTTCTCGCATAAGAATTTACTGCTGTTAACTTTTTGTCTATGTTCGGGATCTCCTCTGTCGTTGCGATAAGAGGGACTACCTTTCCATGAGCAATGTTTTTGTCCTTTCCTATCTGGTGTCCATGTTAAGGGATAAAGATGAGTGACGAGACGTCGCACAAACGGGCGCATACAAGAACGTGCTCTTAGAAGCGTTCTGAGAAGTCGTGTTACGCTCAATAGCGGCCACAACCAGTTCGTGAAACGTTCATACCAATGCTTGCAGGGACGCGTCAGTGCACGGCAAGATTGTGGTATATTGCGTGATTTCGAGGATGAAAAATGAAATGATCGTATGGCATTGTTGGCCGGGAGGCCCCTGGCGGGGAAGTTCGGCCGCCGTATCGCAAGTCCTTTTTTTAGTTGACGCCACTTCGGCGACTTGCACGTCAATGATGATGAAATGATGATGACGAACACACAACACCCAGTCATCACGAGGTAGAGAAAATCTCTGACCCCGCCGGGAATCGAACCCGGGACCCCGTGCGCAGGAAGCGAGAACGCTACCGCAAGACCACGAGCTGCGGACATTTCGAGGATGAATATGGGCAGTATAGTTTTTTTTTTTTTTTTTTTTTGCAGAGCTGCGCCAGCATCGTTGTCTTGCAAGTCGGGGTGATCCTGTGAGCGTTTGACTCCAATGGTGCCCTAGACGAGAGAAATGCGAGCATAAAGCCTACCATGCCAATGTGCTGGTTGGGGATTTAGCGTGCTGCTCGTGACTGTCACAGATGAATAACCAGGGATTTATACTTGGATATTCGTGACATACTGTGTAGCTGGCGTGTGTTGGGCGACTGAATGCTCAACAGGAACCACCCCTGGCTTGGTCATATTACATTGCTTCTGGAAAGGTGTGCTTTGATCGCGAATACTGCATAACATAGAAAAAGAAGTTGCAACTATAAATTTATTGTCTTGTATAGCCATGGCTAACCCAGTCTCTGGAGTTTCAGTGAGGCGTAGTGAGAACTCGGAGGCCATGTCGTACGGCGCGCACATCACTGTCGTCAATAGCGGCGAGCAGCGAGACATCTCAGCGTAACAGGAATTATGTAAGAGTATTGTATAAGGTAAATAAAAAAAATAATAAAATAAAATAAAATAAATAAATAAATAAATAAAAGGGGAAGTACGATACTAGGATAAGTTAAACTGTAGGATTTAACAATAACTAGATTAATATTTTGGGAGTTTTCTACCACAAGTGTGGCGCGCGCCTGTTGGGATGTTATTTTTCAGGTCATCAAATCACAGGGCCGAGATGGAGGGACGACCGGCGAGCGAAGTTGCATGTTCTTTATAGCACAGTAAAACTTAGACCTGCATAACAACATAATTGAATTAATAGACATAGAATGTAGATCGTTGGCAAATGGTAGTTAATTCTTGAGCATGTCTACTGTCGATCTATGTAATTAATAGTAATATTAGTGCGGGCCCGCACATTTAGTTGTTCATCCGTTATATAGCATCAGTTATCACACACCATGTACAATACTGAGATCGGTCTCTACACATATATCAAAATAAATTATTTCCATGTCTAGATTAGATGTTATAATGATAGCTACAGATAAATAACTATAAAAGTAAAATAAGAGTGTCTGAAATGACAGACCATCAATGTGTCATTATGTAAATTTATTATAACATAGAAGGTCATGGGAAAAAGTTAGGCTTAAGATTTTTGTCAGAACTGTGCAGATGACGGGTATCGTGGCAATACAGAGGCCAGCCAGCGCAAAAACAAGAGGTCTTCGGCTACCTGCTAGAGGGCGAGCGTCCGTTCCTGCAAGCTGACAGTCACCGGGCCGTGTACCTGAGGGATTACGCGGGGTCCTCGCCGGGCCACAAGCGAAAGTGAGGCTGGCCGTTGACACTGACATGCGACCCACACGCGACAGCCTGTTAGCTCTCCAGACGCGGCAGCCGTTTGGAGGGATTCCCTGCGGCAGACCACGTTGTCGTGAGTACACGAAGAAGATCACATATCGTGTCAGAACCTGCGCCCATGTGCCTCAGGACAGAAAGGGACGTTATATATTCACCTGTTTGGGTTTTTACAACTCACTAGCATTGGCCGATCTGCATACACAAAGCAGTATCGTGCCACACTAACAAATGTATGGTCTCATTTCTAACTTCTCCTCTCTTTTAGAGAGCAGTTTTAGCAATCGTCACTCCTAGTTCGATCCTGTATGGATGACCTCACACACTTGTGGAGTCACTCCACGTGCCATCATCCCTCGTCGAACTGCAATATTGGGAAACGTAAAGTACTGTCGAGCGAGAGAAGAGACCTACACTAGTGATGTATCCCAACAAATAGACCTCAGAGACAATTAATCGATGTGAGGAGAGCCTATCACTGTGTCTTCCTACCCTATTGCCGTTGCAACAACGTAGCAACAACACCCGACGTTTAGCCTTATGTGATGTCAGTACTGTGGAATTAGTGAAGTGCCACAGATATTTCTAACAATGTGATTTAGTGCCTTATTCTCAGCACAGTCGTGAACTTTGTGCAATGTGCACGCACAATTCGATGCCCCATGAACCTTGTTTTTTTTATTAAATTTCTTTCTCTTATGTTGTTTTTGTAATGTATGTTATACCTTGTATGCGTTTGTGTTTTACATTGTAATTCTTATTACAGATTACTGTATTGTTCTCCACACCATGTTTTTTTTGTATTTTGTGTTTATTGTTGTGTGTATGCAAACAGTGTGCCTGAAGTCCCCATAAACTGAAGCAGATACCACCACTGTCATTGTGAATGGACCATCAGTTCAGGGAACATTTTGTAAAGGTTATTCTTGCTGCAGGGAGACAGAATGAATCGGAGGTTGTAATTAGATTCTGAAAGCTCACAAAGAGATTGTTAACTTATATAGTATCATGTGTGAGTGAGTTCAGGTTAGTTTAATGATTAAAATTGTTGTAACATCTTGGGCATTTAATTGCGGAGCACTCCAACTCTGATTGTAAAGAATAAACTGCTCCATATTTGGCTCAGATGCCCGGGCCATATTTAGAGCGTGAATGTCTGCGTGAATCGGTGTTTGGAAGGGGCTCCCTGGGTATGGATGTGTGATGTGAGTGTTAGTGTTCCATATTAAGAAGGTGAAGTTGGCTACATCATAAATAATCCTCCCTCTATGAACTGCGTTTTTCAGTTGCAGTGATTTTCTTTATAGAGTGCGGCATGTGGAGCCAGCTTGCGAGATTGTTCTTGGGCGATTGACTCACTACCTTGCTCCTAAGTGAGCCAACCGCTCACCAATTACAATCTAAAATGGCGTAGGGGCTATGAGAGGTGGCATGAGCCCCCTCTCATATTTCTATCTTACGATTCTCCTCTCTAGTTGCATGCGGTGGGAAGTTGCTATTCCTTCACACGCGGACTTCCCACGCAGCGTCTCTCGTCACCCGGGTGGTCCGGTGACAGGCGGGTTAAGCCGACGTGTGTGAGGCAGTCGAGTGAATGCTTTGCAGACGCCGACATTGTCAAGAGACACGCCCGCTGGGGTGTGAAGTAGCGGCTGGGCTAGAGGTTCCGTTACTTCGGAGACACTTAGCGAAAACACTTTCTGGCGGGCTACCAGCGAGGCGTGGGAATGACTTATGTACCCAGGCAGTTGTGGCGGGAAAATTCCCGCACTTTCTGCAAAATAGTAACGGTGATTGGTTTGCTCAGGGCATAGCGCCGTGACGTAGCAAAATCAGCACAGAAATTGGCGCCAAGAATCTCCATTGGTGGAATGGTAGTGCCCCGGCAATGGAGTGGAATTTCCGCCGGTTTTCGAGTTGCTGATTGGAACGTAACCACGGCCACTGTCGTGGGGGCGGGAATGTTGTGTGTTCGGCCTGTACGGGTGCTCTAGGTAGTCGGCGGTCGCCTTTCGGTCGAGGACGTAGAAGCAACCAGCCAACGGCTCCGGTACGCCAGATTGTGTTCTGGCAGTCAAGAAGACAGTTTTGGTAACGTATGTCCGCAGCACCGGCAGATAGGGATTTTCCTAGGTGATAATCAGAGCTCAGCAGAGCGCGCCTGTTCGTCTTTTTCTAACTTTGTTCTGTCTTGAGTAGCAGCAATTACTGTTGGGTTAGCGGTGTGTCTCTCTTGGGATTTGAGTGGCAAGGAATTGGCTCCACATACCACTTCGTCTTAAACCTCACGATCTAGTTTAGGGACAACTTCACCTTTACAGTGTTTGTATGAGTCTCCAATTCGAGCCAATTTAATGTATCATAAATTAGAATTCATGTGTTTTTGTTTATTAATTTGTGTTTAGTCTTAATAAATCATATTGTTATTTTGGACAGAACTTTCATTCTGTTAATCGATAGAGCAACCCTATCACTCCTCACTATGCTAATGAAACCTTTGTTTATTTAACTTATTTATCAAATTAAATTATTGCAGGTGCCAAACTCTCTTCTACTCCACTGGCAGGGTTGATTAGAGTCAGTTCGCGTATTTTTTTATCCTTGTGCAACAGCAAAAGTCGGAGTTAGAATAGGGGGGGGGGGGGCTTAGAGCATGATTTACATATGTGGATTCTAGTAGAATTTAGTGATAAATACACTGCTGGCCCCGGCACCTCGCATGCGTTTACCGCGATGTCGCAAAACACGGATGCGACCATCATGATGCTGTAAACAGAACCTGGATTGAACCGAAAAACTGACGTTTTGCCATTCGTGCACCCAGGTTCGTCGTTGAGTACACCATCGCAGGCGCTCCTGTCTGTGATACAGCGTCAAGGGTAACCGCAGCCATGTTTTCCGAGCTGATAGTCCATGCTGCTGCAAACGTCGTCGAACTGTTCGTGCAGACGGTTGTAGTCTTGCAAACGTCCCCATCTGCAGACTCAGGGATCGAGACGTGGCTGCACGATCCGTTACAGCCATGCGGATAAGATGCCTGTCATCTCGACAGCTAGTGACACGATGCCGTTGGGATCCAGGAAAGCGTTCTGTATTACCCTCCTGAACCCACCGATTCCATATTCTGTTAACAGTCATTGGATCTCGACCAACGCGATCAGCAACGTCGCGATACGATAAACCGCAATCGCGATAGGCTACAATCTGACCTTTATCAAAGTCGGAAACGTGATGGTACGCATTTCTCCTCCTTACACGAGGCATCACAACAACGTTTCACCAGGCAACGCCGGTCAACTGCTGTTTGTGTATGAGAAATCGGTTGGAAACTTTCCTCATGTCAGCACGTAGAAGGTGTCGCTACCGGCGCCAACCTTGTGTGAATGGTCTGAAAAGCTAATCATTTGCATATCAGAGCATCTTCTTCCTGTCGGTTAAATTTCGCGTTTGTAGCACGTCATCTTCGTAGTGTAGCAATTTTAATGGCCAGTTGTGTATTTCCAAAGGTTAAAATTGCTCTGAAAGGGCGGAGATTTGCAGTGATAGAGATATAAAACAAAATTCGCAGACGGCCTTTCGCGCGATTCAGCAAGAGGCGTATCAAGAGTGCTTCCGGAAGTGGAAACGCCGTTGGGAGCGGTGTATCAATTGTGGTGGACAGTGTTCCGAAGGAGACCATGCACAACGAGTAAAAGGTAAACGCAGATAAATGTTGTGGAAAAAGTTCCGGGGTTTTTTGAAGAGACCCCGTACGCAGCTTCCATTGGTCAGTGTGAGAGACAGCTCGGGGGGGGGGGGGGGGGGGGGGCAGGCCCTCGGCCCGGTGACTGCCGCTGCAGCTGTCTGCGGCGCCGGCGGCTGGCGTGCTTGCTTGCTCGGTTGGGAGCCGAGCCCACCCAGGTCGCCCTCGCGGCCGCCTCCGCCGACGGACCGGTTCGATGGCGATCAGCCACGCGGGCAACGCACTGCGGCGATTAGTTCCGCGCCTCTGCTAATGACTCTCGGACACGAGGTCGAGTTCCAGGAAGCGTGCACCGCGAACCGGCAGCCTCGCAGACGCCACGCACCTCTGTTTCCAATTCCACACGCGGGTCCGAATGAGTGGCGCGTTATCTCCGCCAGCCATCGCAACGGGAGCGCTTTGGCCAGTCAGAGACCTCTCGTGAGTCATTTACCAGATCCGTGTCAATCACAGATATTGCCTCGTCTGTCATTCACTGTGTAACGTATCATTTCATGGCAGTGACTGTGCGTAGTCTTGTTCGCTACTGTTATTTCCAGGGCGTCCGTGGCTCGTGGTCTTGCGGTAGCGTTCTCGCTTCCGTTCCACGGGTCCCGGGTTCGATTCCCGGCGGGGTCAGGGATATTCTCTGCTTCGAGATGACTCGGTGTTGTGTGTCTTTCATCATAATTTCATCCTCATTCACTCCCAAGTCGCCGTAGTGGCGTTAAAGTACTTGTGGAGCGGCGGCCGAACCGCCCCGTGAGGGGTCTCCCGGCCACCAATGCCATACGCTCATTATTATTATTATCTCCATGGCCAGTTTGTAATAGAGGGTTTTCTCCATCCTGGAAGTCATGAGTCGACCTTTCGTTAATTTTCCCAAATGGATTCAGTTTGAGGCATACTACGCTGTGCTCATTGGCGAGTGATTTTCACAGAAGAGGAGGTATTTTCAAGCACCTGTTACGAAATGCCTTGGCAGGAAGCAATGATATGCAGTGAAGTGATTGAAGAGTGCGGGAAATGGACAATTGAGTTTCCTATACGCAGCTTCTGTGTCTTAATGTCCGAGAGTCTTGAGTGTTAAATATTTTCGTGGAGCCGTTTGAAACTAGCAAACTCAGAATTCGGCAGGGAACCCTCGTCGTTGGTTCCCTGTGGTGCTGCATTCATCCTAAGGAGATTATATTTCGTCAGTATAGAGGTAGTTTTCCTTCGTGATCAGTGGGGTTCCACTTCTTTTGTAGAAGGCCTATAAAGCATTAGAAAGTACGTTCCCTTATTTGGGCGTCGAATATTGCTTAGCCATTTTATTTTTTTTTTTTTTTCGGTAAATATTGCGGATAAGCGTGCGTCGATTTCTACATCTAATACATGCAGTGCAAGTCATGTTATGCGTGGCGAAGGATACCTTGTACTACCACTACACGTTTCCTTTCCTGTCCCACTAACAAACAGAGCGAGGCGAAGCAGTCACGAGCAATAATTTCTCTTCGTGGTCCTTTACTCGAAATCTGTGTTGGTGGTATTAGAATCGTTGTGCATTCAGCTTCAAATGCCAGTTTTCTATATTTTCTCAATAGTTGTCCGCAAAAGAAAGTCATCTCCCCTCCAGGGATTCCAATTTGAGTTCACCAAGCATCTCTGTAACACCCTTGTGATTATCGAATCTATCAGTGTTTAATCCTGCCTATTCGTCAAAGATGGGGTGTCTAGGAAACCTGCTTTCTCGGATCGCCAAACAAATAGTTCAAACATATCGTATTGTTGAGTTTTGTTACAAGAAGTAAATGACAATACTTAACTCTAAGAATTACATAGATGTGTCGCAAACAAAGGGCAGCATGCAAACTAATCGATGATCTTCAGTACAACAATTCCAGCTATACATAACGCACAAGCAAGTAACGAGGGCATGACTTAATTGTGTTCGCCTGTTCAGACAACCATTTACACATCGTGTTGCGCACTGGTTCTCACTGCTTACTGGGTCGGACGCATGCAAGGGATGACTCAACCTGACAAATTGGTGGCTGCTCGAATTTATCGGCCAACACGGCACCTGAATTCTACTGATGTAGTATTTGTACTACGTGTTGAAATGATGGATCTGACTGTTTCGAAATCTGTTTTCTAAGTTTGACATCAGTTACATTGAACACAATCACATCCCACAACCTAACATCTGTATATAAAACGCCACAAGCACATCTGAATTGGCATTTTCTCGTCATACCCTGCAAATCTGTTACATACTCGCGATGAGTTTGTTCTGAACTTTTCTTGCAACAAAGGAATCGGTACCTAGCTGCCACTACATTCACTTGTTGGTCATAATAGTTAGTCAGCGAATCTACAATCTGGTCATAGGTAAGTGTGGTGTCACCGCCAGACACCACACTTGCTAGGTGGTAGCTTAAATCGGCCGTGGTCCATTAGTACATGTCGGACCCGCGTGTCGCCACTGTCAGGATCGCAGACCGAGCGCCACCACAAGGCAGGTCTCGAGAGAAGGACTAGCACTCGCCCCAGTTGTACGACGACTTTGCTAGCGACTACACTGACGAAGCCTTTCTCTCATTTGCCGAGAGACAGTTAGAATAGCCTTCAGCTAAGTCCATGGCTATGACCTAGCAAGGCGCCATTAGTTACTTCATGAATGTAAAGAGTCTCACTTGTATCATCAAGAATGCTGTATACCAAAGGACGATATAAAAGTTAAGTGTTCTAGTAGCTACGTTCTTTTCTTTATCACATTCATTACGAATCCTGTTCCAGACTTAACGCCAGACGGCGTGAGTTGACGCGTGCCCTTTCGGCTACTTCACTGTGGACTGGCTGCCTTAACAGTCCACTACAGTAAGTTCACTTGGAGTTGCGTTAGAGAAAAATTTATGAATGAGGCGAAAAACTGCACTTCCTACAGTGCACAAAAAGTAATGTATTTTCTCAGTACCTGTACGTTGTGAGCAATGACGTGAGCTTCATCTTGTAGCCACTCGATCCAATCCTCGTCTTTTTCGTTAGACTTGCTAAAAGGCGGTATGGCACTCAGAGCTACAGAAATTGCTTCTTTTTTTGCATTGTATTGGTGGCTTGACTCCTCCGGAGCTGCTGTACAGTGTTTAGCAGCGAGGCAATTTGCTGGGTCCGAAACTGAAACATCTGTGTTAGCTGCGTTGCATCTATCGCTTACAACTGACATGCCTGAGCAGGAGGTGGGAGAGGCGGGTTGGTCGTTTTGGAAGAGACAAATGAGGTAAACAGACAACGCAAGCAATAAAAATAAGCATACAAGCGAAGAAACTTACCGGAAGCCCACCTGAAAACACTGAATAGCAAAAACACTATTAGTGACTCTGTTAAATAGCTTTAACAGTGTCGCTTATAATGTTTTTCCAAACACACCCCTGTAAAGAAAAGACTCTGTAGAATTAAGGCACCAGCAAACACAAAAGAAAATCTGTGGCCGCCTGGTGCTGGGTTCTTCTTTTAACTCGTTGCCAAATGTAGAATCCTTCCTAGTTGTCAAATGTTGAATCCTGCCTATTCATCAAAGATGGGTTGTCTAGGAAATCTGCTTTCTCGGACTGCCAGACAAACAATTCAGACAAATCGCATTAATGAGTTTTATCACGAGAAGTAAATGACATTATTTAACTTTGAGAATTACATAGCTGTGGCGCAAGCAAAGAGCGACATGCAAAATAATCAATGTTCTTCAGTATAACAATTCCAGCTACATAGAACGACAAGCAAGTAACGAGCTTTGATGTTTCTATTCCAGGTCGCTTGTTTCGAAGTTTTCTTCTACTAGCCGCTTACAGTCGGGCGAGGCGCTTATGTCCTCTCATCGTTGAGTAAAAGAGTGTTCGTTGCACAAAAACGTGTAATCAGAATAACTGCTGGAGCTCATCCAAGATCATCCTGCAGACACTTATTTAAAGAGCTATGGATCTTCACTGTAGCCTCACAATATATATATTTATGAAATTTGATATTAACAATCCGAACGAATTCAAAAGTAAGTGTACGTGGCTACAACACTAGGAGAAACGATGATCTTCACTACTCAAGGTTAAATCTAACTATGGCTCAGAAGGGGGTAAATTATGCTGCCACAAAAGTCTTTGGTCACTTACCTAATAGCATCAAAAGTCTGACAGATAGTCATATAGCATTTAAAAGGAAATTAAAAGAATTTTTCAATGGCAACTCCTTATACTCATTAGATGAATTTTTAAATATAGTAAGTGGGTAATTTCCCCATCCCCCAACCTAAAAAAATTAAGTGTCATGTAATATTTTGTGTACTGTAATATCTTGTATAGACACCTTTTATTAACCTGACAGGTTCTACATCATTACGAAGTGTCGTACTCATGATGTATGGAACAAGTAATAATCTAACCTAATCTTATCTAATCTCTTCGCTTAGAGGCCGCTGCTGTCACGTTGTCGTCCTGGAGAGGGGTCGGTCAATGTGCAATTGGCTGACGTCTTGTCACAGCCCTCTGTGCTTAATCGTTTCGGTCTTGCTTGCCGGCGCTTGACCCTAGGTTGTAACAACTAGTAACAAATCTAACAGCACATTTCTGAAATTCTTCGATGTCTTCCTTTAATCCTACCTGATGGGGATCGGTAGCAGAGTCTTGAGCCATTAGATGATGGATAAAAGTTTCCAGGCAAATTTGACTATAGAGTTTTTACATGACTGTTTCCCTGTAGACATAAACTGTATTCCTGTTTTGCATTTTGCTGTCATGTAGATAACCGGTGGTTGATGACAGTGTTTTTAACTGTTGGCGGTATCGTTTACCAGTTCTATGATCAGATCTCGGGATCTTTCTGAAAGAGGTGAACTGATACAGGGCTCTTAATTATCGACTTCGAAATGGGGAAAAATATAACCTGCCTCGCTTGCCAAAACAAAGCTGTCGACTCTCATTTGGACAGATTATAAATGTACCATAGAACAGAGAATTTATCGGGTTCCGATTAAGTTGGTGTAGCGCTGCACCGTATAAATTGTCTCGTGCGCTATATATTCTCAAGAGGGCGTGAATTCTGGCTGTTGCCGCTAATGTGACATCACGCGACGCAACGATCTACGAGGACTGACGAAAGATGAGTATCTCCTTTCAGTCACGTGTTGAGCCTGGTGGCCTCGTGAAAGCTGACCTTTTGCCATCATCAGGTGCTCCTGATGACTGCCTTCCGTTTATCTCCCTCTTATATACACTGTTGCTAATGGGTCGGGTTAGCCGTACGCGTGGGTATCTGCGTATTGCCAGCAGTTGGCTTCAGCAGCACTCAACCAATTGAGCGAAGGCGCACCTATTGGATGTAATGGATTAACGTAACATAAAAAGACATATAAATGTGTCATTGGGAGCTTATTGCTAATTTTCGTAATATATACGTATATGTAGCCGCGCGATGTACCCGCGTGGTCTAGGGCGCCTTGTCAATATCCGTGTGACTCCCCCCATCGGAGGTTCGAGTTCTCCCTTGGGCATGGGTGTGTGTGTATTGTCCATAGCGTAAGTTAGTTTAAGTTAGATTAAGTAGTGTGTAGGCTTAGGAACCTATGACGTCAGCAGTTTCGTCCCATAAGCCCTTACCACAAATTTCCAAAAATATGTAAATAACGAAAGTGATGTGGATAGATTCTGACTTTCAAAGAAAGAAAAGGCAGCAAACGCTTTTAAAACTGCAGTGACCCTACCAATTTAACATAGAATGAGCTATTGGTTTAATTCGTTTGCTACAATAGCTACCGCAGGTAGAATCACGATGTCTTGACAACAGACATCTATCGGTGTCTACGTCATGTGACAGTTGTCGTGACTCGAATGGACCTTCCTATAGACTGTTATTTTGATTGGAGCACGCTCAAGGCTGGGACCAATGCCTTATTTAGTTGCAAACTGCTGTCTTCATTTATCCGCTCATCATGTAGACTGGCGTGTTTTAACTTAATTTATGTTTTGCTCATAGCTGCCTATGTTCGTTGTTCCCTGTGTGACGCTTGTTGTCCGTACTCCTTTTCTGTGCTGACCTATATTTGTATTCCCACACTGGCAGAGGACACAGAACATTTCCAATTTTCAGGGTCGTGAGTTTCCCTCAACAGACCTCAATACCACTTTCGTTTAGTGCGGCGGACATGTTACTAACTTGACGCTATGTTTCCGAGGTATTTTTCCAATTTTCGTGGATGTGTTACTGACGTAAGGAAAAACCTTTCTCTTCTTTCTCTGCAGGCTGTAAGATAGCCATCTTTGGTTGTATGGCACGTTTTGTGTGGTGATGGTTAATAGCGTTCTTCCGGAAAACTGTTTTCAGATGCTGTAACTCCGCTGCCAAACTGCCTTTGTCGCACCTTTAGTGTGCCGAGGTCGCCTTTTCGTGGTGAAGTGGCGGGACAGCTGGAAGCATGTAAGTATAGATCGGTATGTATATTATTATGGATAGACCGATGGAGTGACGACGGCCGTCCTTCACAGCAAATACATAGAATGAGAGGCACGAGGCAGTTGCCCAGTGATGCTTGAGAACATGTTTAGTGCACTACCGAACATCTGTTAGCTAAATTCTGAGGATGAATTATTTCCTAGTGATAGAACAATGACTACCTGAGATGCTGAGATTCAGTTTACTTTTACGACACTAGCAGTGAAATTTATTGTGTACTTTTAATGTTATTATATTGTCCACATACTTGTTGCATAGTTATTGTAGATTAATTTAATCCTAACGCTTTCCAGCCAACCCAAACGCGTTAGTGACTTATCATTGTTAATCAATCGAAGTCTGCTAGCAAAGAGCTGACTTAGATGAAATGAAAATGACATTGATAGGTATTACGCCATTATCTAGTATTTAGCGCGTTAGATTAATATACTGTGTTGTGTCTGTCTCTTTGTAAAGATTTTCAGGTCCATATCACTTTCACTCTCTACCAATAAGCCTGTAGAACAAATTAAGTGAAATCCAAGACATTACATTTGTAATGGGAAACTGCACCGTTAAGAAAGCTGCAAAGACAACTGGATCGCAGATACGGAGGGAGGCGACCGCACTGGAATTCTGGAATGAAGCAAGGAATACTGAAGAAAATGAATTTTTTGTGGATAATAGGGAGTTGGAGGAGAGATCTATAGCGGGGTATGGCTAAGAAGGAAGAGCAATCACACATTTCAAACTGGAAAATGAACGCAAAGAAACATGTAACCGTGATTAACTTTCTGCAAGGATAAAAGATTGAAGTGTTGACCTCAAAATCTGCTCTATTCCTTTCCTTGATTTACTCTGGAAGGTGTGTAGATCCAACTATAGAGGGTGTTAGGGATATAAGCGTAGATGTGTCTGAGGACTGTTACATCAGTAACCACTTCGTTTGTAGAGTTACAATTACAGCTGTTACGAGTAGTATGTTTTTTAGGTTGTTAGTGCCACTAAATAAACGTGGCACAAGCAAGCCATTAATATTTGTTTTCCCCTGGGCCACTGGTCAGCTACTGAAGTGTGGACAACTGGATGCAAAGCGGATAGTCTATACTGACAGGCATCCATAGTATCTAACTTCATGTTTCTTGTGATCTATGTTAATATTAGCAAAGTTCACCATTCCTTACTTAGCAAATATATCTCTCAGGTCTGATGCACGTCTTCATGGCGATACATGAGTAATCCCTACATTTCTACTGTTGCTAAAATCATATGGTTCACTATCTATGTGCTTCGGTACTACTGGCTGACTTGCCGGTACATCCACTGTATACTTTACTTGACAATTCTTTACTAAGTGATCAGTCTTCAATGTTTCTTTATTCTCAGCCACTTGGCTACACTCGCCTGTTAATGCCCCTCTTCTCTCTAAATCTTCATATCGTACAGGAATTTGTATTCTTTTCATTATTTTTTACGTCTAGCTTCCCTTTCTGCTTTACGTTTAACTCTCTTTTATTCGTAATCGTTTCGTCTAGCTCCCTTTTTTATTTCTTACAATTACTAGCCTATGTCTTTGCATCCCATTCATTTCAGCTCCAGGTTTAGCTTTCGTTTTTTATCTTAAGATCACTGGCATCAATTTAATCTCTCTGAGTAAAGCATGTAATGTATCGAGATAAAGTGGATCCCTCTCTATTTTGTCTCCATTTTACTGTAAAATAAAAGAAAAAATCGTCTCAAAATATTTGCGAAAAACTGTAATTTAACCGGTTCGTAACACAGCTGCTGGCCGACTTGCGTGAATCGTCGAGGGGCCGACGTTGCTGAAGCTGTAGCCATGGCACCACAGTTCAGGTGCACCTGACGCGTTGCTGAGTGCAATGCCGCCATCTAGTCCCGCAGACGGCGACGCGCATCTAGGAATCTAAAATAAGTCCCCAGTGAATGCACAGCGATTAATTAAAATGATGCCCTGACTAAACCGTTCTCTATCAGACTGTGCTAATGTTAGCTAATCTTTTCCCCTGTACATGAACTTTAAATTTCCCTTCTCTAAGAAATTATATAAAATCCACAGAATGAATGTTCTGCACTGATCATTCTTACACGATGAACTAATTCTTTTTTTCAGGCCAACAAATTTTAAATCAGCAGCACACTCAAATACACTGACGGAAAGAAAATCACAACACAAAAAACTAATTAATGTAGAGTAATGAAATTTCGGGAATACATATGTGTGGGTAATACATTCAAGTGAATAACATTGCAAGGTCACAGGTTAATGTACGCGCGAGACAAGCCACTGCAAATCTGAATTGCCGATACATTAATACCTGGTGTAACCACCAAAATGTTGAATGCAAGCATGCAAAGGTGCTTGCGTTGTTTTGTACAGGTGCCGGACGTCAGTATTGTGGGATGGTGTTCCATACCCATTGAACTTGGTCGGACAATATAAGGACGGTTAAAGCGGATTATGGATGGCGCTGGAGTTGTCGTCCGAAGGCGTCCCATACGTTCTCGGGTCCTGTGATAGAGCAGGTCAAGGAAACATGTCGACACTCTGTAGAGCATGTTGGGTTACAATAGCGGTATGTGGGCAAGCGTTATCCTGTTGGAAAACACCCCCTGGAATACTGTTCATAAATGGCAGCACAGTAGGTCGAGTCACGACTGACGTGCGAATTTGCAGTCAGGATGCGTGGATAACTGCGAGAGTGATCATTCTGTCATACGAAATCACATCCCAGACCGTAACTCCAGATGTATGTCCAGCGTGTCTAGCATGTAGAAGATTGATTACAGGCCCTTAATTTGCCTCGTTCTAACCAAAACATGGCCCTCACGAGAACCGAGGCAGAGACAGTTTTTAACAGAACAGACCTCCAGCCTGCCGTCCAATGTGCGCTCGTTTGACTATCTTTCGGTAGCGGCACGTGGCCGCTTGGAGCCCGCTCTTCTTGCGATCACACGTTCTCGTGACCACCACTGCCAGCAAAAACGCAAAGTGGCTACACTCTTGCCAATTCTTTATGCAGTATGGAAGAAGGAACATCCTGCTTCTAGGATCCCTATTACACGACCTCCTTCAAACTCAGTGAGTTGTTGATAACGGTGTTTTTGTTACCTTAAAGGCATTCTTGACTACCATGTACTCACCACTTCCAGTCTCAAAGGTAACTAATGCTCATGAGCGTTTCATCGCGTATTTACGACAAACGTGATTTTTATCATCATAGTGACTCACATGTGACCGGCACGAAATTTGAACAAACATCATCTTTCAGATGTAGAAATAGGCCTACCAACTTTTGTTTATGTCGCACAACTCCTTCTTGGTGTTTTCCTATCAGTGTACTTTCACATCATTAATGTCAAACCGCAAATCATAACAGAAATGAATGCCGTATGTATTTTATTTTGTATTCTGAAAAACACATATTACACACACTGTGCTGTACGTTCTTCCATGTATCTTTAAATATTTTCAATAATTCCGGATTGAATTTCTAATTAATTACGGCAAGAATCTTGACCTGGCGCGCTCTAAAGCAATATATGAACGCCAGACGGATGATACATAACTGTAATCAATGTTTTTTGCTTATCATTAATGATGCCTCCACACTCCACGGCTGCAGGAGTATTGTCGCTCTGCTATCGTTGCTCATGCAGCCTAGAGTAGATGATTTTACCTTGCTCAGCACCTCTGGACCCTGCGAGGCATCGTAGTGCTCTTTCTGTTATAGTTTTCACGCATATTACCACACGACGCATCCCCATACTTGTGACTTAGTCAGGTGGCTCAGCAACATTTTTCACTGCATTCTTCTGCCTTAATTATTAGAACGACAATTAAATTTACGTAATAATATTTGTCTTAGGCGAACCGTTAAAGCAGCAATAATGATTTTTAAATGTTCTCAGATCACCGGTTTCTCTACCTTTAAAAGAAATATTCATGACTCGAGATTCATTGAAAAATAGGTTAATATTGTGCCAGCTATACACTCTTTTGTTAGTGGGAATGTGCTAGTCTGTGGGCCCTTTCACGCGGTAAGCTGTATACTATGAAACAGAGGTGAAACGATTCTCCTTACGTTGAACCTTATGCGTCATTTCTCACATAGGGCTTAACCCTTTGCCTTCGGCTCAAAGGAAAAAGCTTTGCCTGGACGTTATGACCACCTCCTTAACAGCGTGTTGATGCACCACTGGAACGTAATACAACGGTGATTCAGCGTTCACAAGCCCTCAATACGTTTATGGAGGTACTTGCCACCATATGTATATGCAGAAATCATGTAGTTCCCATAAAGTCGGACCAGTGAATCGTCGGACTGGAGCATACACCTGAAAGCGACCCAGATGTGTTCCAAAGAGGTCAGATCAGTCAAAAATTTTGGTAATGACGTGAACGTGATCTCACTATCATGCTGTACGAACACTGAAGTCTGATTACGAAACGAACTGCTATGCTGCTGGTAAGAAGGCACCTCTACGATACTGTTCACATTGTCCACAGCTGTTTTTGTCCCTTCAATTACTACCACAGGTCAATGGAAGACATTTTAGAACCAGTGTATAATGAGTATTTAATTAATAATATTGACAGATAACGTTCTACGAGTCGGGGCGTGGAATGTCAGAAGCTTGAACGTGGTAGGGAAACTAGAAAATCTGAAAAGGGAAATGCAAAGGCTCAATCTAGATATAGTAGGGGTCAGTGAAGTGAAGTGGAAGGAAGACAAGGATTTCTGGTCAGATGAGTATCGGGTAATATCAACAGCAGCAGAAAATGGTATAACAGGTGTAGGATTCGTTATAAATAAGAAGGTAGGGTTGTTCTAATCAGAATCGATAGCAGACCAACACCGACAACGATAGTTCAGGTATACATGCCGACGTCGCAAGCTGAAGATGAACAGATAAAGTGTATGAGGATATTGAAAGGGTAATGCAGTATGTAAAGTGGGACGAAAATCTAATAGTCATGGGCGACTGGAATGCAGTTGTAGGGGAAGGAGTAGAAGAAAAGGTCAAAGAGGCTATGGGCTTGGGACAAGGAATGAAAGAGGAGAAAGGCTAATTGAGTTCTGTAACAAGTTTCAGCTAGTAATAGCAAATACCTTGTTCAAGAATCAAAAGAAGAGGAGGTAATCTTGGAAAAGGCCGGGAGATACGGGAAGACTTCAATTAGATTACATCATGGTCAGACAGAGATTCCGAAATCAGATACTGGATTGTAAGACGTACCCAGGAGCAGATATAGACTCAGATCACAATGTAGTAGTGATGAAGAGTAGGCTGTAGTTCAAGACATTAGTCAGGAAGAATCAATACGCAAAGAAGTGGGATAAGGAAGTACTAAGGAATGACGAGATGCGTTTGAAGTTCTCTAACGCTATAGATACAGCAATAAGGAATAGCGCAGTAGGCAGTACAATTGAAGAGGAATGGACATCTCTAAAAAGGGCCATCACAGAAGTTGGGTAGGAAAACATAGGTACAAAGAAGGTGGCTGCGAAGAAACCATGGGTAACAGAAGAAATATTTCAGTTGATTGATGAAAGGAGGAAGTACAAACATGTTCCGGGAAAATCAGGAATACAGAAATACAAGTCGCTGAGGAATGAAATAAATAGGAAGTGCAGGGAAGCTAAGACGAAATGGCGGCAGGAAAAATGTGAAGACATCGAAAAAGATATGATTGTCGGAAGGACAGACTCAGCATACAGGAAAGTCAACACAACCTTTGGTGACATTAAAAGCAACGGTGGTAACATTAAGAGTGCAAACGGGAATTCCACTGTTAAATGCAGAGGAGAGAGCAGATAAGTGGAAAGAATACATTGAAAGCATCTATGAGGGTGAAGATTTGGCGGATGTGATAGAAGAAGAAACAGGAGTCGATTTAAAAGAAATAGGGGATCCTGTATTAGAATCGGAATTTAAAAGAGCTTTGGAGGACTTACGGTCAAATAAGGCAGAAGGGATAGATAACATTCCATCAGAATTTCTAAAATCATTGGGGGGAGTGGCAACAAACCGACTATTCACGTTGGTGTGTAGAATATACGTATGAGTCTGGCGACATACCATCTGACTTTCGGAAAAGCATCATCCACACAAATCCGAAGACGGCAAGAGCTGACAAGTGCGAGAATTATCGCACAATCAGCTTAGCAGCTCATGCATCGAAGCAGCTTACAAGAATAATATACAGAAGAATGGAAAAGAAAATTGAGAATGCGCTAGGTGACGATCAGTTTGGCTTTAGGAAAAGTAAAGGGACGAGAGAGGCAATTCTGACGTTACGGCTAATAATGGAAGCAAGGCTAAAGAAAAATCAAGACACTTTCATAGGATTTGTCGACCTGGAAAAAACGTTCGACAATATAAAATGGTGCAAGCTGTTCGAGATTGTAAAAAAAGTAGGGGTAAGCTATAGGGAGAGACGGGTCATAAACAATATGTACAACAACCAAGAGGGAATAATAAGAGTGGACGATCAAGAACAAAGTGCTCGTATTAAGAAGGGTGTAAGACAAGGCTGTAGCCTTTCGCCCCTACTCTTCAATCTGTACATCGAGGAAGCAATGATGGAAATAAAAGAAAGGTTCAGGAGTGGAATGAAAATACAAGGTGAAAGGATATCAATGATACGATTCGCTGATGACATTGCTATCCTGAGTGCAAGTGAAGAAGAATTAAATGATCTGCTGAACGGAATGAAAAGTCTAATGAGTACACAGTATGGTTTGAGAGTAAATCGGAGAAAGACGAAAGTAGTGAGAAGTAGTAGAAATGAGAACAGCGAGAAACTTAACATCAGGATTGATGGTCACGAAGTCAATGAAGTTAAGGAATTCTGCTACCTAGGCAGTAAAATAACCAATGACGGACGGAGCAAGGAGGACATCAAAATCAGACTCGCTATGGCAAAAAAGGCATTTCTGGCCAAGAGAAGTCTACTAATATCAATTACCGGCCTTAATTTGAGGAAGAAATTTCTGAGGATGTACGTCTGGAGTAGGAAAACCGGAACAGAAGAGAATCGAAGCATTTGAGATGTGGTGCTATAGACGAATGTTGAAAATTAGGTGGACTGATAAGGTAAGGAATGAGGAGGTTCTACGCAGAATCGGAGAGGAAAGGAATATGTGGAAAACACTGATAAGGAGAAGGGACAGGATGATAGGACATCTGCTAAGACATGAGGGAATGACTTCGATGGTACTAGAGGGAGCTGTAGAGGGCAAAACCTGTAGAGGAAGACAGAGATTGGAATACGTCAACCAAAAAAAAAAAAAAAAAAAAAAAAAAAATTACGGTCCAGACACATTAAAGTGACCGCTGATTATGTTTGACGCCAACGTGCAGTAACGACTTACAGACGTCATGTAGCAGCACCAGCAGTAAAGGGTACACAAAAAGTGTCGGGGGAGACACATAAAACGGTGTATTCGCTGTCGGAATACGGAAACGGAGCAGTTTATCTGGTGCCCAAAAGGACACGATCACTGGCTTGCTGGACAATGGTGGCACTATTTCGGAGACGGCTGAGTTAAACTGTTCACGTGCCGCCGTGGTTAAGGTACGTGTGCGTAGCAAAATGGCGCTATCCAAACCTGGCGTCGAGGCAACCGTGCGCCTTAGATGACAGGGATGAACGACGGTTGCGGAGATGTGTACAGACAAGTAGATGTGCAGCTGTTAAACACCAGATAAACCAAGTGCCTATCAACAGTGTCTACTCAACGACCATTCAGCGAACGTTGCTGCGTATGGCCACTGCAGCAAGGATGAAGGAAAGATTGGGTTTAACGGCCGGTCGACATCGAGATCATTAGACACGGGCAAGATTTCATCTATCCTTGGGGATCATGTCCTTCCCTACATGCAGTTTATTTTCCTCGGACGATGGTATTTACCAACAGGAGAATACATTGTATAACACTGCTGACATTGTACTTACGTGATTTGAAGAGCACAGGAAGAAGCTTACCGTACTCCCTTGCCCAGGAAGCTTTGGAGCCAATGGAGAATTTGTGGGACCACCTCCATAGGGCTGTTCATTCCATGGATCCTCAGCTTAGAAACCTATCGCAGTTGATCACGGCACTGGAGTCGGCATGGCTCCACGTCGCTGTCGGTACGTTTTAGAACCCCTTTGACTCTCTTCCTGGGCCTCTCGCAGTTTTCTGCACTGCTAAAGGTAGTTATTCAGGCTTTCCATAGGTGATCACAGTGAATTACCAATGAATGGTTTTTGTACACGTAAGAATTCGTTTCCAAAGAATCATAGCAGTAGATGGGACCCAACTGTACCAACGAATTTAAATCTAACCAAGCGAAACATTTATTAAAGACGCAAATTGTCAAAATTCTAGGACTTAGAAATGAAATGTCACTTATGGACATCTCTTGACACGCTCCATATGTCTAACTGGCAGTTATCACCCCACCTACTTGGGAAGCGACCGCCACGATTGTGTGCCAGAGAATGTTCTGAGGATGGTACTGCAGCTGGACATCCACTGCGTCGTTACAGGTGGCCTTCTCAGATGAATTACGTTCTATGGTCCATCGGACAGGTGGTCGTCGGCGAGTACGGGCTTAACCGCCTGAAATCAAACACCCTTCACAAAAATCGGAAGCGTATGGGCTGGAGGAGGGAGCGTTATGATCTGGGGCTTTCCGTAGGTGACTTCGTCATTCTGAAAAGCACAAAGAATCAATACAACAGGTAGCCAGTAGGCAAGATAAAGAAAAATTGTGACAAATGACTAAAACAAGCTCTTTTCTTCTGACCATAGGAATACTTAGCACATATAGTCTACTTAACCAATCATGCATCCTAAAATATTATTGTGGTCACATTAACTTAAAATGATAATTTACTGTTTACTTTTCACAGAGCCTCTGAGATGAAATTTTAAACAAGTTTTATAATATGTAAAACTGATGAGTTTAGCGACTGTAAATTTAAAAAAATGTCTTCTGGCTTAACGCCGCATTAAGAGGTTACAATGCCACGAGGTTTTCACCAACTACTGCTCGGCCACTGTCAAGTGGGATGACAGTCATTCCACTTAACAGTGGCCACGACTATATAGTCCAAAGCTCGTGGCATTTTAACCACTTTCTCAAGTTGTATTATAGCTTGTTGAATCTCTCAATCATTGTGAATCACCACGTATATCAGCGTATGTTTCATTCTACTTATTAAATGTTCACGAGAATACTTAGGTGCATCGGGAGTACCTTTTTTTGGAGACCGTCGATTTACCATAAGAATATTAGTGTCCCGTTTCTTAACTTTTCAGCAGTATGTCGGGTGATATACGTTTCAAATATTGTTGTAAGGCTCGTTACAACTGCAGAGATCTCTCAGCGACCGCAGGGTTTGTTGTCTGGGCATGAATGCTCGTGTTTCGCAGGACATTTGACGAAGTACTTGGCTCACTAGAAAACTCGGTGGAGTTTATAACAAGTTCGCCGTGCCGCTTTTTCCTCGCGTGATGTACATGAGCACCAACTGTGAAAATTGCCTTCACGAAGTTACCCGCAAGGCTTGGAGAATTTCGTTCTGCTGTGAAAATGTTTCCGCGGCGGAAAAAAAAAAAAAATCCCGACTCGCTTCTCAGGCTAATCCTGTAAATGGCGGATAACTTCCGGGATTAACGTCCTCCTCGTACATCCCCCAATCAGCGTGATCTTCACTCTACAGGAGCAGAATAAGACTTATAATACTGCTATAACTAACTGTTTTTGAGATTGTGTTTTTCCTAAGACATTTCGTGATTAGATACTGAAGGATGCCCACAAATTAAGTTTCAAAGAACTTTTAAAAAATGTTTTATAAGAGATAAAATTATTTTGGTTTTAATCTAAAGGGGGCGACGCAGATAAAAAAGATACAAATGATTATAAACTATTCACCGACTAAGAGAGACCACATATAACGATTTTGTTTTAGTACGTCCTGAAATGTGATGTAAAGTAGTGTGCACTTAATACAAAGCGATTTACAGTCAGATATCATGTTGCAGAGAGAGGATACATCTAATGCCACTGCGAATGAGATTTCTGTATATAATATCTGGATTAACTTCAGGTATGGTGCTAACCTTAGAGGACTGTACGCTCACAGCACACAAGATCAGTTCACTTGACGGTAGCCACATTTTCAGTGACATGCTTGTACATTCCGTCTACATGTACATACATACAACGCAAGACACATCGCAGAGTGTAGCTTGTACCATTATTACGTATCCCCTTTTCAAGGATTTCTGTTCACCCAATCTGTAAGATACGTATGGACACATTAGGAGCGCTCGCAAGCACTGCCTTTGCACATGGTACCGAGTGAAGAATGTGTAAAACCCACAGATACCATAGGCAGCTAACAATGGCCACCACATACTGATGACAGTGGTTGCATTGACTTTCATGGACAGACAGACAACTGCGCAGTTGTTCACTATGCAGTTCAGTGACACACGACGACAACAACCTGAGAGTAGCGACAAGTGTTCACAATCCTCTTCTTGCTGTGGACCTCTCATCACTCAACATCACAAATGGAAGATAGTGTAGGAGTTCGCCAGATGCAGCCGCCTCCCACTGGAGTGTAGAATAGTTAGGTGGGGGCTCGCAAATGTGGCCCTGAGGTGGGGGTCTAAGGCTCAACTGTAGGGACTGACTCAGTTTAATAGATCTCTTCATTGGAAGATGCACCTTCATATTTACCGCTGATGCCATATTTGTCATTTGGTATGAACTCTGGTAATAGCTAAAATCTTTTTTGTTCTTCCTTTTGTTGTATGAGGGTTTGTTACCAAAACTCACTAAGCCACTGGATATTGTGGCTACTTCCCCTTCCACTGCCCTGTATCTCCCTGATATCTTAGTGCCCCCGTATTTCCACATTTGACCTTCTGCTAAACGTGACTTAAATTTTTTGCGAACTCTTTCATTGACTCCTCATTAGCATCTAATTTTGGTTTCAGAACGTCGAAAGGAGACAACATCTTTGTACCATCTACCATCTTGTATGGTGAAAGATACGAACTAGTGTGTACTTTAGTTTTATACGCTGAGACGACCTGTTGAAGATACACATAATGACTCAACATTTTCGAAATGTGGAATAAACCCTCTCGATATGCCCATTCTCTAGTGTGTGGAAAGGACTGGTCCAAAGTTTTGAGATACGAAACATGGCAAGAAATCCAAAGAGATTCTGGTCGTATGTAAAGTATGCTAGCGGCAAGACACAAACAATGCCCTCTCTGCGCGGTAGGAATGGAAATACTATCCATGACAGTGCTACTAAAGCAGGGTTACTAAACACAGCATGCGGAATTCCTTCACCAAAGAAGACGAAGTAAAATATTCCACAATTCGAATCAAGAACAGCTGCCAACACGAGAAACTCAGAAGTAAGTAACCATGGAGTAATGAAAAAACTTAGATCACTTAATAAAAGCACGTCTTCAGGTCCAGATTGTATACCAGTTAGATTCCTTTCAGAGTATGCTGATATAATCGCTCCATACTTAACAATAATGCACAGGCGCTCGCTCGACGAAAGATCCGCACCCACAGATCGGAAAGTTGCACAGATCACATCAATATTCCAGAGAGGCATAAGGAGCAATCTACAGAATTACACGTCCATATTCTTAACGTCGATATGCAGCAGGGTTTTGGAATATATATTGTGTTCGAACATAATGAATTCCCTCAAAGAAAACGGTCTATTAATACACGGTCAACATGTATTTAGAAAACATCGTTCTTGTGAAACACAAATAGCTCTTTACTCAAATGAAGTGCTGAGTGATATTGACAAAGGATATCAAACTGATTCCGTATTTCTAGATTTCAAGAAGGCTCTTGGCATTGTACTTGTAATCAAATTGCGCCCTTATGGATTATTGCCTCAGTTATGCAACTCCCTTCACGATAACCTGTCAGACAGGTAGTAATCGTTGGAATGTCATCGAGTAAAACAGACGTGACTAGTAGCGTTCCCCAAGGTAGTGTTACAGGCCCTCTGCTGTTCCTTGTACATATGAACGATTTAGGAGATAATCCGAGCAGCCGTCTTGGGCTGTTTCTAGATGATGCTGTTGTTTATCGTCTAGTTAAGTCATCAGAAGATCAAAACCAACCGCAAATGAATTACGTTAGATAACTGTGTGGTGCGAAAATTGGCAATTGACTTTAAATAATGAAGAGTGTGAGTTCATCCACCTAGTGCTAAAAGAAGTCCGTTAAACTTCGGTTACACGATAAATCATTCAAATGTAAAGGCCTTAATTTCAACTAAATACCTTGGAATTACAATTAAAATTAACTTACTAAACTGGAAAGAACAAACAAAAAGTGTTGTGGAAAAGGCAAATTAAAGACTGCTATGTATTGGCAAAACACTTCGAAGATGCAACAGATCCACTAAAGACACTGCCTACACTACGTTTCTCCGTCCTCTTTTGGAGCACTGCTTTGAGGTGTGGGATCCTTACCAGATAAGATTAACGGAGTACATCGACAAAGTACAAAGAAGATCAGCACGTTTTCTATCATCTAGAAATAGAGGATACAGTGTCACGGATATGACACAGGATTTGATGTGGACATCATTAAAAGAAAGGCGTTTCTCGTTGCGGCGAGATCTTCTCACGAAATTTCAGTCTCCAGCGTTCTCCTCCGAATGCGAAAATATTTTGTTGACTTCGACCTACACGGGAAGATAGGACCATCATAATAAAACAAGGGAAATCAAAGCTCGCACGGAAAGGTATATGTGTTCGTTTTTTCCGCGCGTTTTTCGAGAACGGAATAATAAAGAATTATCGTGAAGGTGGTTCGATGAACCCTCTGCCAGGGACTTAAATGTAATTTGAAGAGTATCCATGTAGATGTAGAGGCGACATAACTTCTTTAAGAGGTCCAACATAAAATTTGCCCCTTGATCAGTAATTATATTATCAGGAACGCCAAATGACAATATCCTATTATTAACCACCGCATTTGCGAATGTGATCGCACGCTGGTCCGGAATAGCTGTCATTGTTACGAACCCGGAAAAGTGATCTATTATTGTCAGAAAATACTTATTCCTATCAAGTTCTCCAAGAACATCCAGACTGTGAATTTCACAGGATTTTGTCGCTTCTGGAAACCTTTGTGATGGCATACTCCTATGACTAAGATCTGCTCTTTGCGCACATGTTACACAGTCTTTCACATACTGTTCAACATCGACATTCTACTTCTCCATCAAAACTTTTTATATATGCATATATCTGTTGTCCTAGGTCGGCCATGCCCTGCCGGCTAGTAGTCACATGCCTGTTGTAATACTTCATCTCTGAACGATGCAGACACCACCGTACGTGGTCCAAGCTTCGTACTTCTACGCAACGAACTGTCGTGTGTCACAAACTTTGGCTATGACCTAAAAGATTTACAGTCTATGTCATCTGCTTGTGCCTTTCCCACTCTCAAAAGCTTTTGCCTAGTGTTTTCCGAGCTCCAATTTTCCTGCTTAGCATGTCTGCGTTAGTGTGCGTCTTCACAAATTATGCCTCACTTCATAATGAACCTGGTTTAACTTCAGTGCCCATCGTGTTAACCTACTGCAATGATCTTTTAATCCCATAGCCACTTAACGAGAGCATGATCAGCAATTGTCATATATGTTCCTCCATATAAATAACAGCAAACGTAGACCTTATAAATAACAGTAATCTTTTGTTTCACTGCCACTGAGTAGTAGCTTGCCTTATTCAATTATCTCGATGCATAAGCCACTGGATGTTCCCTATTGTCCACACTTTGGCTCAAAACACAACTAACGCCATACTGCATGCATCACACAATAGGATGAACTCTTAGTGAACAGTAAAACAGGACTCGAAACCAAAGCATTTTTTTTTTTTTTTTTTTTTAATTTCACGAACGTGGCATGATACTCTGCTGAACATCCGAACTTCACTCTTTCTCTTTCTAGACGATTCAAAGGGTCGGCAATATGCACAGAATAACTCATTAGCTTCCCATAACAACTACAGAGTCCTAAGAACGACTGTAACTGTTTTGTAGTCTGCGGAAGCACACAATCACGAACCGCTGATAACAGTCATGGATCTGTTTTTAGTCTCTCCTGGCTAATTACATGCCCCAGATAGTTTCCTCCTGATTGAGCGAACTGGCATTTATCTGCATTGTGTATTAGGCTTGCTGACTGTAGTTTAAAAACTTCTTCCTATCGTGTCGTGTGTTTTTCCATATCCTTTGAAGATACAATTGTGTCATCAAGATATACCATGCATTTTTTTTATGTTGCAGTCGCCAAAGCACTCAATTCAAGAGTCTCTGAAATGTAGCTAGTGTTTTTTTTTAGTCCAAACGGCATCCTACAGTACTGGTAATGTCTCCATGGTGTGGTAAAGATATCTGTGGCCGATCTTCTAGAACTAAAAGCTGGTGGTAGCCACTCATCCTATGCTTGGTCGAGAGGTATTTACACTGACCCGGTTTGTTAAGAGTTTTCGCAATATTCTGAATGGGGCGCGCATCAGTGAAAGGCCTTGTATTTAGGCAACGACAACGAAATAGAAACAGCATTTCTTGGCACTATCAAATGATGTTTTGGGCACAATGACTACACTTGCACTCCAGAGGCTATCACTATGCTGAATGATTCTATCAGCCAACTGCTGTTCAGTGAATACCTCCATCAGAGATTATAAATGCCCTGGGACCCTATACATTGGAACACTGCGCCCAGTAGTGTCCCATGCTAGGTTATAGACATCTCTGGTAACAGGCCCATGAATCCAGTCAATAAAGCTTCCACGTCTTCGCTATCTTTTCCTTGCGCTGCTTAACTTTATCACGTAGTGCAGAACCGTTAAAGTTATGTTTGGGGCCCTGGTTGTCACTTGACCTTTCAATACGGTCTTCCTCCAAGACATAGAAACTGGCAGCCATTAGGCCCCTTGGCAGACAAGTCTCGTCTGTGCCAAAATTCTCCAAACTCCTGGGAACTAAAATTTCTCTGTCTGTATCTCTAAGGTGTTCTACGCTTCTGTTCACTATTCAGTGTAACTCATCTAACTCTAAACTCCAGGTGAATGGTCGCACTTTGAGAGATTGTTTACTAGGAGCTCTGTACTTTAGCAGAAACAATGTTCCACCAAGTTCAATCATACACCATGAAAGATCGCGTAGAGTGCATTGTTCATCCAGAAGATCGAGTTCGTAAATTGCACCACAACCTGCACCAACATGTGGTGACAACTGCGTATGCTCCTTAAAGCTCTCAGCCCCAAAGCTAAAAGGGAGTAGAGTTCTCCCCAATGTTTCTATTTCATCGTTAACCAATCTATGTAACCTGTACCGTGGGGACCCAAGTCTCATCCTATCTTACTTATCCAGACTGACGACTGATACATGCGCATCCATGTACGCCAAGAATTTATGTTTCTAATAATTTACTACGTCAGTTAAGCAAAAATCCGCCTGTACACACGTCCTTGAAGTGTACCGTCTTACTGGAGTGACCTAAGATGCTCAAGGCACCCCCATTTTCATGCAACAAACGCTTTTTTTTGTTGCGCTTATCCTGCTTCCTGTTTATGCAGTCATGCTCCTCATGCCCAATCTCACTACTTTCAGAGGACTGTGACAGGCGACACTGTTTGTTCATGCAGCCCCGCTACTCACATCTGTAGCACCCGACATCAGAGAAGAAGACGTTGTAATCACTCCGTATCTGACTTGCAATAAACTTAAGCATTGCCGTTTAATGAAAAAAGAAAACCGAGCTTACGGGGTATCGGAGGAGACCGGCGATTGGATTCAAGACTTTCTTGCAGATAAAACTCAACACGTCGTTCTTAATGGAACTAAATTGACAGAGGTAAAGGGAGTTTCAGGAGTACCAGAGGGAAGTGTAATAGAACCGTTGCTGTTCACAATATATTGTACATAAATGATCTAGTAGAAAGCGTCGGATGCTCTTTAAGGCTACTCGCAGATGATGCAGTTGTTTACACCAAAGTAGCAACGCCAGAAGATAGTAAGAATTTGCAGAACGACCTGCAGAGAATTGACGACTCTGGCAGTTGACGCTTAACGTAAATAAATGTAAAATATTGCGCATACATGGGAAATGAAATCCAATACTGTACAGCTACACTACTGATGACAAACAGCTGGAGACAGTGTCTGCTGTGAAGTATCTAGGCGTAATTATCCAGAGCGACCTAAAGTGGAATGACCATACAAAACAAATAGTGGGAAAAGCAGACACAAGACTCAGATTCATCGGAAGAATCTTAAAGAAATGTAACTCATCCACGAAGGTAGTGGCTTATAAGGCGTTTGTTCGCCCGATTCTTGAGTATTGTTCATCTGTCTGGGAGCCCTCTCAGGTAGGACTGATAGGGACGATAGAGAAGATCCAACGAAGAGGGCGCGTTTCGTCACGGGGTCGTTTAGCTGGCGAGAGAGCGTTACAGAGATGCTAAAAAAACTCCACTGGCAGACATTACAAGAGAGACGTTGTGAATCACGGAGAGATTTACTACTGAAGTTTCGGAACAGGACTTTTCAGGAGGCGCCAGACAACATATTACTTCCCCCCCCCCCCCCCCACATATATCTCGCTTATTGACCACGAGAAGAAAATTCGAGAAATTAGAGCCAATACAGAGGCTTACCGACAATCATTCTTCCCACGCACTATTCGCGACTGGAACAAGATTGAAGGGATCAGATAGTGCTACCGAAAGTACCCTCCGCCACACATCATTAGGTGGCTTGTGGAGTATGATGTAGACGTAGATGTAAATCTATTTCTTCCAGCTGCGTAGCAATCTGATAACTGATGACATGCCATCCTCACTCTTCATAACATATTCGCTGAAATACCCCTTATAAACACGTCAAGGAACTTAATCTCCGCAGCCCACAAGAGGGTTCCGTCCGCCTCTTCATTGTGTATCAGTTCTTAAATCTGTGAGCTCACTGTACGAATACCGTCAGAGAATGCATCTTTTGACGCATTGTGCTTTGTGTTAACCCCATGTACTTCTCCTTGAACAAACTAGCACCACTCTGCTTATGACTCGACAAGCCCTTTAGCCAGCTGGTCAAACTTCTTTGTCTTGCTAAGGGTTTCAAGATATGTGACATATGTTTAAGCGTCATCCATTAAATGTAACTTAGTCGTAGACAGACATGCCGAATCAGACTATTCCCCTAACTTAGCTACTGTCCTCACAGCGTCAACAAAGACTCACACGTCCTCAGATGTTTCTCCAGGAAAAGACGTAATAAGACTGTTGCCATAAGCAAAAACGACCATATTAACCTTTCCTACGCGTCATGACCCAGCAGAACTCACTACAGTTCCGTGTTTCATGGGAAGATCTCCAGTAAATTTCACATATTGCTGGCACTGCCTAATTTAATGGTAATTTTTGCTCTGATAAATTACAATAACGCATCAAGTTGCCCGTAACTATTATCCCCTAGAGTTACCTCGAAGCTGTGATAGGTCTGCAGGCTCTTGTGGTTCAAATAATTTCACGTTCAAGTTCATTCCCACATAACATTGCACCACAATAAAAGAAAAAAATTGTTACCGCACCAGATAATGACAGATGTTGATGACTGCTGATGTGTAGGTGTGACTTCTTGAAGGCGGTGAGAGGCGACGTCAGCACTTCTGATGCCAAATCTGAATAAGCCCATCAGATGCGGTGTCCTACGTGTTATAGAAAAGTCGAGTGAAGATAAAGAGGTGTCGTCTTGAGGTGTGCCAAGGCGATACTAAAAAAAAGTATACTTAATTAAAATGTCTGTGTTTTTCTTTCAGAAATCAAGTTCTTTGAAGATGTACGAAAGAGCTATTGCAATCTATGGCAGTCAGCATGCAGAGGTTCTCGTAAGTGATGGAACGTGCGTTGTCCAACGTGTTTTCCTTTTTGTAGTCAGGCAATATTTCAACATTTGCTGAAACAGCTACAACATGCACTTTAATATTTTCTTATAGTTTCAAGAGCGAATCTAAAAAATTTACACACACAGTTTCACAAATGGACATTGCGTTCGGTATAATATTGACACAAAATATCGAGAATTTTGTTTTAGTATCCATACCAGGTACAAGTAAACAACAGTGTAGTTTTACTGTTGACTTCTACTATTGTTGTATTAACTGTTGTATTTATAATGATGGGACAATATATTTATAAATACGAAAGTTTCCTACATCGTGGTAGGGCGCCCACTTCCCGAGGTTTCCTTACGGCAGCGGAGGAAATAGACTGCCAGTTATCAGCATGTGCTGTAACTGTACATTTGCACTGTTTTTTATTTTGAGGCATCAGTCTTCTGACTGGTTTCCTGCGGCTCTCCACGATTTCCTCTCCTGTGCCAACCTCTTCATACCGAGTAGCACTTGCAAACTACGTCCTCAATTATTTTCCCAATGTATTCCAATCTGTGGCTTCCTCTACAGCCCTCTGGACCTCCCTCTAGTACCACGAAAGTCGTTCCCTGATGTCTGAACACATGTCCACTCATCCTGTCCCTCCTTCTGTGTTTCCTCCTTTCCCTCCTCCTTCTCACTGCTTTCCACACACTCCTTTCCGCTTCGTTCGTGCACAGAAACTCCTCCTCATTCCTTACCTTACCATTCGTCTGTAGCCCACATCTCAAATGATTCGATTCTCTTCTGTTCCGGTTTTCCCAAAGTCCATGTTTCACTACCATACAATGCTGTGCTCCAAAAGGACATTATCAGATATTTCTTCTTCAATTTAAGGCCTATGTTTGATACTAGCAGACTTCTCTTGGCCAGGAATGCCATTTTTCCCTGTGCTAGTTTGCGTTTGATGTCCTCTGTGCTCCGTCTGTCATTGGTTATATTGCTGCCCAGGTAGTAGAATTCCTTAGCTTCATCTGCTTCGTGACTTTCAATCCTGATATTAAGTTTCTCACAGTTCCAATTTCTGATACTTTTCAATACTTTCGTCTTTCTTCGATTTACTCTCAGTCCATATTTCGTACTCACTATGCCGTTCATTCCGTTCAGCAGATAATGTAATTCTTCTTCACTTTCACTCAGGACAGCAATGCCACCAGCAAATCGGTCAATGATATCCTTCCACCTTGAGTTTTAATTCCACTCCTCAACCTATCTTTTATTTCCTCTACCGCTTCTTCTATGTACAGACTGACCAGTAGGGGCGGAGGACTACGTCCCAGTCTAACACACTTTTTAATCCGAGCACTTCGTTCTTCGTCGTCCAACCTTGTTATTCCCTCTTGGCCGTTGTCCATAGTGTATACGAGTATTGCCCGTCTCTCCCTATTGCTTTCCCCTTTCTTTCTCATAATTTCGAACATCTTGTATCATATAACATTGTCGAACGCTTTTTCCGGGTCTTCATTTTTCTTTAGTTTTGCTTCCATTATCAACCGCAACCTCGGAATTGTCTTTCCCAAACCCAGACCGATCGTCATCTGACACATCCTCAACTTTCTTTTCCATTGGTCTGTACATTATTCTTGTCAGCAACTTGGATGTAAGAGCTGTCAAGCTGATACTGCGGTAATTCTCGAACTTGTCTGCTCTTGCCGTTTTCGGAATTGCTTGGATGACATTTTTCCGAAAGTCAGATGGCATGTCACCTGACTCATACATTCTACACACCAACGTGATAGGTCGTTTTGTTGCCACTTCCCCAAATGATTTTAGAAATTCTAACAGAATGTTGTCTATCCCTTGTCCCTTATTTGATCTTAAGTCCTCCAAAGGTTTCTTAAATTCTGATTGTACTACTGGATCCCCTGTCTCTTCTAAATCGACTCATGTTTCTTCTTCTGTTACTTCAGACAAATCTTCTCCCTCATAGAGGCCCTCAACGTACACTTTTCACCTACCCGCTCTGTCCTCTCCATTTAACAGTAGCATTCCTGTTGCACTCTTAATGTTACCACTCCTGCTTTTAATTTCACCAAAGTTTGGTATTTTTACTTTCCTGTATGCCGAGTCAATCCTCCCGAAAGTCATTTCTTTTCCATTTCTTCACATTTCTCATGCATCCATTGCGTCTTCGCCTCCTGTGCTCCCCTGAGCCTCCTATTTATTTATTTCCCCAACGACTTATATTTCTGTGTTCCTGAATTTCACTGAACACTTTTGTACTTCCTTGTATCCTCGATCAACTGAAGTATTTCTTCTGTTACCCATGGTTTCTTCGCAGTTACCTTCTTTGTACCTACGTTTTTCTTTCCTATTTCTATGATTGCCCTTTTTAGAAATGTCCATTCTTTTTCAACTGTACTGCGTACTGAGCTATTCCTTATTGCTGTATCTATAGCCTTAGAGAACGTCAGCCGTATCTCGTCATTCCTTAGTACTTCTATATCCTACTTCTTTGCGTATTGATTATTCCTGACTAATCTCTTAAACTTCAGCCTATTCTTCATCAATACTACAGTGTGATCTGTGACTATATCTGCTCCTCGGCACGCCTTACAATCGGGTATCTGATTTCGGAATCTCTGTCTGATCATGAGGTAATTTAACTGAAATCTTCCCGTATCACCCGACCTTCTCCTAGTATACCTCCTCCTCTTGTGATTCTTGAACCGAATGTTCTCTATTACTAGGTGAAATTTATTACAGAACTCAATTAGCGTTTCTCCTCTCATTACTTGTACCAAGCCAATATTCTCCTGTAACCTTTTCTTGTACTCCCTTCCCCACAACTTAATTTCAGTTCTATCTGACTGTTAGATTTTCATCTCCATTTGCGTACTGCATTACCCTTTCAAATTCCTCATACACTTTCTTTATCTCTTCATCCTCAGCTTGCGACATGTATACATGAACTATCGTTGTCGAAGTTGGTTTGCTGTCGATTCTGAATGGGGTGACCCGATCACTGCACTTCGTAATATGTATATATTTTTCACGTGGTTTTTATTTATTTATTTTTGGAATTCTATTTTTGCTCTGTCACGTACGTTTGAAGGGATATATTCTGTATTTTTGACACTTGCTTACAAATTTGGTAATACCTGTGTTGTATACGAGTGTAAACTTGGTTTTCTGTCCTGTTGGATGATTTGAAAACTAGTCATCGAGTAAATAAAAAAACTGAAATTTGAAGCTTTGGCTGGGTTTTCATTGTAGCACAACACTCTGTTTACATGGTTGTTGCTTTCCGTAATTCCTTCTGAATGCAGGGAATACTGTTGTAACAGATAAATATCCGTCGTATTCCAGAACACAAAGACTCTTATTTTGCTTTGTCACCATTTCGTCAAGGCACTGCACTCGTTATGCCAAATGGTGCGTACAATGCAAACTCAGTGATATTCTGTTCATGAAACCGTCTAGGTCGCACATTAAAGTATCTTTATTTATTACGACGTTTAGGCTTCTGCCAGCATGAGACATTAGAAAGTTTAGAACTTTTGAAGGAAGGTTCTTTTTCCGTAATAACAACTATGTATAGAGATATCAGAAATCTTAGAACTTGTAAAACAAGGTTATTTTTCTGTACTAACAACTATTCGTAGGCGCTGTTCTTTGTACTGACACCGAACCTTCTTTTATATGTTCTAAGCTTCCCGATATTTGATGAAGGCAGTAACTAAGCTTTCGTAACAGATAACTAAACTTTAATAAGCGAACGATCTGGTTTTATTTATAAAATGTTCACAATGCTCGCGGAATCATACAATAGATGCAATTTCTATATTAACAATGTCCATGAGATTGCGGTCCTATTTGCGCATCAGTCATATTTGTGCATGTAATACTTTGGAAACAATAGAACTCTGAGAACGAATCACTCATTTAAAAACCATTTTAGAGGTAGCCAATTCACTCAAGATTGATTGTTGTAACAGCACATTTGGAGTAGATGAAATGATTATATTTACAGATCAACAGCACAGGCGGTTGTGAGGTATCAGGTATCGATCCGGGCCACCGTTAGTGGCATGTAGTGTAGCCTCCACGGGCGGCAATGAAGGCGCCGACTCTGGCGTCCAGTCTATCGTACAGACGGCGAATAGTGTCTTGGGGTTCGTTATGCCTCTCCTGCCCTGCCTGTTCACGTAGTTCTGTGAGAATTGTTAGCTGACGAGTCGTAAGAGTCACTTCCGACCCATCATGTCTCACACGTACTTGATTGGAGACCGGATATCTTGCTGGCCAAGGAAGTTGCCACACGTCTTGCAGAGCACGTCTATTTTCACAGGCAGAGTGCGGAAGTGTATCATGCTGCTGGAACAAGACATCACTTTCCTGTTATAAGAACGGCAAAAATAAAAAAGTAATAAAACGGGTCTAACAGCATTTTGCACGTACCGAGCGCTGGTCAGCGTTCCCTCCAGATGCAACAAAGGTGAACGAGAGTCGTAGTTTATCGCACCCCACACCATAAGGTCTGGGATCGGGGCCAGGGTGTCTTGGACGAACGATCTCTACGAGGCAGCGCTCGCTGGGAATACGTCACATGACCAAACGACCATTACTTGCGTGCAGGCATCATCTGCTTTCATCGCTGAAGGCCACGGAGCGCCATTCAATCTTCGAAACGATCATCTGAAGGTACCAGTCAAACAGTGCACCTCGATGGTGTGGTGTGAATGGAAGACGGGCTAGAGGTGTGCGTGCTCCACTGCTAATAACCGTTTGGCAACAGCTCGTGTTGACGCGTGTGGGCTCAGAAGCACTCTTATCTGTGCTGCTGCACTTACAATACGACGTTCTTGGCGGGCATCTGTGCTGTATGGACGTCCAGATGATGATGATGTCGTGTGACGAGGGCCTCCCGTCGGGTAGGCCGTTCGCCTGGTGCAAGTCTTTCGATTCGACGCCACTTCGGCGACTTGCGCGTCGATGGGGATGAAATGATGGTGATTAGTTCAACACAACACCTAGTTCCCGAGCGGAGAAAATCTCCGACCCAGCCGGGAATCGAACCCGGGCCCTTTGGATTGACATTCCGTCGCGCTGACCACTCAGCTACCGGGAGCGGACGTGGACGTCCAGAACCTCGCCCTCTCGTGTGAAAATATTTGCGTGACCACTGATACCAGCGTCGTTGTACAACTGATGCAGCCCGCCCAACTTGTGTGGTATTTCTCCGAAAGGACCATGTCGCCTCTCGGAAAGCAAAAATTTGACCTTTACAAACTCGCCCTGTTGGTTGTAGGAAGTTTTCGTGCGTCTCCGTGGCGTGTTGATTGCTTACTTCACTCGCTAGCACCATGCCGAGACTTCTAGCTGTGAGCATTCGCTATTATAGGGTAGACACAAATGGTAGCTATGCCACTACGCTATCGGTTGGCGAACGCCGCTGAAATCATTATCAGCACGTTTACTATTCCGTAATATCCAACAAAAGGGTCCCAGCTGGAAATGTGAAAGTCAAGGACAGTCTACTAGAAGAGGTCAGTGAATATGTCTACCTTGGGCAGATTATAAATATGTAGGGAGACATAAGGTCAGAAATCTATCGACGCGTCAAGCTTGGCTGGCAAGCATTTGGGAAGAATTCAAAAGTATTCAGATAAAAAATGCCAGTAAATCTGAAGAAAGCAGTATTTGATCAATGCATTCTTCCTGTGATGACGTATGGCTGCGAGACATGGACACTGAACTCATTCACAAAAGGGAAACTTAGGACAGCACAGAGAGCCATGGAGAGATCAATGCTGGGCTATACAAGAAAGGACAGGAAAAGGGCAGATGACATCCGGTCTGTGACGAAGGTTAATGACATCGTAGAGAGAGTAGGTTCCTTGAAATGGCAGTGGGCTGGCCACGATGCAACAAGAAAAGACAACAGATGGACGAAGCTAGTACTGGTGTGGAGTCCGAGAGAGCACCGGAGGCCTAGAGGAAGACCACCAGACAGATGGGACAAAGACATCAAGAAGATCGCTGGTAACACCTGGCAGAGAACTGCCCAAGACCGTCCCACTTGGAGAAGACTTCTGAAAGCCTACCTGAATCCACAACTCGAAGAGGCCACATCATCTAATGATTGAATTGGCTGATGATGATGGTGATGACTATTCCGTCATCACAGGAAAATCAATTTCATCTTCCCAGGTGTACTAATTTTTCTTTTCCGGCAATGTAGTAGCCCTGAAAGAGTATTTTAGAGTTATGCAGAATTTTAGCGAAAGAAGAATAGCAACTTGCGAGGACGAAATGGTTTTATTCCGCTCCCTCCTCCCCACCCTTCTTTCCTCTGCATGCGCCACGTTCTATTATTGGGTGAGTTACGCCAACCTTTCGGTGCAGAGTTAATTTCTTCCCACCCTGCAGAGTCGCCCCGATGTCCCGCGCGATCTGCTTAATGCGACGTATGCTAAACAATGGTTTAACAATAGCCGAGGCCCTAAGTAAGCGCGCGGAGTCGCGTTTATGCGAATTACCGTCCCGTGTGCGAAGACGCGCGCGGGGTGCCCGCCGAGATAAGAGCGGCGCTCGGGCGTTGCATTAATGGATTGGGGCAATTACGCGGGAGTCGGCGGCGCCGCTGCCCTGCCGGGCGTCAGCGGCGATGGCAATCAGCGCCGTAACGAGGCGAGCCGACCCGAGCCGCGCCGCGCCGCGCCGCGCCGCGCCACGCCCGCCAGATCTGGCCGCGATAGCGGGAGAGGGGACAACACGGCGAGAGGTGGGCGGCGGGGGCGGCGGGGGGCGGCGCCGCGTCTCGTGTCTCTGCCTGACGCGCAGTCGTCAGCGGGGGCGGCTGGCTGGGGCACCGCGCTGATTCACTAGGCCGGGCAAGACGCTGCAGTGCCACACGGAAGGCTAGAGGCGTCTTCAGGAGAAGCGGATCTGGCGTTCCAGTCCTACTACTGGACGACCCTAAACGGGCCGACTTGCAGCAGGAGAGGCATCACAGGACAGAATTTACACTCACAGCAGTGGAAGTTCGAAAACATAACAAAATAAATTTTTTTTACTTCTGAAATTTCATCATTTTTTCACTTACTGACTGTACAATCTTCCACTGCTGCCCTGCTATAGATACACTTTTCTTCATAAGTGACAGAGATTCTTCGATGAATTTTGCACAGCATACAAACCATACCCAAAGGTGTTTGAAACTCTAGAATTTTACAAATCTATTAAAAACTGTGGTAAAAATTGAGGTAATTAACTAGAAAATTTGTGTTTTTTCTAAGCATGAAGTTTAAAATATAACAGCTCATTCTCTTTTTCAAAAATTAGATAAATTCTAGAGTTTCATACACCTGTAAGTATGGTTTGTATGCTGTGCAAAATTCATCGAAGAATCTCTCTAACTTATGAAGAAAAGTGTATCCATAATAACAAATGCAGCCATTAGTAAGTGAAAAAATAATAAAATTTGGCACTTAAAAAAATTAATTTTGATGTTTTCGAACTTCCACTGCAATGGGTGTGAATCCAGAATCCTTCCTGGTGATGCTGACAAAGTTTTATGAATTTATTTGTAAAAGTATAGACACTGGAAATTAAAATGTCCTGAGATGCCTCTCCTGCTCCATGTCGGCCCGTTTGACGTCCTACCCCCCTTACGTGGTGGGGGGGGGGGGGAGCGGATCAATGCCCTACCCTGATAATGTTAAATTTCATGTTCTTATGTCTCGTTTTTTCAGGAAGTATCCAAGATAATAAAACAAAAGTTTGCCAGGATGTAGAGTCATAATGGTGGAATAAACAGTGCCACAGCAGACACTTTCACCGCTACAAAAACAAACAAAAGACGAATACATCTCGCAACAACAAAACAAAATACACGAAATGGCTTGAGGACAGTGATACCAACAGAGAAATGTGAATATATTAAGTGCAGTGAAATTTCTGTGTGCAGAAACTCTACGTATACACGTGGAAGACGAAGAACAATGCAGTAAAAAAACAAAAAAAAAGACGACACTAACGAAAAGAACAAAAACTATTTATAGAGGTAAGTAAGGCTTGCCAACTCTTCATTATCATGTCAAACAAAATTGTAAGCAAAGAAACAATATTGTGTCCATTGAAGATACTTTAGAGTAAAACGAAACGCATCTGGCAATTAACGTATATAACTTGTATATGTGCAACTGCGGGATAAAGAGGACTAAATGTATCATATCTTAGATATTCACTGATCTACAGTAAAGTATCTAACTTAGTTCGGCATCAAGACAAGAATTTTTTAATGAAGGTCTTAAATATTTGTGTAATTAAAAAAATATTTTTATATCAGAATTTTAGTGCTGTCTCTACCAGTGCAGATCCACATACACATAATGTCGCTGTCAGTAAGTGGTCAAAATTTAAGAGCTTTAGCTTCAGCATTTTCTGAGGCAACGGGAAACATTTCAAATAAAGTTAAGAGATAGAGTAAAGGAAAACTCACTATTGAATGAAGAGAAATATTAAAACTCTCGCGCTTTGTGATCTTTATCTTCTCGAGGATGAATCAGATGCAGTCTCTTTCTCCGTCTGAGGGATCTTACTGCCCCCTTTGTATTGTTGACCATAATTTCTGCGTTCTGTCCATCCAGTTTTTGTAGCACTGCTTCTGCCTTATGCACACACTTAATTCTAAATTGCCAGAATATCCATCACTGAAGGTGATGACAGCATAATTGACTCAATCAGTATGAAGAGCAGAATTCCAAATTGCTTCTGAACCTTTGCTCTGCATGCATTTCCATCACTGAAGATGATCACAAGAGCATCGACGCCATTATTCAGAGGTTTCAAGCTAGAGACGGGTAGTTCACGAACGAACGGGTGCAAAGTAACGGTTCAACAAGATGAAAGAAAGGACCGAGGAACGAATTCCAAGGAACGATCGGTTCATAGTTCACTTCGGTCGCGGCGGTCTACTTATAGTTCCCCGGAACGAGGAACGATCGGTTCATATTCCACTTCCGTCACGGTGGTCTACTTATAGTTCCCGGGAACGAGGAACGATCGGTTCATAGTTCACTAGTTCACTTCGGTCGCGGCGGTCACTTCGGCAGTTCCCGTTCCAGCCTCGGTCGCGTGCTCGTCTCAGCCTCGGTCTCCCTCGGCCGCACTCGCCGTTCTTCGCATGACCACCTGTCTCAGTTCGACTGCCGACTGCTCCTAGTTAGTTCAGTATCCCGTTGTTCGTGTCGTTCACTGCGCTCGCCCATTTTACATGTCTTCCAAACTGTTCTTGCACTTGGGTCTGGCTATTCAGCGTCCACGACCGGTATTCAAAAAGTATTTTATAGTTACGTAAATTACATAAAAATTACGTTGTATGTAATAGGTACGTCTTTTCAGGTAACAAAAGGCCATATCAGCTCACTCATTTTATCGATGAACAGCAGAAGACATACTTACATCAAGGCAAGTTTTTTTGTTATTCATATATTTTTTGGTTTCATCGACTTGATTTAGCAACTAACTTTCAATAATTTGCTTAATTTTTTGTGTAAGAAAATTCATATAAAACGATTTTCGTGTACCTTTTACATACAAAACATTACATTTACGAAGGCTTTAATTATTTTTAACTTTGGTTGTTTCCAATTTGCATTACCTGCTAGTTTGGTTTCTTTGAAAAAAAAGTGGGTTGTGGGTCATTTTGGCTCAGTAGGAAAAGCGGTGCCTCTCCATTTGAAAAGACACAGATTGCTATAAAATCGTATTTACTTATTATCTCAAAAACATTTGTTCAGGAGCTTTCAAACCAAAAACTGTATTACTGCGAACTTAATTATTATTATTATTGCTGCATTAACTTTAATAATGCAACATAAAAACCTAATTTTTACTAAGCGTTTGACGCAAGTACGGTGAGAAAACCTCATTTTATTTTATGCTTCCATAAAGTCTACTTCGCCTAAGAACTCAGAGACAACGTGAAGTATGTATAGGGTGTAAATGATTATTGTTTACAACGTAGCATAGCTATGTAGTGGAAGTCGAAACGAAGAATTTTATACAAGACACTTGTGGTCTATTAAGTTGGGAAACAGCCACCAACAGGTTTACAAGACTACATGTGCTATATAGCCAATGCGCGTCGCTTGAGATTTTCATGTTCTCTTCTACAGCTCTCTACACATCGTCATCGATTGTTTCGCAATTGTTGCTTGCATTAGCTTGTTATTTCTTCGCTGCCTAATTATTACATGTTTGTCTGTTTGTTGTAGCTGCTCGTAACGGGCAACACATCGTCCGCAATTGGCGAGCAGTCTGTACTCGGGGCCGGTTTTCCGTGCGCCACCCTATATTATTTCCCTGCGATCAGCCAAACAACGCTACTGTTGGCTAAACGAGAGGTTCTGCAGAATCACAGAAATTACTTCTAAAAGTGTGTAAGAATTCTGTAATGAATAAAAACTCTATACTCCAAAGGGGACGCAAGTGCCCCCTCTTGGTGCCCTCCATCCTTCAGTCACCTACACTACTGGTTTTCGGTTTTTCATGAGAACCATATACCAAGCACAAATGAACGGTGAACGAGTAAAAATGAACGGTTCCCAAAAACGAACGATCAGCAGTGATCTAGTTCCCAAGGATGAACGAGTTTGCCCATCTCTATTTCAAGCCTACGGGTACGTTTTGGAGCACCTTGGTCCATACAACATTATCGAGAGTCTCATTTACACTTGAGTTTTCCCTTTGAGGAATTTTTTATATACTGGCTTTATTATTGCTCCAGCATCTTCAGTGATGTGTTTCTATGGGTATATTTCTGTTCCTGCTGTATCAGCTTTGCGTTATTTGCATCAGTTAATTGAACACAAGTTGTATACTGGCTTCTCATCACGCGATGTCTTGTGGAAAAACGTTGCCCATACTGCACTTTGCTACTTTCAATATTTGTGGCAGTTGCACAAGAATTTTTAGACTGATGGCCCCTTTCCTGCCATGATACGTCAAATGCTATGCAACCACTATTGTCTATTTCATTGTTTCTTCTGCATTTATTTTACTGTTCCCTCCAAAGAATATATGTATCTTGAAAGGATGGCGTGACAGATTCATTAGAGCACACAAAGTTTTCCAGTCCTAGGGCCTGTACCGATGTCTCTCAGTCGATAGAAATACCTGACGTTCGTCTCAAAAGGTTATTGTTTTTACATTTTTTAGATGTCCAATACTCTTGCTTACTCTCACAGCTCGAACGTGAGACTTCCAAACTAAAAACTAAACCGTTTCTTTTGAGGACATTTTCTGAAATTATTCTCTCTCCATCACGCAAATTACAGCTTGCAGTATGAATAAACAATGTTTTTAGTACACTTAAACCTAATATTAAACTGGCATCACTGGCACTGGTTTCACTGTGCACTTCATTACTGTTCACAATCTTATTCTTGGAAGTATTTGGTAGTGAAAAATTTTGTTCACTGTTACTTGTCCTACTTCGCTCTCTGGCTGTAACTTTCCAACAGGATAAGTTCTGTTTCCCTTAAATCTTCCTTCCTTAGATATTCCATTTTATGGAGTCATGTTAAAGAGAGAAACACGACTCATTGAGCAACAAGTCCAAATATACGCAACGAAGGGCGTAATGCGCCTTAATAACGTGTATGATAGCAAGAATTATACCACAAAAAGAAAGTGACATCGCAGTAACCAGTGTAACCAACCTATGAAGCAGTATGGTTGCTATAAATCAACATGAAGCAACGCCTTCCAGAGAAAGTAGTTCACAAGATATCTCGTAGTAACTGAACAGGTGTTCATGGAACCTGTAGAAGTTACTTGTGCAGTAAGTTATTTAAAAATAAATTAAAAATATTTACGATAGTTCAAAATCAACGAAATGTACATCGAGTTAAAGAGAGAACTCCAAACAATACTATTCCGTAAACAAATAAAATTTGACATTTTATATGCACACCACGGTCCATACACACTTCACGGTTCTTATATCCTAAGGTAATGAATCGTCGAAACGTATCATAAAAGATTTTAAATTGTAAGTAATCACTCAGGCCATCAACAGAACGAGAGTGAACGTTAACGTAGGAAAGAAGGTTTTGATGTTGAAGTTGATGGGGAGATGGTTTGTAACCCTCCCACTCTGAGAGTTTTAAGCTATAATATGTACCCAATATGCATGGATTCCAAAGCAAACAAAAACTTAAGCAATTGGGAGAAGAAAAGTTAACTTCACTCGATGAGAGGGTATCTGATGTTATTTCAGTGATTACAAACTTGAGTCAAATTTACAAACAACTTGGCATAATGGGCATGTTTACCAGTATCAGATTGCATCCACACTACCGTGGTCACATGCACTGACTCAATTGGGAAGTGTGTCATATAGCAGTTGTCTCCCCTTATGAGACAAGATGCAGCACAACTGTTGGGTGGTCCTTCATACCCTGGACATCGACACTGAGGTTGAGTTGACGTCCAAGTTGGTCCCACACATGTTCTATCAGGGACAGATCTGGATGTCTTGCTGGCCATGGTAGTACCTCATCATCACGCAGACAGTTCAAAGAGACAAGTGCCATATGTCCACGAGCAATGTCGTGTTGAAAAATTACGCCACGATATTGTCGCATGAGAGGTAAGATGTCCGTGACGCACCATTCCGCTGTCAGAGTTCAGTCAGTCTTTACCAACCGTGGCCTGACGCCATACCCGATGGATCTAAACACCGTGATGCAGAAGTAACACCGTAGCTCCTCTCCACAACACTGGAAAAATGGTATCTCTCTCCAGGTCGCTACTATATTACCCGAAGTTGGCCATCCGCGGGAGTGAAGAATTGTGATTCACTGCAGCACAATATGACGGATTTCATCACCTGTCCATACTTCCCTGTCACGGCATCAGTCTAAATACAGCTGATTTGTTGTGTTAACAGTAATCGGTGCATGGAACGGTAATGCTGTGCTCAGGCTACTGCTAGTCTCTGACCAATGATGCGGGATGTCTCAGAATGTTGCCGGGAGTCCTTTACATGTTGTCGGATTGCAGGCGCTAATGTGAATGGGTTACCACGTGCTTGGTGCGTAATATGGTGATCCTGCCTTGTGGCGATGAGATGTGCCTGATCGAAACCTCGACGAGTATGCCTGCCCCCACACTCCATTGCAGTCTAACATCATGCTAATGTCACGTCCGAATCCCACACAAATCTGGATATTGCACGATGCGACCAATCAGCCGAATGGAGATCAGCATGAAGCCACCTTCAAAATCTGTCAGTTGTTCACAATGCTGTATCACAAGAGTACGCGGTATCTCCCTATGCTTCACGGTAATCTCTCATCTGACACTGTTCACCCCGTTGCGTAACTAAACAAGAAGAACAGCAGCGCGCTCCGGTGTTAGTTCTGTCAGTCAGAGAATACTGTAGCTCTAATCACTTTCATGACCTGCTGACAGTGTTTCCATGTTGAAGTTACATTTACATATGACCTGTTTCCTGGATACTTCACATTCCTTGTCAGGCAACGCAATCTCAACGAAACGATGTGGAAAAGAGTGTAGCCAATTACGAAAATGGCAGCTGAATACACTGATTTAATAATAATTAGTGTAAAAAAATGTATTTACGAAGATCAATTTACATTGGTTGGTCGAATTCATCACTAATTAAAATTCTTATTCGTTCGCTAGTCCTAAAATGGAAAATTATTTGTGAAAAGATTTGGTTATTATCAGACTGAAGTTAACGTTACAGTTGTTAATCGCATACAAGTGACATCATTCTTCAATTGCGCAGGAGTTAATTCTGATATAGAAGGCATCACAAAATATTTAGTTAAATGTAAATACTTAAATTACAAATGAAAGACACACAAAATTGACGTAATGATATACAGTCTTTATTATTTCGGCTATTATGCGAACGTCTGGTACACAGATATGTAGATGGTGCAGTGAAATATTGTTGGTTCAGAGATGTTAAAATGCATCTCCATTTCCAGAGAAGAAAAATGTTAATAATAGAATTACGAACTAAACAAGAGGGATTACTTCAATGCAAATGCGATGTAAGATTATTTAACTACACTCCTGGAAATTGAAATAAGAACACCGTGAATTCATTGTCCCAGGAAGGGGAAACTTTATTGACACATTCCTGGGGTCAGATACATCACATGATCACACTGACAGAACCACAGGCACATAGACACAGGCAACAGAGCATGCACAATGTCGGCACTAGTACAGTGTATATCCACCTTTCGCAGCAATGCAGGCTGCTATTCTCCCATGGAGACGATCGTAGAGATGCTGGATGTAGTCCTGTGGAACGGCTTGCCATGCCATTTCCACCTGGCGCCTCAGTTGGACCAGCGTTCGTGCCGGACGTGCAGACCGCGTGAGACGACGCTTCATCCAGTCCCAAACATGCTCAATGGGGGACAGATCCGGAGATCTTGCTGGCCAGGGTAGTTGACTTACACCTTCTAGAGCACGTTGGGTGGCACGGGATACATGCGGACGTGCATTGTCCTGTTGGAACAGCAAGTTCCCTTGCCGGTCTAGGAATGGTAGAACGATGGGTTCGATGACGGTTTGGATGTACCGTGCACTATTCAGTGTCCCCTCGACGATCACCAGTGGTGTACGGCCAGTGTAGGAGATCGCTCCCCACACCATGATGCCGGGTGTTGGCCCTGTGTGCCTCGGTCGTATGCAGTCCTGATTGTGGCGCTCACCTGCACGGCGCCAAACACACATACGACCATCATTGGCACCAAGGCAGAAGCGACTCTCATCGCTGAAGACGACACGTCTCCATTCGTCCCTCCATTCACGCCTGTCGCGACACCACTGGAGGCGGGCTGCACGATGTTGGGGCGTGAGCGGAAGACGGCCTAACGGTGTGCGGGACCGTAACCCAGCTTCATGGAGACGGTTGCGAATGGTCCTCGCCGATACCCCAGGAGCAACAGTGTCCCTAATTTGCTAGTAAGTGGCGGTGCGGTCCCCTACGGCACTGCGTAGGATCCTACGGTCTTGGCGTGCATCCGTGCGTCACTGCGGTCCGGTCCCAGGTCGACGGGCACGTGCACCTTCCGCCGACCACTGGCGACAACATCGATGTACTGTGGAGACCTCACGCCCCACGTGTTGAGCAATTCGGCGGTACGTCCACCCGGCCTCCCGCATGCCCACTATACGCCCTCGCTCAAAGTCCGTCAACGGCACATACGGTTCACGTCCACGCTGTCGCGGCATGCTACCAGTGTTAAAGACTGCGATGGAGCTCCGTATGCCACGGCAAACTGGCTGACACTGACGGCGGCGGTGCACAAATGCTGCGCAGCTAGCGCCATTCGACGGCCAACACCGCGGTTCCTGGTGTGTCCGCTGTGCCGTGCGTGTGATCATTGCTTGTACAGCCATCTCGCAGTGTCCGGAGCAAGTATGGTGAGTCTGACACACCGGTGTCAATGTGTTCTTTTTTCCATTTCCAGGAGTGTAAGATAAAATATGTAACGCATAAAATAATGAACTATAGACAAATTACAACAATGTACATAGAAGAAAATAGTCGAACAATAAACTTTGGTGACATATTCCAAAGATGTGGCTGAGGAAAATAATTTTGTCTTCAATAGGTCCTAAATTACAAACAGATAAGATATAATAGTGACATTAAGCAGGTGGGTGAAGCAGTTGTGATTAAATAAAGTAAAATTGTTTATCACAGCGAGAGAAATTATGGAAACTGAAATAAAGGAAATGGGACATGTGAGTAAGAGGGGTAATGTACACTACAGCCTTGATGGGATTATGAGTAGTTTCGGCAGTTAGAATCCGCGACCAATGGAACTTGAAACGTCCCTTTAGAAAAATTTATTAATTACTGTGCTGATAAACCTCTTACGTTATTTGATTTTCAAACAGCTGGGCAGAGCTGAACGTACTCAGACATTTCTCTCTTCACTCATTCTGATCATCACTAAACTGACACACTGTCTGACTTTCAATAATCCCTACAGAAGAATGGCCCTGACTAACAATAACCTATACCTTTCATGAATCACTTACCTCACATAAATCTTCGTTACTCGAACTACTGCAATACAGCGTGCGCCAATACTGATAGCTGAGTAAAAGATTGTAACTACTGATAGGCATAGTTAGCAAATGAAAGATTTTGATAGAGATCAAACAATGTATTTACCTTAATAATGTTCAAAAGTCATCATATATATATCAGTTCATGATATCCAGTATTACAAATTTACTCTTTCTGATGGACATACGTCCAGATCGTCCGCTCTCAAAATTCTGCCATCTCTCTCCCCACATCCACCACTGCCGGTGGCTCTCCTCCAACTGCGAAACGCTACGCGCTGTTCACATCCAACTGCCCAGCACTACAATAGCAAATATTCCAACAATGCAAACCAGCGACAGACTTCACACAGCACAGCCAGTGATTTTCATATACAGTATGCCCCCGGTAGTTGAGTGGTCAGCGCGACAGACTGTCAATACTAAGGGCCAGGGTTCGATTCCCGGCTGGGTCGGAGATTTTCTCCGCTCAGGGATTGGGTGTTGTATTGTCCTAATCATCATCATTTTCATCCCCATCGACGCGCAAGTCGCCGCAGTGGCGTCAAATCGAAAGACTTGCACCAGGCGAGCGCTCTCCCCGACGGGAAGCCCTCGTCACAAGACTTTTTTTTCATATTGAGCGCTACGTGGCGTTACCAACATAAAAACCTAAACAGCCTACTTACAGTTGGTTGAGCCACCGAGTGAGCAAGGTGCTTGCAGACCAAGGTGAGGTACGTGATTTAAGGGAAAAAAATCATACGGGACAAGATAACATCGCTAGTTAAAGGCTGTCAGTAGTTCTAATGGAATGTTGTCTACTCCCGGGGCCTTGTTTCGACTTAGGTCTTTCAGTGCTCTGTCAAACTCTTCACGCAGTATCATATCTCCCATTTCACCTTCATCTACATCCTCTTCCATTTCCACAGTATTGCCCTCAAGTACATCGCCCTTGTATAGACCCTCTATATACTCCTTCCACCTTTCTGCTTTCCCTTCTTTGCCTAGAACTGGGTTTCCATCTGAGCTCTTATTATTCATACAAGTGGCTCTCTTTACTCCAAAGGTTCAAATGGTTCAAATGGCTCTGAGCACTATGGGACTCAACTGCTGTGGTCATAAGTCCCCTAGAACTTAAAACTACTTAAACCTAACTAACCTAAGGACATCACACACATCCATGCCCGAGGCAGGATTCGAACCTGCGACCGTAGCGGTCGTGCGGTTCCAGACTGCAGCGCCTTTAACCGCTCGGCCACTCCGGCCGGCTTTCTCCAAAGGCCTCTTTAATTTTCCTGTAGGCAGTATCTATCTTACCCCTAGTGAGATAAGCTTGTACATCCATACATTTGTCCTCTAGCCATCCCTGCTTAGCCATTTTGCACTTCCCGTCGATCTCATTTTTGAGACGTTTGTATTTTTGCCTGCTTCCTTTACTACATTTTGATATTTTCTCCTTTCATCAATTAAATTCAATATTTCTTCTGTTTCCCAAGGATTTCTACTAGCCCTTGCTTTTTACCTATTTGATCCTCTGCTGCCTTCACTACTTCATCCCTCAGAGCTACCTATTCTTCTTCTACTGTATTTCTTTCCCTCATTCCTGTCAATTGCTCCCTTATGCTCTCCCTGAAACTCTGTACAATCTCTGGTTTAGTCAGGTTTCCAAGTCACACCTCCTTAAATTCCCACCTTTTTGCAGTGACTAGTAAGCACCAAAAAATGTACTGAATGTGTACTTAGCTGCGGAGGAACACATTAGGTACATAGCTCGGGAACAGAATATTATGTACAAATTATTAAAATGAAAACTGAACCTAGTTCTGAAAACATTATGGAACACCTTCCAGTTGACACGAAGTCTTCAAGATCAGTGTACGAGACGCTGTAAGTAGAACTTACGCAAAGGTGACCAAATACGAGAACCTATTATAATGGAGACCACTGTAGAAACCGTGATTATGTTATGCGCTATCTGCGCCCATAGCCATGTAATCGTAAAGTCACGTAATCTATATATTTGACATGTCTTGCAAAATTACGTTTAATTTGTGGTATGTCAGTTTGGTCTTTTTTTATATTTTATACTGTTTGTATCGTTTTTATTTCTTGACGATTTCCTTGAACATTTTTATTATTTTTATGTCTTGACAGTAACATTACAGGTTGCATGTTTTGCTTTATTGTATGCTCTGGACCTGGCCTACGTAAGTTAATGTGTTTCATACAGTTATATGTTTTTAGCAGTATTAGTTATGAGTGGCACTGGAAGAAAATCAGCGCCGGAAGGGAGGGGGGGGGGGGAGGGATGGCGACAATGTTGTTAGCTATGATTTCTTCGGCTGTTCTTCCCGCTATCGGTATTAGTTGTGGAGGCCTGCAACCTATGCCGCGTGTGTGTAATGAGGCGTCTCATTGCAGTTCGCGCGGCAATCTGTTGACTAGTCTTGCTCGCCGTCCATGATATACGGCGACCTGGGAACTTGTATAGTAAGCTACTACTGAGGTTCACAAATAGGCATTCTACGGCATTTATACCTTCATTTTACTTTCTTAAGCCTGTGCTACTTGTATGGCCGTTCGTAGTTATTTCGTAGGTTACATTAGGCTGGCAATGAGCCTCATGTACCGGTGTGGTGCTGCTTGACCCAAAGAATATTTTCATGACCCACCGAAACGGGGTGTCTCATGCTACTTGATACATTTTCTGAGTGTGTTACATATCTGGTACGGTTTTCTCGTACGCATTCGAAGTATGAAACACGTATGTTGTGCGGCAGCGATGCTGAGACATTGTAGAATCTCTGACCAGAGCAGTTGCGCTCGACTCGCAGTAGCGAGCAGTCAGTCTGTCTGCAGTAGTCAGTCCTCAGTAGTGCTAGGAGTCTGTGAGTAGTGGTAGCCCAGAGCAGTCGGCGGGCGTCGGCACAGCAATGGTCGAGATTCAGGATGAGGTATAATTTTATTAAATAAGTATTCATGCAGCTTTGCGCTCATCACATAATCTAATCTATATTCGTTGTAATTAATTTTCAAATCGCCCCAATAATAATCTGATTTCAAAGCAATTTTTAACTAAACAATCATTCGATTTCCTTCCATTTCCTTTAAACAAAAAAATTTCAATTAACTTCAAAAAAAAAATTAGTTATTGCGATGCATCTACTGCAAGCTGTGGCGCAGAATAAGAGCAGAATTTTGACATGCAGTCATACTGAGGTAAGAAATTAATTCTGATTTTTGCACAGGGCCAAAGACCGACATTTCGGTTAAATTGAGTTTTGATTATCACTGTAGTTTCATTATCATGGGATTATCTTACATTTTGTGTGGAGAACTTATACTTGAGTCAGATTGCTAAATTTTGTTTAATTGTCTTTGTCATTAATATTTTTGCTCCATTTCTAATAAATATTGTCTTCGAATATTTTTGCGGGGAGGTTACACTTGGCGACACCCGGTCCAGGATCGTATTTCGTTGAGAATCTTTTGAAAAACAGTCAGATATCTGCTCTTATTGCTTAAATATAATTATAATTTGGCGCAACGCTTTTACTAATTTGTGACTTTCTTTCCTCAGATCATCGGCAACTCGTTGCTCTGTTGTATTTGTGTGTTGATTTTGCATTGTGCTTATTTGTTTTGTGATTAATTGTGACTATTGTGAAAATGCCGCGAAAGACTGTGAATAGTGTATCGCGAGGTATCATGAACGAAATGACCGAATTAAATAACTTCACCAATAGTACTAGTGACACGCAGTGCAATGATGACAATCCTGCGTTCACTAACAGTCAGTGCGTTCCAATCGCGAATGACGACTTTTACCTTAATGATGAACAAGAGAACTCAATTGTCTCCTCTGTTAATTTGACGACAATTGATGACGCGGGGCGTTCTGTTGGGATGAGCGCTGCCCAGCTTAACACACCCGGTTTGGAAAATTCAAATAACGTACAAACAAATTTCTCTAATGAGAATGAGCAGGATACACAAAGTACGCCGGATTTATTTAATTCCGAAATAATGTCTGACAGTACACATCCGACTCATAAACCTTTTTGTGAATCTCAGAATAACCAAATGGTTACACAAAATGAGACAATTCCAGATCCAGCATTAATTAACACAGAGAACAGAAATGCTAATTTTTTATCGGATCCAATTATGGCATTTTTGCAACAAAATTTTAGACAACTTAGTGAACAGAACAAACAGTTTAATGAAAAACAAGACAAACTTAGTGAACAGGTCAAACAACAGAACGAAAAACAAGACAAGCTAAATGAAAAATTAGACAACAATTCCAGGCAGCTTAGTGAACAGATTAGAGCCGTTGCCACGCAGTGTCATGACACTAAGGAACAGTTACGCGAAGAAATTGAGGCTGTTGCTCAGGAATTAAGGGAATTGCAAACAGCTGCAACAGAAACACTCAGAGACGAAATTAGCGGAGTCGCTAAACAATGCTCTGAAAAAGCTACACAATTACGCGACGAATTTAAAGCAATGACAGCAGAACTTTCGCGCACAGTAGATGCAAAGATTGACGCGAAATTCGAACAACAGAACTCTCAAATTAACGAACGTCTTAGTGTTCACATACAAAACAGTGATACGCGTTTCCGCAAATTTATTGATGATCAAAATAAAGTAAAACGTCAAGTAATGGAAACAATCACTGCTCAGAGACAGGAAGACAAACGCAAAATGTTTGCGAAGGCAAAAACATATGTAGACAATAATATAGCCACAGTGTCCGACGAAATTAATACATTCAAACAGTCGAACACAGAATTGCGTGAAGAAATTTCTGATCTGAAATCGAAAACAGACACATACATAACAGATTTTCAAACAGTGGCCGACAGACTCGAACAATTAGAACTAACACAGGATTCCGATGTCGTGAAAGCTGATGTTAAAAAACTGAACGAAACTACACGTAAATTGCAAAACCAGATTAATGCCAATGACACTAAAACCGATGATCAGGTAAAAATACTGACTGAAAAATGTGATGAATTGGCCAGTCGTATTGACGTCATCGAAACTACTAATGACAATAAATCAGACGATACTTCACCGGTTGCATTTAATCAAACACCGGAATTTCAAAATTTACAGCAGACAATTAATGAGATTGATTCGTCTAATAACACATTGCGTCGAAAACTGTCAAGTTTACAGCAAGAAGTAACAGAGATGAAAAACACTTCAGTTAATAACACAGCACAGCAGACACCACTTTTCGAACATTTGCCAGACTCGCGCAACGCGTATAATTTGGGTAATCTACAGAGAGTACGGGACTTAGATTCCGAACAATCACAGTTCAACAGATTCTCTTACAACCATGAACCTGTTTCATCACACAGAGACGACAATTTCGATTACAAACATTTTCTGTCAGTGAGAAAGTTTAAAGTGTTTAAAAACGACAGAACACAGATTCACCCGCTAGATTGGATACAACAATTTAGCTTTGCTTTTCCACCGACTTGGCCTGTAACGCATAAACTTGAATTTATTTGCAGCTTTTTGGAAGGCGAACCGGCAACTCGTATGAGGCCGATCGCGAGGCAATGTTATTCAGTGGAAGAGTTTCAGAATGCGTTTCTATCTGCGTATTGGTCAAAAACGACACAGCGCGGAATTAAAGATCAGTTAATTAGCTTACCAAATTATGAGAACTCCAATTTTCCGAGTGTGACGCAATTTTTTGAGCACATGGTGCAACAGAACCAGTACCTAAGTGAACCTTATAGTGAATCCGCACTTATACAATTATGCATTTCTAAATTACCACGGTCATTAAGAGTTTCACTTCTAACCGGTCAGCAAAAGGAAAATATTTCAGCATTCAGAGATCTGTTACAGCTCTTGGAAGTACAACAATCTGATTATTCGTTTGTAAACAAAAACTTTTCGTATAATAACCAAGGTCAACAAACTTACAGTAATTACGATCAGGGACGTAATTTGAATAGGAAAAATAACAGACGCTTTAGGAACGACAACTACCAGAACTTTAACAGCAGACAAAATCCTCATTATCAACATCACCAAAACTTTCAGCAACAGGAACCACCTTTTAGTAACAATAGACGTTTTCCACCACAACAGCATGAAAGTCAGCCGGTTGGAATACATAACCAACAATGTAATGCACAAGGTCAACCCAACTACAATGTTTCGCCGCGTGCACGTATAGTCCCAGATACAACAAATAGTAACGCACGGCAGCAAGGAAATAACTACGTACAGAGAAGACAGTATTTCAATTCCTATCGCAATGCACCGTATAGGAATGAGTATCACGACAGACGTAAAAACGATGAGCACAATTTTCAGCGTACATCTAACAACAGTCGGTCATACCAACAGCAAAATTATCCACAAGAACCTATTCTCATGAATGAACCCGACAGTAGGTATCATCCAGAGCGTAATACGTCTGGAAGAAGTAATAGAACTGTTCAAATAGTAGAAATGCCACAACATCCTCCTGATAATAGTAACACGTCAGATAGAATTTGACTAGATACTGTTCAGGACGCATCTTCCAATAACACAAGCACTACTTTTGACACGCAAAATGTTGTTCACGAGAATGTAATTACTTTTGACGATATCAGAGACACTCTTTTACAGGAAAGACCAGTTGTTCAGAAAATCATTTCACATCCTGTTATCGAAATTAAAATTGGTTCATCGAAATTTTCGGCAGTAATCGATTCCGGATCACCTATGTCAGTAATTAATGAAGAAACTTTTAACGAGTGCAACAAAGAGAATATTTATCCTACATTTCCTTTAGGCAAAACGAAAGTGAAAGGAGCAGTATCGAGTAAAGGAGTGGATGTGAAATTACAGACGCATTTATCATTTTGTATTGGAGGTCATACTTTTCATTCAAATTTTTGGATTGTTCCCTTGTTGACAACAGACGTTATTTTAGGCATGAACTTTCTGGTACAACACGACGCAGTGGTTGATTTTCAAAATTCCTATTTAATGTTGAAGGATGAAAATGTCCAATTGGCTTTAGAATTTCAGCATTCACTATCGGCGGAAGAAGAAACAATTAATTGTACAGAGGTCATTTCCGTATCACGTAACATAGACTGTAGTTCCACATTGTTCACGGATACGTACGTACATAACTATAACACTCCAGACGAAACTGACTACGACGTAATGCAGATGATTACTGACAAAGTTAAACAGAGCAGTGCAAATACAGACGATGAACGAACGCAATTACACAAAATTCTTTTACAGCAAGCTCCAGTTTTCGACAACATTCCTGGTACTATGTCCGGCTTTATGTATGAATTTCAAGTCAAACAGCACGACACATTTAAAGCAAAGCATTATCCCATTCCATATATCCACAGAGAACAAGTTAAAAAAGAATTGCAAGATATGCTCGATCAAGGAATTATAGAACCGGCAGTTAGTCCGTACATAAACCCGCTACATATTGTTAAGAAAAAAGATGGCTCACTTCGCCTTGTACTTGATTCACGTCACATTAATGACATTATTATTAATGAAACCGATCGACCACAGACATTAGAGGAACTTCTACAGAAATTTCACGGTACAGCTATTTATTCTACACTAGATTTAAAATCGGGATTTTGGCAAATTCAACTTCATCCAAATTGCAGAAAATATACAGCTTTTCTCTGTTTTGGCGACTGTTATCAATTTTGCAAATTACCGTTCGGCTTAACTATTTCCTCTGCAGCTTTTATTCGCGGTTTGAACACAATACTTCCGACAGAACTTAAAGACAGAATTACGACACACGTAGACGACATTCTTATTGCAGAAGCTAACTGGTCTGAACATAATCTGATTTTAGAACGACTATTGCAAACTTTCCATGCACAAGGACTCACAGTTAACCTCAGTAAATCGCATTTTGGTAAAACTTCTATAAAATTTCTTGGACACGTAATTTCAGCAGAAGGCATTGCGCCTGATCCGGAAAAACTTCAAGCTCTACGTGACATTACTGTTCCTACAACGAAGAAACAATTACGCAGCTTTTTGGGGTTAATTAACTTTTTTCGTAAATTTATTCATCACTCTGCTTTAGATACACCTAGATTATGCCAATTAACAGGTAAAAACACTATTTGGTCATGGGATAAGCAAGCACATTCTGAATTTATGAACCTAAAACATGCTTTGTTGAATGCTCCACTTTTATCGCACCCAGATCTTACCAGAAATTTTTCTATTGCCACCGACAGTTCCAACACAGCTTTAGGTGTACATATTTTTCAGGAAATTGAAGAAGATGGTTCTACAGTAATTAAAAACATCGCATTTGCAAGCCGCATTTTGTCACCTGCTGAACGAAATTATTCCGTCACAGAATTGGAAACGTTATGTGTTGTATGGGCTTTTACGAGATTTCGGCACTTTCTTTATGGCAGACATACCACCGTTTATACAGACCACAGAGCTATTCAATTTTTACTTTCAGCTAAATTTACTCACGACAGATTAAGTAGATGGAAACTTTATTTACAGGAATTTAATTTTACGATTGTTCACATTCCCGGCACACAAAATGTAATAGCAGACGCACTTTCGCGCTCTATCAGCAACAATCAGCAAGAAGTAGCAACCAACTTCTGCAAAGCCAATTTCAGTGTCATGTACATTCAGCAAGTTGCATTTGAAAATTTTATTTCATCGTCATTACAGGACATAGCACGAGAGCAAAGCAAAGACAATGTGTGGAAAGAAATTAAATACCTTTGGCAAGATAAGAATAATGTTACGATTAGGAACCACTACACTGTACGCAATGACATTCTGTTTCGCCGCTCTCATCCTGACAGCAACAATTGGTTATTATGCATTCCTGACGAACTTGTTAACAAATTAATCTGGTATACTCATTTAAGTTACGCACATTACGGAGCAAGAAAATGTTTTCTTATATTGAGACAGAACTGTTATTTTACAAACATGGAAAAACGTATACGACGAGTTTTAGCGTCATGTAAAATTTGCCAGAAAGCTAAGTCAGACACCACTTCACACATTCCTCCATTATATCCCATTATACCTGTTAAATTAAGACATATGGCCGCAGTAGACATTTTTGGTCCAATTCCGAGAACTAATAGAGGTTTTTGCTACATCTTTGTCGCTGTTGAACTCACTTCAAAATTTGTTACTTTCACTCCGTTACGCAAAGCTACTGCCAAAACTGTCTCGAAAGCATTTGTAAAGCATTTCTTATTTCATGTAGGGCATGTGATGAAAGTAATTTCTGACAATGGATCACAATTTCGTTCTGCTATATGGATACGCATGTTACGAGCTAGAAACATTTCTCCGATCTATATATCCAAGTACCACGCTTCTTCGAACCCTTGTGAACGATTAATGAAAGAAATTGGCAAACTGTGTAGAATATACTGCCACAAAAGACATGTTAATTGGGACACACACATACACTCATTCCAAGATGTAATTAATTCCATTCCAAATGAATCCACTATGCTATCTCCGTCTGTTATACTGAAAAACGTTGAACCACCAAACAAAATCAAAGAGTTAGTAAATTTTCCTAGATCACGTCGACTAAGACACCACGAAATAATTGACATTGCGCTGAACAACATCAAACGTGCCGCAGAGCGCCGGAGAAGACAGCAAAAACAGGTTTATAGACGTCGAGACTTTCACATTGGACAGAAGATACTAGTACGTACACACTATTTATCCAGCAAAATAAAAGGTAAGTGCAGTAAATTTGAACTTCTATACGCAGGTCCATATCGCATTCGCAGCATTCCTCATCCCAATGTTGTACACGTCGAAACTTTGAGAACCAGGAAAAGTAAGGGGAACCATCACGTGTCAAACATTAAACCCTTTATCGAATGAAACCACTTTACGATGTAACATGCTATGAGGCCGTTTACACATTTTATGACCACTTATGCACTTATATTTATGTGATTACTTACTGATGATTGTATTTTTTCTTGGCAAGTGCCCGGCAAGGTAAGGTTAACAGGTCGCTTTTCTTGTCGTTACACATCAGACTGTGGACATTTTTCATTTTTTTTTTTGTATATAATTGTTTTCCCGTTTTGTTTGTATACATTATGAAATAGCTAAGGTATAACACACACCAATTGACTTTGACTTTTTTTCTGCCCTATGATATCTCAACATCGTGACTATTTTTCTTTTTTTGCTGCTGCATTATGATATTCTCTGTACACTTTTTGCCTTTGAACACTGTCTATGCTTTTGACATATTACGTTTTTCTGTCATGTCATGCTGTATGCTTAATTGTGTCACCATTAACCAGCCATTATCTAATGGGTATATGGTTTAAATGCAAGACATTAATCTTTGTTCGTCAATTTCAGAAAGAAATGATGCGTAAAGGAAATAAATTAAACAGAAATGGGAATTTCACCTACGGAATAGATGACAGAAGATACAAAAGCTTATGAGGACGAGTAAATGGATCAGAATTAACAAGCATTAACAAGAATATACTATACACATCGCAGAATAGCAGTCTTAACTAATTTTTTCTTTCAGAATACAAGGCGATTGATGCAAGCTGTCAGACAGAACTACACATTTTAGTTTTAAGTGATGAAATATGCTAGGGATTAGGAATAGTTGTGTGATGAATAATGAAATGATTTTTGCAGATGATAATGAATGCTGATAATGAATAATGATGAAGAATATGGTACTATGAATAATGAAGTTTTTGTTTACAGGTGATGATAATGATGAAGTTATGATGATATAAATAATGAAGTTTTTTCTTTACAGATGAGGATAATGTTGAAGTTATGTATTTATGCTATGTAGTTATTTAAGTATTTGTTGCAGTTTACTTTGACAGCAGGTGTTATATTGCGTAGTAGGATGACTGAAGGTTTTGGAAAGGACAGCCATGGAACACATATTTTTTATACACATTTCACTACCTGTTAATTCGAAGTTCACTACTTTTCAGCATAGTCTGCGTTTCTTCTTTCAGCTCAATAATCCATTTTGTATTTTTTCCAGGAGAAGCTTTTCATGATACTTACTAAACTTGTTACTTATTATACCTGTTCTAGTACTTGCAATTTTTTTTACCCATTTGTATATAATTTACAAACGTGATCACATATAATACCTTGTGTCACAACCTTGCTACAGCTGACTCATGACGAATGACGTTACACATTTTTCATTTATAGGAACAACCTAGAAGCAATTTTTTCTCTTTTTTTTCTTCTTTCCTTTTTTTCTTGTTTTCCCTTATAATTACGCAAGCAATGCATTGCTAGCACAAAAAACAAAATGTATTACCAGTCCCATATAATGTCACTAGTTTATTATAATTCTGCATAATACTAATTAGCTCTGAATAGTATGTCACTTGAATAATGACTTCTTATTGTAATGAGACTACTTATTATGCCCATGATTCTTAATGCTATGATTGTAATTAACTGATTTTTAATAATGACTTGTTAATTCGATAATTGATGGCTACTGAGTGCCAATAATTAGTGTCACTTAATGAATTATGTATTAATTGTCATTAATTAGCTACTGTATTCAATTCTGACTTCATGTTTTTAATAATAAGCCACTGAGTGCCAATAATTATTTGTAAATATGTCATTTGAATGAGGAAAAATGTTTTGTAATACTCAATACTTGATGGCCATTGATTGCCCCTCTTGTCTGTAAATTAATTAATGAACATTTTTCTGTAATACTACATTCATGGTACAGAAATGTTCAATAACTGAGCTATGTATGCCGCATACTACTTATGTAATCACCTATTAAGGCTTGTCTGTTAATGTCCTTCAACTTCTGAGCTAACTACCCTGAATTACTGTAATATCCATTTGTCCTATACATCCTCCTAATCATGGAGCACTATATTTGTTTTTGCACTAATTCTACGTTGGTGTGCCGCCTCTTAAAAGCGTGGTGTTGACACGACATGCTGTCCACCACTGTAAGCGATGAAACTACTTATGTAATCACTAATCAAGACTTTGTTATGGAGCACTGTGTGCCGCCTCTTAAGAGTGTGGTGTTGACACGACATGCTGTCCACCACCGTAAGCGATGAAGACGTTATTATTGGTCCCACTGTTTGGTGTACCTGATGTACTGCCAAATGATAGCATGGAATAATATTACGACGTTTCACTGTCTTGATACGCTGATAAATACTTCTGGGAACGGAACTGCAGATTGTGTCACTTAATGTTGTGATTCTGTGGAAAGATATGGACTTTCAGTGCAGCTATGTGCAAACTAAAGTGCTACAACCATGATGCAATCCTTTCCTTTCCTATCCTAATAGTGAAAATCAATTTTAACTAACACCATGTATGTTCATGGCCTATACATTTTTTCTCGATTTGTTGAACTCCAGTGCGAGTACACTTATGTCACCTGTCGACATGATTTTTTGCTATTATGTTTATTTATTGTGAAAATACTAAAGACATTTTTTGATTTGTTCTGAAGTGCAGTATGTGTGCACTCTTGTCATTTATATTGTATATACTTTTGTGATTTGATGATTTTTTTGTACACTTGCGTTTATTTCTTATGAAAATGTTCAAAAATTTTCAGTGCATGTGCACTCATGACACTTGTCAACATGATTTTTTTTTTTTTGCCTGTTATGAAACTGCTAAAGAATTTTTCAGTGTGTGTGCATTTTATTATCTGTCAAATAATTTGTATATACATTTTTCCTGATTTGTTTTGTACTTATATTTTGTCTTGTCTGTAATGTTTTGTAATTGGTGCATGCGCACATCATTTAATTCATGTATTACATCCAAATATTTTGTAAATGTTAATTAATTAAAGGAAAAATTTGTTACGATGGCAAGTCCAAATGACTCACCATCGCTGCCAAATTTTTGCCCCCCCAGTGGAGGGTTATGAAACACGTATGTTGTGCGGCAGCGATGCTGAGACATTGTAGAATCTCTGACCAGAGCAGTTGCGCTCGACTCGCAGTAGCGAGCAGTCAGTCTGTCTGCAGTAGTCAGTCCTCAGTAGTGCTAGGAGTCTGTGAGTAGTGGTAGCCCAGAGCAGTCGGCGGGCGTCGGCACAGCAATGGTCGAGATTCAGGATGAGGTATAATTTTATTAAATAAGTATTCATGCAGCTTTGCGCTCATCACATAATCTAATCTATATTCGTTGTAATTAATTTTCAAATCGCCCCAATAATAATCTGATTTCAAAGCAATTTTTAACTAAACAATCATTCGATTTCCTTCCATTTCCTTTAAACAAAAAAATTTCAATTAACTTCAAAAAAAAAATTAGTTATTGCGATGCATCTACTGCAAGCTGTGGCGCAGAATAAGAGCAGAATTTTGACATGCAGTCATACTGAGGTAAGAAATTAATTCTGATTTTTGCACAGGGCCAAAGACCGACATTTCGGTTAAATTGAGTTTTGATTATCACTGTAGTTTCATTATCATGGGATTATCTTACATTTTGTGTGGAGAACTTATACTTGAGTCAGATTGCTAAATTTTGTTTAATTGTCTTTGTCATTAATATTTTTGCTCCATTTCTAATAAATATTGTCTTCGAATATTTTTGCGGGGAGGTTACAAGTATGAACTAATGTTCACATTTTTATGCACCCTTTTAATGTTAATTAATTTTACATAGTATTC